>NW_022589728.1:24752571-25419863 GCF_004348235.1 Phoca vitulina
TATTTTTGTGTGTGGTGTAAGGAAATGGTCCAGTTTCATTCTTCTGCGTGTGGCTGTCCAATTTTCCCAACACCATTTGTTGAAGAGACTGTCTTTTTTCCATTGGACATTCTTTCCTGCTTTGTCGAAGATTAGTTGACCATAGAATTGAGGGTCCATTTCTGGGCTCTCTATTCTGTTCCATTGATCTATGTGTCTGTTTTTGTGCCAGTACCATACTGTCTTGATGATGACAGCTTTGTAATAGAGCTGGAAGTACAGAATTGTGATTTGTACCAGCTTTGCTTTTCTTTTTCAACATTTGTCTGGCTATTTGGGGTCTTTTCTGGTTCCATACAAATTTTAGGATTATTTGTTCCATTTCTTTGAAAAAAGTTGAGGGTATTTTGATGGGGATTGCATAGAATGTGTAGATGGCTCTAGGTAGCACTGACATCTTCACAATATTTGTTCTTCCAATCCATGAGCATGGAACGTTTTTCCATTTCTTTGTGTCTTCCTCAATTTCTTTCATGAGTATTTTATAGTTTTCTGAGTACAGATCCTTTGCCTCTTTGGTTAGATTTATTCCTAAGTTATCTTATGGTTTTGGGTGCAATTGTAAATGGGATCGACTCCTTAATTTCTCTTTCTTCTGTCTTGTTGTTGGTGTATAGGAATGCCACTGATTTCTTTTTTTTTTTTTTTTTAAAGATTTGATTTTATTTATTTATTCATGAGAGACAGAGAGAGAGAGAGAGAGGCAGAGGGAGAAGCAGGCTCCCCGCTGAGCAGGGAGCCCAATGCGGGACTCGATCCCAGGACCCTGGGATCATGACCTGAGCCGAAGGCAGACGTTTAACCATCTGAGCCACCCAGGCGCCCGGAATGCCACTGATTTCTGTGCAGTGATTTTATATCCTGCCACTTTACTGAATTCCTCTATGAGTTCTAGCAGTTTTGGGGTGGAGTCTTTGGGGTTTTCCACATAAAGTATCATATCATCTGCAAAGAGTGAGAGTTTGACTTCTTCTTTGCCGATTTGGATGCCTTTTATTTCTTTTTGTTGTCTGATTGCTGTGGCTAAGACTTCTAATACTATGTTGAATACCAGTGGTGATAGTGGACATCCCTGCCGTGTTCCTGACCTTAGGGGGAAAGCGGTCAGTTTTTCCCCATTGAGAATGATATTCGCTGTGGGTTTTTCATAGATGGCTGTTATGATATTGAGGTATGTACCCTCTATGCTTATACTCTGAAGAGTTTTGATCAAGAAAGGATGCTGTACTTTGTCAAATGCTTTCTCTGCATCTATTGAGAGGATCATATGATTCTTGTTCTTTCGTCAATGTACTGTATCACGTTGATTGATTTGCGGGTGTTGAACCAACCTTGCAGCCCAGGGATAAATCCTACTTGGTCATGGTGAATAATCCTTTTAATGTACTGTTGGATCCTATTAGCTAGTATTTTGGTGAGAATTTTTGCATCCATATTCATCAAGGATATTGGTCTGTAGTTCTCCTTTTTGATGGGGTCTTTGTCTGGTTTGGGGATCAAGGTAATGGTGGCCTCATAACGCGAGTTTGGAAGTTTTCCTTCCATTTCTATTTTTTGGAACAGTTTCAGAAGAATAGGTATTATTTCTTCTTGAAATGTTTGGTAGAATTCCCGTGGGAAGCCATCTGGCCCTGGGCTTTTGTTTGTTGGGAGATTTTTGATGACTGCTTCTATTTCCTTAGTGGTTATAGGTCTGTTCAGGTTTTCTGTTTCTTCCTGGTTCATTTTGGTAGTTGATACATCTTTAGGAATGCATCCATTCTTCCAGGTTATCCAATTTGCTGGCATATAGTTGCTCATAATATGTTCTTATAATTGTTTGTATTTCTTTGGTGTTGGTTGTGATCTCTCCTCTTTCATTCATGATTTTGTTTATTTGGGTCATTTCTCTTTTCTTTTTGATAAGTCTGGCCAGTGGTTTATCAATCTTGTTAATTCTTTCAAAGAACCAGCTCCTAGTTTCGTTGATCTGTTCTACTGTTCTTTTGGTTTCTATTTCATTGATTTCTGCTCTGATCTTTATTATTTCTCTTCTCTTGCTGGGTTTAGGCTTTATTTGCTGTACTTTCTCCAGCTCCTTTAGGTGTAGGATTAGGTTGTGTATTTAAGACCTTTCTTCTTTCTTGAGAAAGGCTTTTATTGCTATATACTTTCCTCTTAGGACTGCCTTTGCTGTATCCCAAAGATTTTGAACAGTTGTGTTTTCATTTTCATTGGTTTCCATGAATTTTTTTAATTCTTCTTTAATTTCCTGGTTGACCCATTCATTCTTCAGTAGGATGCTCTTTAGCCTCCATGTATATGAGTTCTTTCCGACTTTCCTCTTGTGATTGAGTTCTAGTTTCAAAGCATTGTGGTCTGAATATATGCAGGGAATGATCCCAATCTTTTGGTACCAGTTGAGACCTGATTTATGACCTAGGATGTGATCTATTCTGGAGAATGTTCCATGGGCCCTAGAGAAGAATGTGTATTCTGTTGCTTTGGGATGGAATGTTCTGAATATGTCTGCGAAGTCCATTTGGTCCAGTGTGTCATTTAAAGTCTTTATTTCGTTGTAGGTTTTTTGCTTAGATGATCTGTCCATTTCAGTGAGGGGGTGTTAAAGTCCCCCACTATTATTATATTGTTGTCAACGTGTTTCTTTGCTTTTATTATTAATTGGCTTATATAATTGGCTGCTCCCATGTTAGGGGCATAGATATTTACAATTGTTAGATCTTCTTGTTGGATAGACCCTTTAAGTAGGATATAGTGTCCTTCCTCATCTCTTATTACAGTCTTTGGTTTAAAATCCAATTTGTCTGATATAAGGATTGCCACCCCAGCTTTCTTTTGGTGTCCATTAGCATGGTAAATGGTTTTCCACCCCCTCATTTTCAATCACTTTGGGTCTAAAATGAGTCTCTTGCAAACAGCATATAGATGGGTCTTGTTTTTTTATCCAATCTGATAGCCTGTGTCTTTTGATTGGGGCATTTAGCCCATTTACATTCAGGGTAACTATTGAAAGATATGAATTTAGTGCCATTGTATTGCCTGTAAGGTGACTGTTACTGTATATTGTCTGTGTTCCTTTCTGGTCTATGTTGCTTTTAGGCTCTCTCTTTGCTTAGAGGACCCCTTTCAAGATTTCTTGTAGGGCTGGTTTCGTGTTTGCAAATTCCTTTAGTTTTTGTTTGTCCTGGAAGCTTTTTATCTCTCCTTCTATTTTCAATGACAGCCTAGCTGGATATAGTATTCTTGGCTGCATATTTTTCTCGTTTAGTGCTCTGAATATATCATGCCAGTCCTTTCTGGCCTGCCAGGTCTCTGTGGATAGGTCTGTTGCCAATCTAATGTTTCTACCATTGTAGGTTACATATCTCTTCTCCCGAGCTGCTTTCAGGATTTTCTCTTTGTCTCTGAGACTCGTAAGTTTTACTATTAGATGTCAGGGTGTTGACCTATTTTTATTTATTTTGAGAGGGGTTCTCTGTGCCTCATAGATTTTGATGCCTGTTTCCTTCCCCAAATTAGGGAAGTTCTCTGCTATAATTTGCTCCTATATACCTTCTGCCCCTCTCTCTTTCTTCTTCTTCTGGGATCCCAATTATTCTAATGTGGTTTCATTCAGCTTATCTCTCGAATTCTGCCCTCATGATCCAGTAGTTGTTTATCTCTCTTTTTCTCAGCTTCTTTATTTTCCATCATTTGGTCTTCTATATCACTGATTCTCTCTTCTGCCTCATTTATCCTAGCAGTTAGCACCCCTATTTTTTATTGCACCTCATTAATAGCCTTTTTGATTTCAACTTGGTTAGATTTTAGCACTTTTATTTCTCCAGAAAGGGTTTCTCTAATAACTTCCATGTTTTTTTCAAGCCCAGCTAGTATCTTTAAAATCATCATTCTGAACTCTAGTTCTGACATCGTACTAATGTCCATACTGAGTAGGTCCCTGGCAGTCGGTACTGCCTCTTGTTCTTTTTGTTGAGGTGATTTTTTCTGTCTTGTAATTTTGCCCAGAGAAGAAGAGATGAATGAGAGAACAAAATGCTAACAGGGTAACAACATCCCCAGAAAATATACTCTAAACAAATCAGAAAAGACCTGAAACTGGGGGAAAAGAAAGGGAAAGAAAGAAAAAGGAAAAAGAAAAAGAAAAAGATAAAAACAAACAAAAACAGAACAAAACAAAAAAACCAGAATATGATCAAATATGATCAGGCTGGTACATAGATCAGTGACACACACTAGATTTTGGGTGTATTTTCGTCTGTTAGAAGTGCCTCCCAAAATTTTAAAGAAAGAAAAACTTATATATGTACAAAAATAAGGGTTAATACGATGAAGGGATGGAATATGACTGTAAAGATGAAAATTATAAAAAATTTAATAAAAGGAATTGATAAGATAATAAGTTGTTTGAAAAAAGAAAGAAGAGGATTTAAAAAAAAAAGGAAAAAAAAGGGGAGAGAATGTGATCAGGCAGGAGACTAGAACAAAGCCATACACTAAATATTTAGGGTATATTTTGATCTGTTAGAAGAAACTGTATCTTCAAATTTTAAAGAGAGAACAACTTATATATATATGCCAAAAATAAGGGTAACTACTATGAAGGGATAGAATATGACTCTAAAAATGAAAAATAAAAGTGTTTTTTTTAAAAAGGGATTGATAAGATGTTGGTTGAAAAAGGGAAAAAGAAAAATTAAAAAAAAAAGACAGTTAAAAAAAATTAACTTTGAAAGACTAAAGAATCATGGTAAAAAAGCCATGGATTCTATGTGCAGTATTCCCCTAGTGCTGGCGTTCTGCCGTTCTCATTGATCAGTAAACTTGGTCTTGGGTGGCGGTTCTTGCTGATCTTCTGGGGGAGGGGCCTGTTGCCGTGGTTCCCAAATGTCTTTGCTGGAGGCGGAATTGCCCCGCCCTTGCCCGGTCCGGGCTAAGTAATCTGCTCAGGTTTGCTCTCGGGAGCTTTTGTTCCCTGCAAGCTTTCCGTACAGCTTTGGAGGCCGCGAGTGAAAATGGTGGCCTCCCAATCTCCGCCCCGGAGAAGCCGAGAACTCGGGGCCCCACTCCTCAGTGCACCCCCAGAGAAAAGCAGTCAGTCACTCCCGTCTCCCCGGTCTCCGGCCGCACTCCGTGCTCACCCAGCCTGTGAGGGAGCGTTTCTATCTCTGGCACCCGACCCTGTGTGGAGTCTCCAAACCCAGCAGATCCCTGCAGTGTGCTCCCGCGCTGCTCCTCCCGGGGGAGGAAGAGGAGTCTCCCCAGATCTGCCACTTGTTGGGTCGCTGCTGGAGGAGCAGTGGCCTGACTGTGCCACGGATCACAGTATATGGCAACCCCGAGCTGAGAGCCCGCGCCTCAGCTCCTTCTCTACAGCCGGCTTTCCCGCTCTGATACCTGGGAGCTCTGCCACACTCAGGCACCCCTGGTCTTTCTGTGACCCCGAGGGTCCTGAGACCACACTGTCCCGCGAGGGTTCCACCCCCCACTTAGCCACTGGAGTGATGTCCCTCAGCAGAGCCGACTTCTAAAAGTTCCGATTTTGTGCTCCACTGCTCTGTCACTTGCCAGAAGTGGCCGACGGAGGCCCCTCCCCCGCCATCTATCCTCCCGAATATCGCCTCGGATTCACTTCTCCACACGTCCTACCTTCCAGAAAGTGGTCGCTTTTCTATTCAGAGAGTTGCTGCTATTCTTTTCTTCAATCTCCTGTTGAGTTTGTAGGTGTTCAGAATGGTTTGATCCCTATCCAGCTGAATTCCTGAGACCAGACGAAATCCAGGTCTCCTACTCCTCCGCCATCTTGCTCCGCCCCCTCCCAGCCAACATCATGACTGTAATCTTATCAGAGACCCTGAGCCAGAATATCAGCTAAGTTATTCCCTAATTCCTAACCCACAGAAACTGTGTGAAATAATAAATATTTATTGTTGTTTTAACCTATAACTTGGGACAATTTGTTATGCAGTAATTGGTAAGTTAAACATTTCCTATAACAAAGATATCAAGCTCTCTTTCAAGCCCCACCCCCTTCCCAATAAACATACAAATTCACACTTCTCTTTTCTTCATCCTACCATAGAGTAATTTCATATTTTGGGGTTATAGAACTATTCATTGTTCATATTATTATGCATTAATAAATATTCATAGCAGAATCACATAGTATTCTGTAATTATACTTCTTTCCTCCTACACTGTTTTATAAAAATACTCTCAGCATGTTTAAAAAGTATTATAATATCCATCAATTTCAGTTATTTTTCCTTGGAAACACTCTATATTGGGACTCTTTGTGGTTCTTTTCCAATCTAGACTGGCTGCTCTCCAGGCTACACAAAGCTTTTATTGTGATAATTCCCTTCACCATCATCATTGGAATTCCCCTTTTTTTTTAAATTCTCATGTAGAACTATTTCTTGGATTACAAATCTATATCTTCATTTATTGCTTTGTTTTGTTGGAGCAAATTCTTCAATAGCTTCCCCTTTTTTAGATGAAGGTTAAGTTTTGAAGATCTTGTATGAATATAAAACAATTTTGTTCTATTCTTACATTAAATATTCATTTAACAATTGTTCTTTATTATTTTGTATTATTTGTTTATTTTAAAATCAAGTTTTGTCAGGGACTTAAAAGGCTGCTTTGGAACTATGATTTTCACAACTCTTTCCAATGAGAAAGCTCAAGTTTGGTCACACTTAAAATTGTTAATTTTAATGCTTTTAAAATACAGAAAACCTAAAAGGTTTTTTTTTCTTGAAGAAAAATAAACACACAGAAGTTGGAATAACCATTCAAATATCATTATGTTACATTTAGTTCCTAATCACTTTTTGTAAGAAAGATTAAAAAAAAGAGAGATAATGGTGAATTAAAATGCAGAAACTTGAATCTGGTTTTACAATACAGAGTAATATAGTAAAATAAAGTATACTATATATAGATAGTATTATATATATTTTATAGAATTTCTCAAATATTTTGAAAATGCAGCATTTTGGTATCATGTATCATAATTATATATATTTATTACATAATATATAAAATTTATATAAGTATATAACATATAAACTACATATTTTATATATCTATATATAATATTAATTTGACAAAGAGCTCAAAATTTGAGAATATTTTGTATTTTTATTCTGCACATTTTCTGAATCCAATAAATTTATGATCCTCTATAACATTATAAATGGAAATACATATTAGACATTAAAACTGTATTATTCTTACAAGGCCTCACACTTCATCAGTTACCCTCTAAGTATATATATATATTTTATTGTGTTATATAAATATATATTTTATATATTTTTTTTATTATGTTCAGTTAGCCAGCATATAGTACATCATAAGTTTTTGTTGTAGTGTTCAATAATTCATTAGTTGTGTATAACACCCAGTGCTCATCACAACACGTGCCCCCCTTAATACCCATCACCCGGTTACCCCATCCCCCCACCCCCTCCCTTTTGTAACCCTCACTTTGGTTCCTGGAGTCCAGAGTCTCTCATGGTTTGTCTCCCTCTCTGATTTCTTCCCATTCAGTTTTCCCTCCCTTCCCTTGTGGTCCTTTGCTCTTTTCCTTATGTTCCACATATGAGTGAAACCATATGATAATTGTCTTTCTCTGCTTGACTTATTTCACTTAGCATAATACCCTCCAGTTCCATCTATGTCGATGCAAATGGTGGGTATTCATCCTTTCTGATGGCTGAGTAATATTCCATTGGATATATGAAACCACATCTTCTTTATCCATTCATCTGTTGAAGGGCATCTCAGCTCCTTCCACAGTTTGGCTATTGTGGACATTGTTGCTATGAACATTAGGGTGCATGTGCCCCTTGTTTTTACTACATATGTATCTTTGGGGTAAATATCTAGTAGTGCAATCACTGGATCATAGGGTAGCTCTATTTTTTAACATCTTGAGGAACCTCTATACTGTTTTCCAGAGTGACTGTACCAGCTTGCATTCCCACCAACAGTGTAAGAGGGTTCCCCTTTCTCCACAACCTCGCCAACACTTGTTATTTCCTGTCTTGTTAATTTTGATCATTCTAACTGGTGTAAGGTGGTATCTCATTGTGGTTTTGATTTGTATTTCCCTGATGGCTAGTGATGTTGAACATTTTTTCATGTGTCTGTTAGCCATTTGTATGTTTTCTTTGGAGAAATGTCTGTTCATGTCTTCTGCCCATTCTTGACTGGATTATTTGAATTTTGGGTGTTGAGTTTGGTAAGTTCTTTATAGATCTTGGATATCAGCCCTTTATCTGAAATGTCATAAATTGATTAGTAATTATTAATGGTTAATCTGGTGAAAATTTTGCAAAGCTCATTAGACATCTGCAAATGTTGATGACTCTAGACTGCTATTGAGACTTGTAATTAAGCAAGAAAATATTTTATTAAAGAGAAGTTAATACACAATTTATGCAATGTTATCTTATAGTTTACTGAGCTTTTTAAATAATAACATATAATTGATTTATAATCTCAAGACCCCTTTAAGGTCCAGGCACTTGAACTTGATCCTATGGGCAATGGACAGCCAAGAGTATTACATATAGGTGAGTGAAATGATTCTGTTTGCTTTTCAAGAAGGTAATGAAAAGCAATGTGACTAATGAATGAGAGGAGAGACACTAGAGTAATTCTAGAAAAAGATAATGGGATTAACTTTAAGAAGTCATAATAATGATTTAGAGAAAGAGAGAGAAACCAAGAAACAGACTCTTAGAGTCTGTACAGAACAAACTGATGGTTACCAGAGGGGAGGTGGGGGAGATGCATGAAATAGGTGATGGGAATTAAGGAGTGCACTTGTCATAATGAGCACCAGGTGATGTATGGAATTGTTGAATCACTATATTGTACCCCTGAAACTACTATAATATTGTATATTAACTAACTGGAATTAAAATAAAAACTAACTGAATGAATAAATAAATAAATAAAACAAAAATAGAGAAATAAAAAAAAGAAGACATAATAATGCTATTAAAATGGGGCTAGTTTGGTAAGACATTTCAGAGATAAAATACACAACTGATGGTTGCCAGGGGAGATGGGGTGGGGGGTTGGGTAAAATGGGGGAAGGGGAATGGGAGATACAGGCTTCCAGTTACGGAATGAATAAATCATGGGAATAAAAGTTACAGCATAAGGAATATAGTAAGTGATATTGTAAGAGTGATGCTGTAATGGGACAGATAGTAGCTACATTTGTAGTGAACGTAGCAAAATGTATAAATTTGTCAAATCACTAAGTTGTACACCTGAAACTAATGTAACATTGTGTGTCAACAATGCTCAAATAAAAATAAAATAAATCCACATATTTTACAGAGCTAGTGGATATATGAAACAGAGTGAGGAGCAAAGGATGATTGGAGCTTCTGTCCTGGAGGTGAGAGAATACAATTATAGTTTCTGTTTATATAACACGTCACAATTTACAAAGCACTTTCATGTATACTGCATTCCATTGTTTCAATAATCTGTTTAATATGAATTAAATCACAGTCTTAAAAAGGCTCTGACAACTACTAAGTAATTTCTTTGGGAGTTATTATACATGGGTACTTTCCCCATGACCTTTCTTCCTTATGAAGCACAAGTTGACTTGTATCCCCTATATCAAAAATACATATACACCTATATTGTCTTTTCTTCTCCCCATGTTACTAGATCAATGGATTTTTACAATAGTTTATTTAATGGTCATATGGTTATGTCTCTGTGTCTCTGAAAAAAAGTGATTTAGATAGTATTTCTCAAACCTTAAAAAAGCATATGAATCATCAGAGAATCTTAATAAAATGCATTCTAATTCAGAGATAGGGCCTGAAATTCTGCATTTCTAACAGGCTGCCTGGCAATGTCAATGTTACTAGTCCATAGAACAAATTTTGATTAGATAGGTTTTAGATCAAAGCTACACATACATTTGTACACACACACACTGTACCTTTGGTTAAGCAGGTGTGCTATTCTGGGATATTTATATCTTAATTCATTTTAAAAATCACAACCATTTTCTCACAGCTTTCAAGGTAGACAATAGTTGCTACCAACTGTATATGTTATATGTGTGTTTTTGTTTCAGTAATGTAGCTACATTCCATTTCTGTCACTGTTGGCAAGCATTCCCCTAAGGTTTCTAAACATGTTAGTGGGTTTTTTTCAAGAAGATATAAAGAACCACCTCATTGTTAGTTGTTCATTAATAGTTCTCTTATTGGCAACTTGGATGTATGCCCCTTAATTTTGCAAGTGTTTTAAAATTAAAATTACTTCCAAAGCATTTCAAATACTCCTGGCAATAACATCTGCTTGGAGGCAGAATTTTTAATTCTCCTCCCACAGGTCTTTTCTTTTATGATTCCATAGCCTTGTGGGTTTCCTTAATAGTCTGAAATTCCACAATATAATCCATGTGTGTTGAAAGACATCTGAAATCATTGACATGCCTCAGGGTCTCAGGATTAAGCAACTATCAGCTCTGTCCTCATGTAATTGGACTCAAAGAGGTAATCTCCCATTTAGGTCCAACTCAGAAATTCCTTCTTTCTCTTTCTCCTCCTCTATTCCTCTATTTCCTCTTAGAGGAAACTCATTTATGATTCAGACACATTTCTCAAGTAATGAATTTTTATCCCCATGGGAGTCCCTTAATTCAAATCTCAAGAGATGGACAATATCTCTTAGGTACATGACAAAGAGGTAAACTTGAAAGCAATGGTTGATTTTTATGAGTCTCTAAGCAAGAGCTCTCAGCCACCCTGGAGAAAGAAAGGCTCATCTCTGCTGTTTAGGTAATAAAAGTCCTTTAGTCTCATTTATGCTGGACAGCTATATGAGATATATTGAAAGATATAGGCTAATCAGTGCTAGCACTAAACTCTCAAAGGTCCTGGGATCTTTGAACTGGATGACCACAGGGAGTATGTTGCCTAACTTCCTATTCAATTCAGGAATCCTTATCACTGTGTCCTTGAGATTCATTCAAGGTGCCATGAGTACCTTCTGAAGGGTGAGACCCTAGCTGGACAGCTCCAGTTGTTAAACATCTGTAACTGTGAACAGCCACGTGCATTCTCTCAAGCTGCTCTAATGTTTTATACTCTTCCTGCTCACCTCCTGTGCTTTTATGTTCTTGCCTTTCCAGTTCTACAGTGTTAATTACAGCTTTCAGTATTGTATGGTAAGCTCTCCTAAAATGACTTCACTTTAGTTAGGAGCTCATTAAAATATAGTGACACTTGACACATGTTAACATCTAAGACTGCAACCATCACTGTACTTTGAAATTCAGAGAAACTTCTGGTTTCAAATGCCTTACTGCTCTCTTAAGGAATTGGATGATGTCGATCTCACCATAGGATATGTACCTTTTGCCTCCCAGTTTCGGCTGCACCATGAAGAGTTAAACAGTATGCATCAGGCCACACAGAGTGCTGAAGACCCAACTGGGAATATAGCCCAGGAAACTTGGCTCCCAGTCCGGTGTGTTTCTAACCACATGACCGTCATTTCTGATGACTGTAAATGCACATAGTACTCTTTCTGCTGAAATATGCAGGAGACAATCACATTGGTAAATTGGACAAGTCAGTGCATGTTAAGTAAGTTCCTAAACTGAATAGTGTGTATTCTCCAGGATTCCTGTTGCCACTGACTGTGAATGGTCCACATTTTACTAGTGATATCATGACACATGACATTTTTGAGGGTCCTTTCATTGTAGATTGCCCTAACATTCACATTCTTGGCTCTTGTTCTTGCTGGACACAGATTTTGTTTCAGTGCCATCTTTCTGAGAAGGCACTTCTAACTGTTGGCAGCTAGCTGCTGCCGTTAAATTCTTCATGGCCTCTGTGCTATGCCCTCCAATATGCTTCCTGAGAGGCTGAGCCACTCTCTGCTGAGATTTCAACTATATGCTTTTAAACCTGAAACAGATGTTTCTTGGCTCCTGTCATTTGTCATGAGCTTCTCTATTTGTATTGTATACAAGGCAGGTAAAAGGCAGGTAATTTGCTGCCTCACTCTGGACAAAGAAAAAAAAAATGGACAGAGGGTGAAACAAGACAAAGGGGGAGAATAAATACATAAACTAGAAGAATAAAGCCACATGGAGACAGAGAGTACAACCACTTGAACATCTATTATCCTAATATATGCTATAGTTTGGCTACTACTAATTTGCCTGGCATCCCTCTTGAATCATATTTGTGGCCACCCAGATTAATGATGTGAGCTGATCTTTTGATTTAATATCAGCTTGTTCTTTTCAGCTCCCATGTCACTTACTGTCCTAAAAAAAAAAAAATGTACTGCTTGTTACTCAGCCGTCTGTGTTTTCAAGAACTCAGTCTTCTTCTTTTTTTTTTTTTTTTCTCCTCCTTTTTGTATGGGAACCAGGAACTAGAAAGCATTAAATGAGGAAAATTAACCACTCACAGAAAAGGTGGAAGCCCAGAGAAAAGGGGTTTGTCTTTTATGGTTTGTACTTTGTAAGCTGTGGGTGTGACTCAATTTCCTCACCACCCACATAAAAAGGTTGCCACCCAATCACTGTTTTTTCTATCCAAAACCCCTCCCCTTTGATTTTGGCTGGGAAAGACCCTAAGAAAGACTGCCCTTTCTGGAAGTTGCAGACTGTGACATATAAAAGCTGTTAGCTGCTCCTGCAGCCAGCAGCATTCAAACCTTGCAGAGTTTTGCTCTCTGAGAGCTTGTAATAAGACACACTCTTATAAGAGTTCATGCTACAACCTAGCAAAGAACTTTAAATTTTTGGAAGAACAGTATATTCATTTTGGCATTCTGCAGAGGTAAGCTCTTTAGCTCAACAAGTTTATTTTGCATGCATTGATTTTATACTAGCTCACATTTTTATTTTATTTTATTTTTTTAGAAATGAGATTGACTTATTATAACTTTTTTTTTGTTTGTATTCTATCCCTTGGTGTCCATATATGTCTGGGACACAATATCAGCACATTCTCTGTTGTTACCTGTGATGCATTTTCCTTTCTCACTCTCAAGATTAATTTCAATTCCTAAAGATTTCCCTCTGAAAATATGCACAAATGCATTATGTGGTGCAGGGATTTGGGGCAAATGGTTCACATTCATTTTAGGGTTAGTAGTCATGTTGTTTATTTTTCTCTAGCTATAGGAAGTTTCTTTTAGGAATCTGCCTCATAACACCAAGTGAAATGTATAACAACTACTATAGATTGTTTCCTAGGCGTGAGTTCAACATTTGTTTGAATTTTTCAGAGAAAATCATACCAAGCAATGCTCCCAAATGATGAATTTGTAAATTCATACCCACTGGCCCTTTTTTTTTTTTTTTTTTTTGTCTTTTCTCATAGACCCTAACTCTACCTTTCTGCTTTAAAGCAAAGTAAACTCGGTGGCCTCTCCTTCTCCATCCCTCAAAATGATAGCAGTCTCTGCAGTCAGCAGTGCACTCCTGTTCTCCCTTCTCTGTGAAGCAAGTGCTGTCGTCTTACTCAATTCCACTGACTCATCCCCGCCAACCAATAATTTCACTGATATTGAAGCAGCACTAAAAGCACAACTAGATTCTGCGGATATCCCCAAAGCCAGGCGGAAGCGCTACATTTCGCAGAATGACATGATCGCCATTCTTGATTATCATAATCAAGTTCGGGGCAAGGTGTTCCCACCAGCAGCAAACATGGAATATATGGTAAGAGGAATTTGTTTTCTTTGAGTTCTGAGTGAGGACGCTGGATTTAAATTGTTCGTTGAAGAACCTAAAGAGTGTTTACATGTTAAAGGATATGGAGCTCTGCTATACATTTTAACTTAGGAAAGGTTCTTATATGCCTAGTAGGCTTAAATTTTGTTCCATCATAGAATTAAAGGGGGGGGTCTCATTTTCTTTTGTGTGCTCCATAACCACTGATGGATCAGGTCTTATATAAGAAACAGAGATAAAGAATGGGGTATGTTGACTGACCACATTTGAAAGGTACACTTTTAAAAAAAATATTCACATGGAACTTTTTCTGTGTTTTGTTTATCTAATGGTCATATTTATCAGCTAAAACATTTCTTGAAAATAATTTTTTAAAATTATAGGTTTTGTGTACATGATTTATTCTCTGGGTAGGTGTCTCTTCCCTTTCTTGGACAAAGCTCTTCCTGATGCTAATCTATTTGTGTTCTCAGAGAACATGCTGACTTTTTCCTCTTTGTGATTTAATGCTTTGTCGTTCAGATAAGAGTGAAGCCAGCACACTTGCACACTGTTCCAACTTGCCATGTACACATTCTTTGCTCTTTTAAAAATAGGCACTCTATGTTTAAATCACTCTACTTAGGAAGTAAAAAATAAAACAAAACCCTTGAGTTGGTATTGAAAGGATAGCTGTGTTTTTTAAAGTTACTTTATTTTTTGTTGTGTGTTTATGCAAGGGTCCAGCACCTTCGAAGAGCACAGCTTGGAGTCTGTTTACCAGCCTGGTTTTTCTAAGTTGGGGTGGGGAGGTGGTACCACTAACAACTTTTTATAAATGCCGACCTAAAATCTGGTGTTTCTATCATATTCTAAATTCATCTCTTTTATTTAAATAAGCTTTTTAAGTTTGACTAATTGCAGATGTCAGAGTTAAAGGAAAAATAAAGACTTGCCAAATACAAGAGAGTCATATTTCATAGAAGTACAACTTAGACTCTATGAAAATGCACTTTCCTAAGGAGTTTTCTATAAAGAAAGAGGAAAAGGAGATATAATCAGTCCTGGTGTAGGAATAGCACTATACTTTCATGATTAAGAATATGGGCTTTGGAATCTAAATGCTTGGGTTCAAATCTCAGTCCTGAAATATAACCTGCATAAATGTTTTATTTCATTTTTATCACCACGTATATGAGGATAAACGTAGTACCTGCCACATAGGGTTGTAATCAGGAAAGTATGAGTTGAGGGGTTGAGCACCTAGACCAGAGCCTAGCACAATAGACCTTCAACAAACATTAGCACTTTCTAGAAGGTGATATATTGACATAGAAAAAAGAATAAATAAGTTTTTTTAGTTACCATAAATTAGGAGAGAAATATTCATAAGATTCTATGTGAGATCAGAAAAGTATAATATATAGACTGTGGATTTAGGAAATACTTCCTGGTGCCAATCACATCACTATGCAGACAAAAGTAGGGTCAAGATAGCTGAAGTGTTTTAGAGGCGAGCTCCTCTGAGATCAAACCCTAACACTGCTGCTTACTTTGTGACTTTGTGCAAGTTACTTAATGTGTGTGAGACTTAATTTCCTTATCTTTAAAATGGGAATAATAATATAGATAATAACCAACCAACATATGTGCAATTCACTATTTTAATGATGTTGAAGGCAGAGGGATCATCATGAGTAAAGGTGGGGTACAACACAGTATAAATGGTTGAAAAAGCCACATTTTTCTGCTTGTATTTCCCCCACTGATCAAGAATTCGTTCATTCCACATGCATTGATTTAATTTTTTCCATGTGCCAATGACTTGGCTAATTGTTTCCATAGATGATCTCGTTTGATAGCTCACATTCTCCCTATGAGGTTAAGACTGTGATCTTCATTTTACAAATGAAATCACTTAGACCTAGAAAAGTTGATGACTAGGCCAAGGTGGTATGGACAGTGAATGGTATTAATGGAGTTAGAATTTAGGTCTATGAAATTTCAGTCATTGCTTGTGTTGGGAAGTATCTTTCCATTGGCAAGGTTTATTAAATGCTCTGTTGGGGGAAATCCCTGGAGGTGTCAGGCTATCTTTGTTTCCTCCTTTAAAATGCCAGCTGAAATCCTGTAGTATTCATATTCTATTCTATTATTATTTCTCAAATATAGGAGCTATGATATGATTTATTTTATAAGAACCAAATACAGTGCTGGTTATGTCAGTAGATGATTTATAAATCCTTCTTCACTCAGTAAAGTTAATAAGAAGCAGTAATTGGAACAGTAAGTTCTATAAAATTAAATATGACTATCTCAAATTGTCATGTAAATATTGCATGTAATTCATTTGCACATGTATTTATTCATTTAATATTTATTGAGCATTTACTATATGTCAGGCACTACTCTAAACACTGGGGTTACATTCATGAATAAAATAGACAGTCCTTGACCCCCTGGGTGGGAAACCAGACAATAAACAAGATAAATAAAGTACATAGTACATTAGAAGATGATAAGGTTGTGGAGAAAAATAAAGCAGGTTGTGGTGAGATTGTGAAATTTAATAGGGTGGCCAGGGAAGGCCTCACTAAGAGTGTCCTGGAGAGAGGTGAGGGAGTCCACCACACTGATGGATGAGGGAAGAGCTTCCCAGGTGGAGGGAAGAGCAACGGAAAAGGCCCTGAAGAAGGACAAAACTGATTAGTTTAGTTAGAAAAATGTGCTCAATTTTATGAAATTGTAAGGTAGAAGGACTGTTTGAGTAAATGGAGTCATTGAAATAATTCACATGGATCCCTCATGAAACACTGAAGGAAGTACAACATAGTAGGCCACTTGGAGGTTGGAACACAAATTGTAAATGACTAATCTCTAAGCCAGGTGAAAAATATAGATCTCAATTCACCATTTACCTTTATTTTAACTTGTTCAGCATTGATTTGGATTGTGAGCAGTCTGAAAGTCAGCTCCATTCCTAACCCTTACTATATACCTCAAACACTTAGGACCCTTACCTCACTAGGACCACTAGCCGCGTGTTCAAATCCTCATCAGTGTGTGATAGCAGCCACAGGAGCCTCATCAAAGATGGTCTTCAGCTCAGGGTTTTTGTTAACCATGCTGGCCTGATTTGGGTCTCTTTCACCCACAATTTTTCTCTCTAAACCTTCTTCCCAGGCTGTCTCTTTCCATCTGTCTCTTCCTTAGCTTATTCCATGATTTACAAGCCTGACCTTCAAGTTTCATATCAGAATGCTATGTCCTTTGTTGATATTTTTTTACCCTCACAACCATATTCAATTTCTCCTTCTTTTTTTAGGGGGGGGCAAAGGGAGAGAGAGAATCCTAAGCAGGCTCCACGCCCCCAGGAGGGAGCCCCAGTAGGGAGCCCCAGTAGGGAGGCTCAATCTCACAACCCTGAGATCATGACCTGAGCCAAAATCAGGAGTCTGTCGCTTAACTGACTGAGTCACGCAGGTATCCCATCAATTTCTCCTTCTTTTAACTGCTATAAAGAACACTTCATGTCTGTTATTCTGCTCTCATGATTGTCAAACTTGATCTATACTTATTTATATAGTTCTTTCGAGCTTTCTAGGTGCTGAATTTATGTTTATTCACCTTTGTATCTCTATTTTTTTGAGCCAGTTCTTGAGTATAGGCAGTGATCAACCTTTATTTGATAATTTAGTTGAAGTCCCTATGAACTGTTATATGTTTATAAGTAGCATCAATTTTGATATATATTTTAATGGAAATTTTATTATCATGTATAATGATATTTTACCACATGCACCTAAAGTTTAAAACAAAAAGGTTTTCCTAAATTCTAAAAGAGTCCCTCAAAATTAAATGATTTTAACTCCTTTTAAGTACTTGGTTATGGCAGTGTACCCTTGACTAAATAAAGTAGAGACAATTTGAATTCAGAGTGTTGACATTTATGTTATAGTTGTATAATATTTTCTTTGGATATTTTGTCCATGATTTTAGTAAAAAATACATATTTGAAATATTTAATTTTCTAAACACAGTATCTTTTAAAAAATAATAATAAAATAGATAGGGCTTAAGATATGCAAGTCAAACTTCTTTACTCTTGGCTTCTGTTCCACAATTAGTTTATTGACAAATTTCCAGAGCTCCTTGGACACCAGCTGTTTTTCATTCTTCTAAGGGCAGCTTAAACCATGACTCTAAACCACAAACCATGCTAGTTTCTTAGAATAAGAATTATCCCCTGAAGAATGAAATTACAAGACTCACACATGGAGTAAAATTTGTAAGATATTCCTTGAATTCATGTCAATTGAATAAATTGATTTTAAAAATGTAGAGTTCCCTCCATAAGAGGATGAGATCCATTGATAACAGAAATCTTTGTCTTTAAAGTATAAACAAAACCATAAAAAACAAAACAAACAAGAAAGAAAACACTAAACATATAATTCAGTAGAATACACTGCTGCATAAGGTTGATGTAATCAACGAGGTACAGATAAATACCATGGAGAAATCAAAGAAAGAAGTGATAATCTCTTGTTGGCAAAATCATGAAAGGCTCTTTGGAGGAGGGACATTTGAGATAGATGTTCAGGAAGGGGCAGGGTTGAACGTTATAGCAGATAAAGCAATGCATGCACAAAATCACCAGGAGAAGAAGAGCATAATGTGTTAGCCATATTTTTGAGGAGTTTGAGAAAATACTGAGGATCACTTCATAAAAGGTGATTAGGGAGACTA
Organism: Phoca vitulina; assembly: GCF_004348235.1. Lineage (NCBI taxonomy): Eukaryota > Metazoa > Chordata > Mammalia > Carnivora > Phocidae > Phoca > Phoca vitulina. Next base: position 24,771,092 of record NW_022589728.1, read on the forward strand.
TAGAAGTTTTAGAGTGGCATCAGAGCCACATTTTAGAAAGATGGCCCTAGCAATTGATGGAGTTTAGATTGCCAGTGAAGTTGACTGGGGAAGGGGCAATCACTGAGTTAGTAGTACCACTCCTTTAGGCAAAGTAAGAAGGAGTCAGACCCCTGCACCTACACAGCAACAGGTATGAGCAGCTAACTGAAGCATGGTGCATGAGATAGCAGTCTTCATAGTTGATATACAATGATGGAAAGACAGGTTAGGGACAGTGAAAAGATAATGGTGGGTATGAACTGAACAACTTAAAGATGAAAAGGTGTAATATAATTTCACTAGGTTGATAATATGGCCCATTTCATTTGTTTGGTGTCTGCAAATATTATTTGCAGAGCTAAAAGGATAAGGCTTCCTGGAAAAGAGAAGAATACTAGTTACCAAGTCATGGCAGGTAGTAAAGTAACAGAAAGCATGACTCCAGTGAATGAATGGAGAATAGATTAATCCATCCTTGGAAAGAGCCAATAAACTATTTGCCTACAATAATTTATGACTCAGGAATAATGAAAATGCTGATTTTGTTCATTTAGGCCTCATGTGAAAGAGAATGTAGATGATGTTAAACTCCTTTTTTTTTCTTTATTCAATAGTTGACCAAACACTTGTGATGTCTCTCCTTGTCTTTGTTTTTTTCTTTTTTTTAAATGAAACCATATATTATCCCAAATGGCACATTTCCTCTCATTTGGGAAGGATAACTCAATTTTCTTGTTATAAACATGAGAAATTTGCTGTGTTTAACCTAAATCTTTTCAATGAATGCTTTTATGACTACTAGAAACCCTCCTGAGACCCGTTGCCAGCCAGCGGTGAGCTGAGAAAGACTGCTGACAGGAAGGCATTTCTCCTGCACTTTTGGAACTCCACATTCCTTTTCTCATAGATGTAGAGCCTTTTAAGTGTCTTGGCTTCCAACGGACACTGGGCACATTTTGTAGGAATTTTCTTTCAAGGTGCATGTTGCTTAATATTACTTACTTAGTGTTACTTATATATGAATATTCAACTCTTCATGTATGGAGCCAGCTGAAGGTTGAGAACATTTTCTTTGTGACCATTTTGAATACAGGCTCTAAAGTGCAAATGGAAACGTTAACACAGTATGATTCAGAACCTCACCATTAGGTGGTAGACAGAAAAGCTCTGAATCATATGAAGGCTATAGTGACTATACTTCCTAGTATTACAACACTGCTTTTTTGATGGCAAATGATATTTGGCCACATACAACAGTGTAGAAAAATAAATCTATTGTATTCCTGCTGAGTATTTATAGAACCTAGCATCATATCTGTTCCACAGAGAAGACTCAATAAATATTTGTGGAACACCTGAATGAAGTCTTTTAACATTTTCTGGGCATCTGATGTAAACAATGTGTGGCTATAGTGGTCTGATGGGCAAGAGTCATTCATTATTCAATCAATCATTCCACAATATTTACTCATGTGCCTGGCACTGTGCTGGGAGATTCAATGGGGAGTGGAAAGACACTCTTTTATAGGAAGAACTGTGAGCAGATAAATGCAAAAGCAGTGAGTTGAGTGCTAAAGGAGAAAAAATATAGGGTGCTTTGGGATTACATGAGACATACTTAGCCCAGACTTGGACTTAAGGTATAGAGGTAGGGAAGATGTAGTAGGTATGGTAGGGTGCTCTAAGATGGTAAATAGTACATTGAAGGCAAGGATAAAAATTCAGTATGACTTGGATATCATGTATAAGAGGAAAAAATGGTGTTTGATGAGGCTGGAAAAGGCATGCAAAAACTTGTTTAGTTTTATTATAAAATCAAGGGAAGTTATTGAAGGTTTTAAGCAGGGAAGCTATATAATTAATTTGCATTTCAGAGAGGTTGTCTGGCTACAAGGTGAGGAAAGGACTAGAAAGGGCAGAAATAAAGACCGGGTGAGTGGTCTAGAGGCTGTTTTACTGGTCTGGGTGAGAGATGAATGAACACTCTGACATTGAAGCCTATTGGATTGTGACAAAGTGGAGTTAGGGATCAAGTCAATAAGAGTGAGTGATTTGGAAGTGCCTGGGTGGTACAGTCGGTTAAGCATAAGACTCTTGGTTTTGGCTCAGGTCATGATCTCAGGGTCATGGGATCGAGCCTCATGTCCAGCTCTGTGCTGAGCGTGGAGTCTGCTTGAGATTCTCTCTCCCTCTCCCTCTGCCCCTCCCACTCTTGCATCTCTCTCTAAAATAAATAAGTAACTCTTTTAAAAAATAGGAGTGAGTGATCTACATTATGAAATAAAATGAAGATTGATATGATGACACAACCAAGAAGGATACCTCTGTGATTTGACTAGGACAATTGGGTTTCTCAGAGTTGAAGAACACAAAATCAAGAGCAGGTTTCAGCCACTCCAAGTGGCTGCAGGTTTATCATCCAGGGTACACATCTACAAAGGTTGAAAAAAGTAGCTAGTATGTGGGAGGGAACATTCTTCTACTATAAAATTTTTGGATAGGAATATGCTTCGGTAATCAACATGGACCACTTTTCATAATAGGGGTAGGGTAGTGTCACAGAGACAGCATGGGTGGATGATTTTATGTCTGGGTATCTACTCAAGAATTTTTGCAAGAAAGTTTCATGTATCTTTTTTTTAAGTAAGTGCTGAGGCTTAAATCCACACAAATCCAAATCTGTTTCAGGGGCCTGAGTAGGACCAGGCCCACCTAATTCTTTTGACATGCTCAGGATAAGGCTTTTTGGAAACTAATCAAAGAACTTCAGAATAATAGAGGTTGACTAGTCTGGCTGGTCTGGTGTCCTGAACTTAGCATATCTAAAAAGCATGTACTAGTCAGTGGCCATTAAATAGTTATGAACTTGAGATGTTTAATAGTCTATGAGAATTTCTGAAGAATGGTGTAGGAAGGGGGTAGAGAAAATCAAGACTAACAGCTTAAACTGGTCAAGGAAAATGCTTGGCATAAAATACATCACAGACTGAGGTTTGGAGGCATGGGATTCGAATGTTTCCAGTCTGTGTTACCCATAGTGTCTAAATCAGGTACCAAACATTTTTTTTTTTTTTACATGAATATGGAACAATGCCCAACAAGTTGTGTTTTTAGACTAAACTTTTCATGACTCTTAGAGTTTCACACCACATACTCCAAACTGAAACAGTTGAGAAATGTTGCTTCAGGACACAATATTTTTTTCTCCTAAAAAGTGCATCAAATTCATGTTTCATAATTTCATTGAATATGAACATTCTACCAGATCGGTCTCTGCATTCCAGTGAGATCATGTTTTCAGCAGGCAGTAGGTAGGCAGAAAGGCATCTGAATTCTTCTGACCACGTGGGCAATGGCATGATTTGGAGTATGCATGTGTATCACAGGATAGTTTAACAATCAAGAAATCAGTTTTTAGATTATTGCAACACTGAGTTGGTGAAAAAAATTAGCCACACATGAAAATGTCTTCCTGGCTCATAATTCCAGTATTAAATGGTAGGTGATGGGTATTATATTTCCCTGGGAAGGAGAATTCTTACTAGAATCCATCAAGAAATGATCTTAAAATTTAAAGATAAGACATATAGTAAAGAGGGATTTAAGGAGGGGAATTAATAAGTTTTAAGACATCTAAAATGTTCTCTAATTTTTATCTTTCACTGTCTGATATTACTTCCCCTGGAAGCAAGCTCCTTATTATCTATATACAATTCTGTTTCTGATTATTTAGTTGCTTCAGGGTTTATCTGTTTTCACTTTATCTGATTGCCTGCTTTGTTGAGATTAAAGCTTGGTGTCTCTTAAACTGTAGGCTGCCAGATAACATGATCAAAAGTGCACCTCACACTGCTTCCCATTTTAGGTGGCTTTCTAGTTCGCTTGTCATCACTACCATTCCAGTGCCTGCATCCCCAATGATAATAATGTCTACCATTAAATACACCCTTGTCCTCCTAGGGCTGTGCTAAATACTCTTCAGTCACTATCTTGTTTAACCCTCAGAGAAGTCTTGAGAGATGAGGACAATTTTTCTCATTTAGAAACAGGAAGCTTGGAGCTTGGAGAGCATAAATAACTTCCCCAAAGTCACGCAGCAGGTAAATCAAAATGATGAGAACATAGTTCTTTATGACAACAAAGCCCATGCTTTCCCCTTCATGTGTTCATCTCCTGCTCTTGAGACCACCGGCTAAGGTATTTCTCTACATGCATTTGATCTGAGGACCTCATTGAATATTAGAAAGTATTTCTTCACATGGAATCAAATCTTACTCCCAGTACTCTTTCTATCCTTGGTAACCATATAGGAAAACTCTGCATTGTGATAGTGCCTCAAGTCTTTGAAAGCTGTGAACATTGATGTCTTGGACCCTTAACCTCAAGTCACACAGCTTTTTCTTAGCCTTCAGCCCTTTTGTGTTAAGTAGCTATATATAGCACCTCTTGCATGCAGAGTATTGCCAAAGTAGCCTATCAGGGAACGTTGCAAAAAGATATTTGCCTCCTGAAAATGCTGGAAAAGGTAAGAAGTTGTACTATTAAATAAATAGAAAATCAGTGTACTCCCTCCCACACTTTTTGACCCACACTTTTTCACATACACACATGAATGGTACCCATTAAATTGTTTTGGGAATGGAAGCAGGGTGGCTCTGAGCAAGGAATGCCTTTCATCCTGTTGTCGTCTAGGTTGGGTTCCAATACATGTGTGCTCTTCTTACAGTAAGGTGCTAGAATTTATGTGATCTGACAAGTGCAGAGTAGCAATGACAAATCATTCTCCATTTATTCTACTTCTATGGATGCATCCTAAAGTTAAGTTTGCAAAATTGGTGGGCACCTTCTGCTGATTCGGATCATATTCTCGTATTCTCATGAGTTGCATATTTTAAATACAGGTTCAGTGTCATTATAGTGGAAAGCAATTGCCTTATTTTTTATTTTATTTCATTTTTGTTAACAACATAAAATTCATGATGTTTGACATCAAATAAAAGTATCAGACATATAAGGAAGCAGAAAAATAGAATACATAGCAAAGACATAAATCAGACAATAGAAACATAAATGATGGTATTAGCAGAAAAGAAAGTTTAAAAAGTTATGATAAACATGCTCAAATATTTCAGGGAAAACATGTATATAATGAAGAATTTTCGAATAGCTAAAAGAGTTTTCTAGAGATAAAATATCTGAAGATGCAATATCTGAAATACATATTTCACTGAAGAGTAAATAGTGAATTGGAGATACAACAATAAAAACTATGGAAGGATATCACAGAAATAAAATGGATAGATACATGACAGATGGATAGATAGAGAGATATGATGCGGGAGAGCTAGGTTCTTGTCTCACAGAGTCGAAGAATGAATCTCGTGGACAACAGAAAGTGAGTAAAGTGATAGAAGTTTATTAAGTGAAGATACAGAAAAAGCTCTCAAGTGTGAGAGGGGTCCCGACAGGGTTGCCAGCGAAGGCCTTTAAGGTTGGTTTAAGGTTTCTTTTATAGAAAGCTAACCAGGGAACTTAAATCCTGTTAACATTTCTATTGATATCACCATTGAGCACCTTTAATGGCTTAGTTCCGTTTTAGGGTCTGGTTGGTTATTCCTTGTTGGTCACAGGTGATTATCATAAAAAGACACCCACCCCGCATGCCTAGGGAAGGATCCTTTTTAAATTTTGTATCTTTTTTTTCAAGATTTTAGATCTTCAGAAAGTTCTGTATATGTTTCTCCCACATGTTATTTGTAATATCTCAGGTAATAAAGCCATTTAGAGTTCCCATGGTATCTAAATAAGCACTGTAAATACCATGTTATTTCTGTATTCATATCCATGTACCCACAGAATACATGTTCCTTTCTCCTAAAATTGTAACTTTCAGAGTGAATGATGTTAGCTTATTTGTATAGCAACATACACAACGATATCTCTATCTTTCTCACCAATAATCCTGTCTTCCTTGAATACACAGAACAAATATCCTCATGGAGTTTGGCACCTAGCATCTGTGACAGTGAGACATTTTCATGATAAAATGTTATTTTTAATTTTTATTTAAACTTCAATCAAAAACAGACCAGAGTTTAGAGGAAGGATACTGATATAAGTGCTTATATGTGAAAATTAACAGATGTTAACTATCAGAAATGTCCCCTTCTTCTTAAGCATCTCTTGTGGTGTGGCAGTGGGTAAGTAGGGATGGGAGAGGAGAGGGGCGGCCCAAAGTTCTCTGCAATCAAAATGACTCTCCACCAAAAAAGGCTTTAGATAATTATTTCTAACCTGAAGAGAACAGAACTACTTTGTAAGCACACATTCAAGATCCCCAATCTTAACATTTTGATTTGATAGGTCCAGGATTGGGCTAGGCATCTATCTTCTCGAAAGTTCCCCAGGAGATCCTAGAGTAATTTTCCAGGTGAGAAATTTCTTCAATCATGGTTTAGGACACAAAACTGAGCTGAGGGAAATAATAAAAATATTTAAATCTCTACTTGTTTGTCCAGAGACTATATATTGTACAAATTAATAGGTTAAGCCAAAGGAAGAATTATCCCAGTGGTAATTCTATATTATCACAAAATTTCACTTGAAATTATTCAGCACCTGCTTTCACAAAATATCATGTGGGCACTGTGGGTCTGCAACATGAAACGATGCTCACTTGGGAATATACTTGATTGACTAAGGAGACTTTAAAAGAAGCAAACTTTTAAGTAGCACATGATTCTCCTGGAGCTTTTTAATATAATGCATTATATACATTATATATGTATAATTTGTTATATAATAATGTATTTATATGATGTATTACAGTTTGCAATTATTCATTTATTTGTTTGGTAGTGTTTTTGTTATCTGTCTCTTCCCTAAACTTTTAGAGTTCGTGTTCGCCCTGCTGACTGTTGAATTCACAGTACCCAATGCCTCCCAGTGAATATTCATTTACTGGCTGCCTAGATGAATGCATTACCTAGGGTCCTATTGGTTAATCTGGAAATGTGGGTTTCTTGCATTTTCCACTGTTGAGGATAAAACAGCAGCCCATGTGTGGTAAGTCTGTTATAGGAGGTTTGGGGCAAAGGTGGCTCCAGGGACACTCTTTCCTGCCACCATCAATGGAGATTAGGAGGGGAGATGCCACATCGGTGTGAGTGTAATGGTGAAAATGATACCTTAAACCAGAGTTCATAAACTGTAGGCCCATCAACCATTCTAATTAGGGGGCATATTTAATTTGCTCCACATGATATTGAACTGTACAGAATTTTACATTTTTAAAAATCATTTGCCAAATGTTTAAGTTGCTACATTTCACATGTACATCAGGATTTCCAGATTATCTTCAAGAGAGGAAAGTTCTAGAGACATTGAGCCCACTTCCTACTTGTCAGCAGCTGGTCAGAGAGGAGTAGCTTCTTTGGGTGGGGCAGATTTGTTCATTTCTGAGTCTTTTTTTTTTTTCCATGTAACTGTCCAGAGGTCAAGCACCATCTTACACCCGATACGACTTTATTCATTTTCATTACTAGACCATCCCCCCAACACAGTCATTTGAGTGCGACTATATTTATACAGAACTCTACTATTTCCAAAGCACTTGAGTCAAGTACAGTTTCATAGTGCCCATTTATCCATACATAGATTTAAAGCGCTGGAACTTTCTTTCCTAAACACCAACCGCATTTAAGTACTCTTACTTCAAAATCTGAATGTATTATCTTTTATCCATACACTCATTAATTTACATATTAAGGCTTCATAGATATGAAACACTCCTTCAGGTAGGAGTCTCTTGCAATAACCCAGATAACAAATGATGTTGGCTTTGACTGAGGGGGTAGCAATAGCAGTGATGAGCAGTGGTTGTATTCTGAATGTACAGTATTTTGAAGGTAGGATCGACAAGATTTGCTGATGGAGCAGATCAAGATTATGAAGCAAAGAAAGAGTAAAGATGACCACTTAGATTTTTGGCCTGAGCAACCACAACAGCAGTTGGTAAATTTCTTCTGTAAAGGATCAAATAGTAAATACGGCATATGTTGCAACTACTCAACTCTGCTTTTGTAGCACAGCAGGATCCATAGACAATATAACAGGCACTGGGACAGATTTGGTGGTCCCTGAATGAGAAGATGGGCAATGCCATTCACTGGTAGAAGGAACACTACAGGAGTAGCTGGTGAGGGACTAGGGAGTGGAGTGGGGTTATGAATATCTGGAGCTCAATTTGGGGTATGCTAAGTAGAGGCTTAAAGTAGGTAGGTGGAGAAAGTAGTCTGGAACTCAACTGAGTGGTCTAGAGATAAAATTTGGAACAATACCACCAGCATATAAATGGTATTTCAATCTGTGAGACTGGATGAGATTACCTAAGCAGTGAATATAGATGAAACAAAGGGGGGGGGGAAGAGAAATGGATGTGGCCTGAGTCCTGAGGACCCTCCAGCACATAGGTTGGAGAGATGAGGAGGAATCAGCAAGCATAAGCACAAGCAGCAACCAGAAATAATCAGGGCAAGTGTAGGGTCATGAAACCAAGAGATGGGTGTGTGTCCAGGAAGAGCAGGTGGTCGGTCAGGCATGCCAAACACTACCGATAGAACAAGTAAGACAGTGACCAGGAAATGACCACTGATGACATTGATAAGAGCAGTTTGGGTGGAGTGGAGGTGGGGTGGGGAGTCTGCCGGTGTGGACTCAAGAGAGAAGGGAAACAGAGAAATTGGGAATTCTCAGTTAAGACACTTCTCAGGGAATTTCATTGTAAGAGAAAGGAGAGAATGATGCAGTAATCGGAAGATGAAAAGGGGTCAAGAGAGGCCTTTTTCTGTTTGTTGTTTAATAAATTTATGTCATTGGCAATGATTCCCTCTAAAAAAATGTCCACTTTACCTCATGTCTTTATAGAAATTTTCCTTTCCCGCCTACATGAAAGGTAGCACTCATCTTACCTGAGGGAAGTCTTCATTATCTTCTTTTAAGCATTTAAAAAATGCTTTGGACCCTACTTTGGTATTTTGTAGTGTAATGTGTTCCCATATTTTGAAGTTATTTTTGAGACTTGAGGGAATTTTTTTTTATCAAGTTCCTTTAACTATCTACTGCTCCTATAAAGTAGAATCAATTTCATTAGTCTAATCAATGCCCAGAATTTCCCATTTGAAGACCTTTTCTCTTCTTCTGCTCTACCCCACCCGACCTCACCCCATCCCTCTCTAGCCTTACCAAAGCTCATTCCCACCCTCCTGTCTGGTTTAACACTGGATCTGGTGTATTCCGCTTTCAGTGTCCTTTATTGGCCATTTTACAGGCATTTCTACCTAATGGGGACAAACCAACCAATTTCAAATCAGAGCCACAATCGTGCCTGTGAAGCATTTTTAAAGCTTTTGGCTGCCCTCAGAGGAAATAATTTCGTCGTCACTTAATTTCTTTGTAATGGTTCTTTCTCACTTTTGTAAATCAGTACTCCTTTTCCAATTTGACTAACCCAGGAAAAGATCAAACAGTCTTAGCTAACTTACTTCTTTAAAACTTCCAAGCCTGTCTATCTAAATTGACTTTACTTTTTATCAGAATATACAAGAAACAACAACATAAATGTCCAAAAAAATACATGTCTATGGGGCATGCCAAACTGTCTCCAATGGCATTGTTACCACAGTGTCCGTGAAAATAACCAATTTAGAAATGTGTCTCTAAAAATTCAAAGTGTGATCTTTTAATTTTTAGCATTTTATGTCTTTGAAGATAGTATCCATGAGCAGAATAGATTTTCTAAGAAGCCAAAATTAATATTCCTTGTTTTTCCTTAATTTAGTTGTAAACACATTTGTTTAATATTTATTACCAGCAGATTTAATTAATTAAATTTCCTAAGCTGCATGTATACATTTAATTTATTCATATATTAAAGTGTCTTTTTTAAAGATTATTTATTTATTTAAGAGAGAGAGATAGGGAGAGACAGCATGAGTGGGGTGGGGGTAGGGGAAGAGGGAGAAGCAGGCTCCCCACTGAGCAGGGAGACCATGGGGATCAATCCTAGGACCTTGAGATCGAGACCTGAGCAGAAGGTAGATGCTCAACCGACTGAGCCACCCAGGCGCCCCTTAAAGAGTCTTAAAAGTCTAAGAAATATGACCTTACTGATATGAGGAATTCTTAATCTCAGGAAACAAACTGAGGGTTGCTGGAGTGGTGGGGGGTGGGAGGGATGGGGTGGCTGGGTGATAGATATTGGGGAGGGTGTGTGCTATGGTGAGCACTGTGAATTGTGCAAGTGTTGAATCACAGATCTGTTCCTCTGAAACAAATAATACAATATATGTTAAAAAAAAAAAAAAGAAGATAGCAGGAGGGGAAGAATGAAGGGGGGGAAATCGGAGGGGGAGACGAACCATGAGAGACGATGGACTCTGAAAAACAAACTGAGGGTTCTAGAGGGGAGGGAGGTGGGAGGATGGGTTAGCCTGGTGATGGGTATTAAGAGGGCACGTTCTGCAGGGAGCACTGGGTGTTATACACAAACAATGAATCATGGAACACTACATCAAAAACTAATGATGTATGGTGATTAACATAACAATAAAAAATTTTAAAAAAAGAAAAAAGTCTAAGAAATACAGTGACTCTTATTTTAAATTTTGCAGTACTATCTTAAAACTTTAAGATTTTCTTGTAATTTTCAACTTAAAATCTCAAGTTAAATGATTACTCACTGATATGCTTATGTTGAAATTACAAGGCTAACCTGTTGCTTTAATAGGCATATTTTCTTAACCATTACTAATTTTAATATCAAGTGCACACAGGTTCCTCAGCCAGAAATTCTTTTCTAATACCTTAAATTCTATTCTTTCAAACACTCCTACATTTAAATCTTATGTGTGGAATTAGAAGATGTTACCCATTTTTTAAAAAAGCACTATTTCAATGTTGAGGATGTATTCCCAGGAATTTTTAGGGTTGCCTTCTAGTCTGAGTACATTTCTTGTCCAAGATGTTGACTGGGATTTAAGATGGGTGCTTCAGATGTCAATGTGCTTCATGATTCTGGCTGTCACTGTGTTGTGGATACCAAAACTTATGGATGGCTGGCAAAACAACCTCATCCCTGGGCTGGATTATATCACTATCCAATTCTTCTGTCTGCTTATGAAAGTCAGCGAACTTCTCCCATACTGCAACATTCTTTGATTTGATTTGGTATTTCTTTGGCTCAAGCTCTAAACACTACTAAACCTGGTGAGAATCTACATTCTTTTCATACCCCTCCTATTTCTTGGAGCCACAACTCTTCTAGATATTTAAATGATATCAGCTTGAATTTTGGATATCTCTCAGGGCTTAGTCCAGCTATGTGGTTTTCACAGACAAGATGCTAACTTTTATTTACAAGTAGAATAGTTCATGGTGAACATTTTAGTACAAAGATAAATCAATCCTTTTATAAGCTGACCAACTAAATGGCTCTAATAACAAGGATTGTAAGAAAACCATTTGGGGCAATAGGGCACAGCTACAATCATATGCATGCTCTGACACTGTTTTAAGCCATCTTTATTTTGTGAACTATCCAATTTAATCATAATATCTCAGTTCTAGTGTGTCCTGTAAATGTTTTTGGGTATCCATGAATAATATTCCTAATTTTTGCCTCACTTTTAGGAGGCAAGATCAAATTTTAAGTGTTTACAACTAAATTTTTTGCACACTCATCTTACCTATTTAGAAGGGCAGAAACCAGAAATACAGAATGTTCAAGCTGGTTGAATAAAAACTAAGTATCAGATATTTAGTTTTCCAACAAAAGGTAAGAAATAGTATGTTGCATATTTACTAGACATTCCATAGGATACACATGTGTGCCCTTTTCTGTTGTTATATTTGTAGGATCCAATATTAAAATTGTTTCTGAGCACCTGGGTGGCGAGTCAGTTAAGTGTCTGCCTTAGGCTCACGTCATGATCCCTGGGTGCTGGGATCGAGTCCCACATCAGGCTCCCTGCTCTGCTGTTCTCTCTGTCTCTGTTTCTCTGTCCTCTGTCAAATAAATAAATAAAATCATTTTAAAAATAAAATAAAATAAAATAATTTCAAGTAAATGCTACACATACTCAGAAAAGTTCAGCAGATAGATTGCCCATCAAGCATCCAGAAATATATACATTAAGTTAAATGTTTAAACAATTTACGTCTTCATTTTCTGAACTTTATAAGTTGTAAAAATTCTTTCACATGGTTGTGCTGGCCACATTCATTGCAATTTAGAGCTTCTGGATAGGAAAAAATAGATCATATTGAACCACTCCTTACAGCCCCCAATTTTTTGTTGAAATCTCTTATTGTTTTTAAATAAAGTTATCATTGCTTGTTATTTTCAAACCTCAAAGACCTCTCATCATATTAATAAATTTAAATACCGCTGGATATTAAATAATATATCCATTTTCTCCTGGAAATTATAACCAATGGAGAAAGACAGATAGCAAATACAGATCTTAACTTTACCAGTAGATGTGATTGATGTAATTCCTAAATTTCAGAGCTCCCTACTCAAGCTGGATCTTCCTCTCTCTATAGGATGAGTGTGAGTCTTGCTTGAAGACAAAGAGGCAAGAAAGAGTATAGCACCTTTGACTTCCCCTGCAGTGGGTATCAAAGGGACAGTGGACCATGTCTCCCACGGGGAGTCAAAATGGCCAGCTCTGGCTGGGGGGGTGGGGGGGTAGGGGGGCAGGGTACATAGCCTGTGCCCATCAGTCTCTCTAGCATCTTCCTTCAGGAACATAGAGACACACAGAAATCCCTCCCATCAGTACCCTAAAAGTAAACATGGAGAGAGAAAGAAAGTGATTATCCCTTCTCCTCCCTAACCATCTTCCCCCAAATTTTCATTGTAATATTTATACATAGAAACTCATGCCTAAAAATGTCTAAATACATTGTCTTCTTATCAAAATCCCTTATCATCATTAACAAGGTATGTTCATGTAAGATATTTTTCAGGCATGAACTTTTTGGTTTATCTTTTTTTTTTTTAATGACCAACATTTTAATAAAGTAGAAATGCTTTTAACCATATATAAAAGATTAATCCATATATCCAAACTGATGTTTTGAGTAGAAATATTTCAGATAAATATAGATTGAGATCTAAATACAACTCTATATCAATCTATCAATCTATATCATATATGTACAATAAATAGTTTATCTTTGTGACATATACAATATTAAGTTTTAAAATACATGAATGAGTATAAAGATAGAATTATATATGCTAAATTACTTCTAAATTCTTAACAGCTTTAAATATTGTTAATTATTTTGAAAAGAATCTAGTTTTATTCTCTCTATGGAATGGAAAGGGCTAGGATTGAGCAAGTTATAAGCCAATATAATATACATCTTACTGGCTTTGATGATGGTGCTACTCAGGTATATTAAATCATGAGACGTGAAGATGAAAGGGACCCTAGAAATGACCTTATCCAATCTTATTTTACAGATGAGTTAAGTGGGAGAAAGAATACTTGACTTTCTTCAGTCACAGACGATCATAGCAGTAGAATTAGGGTTAGAACACGAGATTTTTATTTTCAGGTCAGTGTTATCTGTGCCATGCTCTGCTTATATTTTAGGATAAGACTATAATAAAGTGTTTTTAGCAGTTGTTGATCTGAGTATACATTGTAGTTCAATATGTAAATAATACTTAGATGCATTTTTTTCCCCAATTGATTACAATTAATTAAGAACCTATCAGGGGACATAATTTTTTGATGCCATTTAATCTGGAATTCCTTTGTGAATTAATTATACTATTTTGTACTTCAGTGAACTGTAATCCATATTTCATAAATCCATATTTCATTGAAAAACATCAAAAGAATAAATACTAGATAAATCCACTATCAGCCAAATACTTTTTTTTGAAGATTTTATTTATTTATTTATTTATTTTAGAGAGAGGGAGAGAAAGAGAGTGGGGGAGAGCGGCAGTGGGGGGAGAGGGACAAGCAGACTCCCCATCGAGTGTGGAGCCTGACTTGGAGCTTGATGTCAAAACCCTAAGATCATGACCTGAGCTGAAATCAAGAGTCCCATGCTCAACCAACTGAGCTACCCAGGCACCCCAATGCTTTTAAAAGTTAATTCCAGTCCTTGGATATTATGACTTTTATTATAAATTTATTTTGTACTGTTGACACTTTGCCCAAATTTTTACAGCTAAAACAAAGGAGAAGTTTGAAGCAATAATTCATAAAATTTATGTCTGACCTAAGTAACTATGAAAACTGTAGTACAACATCTCTTATGATAGAGTGTTTTCCATTTTTGATACTGCATTTAACATTGATTACTCACTGATTAAAATGGCATTATGTAATGTTTTGCCACATTTAATTGGCAGATGATATTCTGGATAACTAAGAAAAGTGTGTCTTGCTATAGCTCCTTAAGAAGATGTGGCCATTGTCACCATAGAATTTAGATAATTCTCATTTTATACAACTTTATAAGTTTATTTTAATGTAATTCTAGATGAATATATGTAAGATGACTTTGTTTTCCTAATTTAAAACAACTTCGGAGTAACTAACAAATTTCTGTTGAAGGTGGCTGCCATGGCCTCATGGGAAGAAAGTGTCTCTGGATGAGTTCATCTATTATTTTGATTTTTGCCTGTTTTATTTAAAATCACTAAAATAATTTCTCTTCCCTTAAATACATTGTTATCTTAAATAAATATATGAATCCCATCATCCTTGTGGAAAATTAAGCCTCTCACTGTTGTAGTCAAGCAGTCTCATGAGTTTGCTTGAAAGCTTATAACTCAAGGCCATCAACCCTAATGTAGGTGAGTCTTGCTTAGCTCCATACAACCTGGTAGAGGAGAAAGTCCCCAAAGAATGATAAAATAAGGGAGACTATGAAAAACAGGAAAACAATGATCAGTAGAAAAACATCTATGCCATTTCCTGTAGGGAGCTCCATGTGAATTTGAGTAATTATAAAATTGGCACTTACTTTTTCATGTAAGTTTTTACCTTCTAAAATATAGTACTGTCTAGTCAAAATTTGAACAATTTTTTCAGATTGCTGGAATAATATTTAAATAACTTAGGAAATAATGTCATGATACAAACTACAAACTTCAATTAAAACCATTCCATATAAGAGAAAAATACTTCACTAAATTATATTTTTACTAGGGAAAAATTTTGAATGCAGTTTTTTTATATTGATTCACAAGAATTGTAAATATTCTCTATTTTGAGTTTTTGTACCTTGAAACTTGTTATAAAATAGATTACCATTTTAGGTTGATTTATTATTGACAGGTTCACAAATGCTTGGCTTCATTTCCCCATACAGCTTTAGAGATGAAAATGTCAATCTATATGGTAACTAATATAAATATCTATTAAATCTAAGGCTCATTCAAATTTTGTCCCACAGTTTCTCAATTAAAGAAGGGTTATTATACATCAATACACCCTTATCAATTTAAACACCTTCCTTTTTTGAGAACAATTACTATTTTTCTTAATTTATTAATTGAACCATAATATGCTATATTTTCATAGAAGTTGTATGTAGCATAGTCAAATTATTCTTTATCATAATTCGTTTCTAGTTCATAACCCACTAAAATTTAATTCTCATATTATTATTATTACTACCAAAGATTAAAATGCTATAAAATATGAAGGCTCCTTGGGAATTACTATACTACAATATAGTTTGACCTATATATAATGTTAGACGTTATTAATTTTGGTAAATCAATTTGAATAAATAATTTGATATTAGTTTTAAGATATATTAATAGCATGGCTCCTCATTGCTAGGAAGATGACCTCTAGGAAAATCAGTTCACTTGGGTGGGTTAAAAATTCAGTAGTCAGTATGAGGTGTCTCCAAGTTACATCTAGATGTGGTACTTTTGTTAGCCTATCCTTTACTAAAACTAATGTTTGGACTTGGGATTTGGATGACACTGTAAAAACAGCAATGTTTTCTGTGATATAATCATATTATATTATAGAACTTTTAATATCAATGGTCTAAATTTGCTTTCTTTAGTTAAAATAGTCTAAGGAACCAGAATTGAAAGAACTTTAGGAAATAGTAGTACCATTTCTTCCTCTTACTTTTGTCAGTTACTAGCAAAACTGGTAAAGCTGAAGGTTTTTTTCCCCTTCACAGGTTTGGGATGAAAATCTTGCAAAATCTGCAGAGGCTTGGGCAGCTACTTGCATTTGGGACCATGGACCTTCTTATTTACTGAGGTTTTTGGGCCAAAATCTATCTGTACGAACTGGAAGGTAGGAAGCAGTTTCACTGATACTGCTCATCCACACATTTTATTACTTATGGATCCCAAGGGGGAGTGACACCATTTTCAATTAATATCAGCAAATATTTATTGAGTGCTCACTATGTGTCAGGCAATGATGCTTGGCCTGTGACTGTTTCAGATGTCTTCAAGGATTATTTAATTGGTTAAAAGGTCCTAATAAGACCAGTTTCCCCTTTCACCCTTGGAACACCCTCTCTTAGCCTGTATTCTTCACTTACCTCACAGAATCTTTGAAAGGATTCTCCCACCTCAGGGAAATTTTTTCAATGTGGCAGAAGCCATTTTTGTGTTTGTGCAACTTTCCCATGATTACATATATCTATATTTATATATGTCTCTGTGTGTTATATATTTACATATATATGTACACACACACACACACACACACATATGCAAAGTATGTGCAACTATGGGAAAGGACCTTTCCAGTGATAGGATAATTTTTCCACCACTGAGGAATGTCATCATCCAACATTCCAAAGACCCATTCTCTTCCATATACAGGAGAAAAATCAGGTGTGCCTGATTTTCCTATTAAAATAAAAGTGATTCAAGTTTAAGGGAAAAAAACACACTGAGTTCTAGCATCACAACTACAACTTGTATATCTAATTTTTAATTGTGTACATGATTCTGGTGGAGAAATTTTTGACAAGATAAAACAAGATAAAGATGAAGATTCCTGAAATATTTGTATTTCTCTTTTTGAAACAACCAGACATATACTTAAACGAATATAGACTCACTTGCTTTAGTCCCGGGCATTTTCATGCTTGGCCCTACTTGGAGGAATAGGTGATGATGGTAATTGTGAGGTATGGATTTGCTCTTGAGTCATCATGAATAATCTGCAAAAAGAACTATTAACTTACAACTTAACATGAGTCCACTATAAATTACCACTGCTGTACTCTAAGTTCTCATTGTTTTTCTTGGTATCTAGATATCGCTCTATTCTCCAGTTGGTCAAGCCATGGTATGATGAAGTGAAAGATTATGCTTTTCCATACCCTCAGGATTGCAACCCCAGATGTCCTATGAGATGTTTTGGCCCCATGTGCACACATTATACCCAGGTTATTTCAATTGTCTTGTTAATTTTGATTCATAGTTTTAAAAATGCTCTTACTATTTTGGGGAATATGCATTTTCTTATCTTTAACTTCAATAATGAGGTATTGGTTTATTTTTGCAGATGGTTTGGGCCACCTCCAATCGGATAGGATGTGCAATTCATACTTGCCAAAACATGAATGTCTGGGGAGCTGTGTGGCGACGTGCAGTTTACCTGGTATGCAACTATGCCCCAAAGTAAGTACTAGGCTGGATTCTACTTCCTGGAACCTCTAATGATATTAAATATCTCCAGTCTGGTAGTTATTTTAGTGTGAATAAGATTTAATTACAATAACCTCTAATCCTCAAATCTCCCCTGACTTCATATACCTGAAAAATAATGAGATGAATAGTTATTTTTCACAAAGACAAACATTTTGGGCTAAAATTGTGGGCAAAACAATTTGAGATATGGAGATTCACTAAATTCCCTTCACCTATTTTTAGTCATGATAATTGCAAAATAAACACTGTACTTTCAGGCTTTTGATAGTTCTATAAAAGTTATCAGAAAAGAATCTTGTAGGGAATTTTTCAACACTGCAATATTCTCATCTATCAGTACTAGAATGTTGGCTTATTTTTTTCACTGGGAAAGCAAAACACAGTCCTTCTTCCTTTCTTTTAAAAGTAAAACTAAAAATTATAGTTTACTAATTTTATAGAAGGCTAAGGAGTCATTCACTGCCAGAAGGGAAAATTTAAATGCTGTGACTTCCTTTTAAATTAGAGCTTGGCCATGATTTAAGTTTCATTATTGAAAATTTAAAATTTTCTTATTAGGGGTGCCTGGGTGGCTCAATTGATTTAGAGTCCCCCTCTCTTGATTTCGGCTCAGGTCATGATCTCAGGGTGGGACTCTGCTCCGCAGTGAGTCTGAGATTAGCTCTGTCCCTCTACTTCTGCCCTCTCCCCCTGCCCCATCGCTCTCTCTCTTTCTCTGTCTCTATCTCAAATAAATAAATCTTAAAAAAAATAAAAATAAAACGAAATTTTTTCACTAGTTCCATTTTATGGCATATATATTGTGAAAATTGATCAGACTATAAAATATAGCCATATTTATAAATATTCTTGATGAGTATAAATAAGCATTTGTTAACATTTGATAAAATGCCTTCCTGATAACAGTAACTCTTGAGATGATAAAATGTTCCAATATTTATCCATGAGTCTGTTCCCATTTGGAGCAAATAGCAAAATGTGCAAAGGATTTATGACATTCTTGGTGTCTTCCAAAGTAAGTCCCAAACAAAGATTTTTTCCAGCTTTGCCAATATGGGGAGGGAATGAGAAAACGTTTCACAAATAACTGCATTACTCATTTATATGGTAGTATGCCAGGGGCAGTGTTTTTGCAAAGTTAGAAAAATAGCAATTTTCCCCATGGTCCCCCTTCATAATTATTAGAATAATGAGGTTTGGAAAGTAGAATGTGTCTGCATTACAAAAAGCATTAAAATTGTGCATTTGTTTGATATTTTCAGTTTCACACTTTATATTTTCCTATTAAGCCTTTACCCTTCTTCCTGACATAAATAGGCCAAGTAGTACTCAGATGGTGAAAGGGATTTTTATTTCATTTGTTTTTAAGCACTGATTCAAATTTTCTAATATTATTGATGAGATACCTGATTGCTTCATATGAAAGATTAAGATATTGTGTTAATATACTTTATTTCCTGTAAAAAAGAACCATTATTTTGAAACTTAGGCAATGAAAAAATTTTTAAATCTTGACTGACATTTGAGTGTGAATTTTCCAATGCCAATATAAAATTATCTCAAGCCTGTTTTTTAGGGGGAAAAAGAGAGAGATGGAGAGAGGGAGGGAGGCAGGGAGGGAGAATTTAATTAGATGGAATAGAACAAAAAATGGAAGGATGAATAATATAAGTTTATTAGTTGACTGATTTACTTTTGAATGTAATTATCCTCTATTTAGTAAAAATCTGTGATTTATGTAAAAGTTTATAATGTAATATGTAATACATTTTACGTATAATAAAATTGTATTTCTAAGTTTATGTTACCAAAAATATGTGCTGTGTAATTTCAAAAGGTTATGTAGAATAAATAGAAAAATATGAAATTAAAATAGCATAGGCTGGGCCCATATACACTTATAGCTTTGGATAAAGATATAGAGAGAAATAAGGTTATTAATATAGAATAGGAGAGATTAGGATAAAGGAGTGAGCTACACTCATAAGAGAATGGGCCTCCTTGAGTGATTTGGAGTAAGCATGTGTCATTATCCAAATTATACCTGAGAAAGCTTATCCAGAGGGCAGAGTATACAATAAACTGAATAGAGATGGATACTCTTGGAATCTGATGACATTTTGTAATATGAATCAGTAATCAGCATGTTTTTCATTTTTATAGATAAATTTTCCTCTATAAATATTTTATAGATCAAAGCCTGAATTTTTATAAAGATTTTACTTATGTATTTTTTTTTTTAATTTATTTGAGAGAGAGTGAGAGAGAACAAGCAGGGGGAGCTGCAGAGGGAGAGGGAGAGGGAGAAGCAGGCTTCCCGCTGAGCAAGGAGCCCGATGTGGAACTCGATTCCAGGACCCTGGGATCATGACTTCAGCTGAAGGCAGATGCTTAATCGATTGAGCCACCCAGGCGCCCCAAAGCCTGAATTTTTAACTGACTGATTTAAGCAGATATTTTACGTAGATACACTTTAAGAGTCACTTCTTGGGCTTCTTGAGGTCTTAAAGAAGATGAGAACCACCTGTTTCATATTTTAGCCTCTTACCTACTGTTGTCTTATTTTCGACCCTGACTTTTTACTACTGACAACCAAATTTCCTCCTGACCATTCAATTTCCTTCAAAATGCTGGCTATGTTGCTATTTCTTAATACCAATCACCATGTTATTGAAAATACATCTATTACCTTCTCCCTCATAATTGAACAGTAAGGCATTGTGGCTATTTCCAACTATTGTAAATGATGAATTTGATGTATTATTATGATCATGGCCATCAATACAGATAAAAATATCGACAACACAAAATAATTTAGTTTAATGTATTTAGCATTATCAAAAAACAAATAGTATTACTAAAAACAAAAGCTATGAGTTTACACATAGGTAAAGGTTTTGAAATCACCTTTGTTTCCCTGAGCCCTTAGTCTCTTACCATGACAACTTATGGCAACTTCTTGCTTATTTCATCATTTGTAAGCCTCCTAGAAAATACTAAGTACATGTAAATATTACCATCCTTAGCATTAGCAGGAGTTTTAAAAAGGGGAATGTGTCCTGCCAACGTACTCTAGAAGGCAGTTATAGGGCAGAGACAGATGCGGTGACTGAATGAGCATCAAGCCTGACATCATGTGACTAATTCTGTCACCATTCATTGTAGTGCTTCATGTCTTATCTGTAAATTAAGATAATATTAACTGTTGCAGAGAGAAATATTTAAAAAGTAAGATATATAAAATAATAAGTTACTGTATAAATAAGAAGTGGAGGGGTGCTTGGGTGGCTCAGTGGGTTAAGCATCTGCCTTCAGCTCAGGTCATGGTCTCAGGGTCCTGGGATCCAGCCTGGGGCTCCCTGCTCCGTAGGGAGTCTACTTCTCCCTCTCCCTCTGTGCACCCCCCCCAACTCATGCTCTCTCACACGGTCTCTCCCTCTCTCAAATAAATAAATAAAATCTTAAAAACAGAAAAAAATGGATATAATTTTCAGTGCCTTTCTAAACTGACAAACTTCTCAAAAAGATAATTACATGTCAATCCATGTGATCATGTGCTTAAGGACAATCAAATTTCTTTAAATGGGCACTAATGTAACATTAATATTATCTTTGTACTTTTTTTTCTTCTTTCTAGGGGCAATTGGATTGGAGAAGCACCCTATAAAGTAGGGGTACCATGTTCAGCTTGCCCTCCAAGTTATGGAGGATCTTGTACTGACAATCTTTGTTTTCCAGGAGTAACGTCAAACTACCTATACTGGTTTAAATAGGCTTATCTTTTCGTCCAGGAAATAGAATGGTTTCTGGGAATCATAGGCATATATATATATTGAGTTTTGCACATATTATACATATTTTATAATAATCTTGTTTTCCTTTTATTATTCATTGTATAAATTAGTGTTTGTCTAGTATGTTTGTTTCATCTTTGAGGTAATCAAAACATCCATTTCTATCTTCTGACCTCTAAGCCCAAGTTAAAATGTTGTCTATGTAGTATTGACATAGTTGATGCATCCAATTCTAAAACTTGCTTCCCAAAGGAATTATGTTACACTTGTGAGGAATCAAATATATATTTGACCTGTAATTTATGGGTGTGCATGTAGATACATATACATATATGTGTATGTATATATACATGCACAAACATATAATAGAGGATGTAACACAGAGAATAATGTGATTCAATAGTTAACTTGAGGGAAATTTAAAAATATACTATTCTGAAATATATATGAGGTGGTGGGACATCTTCAGCACCCATTTCTATAATACCTACAAAGTGATAATTTGCGAAATAACACTCAGTGATGTCTGGACATAATAATTTAATTAAGCCACCAAGGATTTCATTCTGGAGGTATTTTGTCTTATTTGGGTTCACCAAAGGATATGCTCAACTTATGTAAGATCAAGTCATACCTTTTGCTTAATCTCTTTTATTGAATTAGTAATCATGTGTTGAGTGCTTATTATGTGCAAGGCACTCTGCAAGTTATGTTCTGATAATGCAAAGATGTGAGATACGGTTCCTGCCTTCAAGAAGCTCACAAAAATATTCAGGAAATAATGCAGTTTAAGATTTTGCTGCAAAATTACAGTTTTTTAACAAATTGATTTTAATGTAAGTTTGAGTAAATAGATGCCACAATGGTCACCTATAGGTGAAATAGGTGATGAGGACACTATGTGATACGCAAGGCTTCTGATTAGCATGAAAATGTAGGGACACCACTTGGAACTAACAGAGGCAGGAAAGAATTAACTGCCCAGGGATTACTGTATTAGAGTAAATAGTTGTGAGTTTGGAAGGCAGACAGCAAGATGCTAAAAAACCTGATAAGGCCCAGGAGAACTAAGATTTAGGAGACAGGTATGTAAAGTCACAGAAATAGGGTTACTGCACAAAAAATTACAGGTGAGAGCTTCAGAAGGGCTTACCCTGAGAGTCTAGTATATCTTGAGGCCTGTCAGCAGAGGGTGAAGAATGCCAAAAGAAACATGTGAGATGCCAAGGACACTTCCATCTCTTCACATCATTATTTGGTGAGCATCCATCCAATCATCATGAGCCTCTAAGCATCACATTAAAGATTCTGTATGCATACCACAGTTAGGGTTTGGCAAAGTGGCCCTCTTCAGATGATTTGCTAAGGACTAATTAGCACATCTTATTTCCATGTCTATGTAGAAGAATAATTTTCAGTTCTCCATTAAGTTTGATTGTGGAAGTCAAATCAAAGTCACTATGAAAATTTCACTCATATGATTTTGGAAATGCAATGTTTCCTTCTTCAGGAATTCACTATTAGAGAGGAAAATTCAACATCTGGGTCAAGACACTTATATTATGTTTTGTGTGTGTGTGTGTGTGTGTGAGAGAGAAAGAGAGAGAGAGAGATGAGAGAGATTATGAGAGAGAGAGAGAGAATGAAAGAGAGATTATGAGAGAAAGAGAATGAAAGAGAGAGAGAGAGTGTTCACAAGTTATGTAATGCTTCCATAGAATTACAGAATAAGCAAACGGGGTTAGTTCCAGAGTGCAAATAACAGAAGGAAGCTACTTGTTTAAAATTCTGTACACATTTGCAATTTCTTAGGGCGGATGCACTGAAAAATGACAGTTAATTAAATCCAGTCAATGAGGGAAAAATCCACCATCTGGAGTTTAGGTTTACATGATGACAAACAATTGGCCTAATTCCTTTTACAAACTGAATGTGGTGACCAAATGTTTTGATATCATACTACTCTGCTTTTGTGGGCACACATATAGACTGTATGAAAAATAAATATTTTTGGATACTAAACTGAAGAACAGAAGTAGTTGTTAGATTCGGGCCCCAGTCTAACTTTTATCTAACTATGGGCAATTGAAGAGAAAGCTAATTAGTAGGATGTTTACTTGATTTCTCTAGGAAGTATTTCCAACTTTCATTTTCCTAGACTTGTTCTATAGAAGTAGCAAAAGTACTATGAAACAAACATCACTGTTCTCAGTTCCAGTCCTGTTGCTGGATTGCTTGTGTGGCTTGGTTTCTCAGTTCTGAAAAAGAATAATGATATTTGCTACATATTTCACAGAGGTTCCTCTGAGGCTAAAGTTACCATACTAATAGCAATTTATGAATATTAAAAGCATCATTAATGTTGTGAGACTTATTTGGGAAAAAATTAAGTTTTATGAGCTTCTCTTTGGCAGAAACTATCTGATTCTTTGTATTCATCCCAGCTTTTTATAGAGTGGTTATAATGCAGTAAGTGTTTAATAAATGTGTCTCTGAATATATTTTTAGAATTAACTAAAAAACCTAGAATTGCAACAATTTAGAGGAGTCCCACCTTTCCATGTTTTATTAAGACAAAAAAATTTCTTAAATATAAAGCTCTGGATGCATCAAAAATCCAGATACATCACCAAACATACCAGATTAAGACTAGGATCTAGGCATGAATAACTGACACCACAGTCCTTTCCAAATCACTAGAGCTATACATTTATTTATAACTTAACAACTCAGCTGAAAATATAACGGGTATTTTTTGTTATGCTATGTGTACTTTTTAAATTTAGTAATATAAGGTAGACATGTGAACTGTTTCATTTTCCAGGCTAAAGCAAATGAAAATTTGCTGATTATCAACAGTGTGTCCTGTTTTTCACAACATTCAACCATGGTGCTAGGATAGCTACTTCTCACTGTAATTCCCAGGGGCAGAAAGAGTCTGGGTATCAGATATTTCTTAAGAGCAGCTTTAAGTAGTCAATATTGAGATTTTCATTTCAAAACATATCATTCAAAAGAAAGAGTAGTCTCTATATTCTCCATATTCCACAGTACTGATCCTCTCTCTATGGCATGGAGTTTTCCGTAAAAAAGTAAAACACTTCCGGCACAAGACAGTTTTGTTTTGTTTTTATTTTGGCTTCCATGTCATCAGAAGACTGGAAAAATGACAATTTTAGCTGTTAAACTGATGGATTTCTTTATAGAATTGTATTTAAGTTGTGTAGGCACAGTCTTAATGTTGCTGGTTATGACAGATAAGCTTGTTTTTAAAATGTGGTGGAAACAATTTTTATTAGTACCATTTTTGCTTCTGTTCGGTAGCCTAAGCATCCAGATTTCTGTGGTTCGTCAGGGTTTGCCCTACCAGCTTCGTTTGGGAGCGCCAGAACGTTCACTTGAAACCTTTGTGGAAACAGTCATTAGAAAGCTCCGTGCAGGCACTCTAGCAAAGAGTTGACCCAACATGAAGGCAAGTTCACCCAATAAAATATAGTCAGACTATTTGGACTGAAACAGCATGCATTTTTCTCATTAATACATACTTGTGTAAAATCAACTTATATCATTTACATAAGCAAATCTGATACACATTTAGACCAGCTGAAGTGTTTTGTGTTCATACCCTGCTTATTAAGTGAATATATAAGCTATGCAGATAATTTGCATATGTCCAGGAAGGAAAAATAATGCTCAGCCCGTGGTTTACGTTCTACCTTTGTATAACAACATCCCCTACGTTCCACAGTATCACGGGATGCAAATTTTGACATAAATGGAAGCTTTTACCTACCAAAGTGTTTAGGGAGAGTCAAGTTAGATTTCTATCAGTGCCTAACAGTATATTTGACTTTACATATATATGTATATATCTGTATATCTACATATATATGTATATTGTCATTATATGTGTGGGGAAAGGCATATTTAAACACATGCAAAATGATTTTAAAAAATTATGCCATGATATAATTTTGACTTATGAGAGGTCAATCAAAAGCTTAGAAAGTTAAACAATTCACTCGTTAATGGTGCTGAAAATGCATTACAACCACCATATCCTTGCTACAATTTTGAGGTTTCTTTTCAGTTGAATTTTTTACTAAGTGTGAACTATCAATATCAATTCTGGTGCTAAATACGTGGTGCTAAATGAATTGTTAGTGTTAATAGTTTTAGTAATGCTCTTTTTATTCATTGTTAAAAGTGATATCCATTCAATTCCTGATTCAGAAATATTAATAAACTCCTGTTAAATTAATGTTACCCAGAAATAGGCCAGTGAACTCTCTTTTTTGTGTAACAGTCCAACATTATCTAGATGTTACAGAATGTAAATATATTTCTTTAGAAGTTATCAAATTTCTTTTTTTAAGGCATTTTTTAGCGTGGCAATGTCCAAATTCAAGTATCACCTGAAGGTTACACCAACCATGCCTCAGGCACTGGCGCCCTCTGGTGATTGTGAAAATAAATTTTTGGTGGCTGCTTGGCCTGCAAAAAAAGACGTTTTTTTGTTAAAAAAAAATTTAAGTTCCTCAATATTGGAACTCTTGGGTACTCATTAAATCTGACAGCATTTGAAAATGCTTGACTCTGTTGACATCATTTTCAAAGAGGATAAGAGAGGGACTATATCTTGGCATCCACTTTCCTAAATAATAATGTTTTTTAATGAAAATTTATTTCTAAGGTGCTTATCGAAGTGGTTTTTTTTTTAAACTAGGTATTACTAAAGTATATTTTTCATTTGGCTTACATCATAAATACAATTAGAATTAAAATTAGCAAACAGAATTATAAATGTGTCTCATTTTCAGAAGTGATTATCTTTATTTAACAGAGTACATAAGATTAAAAGGAGATATGTTAAAATAATTAATTTCATAAAAAAGGATTATCTCTCCATTTTTACCTGTTGGTCTAAAATTTGATATTGTTCTTTAGTCATACTATTTAGCTAATGATAAAATTGTATTATTCCATTCAAAGTCCTCCTAGCCTAACAAATGTACATAAAAACTTAGAATTATATCACTTGATATAACTAATGAAGACAAAATTCTTAGGTGAACTTCCAGTTGATGTATGTCATTGACATCATGTGTATATATCACATAATTGTGATAATCTGTTTTGACAGAAATGTTTCTTTAAACTACGTTAGCATAACCAAATGAAATATATTTTGAAGCAGTTTTCCACATTAGTATTTTCAAACTTAAAGCAAGAGAACACATTTTATGATCCCAATTATATATAAAGTTTTAACATATACTACATACAAAATGGATCTGCTCATACCCCAAACCTTCCTCAGTGCGTGGGAAGTTTGTTCTGAGAGCCCTAGGATTCCATCAAACAGAAAAACATTGATCTGAAACATCCGGTTCCCCCCATTTTTCTCCAAAATAATCAGGTAATTAAAGCAAGAAAAAAGTTTGAGGCACTAAATTATTCCGATACGCACTTCACTTTACATATGTTAGAAGCTTCTGGTTTGATGAAGAATTAAATGCTGACTTTAACTGGTGCTTGGAGATAGCTTACAGGATCTTGTGTTTTGTTATTTGACAAACAGAATTTTGGTGCCATACTAGTTTGAGAATTGGAAGTAACTGTGGTGCACATATGAAAATATGCATTTTAAAAATATCTAAATATTTCAAATATGTACATAATTCTAAAATATACTATATCATTTCAGATTTTTTTAAAGATTAATTTGGATAAGTTTTATTCATTACTTAACACTGTGGCAGTGAAAGGTGCTTTGATGTTGTGATATAATGTCATGAATGTGTACATACATAAAACCTGTGTAAACCTCTGTCCTTATAAAGCCTAACAAGTGTAGCTTTTTGAGCTCTGCTGTATTTTCTTTTTCAATAAAATATTATAATTAATTGTTTTGTTTTAAAAGTATATCTAATTGTTTTCTTGTTTTCGATAGAGTTTTCAAATAGAACTAGATGGCATGGTAATTTTGATAAGGTATGATGAACTACTTCTCTAAAGCAACAATGATTATATCTTTAATGCATCGCTGAAATACACCAATAATTTTCTATTTTCCCCTTTCTTTCTTCCCTTCGCTGCCTCATTCTTTCCTTCTTCCCTTGTTTTTCTACTCAATTCCAAAAAATATTTTGAAGTACAAATATAAAAGACATTTCCATGGAGGAAGAGGAAAAGATCAATGTGTCGAGAAGTTCTGGCTGAGGAAAATTGCAGCAGTTGAACACAAATACTTTTATGCTTCCCCGCATAGAGAGCCTGAAGAGAAACCATAGATGTTCCTGGGGGAGAGGCACACATCAGGCCACTCCTTGGCCCAAGGATAGTGATTTCTAGGGTGGCTCTACCTTGTAGAAGGATAATTCCTTTCTCTCTGGTGAAATGTAGATCTCGCAGACCAGCGCACTGAGAAGGATCTGAATCTAGGGCTTTAAATTTCTCCTTACCGTATGTGATATTGTGATTTATTATAAGGAAAACAAGGGGGGGCTGGATGGCTCAGTCGGTCAGGCATCTGCCTTCGTCTCAGGTCATGATCCCGGGGTCCTGGGATCAAGCCCCACATCGGGCTCCCTGCTCGGCAGGAAGCCTGCTTCTCCCTCTCCCACTCCCCCTGCTTGTGTTCCTTCTCTCTCTGTGTCTCTCTCTGTCAAATAAATAAATAAAATCTTTAAAAAAGAAAAGAAAAGAAATACATATTTGGTCTTCCTCCAGTTTCTGGCTCACAGCTCCCCAAACCCTTGGAATTTCTAAGTGTTGACTGAGAGTGAGACAGGTGTGTTTTGTTATGTTAATGAGGTGACTTTTGGGAAGCACTTAAGAATGGGGGCTGGTTGTCAGTGGAACCAACCTTGTGATTAGAGGCTTGGAACTTTCAGTCCCACCCCCTGATCTCCGGGGAGGGGAGAGGGGCTGGGGGTTGAGTCAACAGCCAATGATCAATGATACAATCAATCATGCCTATCTATTGCAGCCTCCACAAAAAAACAAGAACCACAGGGTTCTGAGAGCTTTGGAGCTGGTGAGCCCACGGAGGTGTAGGAGAGTGGGGCATCAGGACAGGGCCCAGGAGTTTGTGCCCTTCCCACATACCTTGCTTTACGCACCTCTTCCATCTGTCTGTTCCCAAGTTATATCCTTTTATAATAAACTGGTCATCTAGTAAGTAAAATGTTTCTCTGAGTTCTGTGAGCTGCTCTAGCAAATTCACTGAGCCCAAAGAGGAAGTGGTGGGAACCTCTGATTTATAGCCAGCTGGTCAGAAATACAGGTAAAACCTAGACCTGCAACTGGCATCTGAACCCCAAGGAGGGAGTCATGGGAACCCCAATCTATAGCTGGTGGTAAGCATAGGTAATAACCTGGGCATGCGGCTGGCATCTGAGGTGGGGAGCAGTCCTGTGGGACTGAACCTTCACCTGTGGGATCTGATGCTATCTCTGAGGAGATGGTGTCAGAATTGAGTTGAATTCCTGGACACCCTGCCTGTGTCTGAGAATTGCTTGGTGATGTGTGGGAAGTCCCCCAGCCCCTGACACACACACACACACACACACACACACACACACACACACACTGGAATTGCTACCACAACCAATGAACCCTATTTCACCCAAGACAAGAAAGCCTCACTAACCTGAACCTTTTCAGAGAGTCTTCCCATGAGCCCTGTGGCTCTTTGTCAATTGCTTTTCTTTCTCCTGCTAGTCCTCCCTTTTCACTTCACTCCCTCATCTTTTAAGCCTCCAGTTTCCTATCCACATGTTTGGAAAGTTACAAAGGGGATTGGCTGAATGGTATGTCCACATAAGGGAATACTATGCACATGAAAAACAAAACGAGAAAAATCTCTGTACACTGGTACAGAGTGGTCTCCCTGCATATGATACTAAGTGAAAAAGCATGGTACACAAGTATATAACTAGAATATTGCCCTTGTAAGAAATATTAGTGGAAATAGTACACATATACACGCATGCAGTTACAATATATACTTGTTTTTATTTGCAAAAAGAGACGTAGAATCATAAATTAAAAAGAATGAAAATGATTATCTGTGAGAGTAAGAAGGGAACTGGATGGAGGGGACAATAATATTTCAAATAACTTTGAAGCACAATGAGTGTATATCCTTAGTGGAATATATTATAAAGACAGAGCTATGAAGAAACACTTAACTTTATTCAGTTGGCTCTCTGTGGTAGTATTAAGGGGAAAAGAGGAGGAGGAATAATGCAAGTAAGTAATTAGGGTACTCTTTTTAGGAACCAAAATTTTTCAATGTAAGAGAAAAGAAGCATAATTTCCAAAAAAGTTGAGTAACACTAAAATATTAAATATGAATTTGAAATGTTAAGTATGAATTGTTGTTACCTCAAGATATCTTCTTTTTTGAAAATTAATATGTTTAGCTTTGAATGGTAAAAAGCCCTAGGGTTTATGGCAATCCAATAACAGTAAGTGCATTTATTGCCCAGATTGTTATCTCTGATACCATTCACCACTAGAAGTAATGCTTGACATCACCTCAGCTGCCAACAGCCTAATCCAAGCCACCATTGTTTCTCACATAGATTAATGGTATCCAACATGGAGTTTGTGCTCCCAGAGAATGCAGCAGAAGAACCATTAAGAAAAGTGCTTAAAAAACACAAGAACCCCTACTTCTATTTAATTTTATCTAAAGAAGAAAAAACACTAACATAACATAATAATTAAAAAAAACTACGTGTTTAAGTACAATCATTGTGTTCTTTTACTGCTTTCAAAGTATATTACTTCTGTTAAGAAATAAAATAAAATTGACAGAAATGCAATAAAAAAAGAAAAAAAATATTAAGATTTTCTATAGGATAATGGGTTGACAGCCCCTCCCCACCTAGGTCCACACACGTAAGGGCCGCATGTCCCCAGAAGTGAGTGGGGTGTCCTGAAGGACTGGTGAGCTGTCCAATGCAGCCTTACCATGCTCCTCATGTGGCTGTTTGCTTTTAAGACTTTTGCACATAGTACATTTTAGTGACTCAAGTAAGAGAATTAACTACTTTTGAAATCCAGATTTTACTGAACATTGACAAATATTTTTTTTTTAAGATTTTATTTATTTGACACAGAGAGAGAGAGCACAAGCAGGAAGAGCAGCAGAGCGAGAGGGAGAAGCAGGCTCCCCACTGAGCAAGGAGCCGGATTTGGGGTTCGATCCCCGGACCCTGGGCTCATGACCTGAGCCGAAGGCATACGCTCAACTGACTGAGCCACCCAGGTGCCCTACATTGACAACTATTCTTAGAAAATTCCTGCAGACCCCCAAAGTTTAAAATAATTTAGTAATGAAAACACAAGTTAACCCCAAGGAAGTTTAACAGTCATAATTACCCTGCTTATGATAACAAGCTTTCTGTCAACCACATTATGAGGAAAAATAATGATGATCCAATCACGTGTGACAGACTGGTCAAAGAATTAAAAATTTTCAAGACTATTTGGAATGGTGACCATGCTATTAAATATTCATTAATGAACAATTGCTTTGATATGTTAGCTGGTGACAATGAAGCTATCATGATTAGCAAACATTTTTAAACCGACATAAATGAAAATTGTGGTTGAAGTTCTGTACTAAACAAAACTTTTCAAAATTATTGAGCCTATGTTGTCATATTGCTCTGATAGAAATTGTAAATACTAATAAAATTTGAAATTAAAATAATTGGAGAAATACCAAATAATATTTTGGTGAAGGCAAATGTTTTTACAACACTGACAAAATAATAAAATATTTTTAAAGGTTTTTAAAAATTTTATTCTAAATATTTTATTTGTTATTTCTATTTCATAAACACACAATATATCAGTGCATGGTTTAATGTCTAACGTGTACTAGCATGTGGTATAAATTATATTGTAGACAGTGAGTGTGCAAGATCCAAAACTTTTTACGAGTAACAGTACCCACCAAAAAGTTTGGAGGCAACAGGTCTAAATACTGGCAGCTTCCGCTACATATTTCTCTGCTGCTTCCACTTTTGCTCTTTCACAGTCCATCACCACAGAGCTTCCGGATTGATCTTTTTGAAAGTAAAGCACATTCAATGACTTTCCTGCACAAAGCCTTCCTATGACATTTCCAATGCACTCAATGCATCCAGTGCATTATCATTACTTACTTCTACTGGGCTGGCTTCTGCCTCATTCTCCATCCTCCTCTACTTCTCTTCGGCAGCCCACTTGTGCTTGCTTTCTGCCAAATTCATCTGGTCTTTGGGCTTTTTCACTTGTTCTTCTTTCTGACTAGGACATCCTCCTCTCAGACAGTCACGTGGCTTTTTTCTTATCCCTTCAATCTGCCCCACCCCACTAACTGACAATTTTCCCACCCCCATCACTCTCTAACTCTGCCTTTGCATTTTTGCTTCCATATTACCACTATGATAACTGAGCTAAGATCTGCGTGTGTGTGTGCTGCTAATTCCATTACATATATTGGTCTACTATCTGTCTTTCCCACTAGAACATAAGCTTCATGAAGGCAGGCACTTTACCTTATTTATTACCTTATTTCCAGGGCCTTGGAATATACCTAGTACTTTGTAGGTACCCAATAAATATTTGTGAGATAGATCAATAAATGAATGGAGTTGCAAAGATTAAATGAGGCAATGGATGTAAAGAATTCCTTGCACACAGTTCTTGGTAAGGAATAAATAAAAATCTTTATTTTTACAACCACTATTATTTTTTTTCATGATATTCTGCAAAATAACTAGGGATCTATATCCTTAGAGTTTCTGCTAACAGAATTAACTTGCCATAGAAACAGAAACCAAGCCTGTTTTTCTAGAAAACCATTATCTCTCATCTAAGTTACTTCTATTTTGTAATCTGTAGCTGAAATCAGAATTAAATTAATATCCTTTTGGGAACAGGTCCATTAATCTGAATGGCCAACTTATGATAGAGATTGCCTAGAGAGACATTTTTATGTTGTCCCCTGATTTCACCCTTATATGGGAAAGAATGAAGCGAAGAATGCTAGTTCTGAGAGAACAGCACCAAATTCTTTAGCTTTTTCCTGCATTATTTGTACTTAAAAATGAGAGTAGGCCACAGAGAAAGAGAAAGAAGAAAGAAGTAAAAAGAAGTATGTCAAGATTTGCATTTGTTCAGTAATTCCATGTGAATCAAATAGGACAATCTGGAAATAACAGAATTAATTGTCATGTGTACAACCTGGGTCTTTCCCCATAGTACTTAGTGAGTTTTTGTACACAAGACACTGAGACAGTGAGAATTCTATTTTGACTGGATTCATGACCTGAAACCATCAAACCAACGTGAAGGAGAAACATATTCAAGTAGAAAAGAACAGTAAAGTCTCAGAACATGAAATACCTTTTTGGAGATAGAAAATAAAATGATAAATCTTACTATATAATAGAACAACTATCTAAAACTATAATTATATTAATACGTTTTCAGATAAATTATAAATCTTTCCTGAAGTAAAACATAATGTTCACTTATTTTTAATACTTTCCTATTTATTAATAAACAGACTCCTAACAGCATTAGGCAGCACTTTTGTGTTTTTATAGATAAGGAAGAATTATTTTTCAGTAGTGTTTTTCAGTAAGAATGATGTTGACCAATACTTTATTGCGACAGACTGTCCATGCCTTGAAAGGCATTTATCATCCTTGGCTCCTCTGAATGCTAAATCCCTAGAGAAACTTCTTCAGTTTCTACAGAATGGGGACAACCAAAATTACCTGTATACATTTTAAATGGCCTTCTGAAGGGGGAGGGGTGCAGTAACATCCCTGATTTAGAACCATTGATAGAGATATTCATGAGTAAGCAGACAAAACCAAGCTAGTCTGATGAATGCATTAAACTCCTCTATGGGTTTTTTTTTTTTTTTTTAAGATTTTATTTATTTATTTGACAGAGAGAGAGACAGCTAGAGAGGGAACACAAGCAGGGGGAGTGGGAGAGGGAGAAGCAGGCTTCCCGCCGAGCAGGGAGCCCGATGTGGGGCTCGATCCCAGGACCCTGGGATCATGACCTGAGCCGAAGGCAGACGCTTAACGACTGAGCCACCCAGGCGCCCCCCTCTATGGGTTGTTCATTCCTGTATTTCATTATAATTATGCACATAGGCACTCATTTTTCTAATGGTATTTTTTGAGTTCCAACTATGTGTCAGACTCTATTCTAGGTTTGGGAGCTATGCAGTGAACAAAACGTAAAAATCCATGTCTTCATGGAACTTACATTCTAGAGGTAGGGACACTGACAGTAAACAAAGTAAGACTGAAATATGTCAAAGAGTAATAAATGTTATGGAATAAAAATAAGGTAGATGAAGAGTATAGGAAGTATAGGAAGGGAGTGTACTCAATTTTACATGAAGGGTCAGGAAAGGCCTAACTAAAGTAACATTTCAGGAAAGACATGAAAGATTTGAGGGAGATAGCTATGTGGAAAATATACCAAGGCACATACAGTATGGACTTCTGGGGAAGAAATTTCCAGGCAAAGGAAGAAAGGGAGGTGAACTATGGACTAGACCAGGGTGGCTGTGTCACCGACTTGTGGTGGAGTGAGGGAAGAAAACAATGTTGGAATGAGGTCAGGGAGGTTCCAGACCAGGTGGCATGGGGTAGACCATTTAAGGGTCTAAATGAAATGGAAAGTCATTGAGACTTTTGGCTTTTATTCTAAATGAAATGGAAAGTCATTGAGAGTTTTGAGCAGAAAAGCATCGTGACCTGACACATTTTAGAAGGATCTCTCTGGCCACTCTCTCTGTAGAGAGTCAGGGAGGCTACCTTTATTAAGACTTGGTTCTGTCAATCATTCTTTCTTTCTCTTATATTTTTACTCTTCCTCCAAGCCCAGAATAGCACAAAAGTCACTGTCTTATCTGCTTTTCAATCTCTCACTACTCAGCTTGTTCTCTTTCCTTTGAGAACCACCAGTAGCTGTTGAACTGTGTCTATACACTGTCTTAACCACTTTTTAATCCCTCACTGTTCATCTATTCAATGCCATCTCTATTCACTGATTTCAGATCCTGGTTACCCCTTTAATCTTTGATGCTTTTCAATTCATTCATTTATTCCATAAATATTTCTTGAGCACATTTACATATCACCTAGTATTCAAGATAAAACAAAGTACCTGCTTATCAGAAGCTTACATTGCATTGGCAGAGGGAAGAAATGAAGAAACAAATAAATGCATAATAAAATGCCCACTGGAGGTAATTGTTATAAAAGAAAGCAGGGGAAGGAGATAGTAGATAAAGGGTACTTTAGATGGTGGTAGTCAAGAAGGGTCTCACTGAGGAGGTGAAATTTGAGCAATTACTCAAATGATGTTTGTTCTTTATCAAATGAAACTGCCTGGGAAGATTTCTGTGATCTGTTCATTGAAAACAACTAGCACTTCTTATTTTCTTCAGTCTCTCTGTTGCATTCAAGACCGTCTTCATTCTGTTTTTGTTTATTTTTAATTCTTCTCCTTGGGTTCTGTACTCTCCTTGATGTCTATTATCTCTGGGACATTCAGTGGTTCAAGTGAGCAATAAGTAGGTTCTTAAATATGATTGTGAAACACCCAATTGCTCTATCAGTCTGAGGCCAACCTGACATGTAACTTCCCTCTTCAAACACTTTCCTTTGCTTCTTGCCCATACAGAATAAGTGCAAGTAATACTTCCTTACATTTAATCTCCCCTATGCTGAGGTGAGAGTTTTTATTGATAGCTTTTTCTGGCTACGCTTCACACACATTTTCTACAGATGAACTAACATAAACTTCTCAACATCTCTGTCTAGTCTTGTGTGGTTTACATTGTCCGGATGCTTGCGTGTGTGTGTATGGATGTGTGTGTCCTCCATGACACACATTCTTCTCACATGGCTTTACTTTACCTCCTCTGGCAATCTTTGGCTTCAAGCTTGTTCTTACAAGTTTGTTCTCTTTCCTAAAGCACCAAAAACACTGAACGGTATCTCAATTATTGCATTTACCTCTTAGCCTCCCTTATTGCATATTCAAAATTATTCCAAAAATCTTATTTTACTATGCTACAAGGTCTATGCTAGGGTCATCTTGGTATTACAAAGTGTTAGCACAGAATCGCCTTTCACTACTGAAGTAATTAATGCTTTCATGCAGTCAAGCTGCCACATTATTTGTGCTTTAGTCACATATCCGCAGATACATGAGTGACCAACAGATGCCACTCTTGTAACTATCTGTAGTAGCATACTTCTGCTAAAAATTCACAGGAACTTAAAAGAATTTTATCCCAGGAACATTTAGTATTTCTTTTGCATTACTTATATTAAATATAGAAGCAATAATGAATACATGTTAACAAAAATCTATGCCAAGGATATGCAAATGATTTTAAGTTCCCCAACTTTTGACAAAATAATGTAATTCATTCTTTAGGTGGACAGGAAGGTGGGTGGTAATTTTCTTGAAGATATTTGAGAATGTAGTTGAAGAGAAACACTGACTAAGAGTTTGAGTAATTGATACAGGATTGTAAATATTAAATAATTGTTTAGTGTTATACTTTATGCTTAATTAGAAGTATTTTCAAAGGTGAATCTACTATAGGTATTTTATATTTAATAAAAATTTAGAAATCAATTACAATGTAAGAGTTGATCCCCTTGTTAAGTAAATCTACTGATTTCGGGGAAAATATAACTTTATAATTCAAATAATTAGTTCTTAATTTACTCCAGGAAGTAAATACTATTCAGGACAATTTAAAGCACCAATTTAATTGTCCAGTTTTTTAAAATTTTTAAACAAGCAAAATACATAAACAAAAAATATATATATAATGGCATAATGAAATAATTTTTATTAATATGATCATATGATTAATAAAAATTATTTTTCATATGTTTCACATACATACACATTTGTGTACGTTGGGAACAAAGGGTCCATATTATTTGTAGTCTGCTCATTTCACTAGTGAAAAAGATAGATATTTACAGTATATTATTAAATTTGCTGTAATGCAATGTTCTAGGAGGGGGCAACTAGGAAACCTAGGGTTTCTGAGTAGGTATGACTCTTCAAAGACTTTCTGAAGGATCAGCTATCTGAACTAAGCCCTCTCTCCCTTTACCCCTTCTCTATGATCCATAATTGTGATGCAAATTTTACATTCTTCTGATTTACTGAGACTTTTCCCCAAGTGCTGTGAGACATTTGCCAAGGGATTAAAAAAGCTCTATAACCCCAATTATCATATATATACATATGTATATAAACTACCCTAAGCATATCATAGTGAAATTGCTCAAAGTCAAAGACAATGAAAGATCTTAAAAGCAACAAGAAGTAAAGGCCCATTGTCACTAATAAAACAATAAGACTAATGGGTGACTTTTCAACAGAAGCTCTAGAAGACGGAATGCAAAGGAATAGAGTCCTTAAATTATTGTATTAGAGGTAGAAAACCTCCAACCCAGAATTCCATACCTATAGAAACAATCCTTCAAAAATGAAGATGAAATCAACATAATTGCAGATTAAAAGAAAACAAAGTTGAGGGACACCTGGGTGGCTCAGTTGTTAAGCGTCTGCCTTCAGCTCAGGTCATGGTCCCAGGGTCCTGGGATTGAGCCCCATATCGGGCTCCCTGCTCAGCAGGGAGCCTGCTTCTCCCTCTCCCCCACTACCCCTGCTTGTGCTCTCTCTCACTCTCGCTGTGTCTCTCTGTCAAATAAATAAATAAAATCTTTAAAGAAAAAAAAAGAAAACAAAGTTGAGAGAATTATTGTTAAATACCTATGTTGTCAGAAATATTAATGGGAGTTCTTAGATACAAGAAAGTGATCTTAGCTGGAAAAATAAAACTATAGGAAGAAATGAAAAGCATCAGAAAGGTGAATATGGGAATAAATATAAATGAATTTTAGCTGTTTAAAATAACAATAATGATGGCTCATGCGGTTTATAAAATATACAATAATACATATGCAGCAATAATCCAAATAATGCAACAGTAATGTAATAATGCAAATAGTTTAGGGAAGGAAAAGTTTTCCTTTTTTCCATTCTAGGTTCTTTGGTTGGTCTAATAATTAAATTGACATAAGACAGATTGACAAGAGAAAAACAAACTCAACTTTGTACATATGGAAGCCCATGAAAATATGGAACTCAAAAAAGTGACCAAAGCAGACCATTTTTATACCTCTTAGACAAATAAATTTGTGAAGAATTGACAAGACAAAGGGGTTTGGGGTAATAAGTTAATGAAGAAGTAACAAGGTTTGTTTATACAGCCTTCTTAGCCCTGAATTCCCTATCCCTGATTATAAGGGTGTCTCTCTTCCTCTTGCTAAAGGGTAGGTACCTTTTACATGGGAGATTTATTTATTACTTTCAGGAAGACAAAGGAGGGTCACAGTGTCTTGCCCTGGATTTTTCTCAAGTAACTTTAATTCAAAATAATCAATATGCCAAAATGGCATATTTGGATGTGGCATATCCTGCTCCCCTTCAGGGATAAACGGAATTAAACTGTTACAAGTTTCTTACATTGATGAGGAAATGGTAGCAGTATTAATGTAAATAATGATTTAAGAAATCATACTTTAGGACACCTGGGTGGCTCAGTTGGTTAAGCGTCCAACTCTTGGTTTTGGCTCAGGTCATGATCTCAGTGTCCTGAGATAGAGCCCTGCTTTGGGCTCTGCACTCAGTGTGGAGTCTGCTGAAGTTTCTCCCTCTTCTTTTGCCCCTCCTCCCCGTGCACACATGCACTCTCTCAAATAATTATATCTTTTAAAAAAAGAAAGAAATCATATTTTAATCTCTAGAGCAATCATTTAGGGAATGATAAAACATTCTAAGAATAAGAGCCTAACAGAACAGGAAAATGGAAAGAAATTGATTAATTGAAAGAAGTCAAGAAAGGAGGAATTAAGAAGCAAAGAAGAGGTGGACACATGGGAGATAAATAGCTGGATGTTAGTTTAAAATCCAGCTTTATCAGTCTTCAATTACATTAAACATTCATTATTTCTTGATTCTACAGGAAGATATAAGAATTATAAATTTTATGCACCAAATAGCATAGCTTCAACATCAAGAGATGATAGAATTAAAAGGAAAATAGACAATTCAAAATCATAGAGGGGGGTTTAACACATGTTTCAGTAAGTGACAGAATCAGCACACACAAAATTTAAAAAGGGCATAGAAGGTCTGATCAGCCAACATGACTTATTTGATGCATATAGATTTCATCCAACTTCAGAATAACGTTTTGTATGTGTGTTAATAATGGACCATTTATCAAATGGGACCATATGCTGGGCCAGAAAGCAAGACCTAGCAAATTTCAAAAGACTGAAATCACACAGAGTATGTTCTTTGATCCCAATGGAATTAAACTAGAAAAAAAAAGATAAATATAAAGAAAACAATCCCAAATGTTTGGAAATTAATGAGTTTATCAGTGGGTCAAGGATGAAATCACATGGAAATAATAAGATTTTTTTTAACTGAATGATAATGAAATACTGACATAAACACTCGAGTGCTGCATATTTAACTATAAATTTATAGCTCTAAATGCATGTAGCAGAAAAGAAGAAAAGTTAAACTTTAACAATTTAAGCTTCTATCACAAGAAGCTAACAAAAACAGCAAAGTAAACTCAAAGATTGTAGAAGGAAAAAAAAAGTAAATTCAAGAGAAGAAATCAATGAAAGAAATTAGATGTGTGATAGAAAACACAGATAAATCAAAAAAGATTTTCTTTGTGAAGATTAATAAATGTGATACATCCTTAAGATATATCAAGAATGAAAAACTAAAACCCACTATAGATCTTACAAATATTAAAAATAATAAAACATATCATAAATGGCTTTATGCCAATACATTTGAAAAATCTGATAAAATAGAAAATTACTTGAAAAAAAAAATCAGCAAAACTACCAGAAGAAGAAATGAAAAGGTTGAATAGCTTGTAATTAAAAGCTTTCTTTCAAAGAACTCTTTGGGGGCGGGGGGGGGGGGGCGCGCAGTTGATTTCCCAAGGGAATTATGCTAAACATTTGAGGAAGAAATAATAGTAAAATTCCAAAGACTCTTCCAAAAAGTTGTAAAATGAAGGACACTTGCCAGTTTGTTTTATGTGGCCAGTATAACCTTGATACATCAATGTGACAAGGACATTACATGAAAGAATAACTATAGGCCAATACCTCTACACTAAAATCCTAAATAACATAACTAAATATCTATCATCTATCTATCATCTATCTATCAACTATCTATCTATATAAAAGGTAGTATAATATCCAAATAAAATATCCAAATATATATAAAAGATAGTATATTATGCATATTATGACCAATAGGTATTTAGTTTTGCAACTTAAAGTTTATTTACCACTCAGAAATCAATCAATATAACTCTTATCATTATTAGAATAAAAGAGAAAAGTCATACATCATCTGAATAGAAGCAGAAAGATCATTTGATAAAAATTAGCACACTATCATAAAAAAAAACTCTCATTGTTTTGGAAAAGAAAGGAACTTCCCTTAATTTGATAAAAGATACTGACAAATGTCTTACTGCTACCATTATACTTAAGCTGGCTAAATATTGCACAATTTTCTACAGAGATAAGAATAAAACAATGATGTATATTACCATCACTTCTATTCAGCATTGTACTTAAGTCTCACCCAGTGTAAAATGATAAGGAAATAAAAGATACAAAGAATAGAAAAGAAAAATTAAGACTGCCATTATTAATTCAAGACACAATTACATGCATAGAAAATCCAAAGGAGGTTCACAAATAATTAGAATTAATAAAAAATCATTGAATATATAAATGTCTGTTTGAATTTCTTCTTATTAGCAACAAAAGTAAGTAAAATTTTAAAAATGCACTTATGGTAGTACCGAAATACCAAATGCCTAGTTTTAAATTTAATGAAACATACGCAAGGCCTTTACCATTAAAAAATACAAAAATTGGTGTTTGAGTGAAATAGATAAAAAGGATTAAGAGTACACTTATCATGATGAGCACTGAGAAATGCATAGAACTGTGGAATCATTACACTGTACACCTGAAACTAATATAACACTGTAAGTATAAATATACTTCAATTTAAAAAGTACAAAAAAAGGCTGGGGGAAATTGTAACAGTTTGTCAATTAAGATGTATATATCTTTTTCATGCATTGGAAAACTCAATATTATTTTTAAAGATTTTATTTATTTGTCAGAGAGAGAGAGAGAGAGCACACAAGCAAGGGGAAAGGCAGGCAGAGAGAGAAGCAGGCTCCCTGCTGAGCAAGGAGCCCAACATGGGACTCCATCCCAGGACCCTGGGATCATGACCTGAACCAAAGGCAGACATCTAACTGACTGAGCCACACAGGTGTCCTGAAAAACTCAGTATTTTTAAGATGCCAATACCCTCCAAATTAATCTACAAATTCAGTACAAGCCCCTTTAAGGTTCCAGTGTGTTTTTTATGAAAATTGATCAGGTGAAGCTAAAATTTATATGAGAAAGCAAAGAACCTAGAGGAGCCCAGAAAATCTTGAGTTGCAGGAGTAAAACTGGAGGGAGTACATTACCAGATCTCAGTACTAATTTCACAAATACTGTAGTTAAGTCAGGGTGGCACAAGGATAGACAAGGATGGACACAAGGATAGACAAAATGAATAGAATGTCCAGAAACAGATGCATACATATATGATTCCTGATTTATGACATAGGCACTACTGCAGTGCATTAGGGAAAGATTGATACCCTTTCGGGAAAAAAAAAAAAAATGAGCCCTACCTCACACTGTATACACAGAATTTAACTTGAGATAGATTTATAGACATATAAGCAAAAAGTAAAACAATCACATTTCTCGAAGAAAAGTTAAGGGACTTATGTAGGAAAGACATTAGGGTACAAAGCTAATGGACAAGAAAGAATTCTTGAGACGTTGGTGCAAAAAGTGGTTTTATTTAAGCATGGGATTAGGACCCTTGGGCAGAGAGAGCTGCACTGGGGTCATGGAGAGTGACCCATTATACACTTTCAAGTTGGGAGGGGATTAGGGATAGTGTAAGTCTCTAAGGAATTTTGGAAACAAGATTTCCAGGACCTTGAGGGGGTAGCTATTGTTGGGAAAAGGTCACTTATTACTGTCTAATAAAGCATTAGTCATGAGACCCTTCAGATGTATATTGGCGGGCAATATGCTTCGGGGATGATTGCCAACACGTATCTTGGGGGGTTTAGAGATAAAGGAAATTTCTAAAGGAATTTTTATATGTTAAAGTAGGCTTACAGGATCCTGGGGGTCGGGCTAAGTTTGCCTTTTGCCCTTAGCAAAGTATTAACATTGAGGCAGTTGTGTCCCTAGAGGAATGTCACTCTGCCTATTTTAAGGACTTGTCAATAGGCTGTAGGCAGTAAGGAAATTTAATAATTTCTCTTCTGCCTCTGTTTCCCACATCAGACACTATCTTCATAATTTTGGGGTAGACGAACATTTCTTAAACAGGACACAATAAGCATTAAAACTAAAAGAATAGATTGATAAATTGAACGTCATTAAAATTAAGACCTGCTTATCAAAAGATGGCATCAAGAAAATGAAAAGGCAAAGCATGAACTGGGAGAAAGAGTTTATAGTGCAATTCTAAAAGTTTTTATAGCCAAATCAATATAAAAAGACATAATTCTAAGAAGTGACAAAATATTTCTTTTTATTTTCAAAGGTACAATTGGTTTTTACTCAAAAGTTCTTGGTTATTCTTTATAGCATCTTATTCCCTTTATATATTTATAGGCTTCTTTTATGTTTGCAGAAATTAAATGTAGTTATTTTATACTCTGTATCTGCTAATTGTATCCTCTACCTCACACACAACCCAGAATGTTATCTGTAGATTGAGGCCTGGGTTAAAGCCAAGTTCCCATAAGAGGAGCTTCCTTTGCTTCAGTTAGTCTCATAGGGATGCTACCAATCTGGAACTACTTTAAGTTCCTTGATTCAGATTTTTCAGACCACAAAGACAGAGCAAAGTTGGACTGGAAACATTTGTCCTGTAAGGGCTGGCTTGTGGTTGCAAATTCTCAAGGACGGATTTTATTTTCTTACCACCTACTGCCAAGATGAAGTCAGGCAAGTTTTCCAGCTGTCCCCTCCTGTGTGGTGGTGGGTTTATTTCTCATCTTCTCTTATGCTGATGGGGGCCAGCTTTATGTGACTGTTCCCTATGAGACTACCCACCTGCTTCCTCTTTTGTTATCACATTCTTTGGGTTCCTCCCCTTTCAAATAGGATTTGAAAGAATAGTTGTATAATAAAAGCAAGAGAATCTTTGGCTAGTAAGTGGCAGAGTCAGGATTTGAACCCAAGTAACTTAAACTCCAGACTGTGTTGTTCACCTTAGTCAATTTCATATGTAGATTTCTTTTTTTTAATTTCTTTTTTTTAAATTTTATTATGTTATGTTAGTCACCATACAATACATCATTGGTTTTTGATGTGGTGATCCACGATCCATTGTTTTCATATAACACCCAGTGCTCCATGCAGTACGTGCCCTCCTTAATACCCATCACCGGGCTAACCAATTCCCCCTTCCCCCTTCCCTCTAAAACCCTGTTTGTTTCTCAGAGTCCATAGTCTCTCATGGTTCATCTCTCCCTCCGATTCCCCCCCCCATTTTTCCCTTCCTTCTCCCAATGTCCTCCATGCTATTCCTTATGTTCCACAAATAAATGAAACCATATGATAATTGACTTTCTCTGCTTGACTTATTGCACTTAGCATAATCTCCTCCAGTCCCATCCATGTTGATGTAAAAGTTGGATATTCATCCTTTCTGATGGCTGAGTAATATTCCATTGTATATATGGACCACATCTTCTTTATCCATTCATCTGTTGAAGGGCATCTTGGCTCTTTCCATAGTTTGGCTATTGTGGACATTGCTGCTATGAACATTGGGGTGCACATGGCCCTTCTTTTCACTACATCTGTGTCTTTGGGGTAAATACCCAGTAGTGCAATTGCTGGGTCATAGGGTAGCTCTATTTTTAAATTTTTGAGGAAC
This sequence comes from Phoca vitulina, assembly GCF_004348235.1. NCBI lineage: Eukaryota > Metazoa > Chordata > Mammalia > Carnivora > Phocidae > Phoca > Phoca vitulina. The sequence continues at coordinate 24,814,802 of NW_022589728.1, forward strand.
CTCCACGCTGTTTTTCAAAGTGTCTGTACCAACTTGCATTCCCACCAACAGTGTCAGAGGGTTCCCCTTTCTCCACAACCTCTCCAACATTTGTTGTTTCTTTCCCTGTCCATTTTTGCCATTCTAACTGGTCTAAGGTGGTATCTCAATGTGGTTTTGATTTGGATTTCCCTGATGGCTAATGATGATGAACACTTTTTCATGTGTCTGTTAGCCATTTGTATGTCTTCTTCAGAGAAGTGTCTGTTCATCTCTTCTGCCCACTTTTTGACTTGATTATTTGTTTTTTGGGTGTTGAGTTTGAGAAGTTCTTTATAGATCTTGGATACCAGCCCTTTATCTGTAGTGTCATTTGCAAATATCTTCTCCCATTCTGTGGGTTGCCTCTTTGTTGTGTTGACCGTTTCCTTTGCTGTGCAGAAGCTTTTTATCTTGATGAAGTCCCAAAAGTTCATTTTTGCTTTTGTTTTACTAGCTTTTGGAGATGTATCTTGAAAGAAGTTGCTGTGGGCGATGTCAAAGAGGTTACTGCCTATGTTCTCCTCTAGGATTTTGATGGATTCCTGTCTCACATTGAGGTCTTTCATCCATTTTGAGTTTATCTTTGTGAATGGTGTTAGTTTCATTCTTCTGCATGTGGCTGTCCAATTTTCCCAGCACCATTTATTGAAGAGACTGTCTTTTTTCCATTGCATGTTTTTTCCTGCTTTGTCAAAGATTATTTGACCATAGAGCTGAGGGTCCATATCTGGGCTCTCTATTCTGTTCCATTGGTCTATATGTCTGTTTTTGTGCCAGTACCATGCTGTCTTGGTGATCACAGCTTTGTAATATAGCTTGAAATCGGGCAACGTGATGCCCCAGCTTTGTTTTTCTTTTTCAACATTTCCTTGGCAATTCGGGGTCTTTTCTGATTCCATACAAATTTTAGGATTGTTTGTTCCAGCACTTTGAAAACCGTCATTGGAATTTTGATCAGGATGGCATTGAAGGTATAGATTGCTCTGGGTAGCATAGACATTTTAACAATGTTTATTCTTCTGATCCATGAGCATGGAATATTTTTCCATCTTTTTGTGTCTTCTTCAATTTCTTTCATGAGTGTTCTGTAGTTCCTAGAGTATAGATCCTTTACCTCTTTGGTTAGGTTTATTCTGAGGTATCTTATGGTTTTTGGTGCTATTGTAAATGGAATCGTTTCTCTAATTTCTCTTTCTACAGTTGCATTGTTAGTGTATAAGAAAGCAACTGATTTCTGTGCATTGAGTTTGTATCCTGCCACATTACTGAATTGCTGTATGAGTTCTAGTAATTTGGCGGTGGAGTCTTTTGGGTTTTCCACATAAAGTATCATGTCATCTGCGAAAAGAGAGAGTTTGACTTCTTCTTTGCCAATTTGAATACCTTTTATTTCTTTTTGTTGTCTGATTGCTGTTGCTAGGACTTCTATTACTATGTTGAACAATAGTGGTGAGAGTGGGCATCCTTGACGTGTTCCTGATCTTAAGGGAAAGAAAGGCTCTCAGCTTTTCCCCATTGAGGATGATATTCACTGTGGGTTTTTCATAGATGGATTTTATGAACTTGAGGAATGTTCCCTCTATCCCTATACTCTGAAGAGTTTTAATCAGGAAAGGATGTTGTATTTTGTCAAATGCTTTTTCTGCATCAATTGAGAGGACCATATGGTTCTTCTCCCTCCTCTTATTAATGTGTTCTATCACATTGATTGATTTGCAAATGTTGAACCACCCTTGCATCCCGGGGATAAATCCCACTTGGTCATGGTGGATGATCCTTTTAATGTATTGTTGGATCCTATTAGCTAGGATTTTGTTGAGGATTTTGGAATCCATATTCATCAGGGATATTGGTCTGAAATCCTCCTTTTTGATGGGGTCTTTGCCTGGTTTGGGGATTAAGGTAATGCTGGCCTCATAGAATGAGTTTGGAAATTTTCCTTCTGTTTCTATTTTTTGAAACAGCTTCAGTAGAATAGGTATTATTTCTTCTTTGAATGTTTGGTAGAATTCCCCAGGGAATCCATCAGGCCCTGGACTCTTGTTTTTTGGGAGGTTTTGGATCACTTCTCCAATCTCGTTACTGGTTATTGGCCTATTCAGGTTGTCAATTTCTTCCTGTTTCAGTCTTGGCAGCTTATAGGTTTCCAGGAAGGCCTCCATTTCATCCAGATTGATCAGTTTATTGGCATATAGTTATTGATAATAATTTCTAATAATTTTTTCTATTTCCTTGGTGTTAGTCGTGATCTCTCCACTTTCACTCATAATTTTATTAATTTGGGTCCTTTCTTTTCTTTTGGATAACTCTGGCCAGTGGTTTATCAATCTTATTAATTCTTTCAAAGAACCAACTTCTAGTTTCGTTGATCTGATCTACTGTGTTTCTGGTTTCTAATTCATTGATTTCTGCTCTAATTTTAATTATTTCTCTTCTAATGCATGGCTTAGGCATCGTTTGCTGCTTTTTCTCTAGTTCTTTAAGGTGTAGAGTTAGTTGGTGAATTTGGGATTTTTCTCTTTTTTTGAGTGAGGCTTGGATGGCTATGAATTTCCCCCTTAGGACTGCCTTTGCAGTATCCCATAGGTTTTGGACCGATGTGTTTTCGTTCTCATTGATTTCCATGAATTGTTTAAGTTCTTCTTTGATTTCCTGGTTGACCCAAACATTCTTGAGCAGAGTGGTCTTTAGCTTCCAAGTGTTTGAATTTCTGCCAAATTTTTTCTTGTGATTGAGTTCCAGTTTTAGAGCATTGTGGTCTAAGAATATGCAGGGTATAATCTCAATCTTTTGGTATCGGTTGAGACCTGATTTGTGACCCAGTACGTGGTCTATTCTGGAGAAAGTTCCATGTGCGCTCGAGAAGAATGAGTATTCTGTTGTTTTAGGGTGGAATGTTCTGTAAATATCTATGAGGTCCATCTGGTCCAATGTATCATTCAAAGCTCTTGTTTCCTTGTTGATTTTCTGCTTAGTTGATCTGTCCACTGCTGAGAGTGGAGTATTGAGGTCTCCTACAATTAACGTATTGTTATCAATGTGACTCTTTATTTTGGCTAACAGTTGGCTTATGTAGATGGCTGCTCCCATGTCGGGGGCATAGATATTTACAATTGTTAGATCTTCTTGTTGGCTAGACCCTTTAAGAACGATATAGTGTCCTTCTGTGTCTCTTATTACAGACTTTAGTTTAAAATCTAATTTGTCTGATATAAGAATTGCTACCCCAGCTTTCTTTTGAGGTCCGCTGGCATGGAAGATGGATCTCCATCCCTTCACTTTCAGTCTGGATGTATCTTTAGGTTCAAAATGAGTCTCTTGTAGACAGTATATGGATGGGTCCTGTCTTTTTATCCAATCTGCAACCCTGTGCCATTTTATGGGAGCATTTAGGCCATTCATGTTGAGAGTGATTATTGAAAGATATGAATTAATTGTCATCATGTTGCCTGTGAAGACGTTGTTTTTATAGATTGTCCCTGTAAATTTCTGTTGTAGATCACTCTTGGGGTCTTTCTCCTTTTATAGAACCCCCCTTAATATTTCTTGCAGGGCCGGCTTAGTGGTCACGTATTCTTTCAGTTTCTGCCAGTCGTGGAAGCTCTGCATCTCTCCATCCATTCTAAATGAAAGCCTCACCAGATAAAGTATTCTTGGCTGCATGTTCTTCTCATTTAGTACCCTGAATATGTCTTGCCAGGCCTTTCTGGCTTGCCAGGTCTCTGTGGATAGGCCTGACATTATTCTGATGTTCCTCTCTCTGTATGTAAGGAATCTCTTCCCCCTAACTGCCCTTAAGATGGTTTCCTTGGTTCTAAGATTTGCAAGTTTTACTATTACATGCCGGGGTGTTGGCCTGTTTTCCTTGATCTTAGGAGGGGTCCTCTCTGCCTCTAGGACTCGAATGTTTGTTTCATTCCCCAGATTAGGGAAGTTCTCAGCTACGATTTGCTCAAATACATCTTCTAGTCCTCTCTCTCTCCACTCCCTCCAGGATTCCAATTATTCTGACATTGGAACGCTTCATGGTGTCACTTATTTCTCTGATTCTATTTTCATGGATTCTGAGTTGTTTTTCCCTGGCCTCCTCTTTTCCCTTTTTATCTATTATATTGTCTTCCAGGTCGCTTATTCGCTCTTCTGCCTCAGTTACCCTAGCTGTTAGATTATCTAGATTGGATTGGATCTCATTGATAGCATTTTTAAGTTCTGCCAATTCACCTTTTATTTCTGCCCTTAGAGACTCTATGTTGCCATTAATTGATTTCTCCATTCTAGCCATTGTCTTCACAGTTGCTAGCCTGAATTCCATCTCCGACATCTTGGTTATATCTGCATCCATTTGTAAATCTGCAGCATAAGTCATAATCTCTGAGTCTTTTCTATTTTGTGGGCTCCTCCTCCTAGTCATTCTGTTGATGGGTGTTTGAGGGAATATATAGAGTCCAAATTATTGACCAGAACCCAAGCAAGATGTACCTGTTTTCTTGGGACCTTAGGGTTGCTGGGCTCTTGTTTTCCCAGCCTGTCTTCTGCGGGAGGGGCCTGCTGTGCTGTTACTCAGGCAACCCTGTTTGGGCGGAATTGCCCTGCCCCCCTGTGGCGGGGGATGGGCTCAGCGGGAATCAGTTTTTGGGGCTTTTGTTCTCTGGCGGCTTTCCCTGGCAGCTTTCTGTGTCTCTTCTGCGAGTCAGAGCAGAAGAGACCGTTTCCAACGCTCTGCCTCAGAGCAGAGAGACCGCAGTCTGTTCTTCAGTAAGCTCTCCAGGCCACACCATCCCCATTTCTGTCCGGGCTGCTATAAACTGCAGCGGCCTGGGTTGTGAGCCCCTCCGCAGCGCTCCCAGTCCTGCCTCCAGGTCGGGGCACGTCTCTGCCCTTTGTGCTTATAAAACCGCCAGCTGCTCCCAGATCTCACGTGTGCGCGACCTCACCGCTCTGGGTTTCCACCCCGGGGGCTGCCCTAAAGTCCTTTCCCTGCCACTACCGCTCTGCGAGTCTGTGCCCGTCCCCAGCGCGCGAGGCTGTCACTCACCGGTGGTGTAGGATCCCCACGGCCAGGCACCCTCCCGCTGCCGTTTATCCTCCGATATCTGCCTGCGGAATCAGGGTTCCCCGCTTCATACCTCGAAACCAACCGCCTGCGATATTCTGTTTGTAGAGATCCAGATCTTCTTACATCTCAGGCTGGTTTCGTGGGTGCTCAGAGTGGTCTGGTAGATATCCAGCTCAATTCCGGGGACCAGGTGAAATAGGGTCCCCTACTCCTCCACCATCTTTCCCCCCTCCCCATATGTAGATTTCTTGACAGAATGACTAGTGAATTAGTAAAAAGTTGATAAATATTGAATAGTGACATTGCCCCTAGTTAAACACGGAATAACTGGTTATAAATCATGACTATTGTTATCATAGGTAATAACACCCAAGTGATTATAGAAGTGAAAGTAGTTGCAGTAAAGAAAAACAAGGAACGATGTCTTAAAAAGATTCTCCACGTGTAGCTGTGTTCACTCATAATTACATCAAGAGAAATTATCTAGCCTTTGGATCCACTATTTGACACTAAATCATCAAACACTTTCTCATTAATTTTTTGATCCTTTTCTGAAGTTAGGAGTTGTGCTCACTATAATTTAATTTCTAGTGTAATCATATCATTTGTAAAATAAAACATGTTTACATTTTGACTTTCCTCTTCCCAAATCAAAATAAATCTTTCACTTTTGCAATTTTAATTTTGTAAAACATTTATGAAACTACCAGTGTGCCCACGTTCTCCACTGAAATATTGGTGGGTAATTCTGCTATTTAAATTTTTCCCTTTTAGAGATCTCATCAAATTTCTAAGTCTTGTCAAACAGATTTCCCCTACAAGTTTAAAAGAGTATATGTTTCAGTAATTTGAACCATCATGGATATACGGTTGAGAAACAATTCCAATACACAATATGTTAATATGATAATAAAAGTGCATTCACATTTATGCACAATTAAAAAGCCTTTAGCACTTAACTGAAACTTGGTTTTAGTTGTTTTGAATACCTTTTTCCATTCTAAATTTCAAGAGAGTGGGAATAGTTTTCCAATCCAGAACTCTAGATGCTGAAACTAACCAGATGCCAACATGAATATAAAAATAGAAATAATATGTAATTTAAGCACAATGCAATGAAGTTTAGGTGACTTTAGATTTTTGACTAAATGCTATATTGTTACTCCAAAAGACTAACTGGATATCTGGATTGGACAAAGGTAGACTAAGAGTTGGGGCACATTAAATAGAAGTCAAAGAATATGCAAGGTTAACATTTTTATAACAACAACAAGAGACTAATGTTAACTCCTGCTCTGACAGATAGATTCACATTGTCTCTAGACTTCTTTTGTTTCATCATGAAATAGAATTTTTCTACGGGCTATCTCAAGTTCACAGTTACTTGAAGAAAGAGCTGAATTTGAAGCTTGCCTTAAAGGCACCACACTTTATATTGATGAATAATTCAAACAAACACTTTGATAGAGCAAATGATTTGAGGAACAATGTAAGGAATGAACACAAGATATATTTATTGCTATCAGTTCATGTTATAAAAAATTAATTTGCTAAAAAAGTGGATACAATTTTCACTACCCTTCCATTTAAAGTCTTCAATAGACAAAAAGATTAATTAATTAACTAATTAATTAATTAAGAAGTTTCCATGGAGGATTGGATTGAGAGGACTTTAAAGAACAATTAAAATTCCTGCTACCAATATATAAACAAGAAAATGTATCCAAGAGGGGGAAGAAGAGTCCATTAAACAAAAAAACTAGGAAGCACCTTGCTCAATATGAGCAATAGGTGCAAAGGGTATTTTTCCAGTTCAAATTTGTGGTACCAGTCTTTTCCCCACCTGCATCTGCCAAAAGGGGAACAAAATGGCATTTTGGGACATGGACTGTGAATGGGCAAATATCTACACTGATATTGGGACAAGAACTACGAATGGACAATTATCTACACTGATATTTCCCCTAACATGTAAGCCAATCTGTTCATTAGTAAGATCATGTGAGATTTATATTCTCTTCCAAACCTGGAGAGAACCTGTTGAGCAGAGCTCAGCTGCTCAGTTTAGAAACTAGCCACCACACCTGTGTATAGTTCTCTTCCTTGGTTTACAATGTGATCACTCTTCCAGTGGAAGCCAAAGGAGCCTAGGATTAGTTGTCAGGCTTTCACTAGAAATAGTTATCTTTCAAGTAATTTCCCCACCTAATTCTTTTGCTGCCATCAGTAACCTGAGGGTAAGAGAAGAAATGACTCCAATAAGCAATTGCCGATCAAGCACAATTATCCACTGTGATGGCAGCAATTCTAGACCATAAAATAATTTCCAATATTTGAAACGAAAATATGAGGGTATGAAGATTATTTTCCATTCAGTCATTATTATCTTTCTCAGATTAAAAGTTTCAATTTCACCAGATTCCTCAGATCTGTTTCTTTTTAGTGTTTTGTTCAAAAGTTGCCTTTTTTTCCTCCCACAATTTTGCTTCCCAGAACAAATAAGCATTTCCACTAACCACGGCCGGCCGTCTGGCTGTTTCTTGAGCAGAGAGCTCAGTGCCTGCTTGTACACAATAATGTTTCAAAAGGTAGAAAACCAGCTCCTAGCTCAGAGGAACTGGAAAAAGTTTAAACTCTCTTTGACCTTCGTATAACACATCTCTGCATTCGGGATATTAGTCCATTATTTCTTTGAAGATTTAAACAGCTGGGGATTCGCCCTTCACCTTCCAATTGCAGACACGTCTCTGGACTCACCTGGATTTTAATAGACTAGCCCCCCTCTCTGCGCTCTGGCCACCACATTGAATGGAAAACTGGCTGGCTTAGGTTCTCTAAAGTTGCATTAGCTCTTCATGTTCCTAAGGAGCTATTTACTTTATTGAAACAGTGATTGGAAAAGTAGTTCAGTGGCTAAATGATTTGCACTGTTTCTAAGTATATACACGCCGCGGAGGCCTTGCTCAGGCACTGAGGATTGTTTTAATTACCCCATCCGCCCTTTCTCATTTGGAATTGTTGTCAGTATTGACACCTTTTTCTAGGGAGTACATGAGGTCTTCCACACACTACAGAATACACCTGTCTTTATATTCTGTTTTGATGCACACACAACTGTCTTGGGGAGCTTTCTGCAGCGTCAGCTCATAGCAACACAAAAAATAGCTCCTTTGAATGTTGTGGATAAAAAAGAGAGCTGGAGACATGTTTCTGGTGGAGTCTGTCACACTTACTTTGTCCAGGAGAATAGGGGGGAAAAGTTATGTTCTTGAAGACTTTGCACTTCTTCCACATAGATTCAACACCTATGGCTGGACAAGGTAATGGAAGAGCAGACTGGAGATTTCTGGAAAGTGAGTTGGGGTGAATTAAGAGAAAGATATTGTGAGACACCATGATATCCTCTTGCCCCAGCAGTCTCTAATGCTCTTGGGCTGCTTGCTTCTTTTATTTCTCTGTTTTCCCAAAATTTTGGCTCAGATCCATTCAAGAAAATCTAATTGGCAGAAGTACATGTTGTGCGCATGATTGTTTTAGTTTATTTTTAATTACACTATTTACTGTGCCTAATTCTCCTATTTGTAAGGATCCGGCTTGGGGAAGGACCCTGACGGTGCCTTTGTCTTTCCACTGGCTTGTCTGGGGAGATAGACACAAAGGGAGTAGCCCATTGGCGGGCATAAGGTGGGTCTCAAAACAGATGTGTGGACTGGATAGCCTCTGCTTTGTTACCCTGTAATCTCAAATGCCCTTTCAGTCTTCAGGTGTCATGACTCTCAGACTGGGTCAGGAGCACATAGACTAACACTGAAGGTCTGGTAGCTTCTACCTAAGCAAGAAGACCACAAAGGGACTTAGATCAGTAATAGGTTAATGTCCATAATGCCACTGATCATTCTAGGGCCTTGGTATCCCAGTTCTTTAGAACTCACTTTTGACTGGGCTCTTAATTTGTCCTTCTAATTCTCCCATTAAATGAAGTTCCATCTCTCAACTCCAGTTATCTTCTCATTACACAGCTATTATCAATTGGAAAAATTCTGTGAAATCACATGTATACAATTAAACTTGAAACCCTAAGTTTGATTGTCTGCCTTTTTGGTTCAATCCACCACTGCTAGATAAATGAACTTTTGGGCACCAGAATGTGAAATGATTTACTAACACATGTCTTTTCCTCTTTTAATTGCTATCCCTGCTTTAGATCTCCTTTCAGATTTATATTCTCTGGACTAATGGACTAAGCCTGATGCTTGAATTTTTTTTTTTTTCCCTCTCTGTCCTGGAGCAAAATGAGGAGGGAAGGTGAGTGTGTGGGAGAGAGATTCCTTTGTAGATTTTACTTCATCTCACCATATCCTCTTCTGGCCCATCCCATTACTGCCCAAGCAAGCTTGATTTTATTTCCATACTACCTTCCTAAAAGCTACAGAACATAAAAGAGGCAGAAGAGCATAACGGTATAGACTCTGGAGACAAAAGACTTGTTTGAATTTGGCTTTGAGTCTTTACAAATTTACTTATCCTCATTGTGTCTCAGTTTTGTCTTCTATAAAATGGGGGTAAAAACAACCTCATAAGGTTGTTGGGATGATTAAGAAAGTTATATATAAAGGACTTCAAACAGTGCCTGGCCCATTGACATCTCTCAAGAAATGTTGGCTATTTCATATGTTCTTTGCTCTTGAAGAAAATGTAGCAATTTCTTGGGTGGATCTGCCCATCTCACAGTGCAGCCTAAGCTAACAATAGTCCACAAAGTTGTTTCAGGACTTTCCATCCTCAATTCTAGATCTATTCTTCATCTCTGCCTAGAACTCTCTTCCCTAGACTTTTACATGGATTACCTTTCATCATTCAGAACTCCATTTAAACAGTACCTCTTTAGGGGTGCCTGGGTGGCTCAGTCAGTTAAGCGGCTACCTTTGGCTCAGGGCTCAGGTCATGATCTCAGGGTCCTGGGATTGAGCCCTGCAACTGGCTCCCTGCTCAGTGGGGAGTCTGCTTCTCCCTCTCCCTCTGCCCCTCCCTCTCCCCTGCCCCTCCCTCTCCCTCTGCACCCCCCCAGCTTGTGAGTGCTCTCTCTCTCTCATATAAATAAATAAAATCTTAAAAAAAAATAAACAGTGCCTCTTTAAAGATTCCGTCCCTGGCCATACTGTCTAAAGTTGAGTTGCCCCTGCCTATTTTCTACCTCTGATCTTGTTTATTTTTTCCTCATAGCACACTTTATTCCTATTTTATCAATTTGATAGTTAATTTTTTGGTCTGTTTCTTCCATTGGATAGCAAAGTGCAGTGGAGACCAAGTTTTATATAGATAGATCAACAGATTGGTTGACAGATATTAATATTGAATAAATGTTGAAATATTATAAGACCATAAGAAATTTCAAAACAGAACATCCATGTTATACTTGCTTCTTTGAGGAAAATTGGAGAAATGCATATATTCAGGAAATCCTCAGATTAACATTCCCCTGCTCTTCCCCCAAACAACCCTACACTGATTCAATATTTTAGTCTTGTTGATTTTTTGAAATCCAAAGTCTAACTTTGTTATATGCTAATTTGAATTGAACCTTGATATCACATTGCAGTGTACTTAAAGCATTGTCTAAAATATGATCAATTGGCAAATTCCACACCTGACCCAGGAAATCTTGGGATTGATGGAGCCAGACTAAAAGTGATCCATGTTGTTCTCCAAGTGTGCAAATGCATCTCAGCTTCTTCATACTCTTGTTCTTGGGTTAATTACCTGCTCTCAACAAAAGAGAAAAGCTAGAGTAGTCGACTTAATATTTTATATTCCACCAAGAGGATATGCCCTAGGAGTCACTGAATATCTTCAAACCCTTGTTTAAATGTCAAGGCAACTGGATTCAGCTAGTATATATTAAGTGTCCAGGTGCGGGCATAGAGCAGTGAGCTATCAAGGACACAGGTAAGATGCAGTCTGTCCCTGCACTTCACGAGGATAGAGTCTAATAGGTTGTTAAATACCCTAAAAAAATAATAAAGCACATTACTAAATATAATATGATAATTCTGTTGCTATTTAAAAGCTGAGAACGTACAGTTAAAAATGTTACTTAACTACCATTCATTGCACAGTTACTTTATATAGAGCCACTGGACCCTATTTTTTTTTCTTTTTTACTTAAATTATTTCATTCAACATTTTAATCTGGTGCTTGAAAACTGCTTTTTCCAGATGGACTTTGTGGCTTGAGATAGAAGACAGTATAGGAAAAGAGATAGAAGTAGAAAAGTCCCTAGTACATTTGAGAAACTGCATGTAGCACCATAAGATTGAAGCAAGGGTCCCATGAGACAGAAGCAGGAGCTGAGGCTGGGCGGGTAGGCTGCAACCAGGGCATGAGGGGCCCTTCAAAACAGAGGATCAAGAAATTCTGTTGACCAGAAGCATCCACTAACCAAAACTGCATGTGTTAAGACCACACAACAATTTTTTCAATAAGACATATTAGTATTACCATAATACGCTATTGGTACTATGCTATAGGTACTAATAAAAATATATTTAACTATATTTTAAATTTTATATTTAATGTACAAATTGATATATTTTAATGGTAAAACCAATGCATATGAAGATAATCCAAGATTTTGTTTATTTTGTTATTATTGGATTATAAGCTAATTACTGATTAACTAAGCTACTTATTGATTAATTTTGATGGTGTCAGAGAACTGATATTTCATAAAAGCTGATATTCACAGAGAACATTCTGATACCTAGGTAGCCATTGGTCTCTCCTAGTTTTGACTTTCACGATGTTTTCATAGAAGGGACTTGAACAGAGCCAGGTGGCCCCAAATATCACAAGCACTAGAACTTGACCACATAACGATGAATTTCAGATGTGGAGGGTTATTATGCCTTTTTGAAGAACATAAGTCATTATTTTCAGCTTTATTAATTCTTAACAATAAGCCAAAAATCAGACTGAGGTTTTATCATCTGGACGTGTATGTGCTCGTGTATGGTTTAGTGAAAGTTTTGAAAATTTTTTCTCTTGTTTTCATAGACTCTGGAAGGGAAAATCTTTGAAAATATGATATAATTAATGAATTTAATAGACTTGAATTTTAAGAAGTACCAGAGTGATTTATCTTACAAAATAAAAATGTGAAAAACTTATTTTCGTGAGTTTTAAACAGGTCTTTTGAGCTATCATTAGCATACAATAAACTCCCCATATTTAAATTCTACAACTGGGTAAGTTTTGGCATATGTGTCTACCTCTGAAACATCAGCACAAAAAGGTAAGGAACAGAACGTCTCCATTACTCCCAAACTTTCCCATGCTCTTTTGTAGTGGCTTCCTCAGCCCCTCTCCTTCATCCCAGGCACCCCTAACTGGCTTTCTGTGTGTATTTTACTAGAGTTTTATGCATGGAATTATGTACTGTACATGATAAACACACACTGATGAATCTCAAAATAATTATACTGACTGAAAAAAGCCAGACCGAAAAAAGGTGTATTTTCAGAAGTCTTTTTTTTTTTTTTTTGTGGCTACACATAATTTTATTAGCCACTATTTGCTATTATCGAAGTGTTTAATAAGAGCAGGGAAATTACTATCAATTGTATTAAAGATTTCCATTTATTAGCACTGTGACACACAGTGCAAAGAATCTCAAATGTTTGCTTTTTTCAGAAGTTTTTAAATCCAGAGTTTTGTGGTAATATTTATGCTCATGTTTTATCAAGAGAAGACCTTATAATTTATTTTATGAGCATTTTCAGTTTATTTTGAAAAAGTCAAATTTTTAACTAGTAATTATACAGTTAGGGAGGAAGAAGAATTATAATCTTAAATACAAGTGGCTAAATCAACAAATTGGATTCTCCAATGTCACAGAGCTGATTAATTAAATCTCAATACTTTATAGTCACCTTAATTAAAAAAATAATAAAAATAACTAAATACTTTATACTATGGTTCAACTTTAGCCAAATATCTCAGAAGGGAATAATGAAAATTAAGTCACAATTTCTATTTCTTTCTTTTTATGGGCAAGTATTGAAACTGACTTATAAGCTTCTTAGTAAAAATTCTGCCAGTTAGCAAAACTATTAGAAGCCTGGAAGAGCAATCTTCTCTTTCATCTTGAGAAAACCATTAAAATATTATTTTATGTTTTTATTATAGATGTCTCATCTCAGTTCAATGATCTCAGATTTTCCATGAGAATTCTGACCAAAATTCTCAAAATCCTTAATGGCAGGCAATTCTACTCTCCTATATCATGTGTTTAGACAATTTTTAAGAAAGTGTAATAACTCTTTATTCTGCTTAATGCCATGCTTGAATGCACAATTATAAGCATGCATGCATGAATTCATCAATCTCCATTTGATTCATTGCTTCTATAGTGAATGTGTGATCTTAACCTAAAGAAGATCATATTATATTTCAACCTATACCCCAGTCTAACAATGGTGATCATAATTTCTGATCCTATAACTTCCAAATCTGCCTGGAAACATTGGTGACTCCTGAATAAGCCTCCCTTTTCACGTAACTGAGAAACAGATTTCAGGACAAACTTCCAACCATGAAAAATGGAAATGAGAGTCAGGTCTGAGTTGTTAACATTTCTGGTTAAAAAATCAGCAACACAGGAAATCTTAGTGTTTGATGGGAACACAGAACTGCACTGAAATCTACATGGACGTGCTAACAGAGGCAGAGGTAGATCATAAAATGAATTGTAAACGGTAAGAGTTTCACTAATTAAAGAGAAGGGCATTCCAGGCCACTGAAACAGCATGTACAAAGAGTGCCTTTGCAAAGTTTACAGAACAAATTATCCTGGTTAATAAGACAATTCTTCTTGGACCTTTTTTTGTAAATCTTTGTAAATTCTTTGTTAAAATTCCTTACTGTTAGATTTATGTCACTAGAATTTAAAAAGCACTTCTATTAATCAATTGATATACATCACTTCTTCATTAATAAAAGATTTTTTTCTCCTAGAAAAGTTGACAACTTCCAACTGACCTTTGTCACTTGCTCCCTCCCTGTATTTAATCACAAACATTTGTGAAATTCCTGCCTTGGAACTTGGGGACTATGGTATATCAAGTGGGTCAGTTGGAGTTTCCTTACAAACATTCATGTACCCTGGGTGAAAAAACTCAGGAGAGTTGAGGCCAATTTTCAGACTCTCAGGGCACTAAAATTAGGACTCTTGAGCATTTTAATTACACTAGGAAAGTATATATACATATGTACATATATATATATATACACACACATATATATATAGTTCAAATGGAACTGAAATATTTGTTGTCATGAACTGCAGTTTCATCATTCATAAAAGGAAAACATTTGAATATGAGTCACTCATGTATCATCGCTCACAGTTCTATCTCTGGGCAGAACGAAAGCCTCTAGATTAATAGTGACAAAAAAATTATCCTATAAACAAAGAATAGCAGTGTAATGTAGTGATAGTGTAGTGTGTGATGGTGACCATCCCCATCTTCTCGGGCTTATTTTTCTTTGTGATACTTATGGTCATAAGACAAATGATTTCATCACGTTTGTGTCTATTCTCCCTCCCCTTCTAGAATGAACATTCCAAGAGTTTCTTTGTTTTGTTCACTGCTGCTTTCTCAATGCCTAGAATACTACCTGGCACTATTAAGTGCCTGATAAGTATTCATGGAATGAAATGAATATGTACTAATTGTGTACATGCGTGTGTGTGTGTGTGTGTGTGTGTGTGTGTGTTGAAGGTTGATGGGAAGGAAGCTCATTACAAAATCATTGAGGTTCCATGTCCTTCCCTCCACTCCCTTTGACAGCACTGAGCACAATCTGGATATGGGGAAAAAGGAACAAATTGCTTGCAGTGATTGAAAAAATAGTAGAACATGTAACCTGATGGTAGATAAACTCAGACACATAGTTTGCAATATAAGCTAGAGTTCCATTTTTTCTTGTTCGTAAGACAAAGCATACAGACTAAGAATGAAACAAAGAATTTCAGAGCCTAAAAGGAGAGGAGATGGGAGTGACAGTGCTTTCACTCAGGTCCCCGACTAGCTAGGCAACTGGATGGGCAAACCAGTCAGCTCGTCAGGTTGGTTCCTCTAAGAGATCAAATAGTCAGTCATGCATTCTCAGTATATATTGGATGAATAAATGCATGAATGACAAAAGACTAGTTTTGAGCACGATCTCAGGGAACTGCTATCCCTCAAATTGAGATTATGACCTTCTTTCTGGTATCAGTGCTTCTATCGGTGATGTCAAGGGTTGGGCTGGGGGATATATGCAGGAGTTGGGAATGTCTTATGATGGCACCTCTCTTCCCCAGAAAGAGCACCAAAGGGAACCAGGGATGAAGTTACCGTCATGTTGTAAATCTTGGGACCACAGGAGCAGAAAAATAAAACATGGTCCCAACTGCCCATACAGATCTAGTGACCACAAGTCCTTTGCAGATGGGATGTAAGAGCAACCTCACAGGAGAAGTATAGAGAGGAGAGAAGGAAAGAGAGAGTTCATAAACAAAACTGGGTAGGGGCTTGAAGCCAAATACCATAACCAGAATCTGGATATTTGATTCCTCCAACTCCAGGAGGGATCAGGGAAGCAAAGTTATTTATAAGTGGCTTATCTTTGGTAACCCAAGCAGTTGTACCATCTAACTATTAATATTTATTGAGCACATATTATGTCCCTGGTACTGCTTAGGGGTCTTAAATATATTATATATAAAGGTAATACTATATAATTGTGTTCATTTTTCTTTCTTCTTTTCTTTTGTTTCAAGTTTTTACTTAAATTCCAGTTAGTTAACATATAGTGTGATATTAGTTTCCGGAGAAGAACTTAGTGATTCATCACTTACACAGAACACCCGGTGCTCATCACAACAATGTTCATTTTAAAGATAAGGACTCTGAGGCACAGAGAGTTTAAGTTACTTGTTCAAGGTCAAAGAGCTAGTAACTAACTAGAGGAGGCAGCATGTGAACCCAGGTGGAATAAAAATTTTTCCTTTGAATGTAGATTTAAAATGTACATTAAAATTAGGAACTAATTCTAGAAAACACTAATAAGTGGCAATGAGGTAGTAACCTACTTTTCCTCAGAATTTTCTATCTGATTCCACTAGATTCCATGATTCGATGTCAAACTCTAACAATTAGTTATAGGCAAAACTGGTGGCAGTTAGAATTCTGAAAATACCCAGACTATTTTTTTTTAATGTTTGGGTTTGGCAAAGTCTCCTAACACATTTTGCCTAGCCGTCTGCTCCTTAATTTTTAAATCCTTGAGTACTTCAAGGGAAATATAACGTTTCTGATTCATTTACACTTAACTCATCAAAACTTTGGTAAGAGTTATCTTATGGCCAAAAGCTCTTTTCCCCTCTGAGGAAGTCGTGTTTCACTGACATCCAACTGTGCCCAACACACAAAGCTCAAAATCTCTCCTAACATTCAGCAAAGCTGAAGTGAGTTCTAAAACTGGAAAGCCAATCAATGACTGGGTTAATTTACAGTGGGCATCGTCGGGGGAAACTATAAATGGGTTGTGGCTTTGTTTGAACTCATGACCTATGGTGTATTTTGGTTATGTAAGAATAAAAACAGTGGTACAAAGGAAGTATACAAAAAGAAACACTTTTGTACAAATCATTTGTGTCCACATCTACCTGACATGTAGTCAATTGTAAGGTATCCGAAGTGTCCAAAATCAAGCTCTTCAAACACAAACTAACAAATAAAAGAACAAATATTTCTTAAAATTGCCTAAAGATATAGGAAGAAAAAAAATATGTTCTTTTCACCCTTAGAGGCTCAACAGTGATGTCAGGTTCTACATATTCCAAGTATTTTGATTGATCGCTATCTTTCTTTCTTTTTTTTTTTTAAGATTTTATTTACTTATTTGAGAGAGAGAGGAGAGAGCACGAGCAGGGGGGAGGGGCAGAGGGAGAGGGAGAGGCAGACTCCCTGCTGAGATCCCTACTGGGATCCCAGGACCCCAGGACCATGACCTGAGCTGAAGGCAGACATGCTTCACTGGCTGAGCCTTCCAGGCGCTCTAACTGCTATCTTTCTTAATGATTCCATTTTAAAGGGACAGCTTTCAGGTCCTTGTTAAAGTTGTCTCCGTCATCTAGTGAAGGATCTTTTGGTTGCTTCCAAGTTTTGGCAATTAAGAATAAAGCTGCTACAAACATTTGTGGGCAGGCTTTTAAGTGGACGTAAGTTTTCAATTCAAATACCTTGGAGAATGATTACTGGGTCATATGGTGAGAATATGTTTACTTTTGTAAGAAACTGCCAAAATGTCTGCCAAAGTGCCTCCTTTCCTTTATAATAGCTACTTATTAGATGTCATCTTAAATCACTTTTAATATGGAAATTAGAAATTGCTCAGTTGAGTGTATTATTCTTTCTTTGTGAATCCCATGCTTATCTGTGTGTGACACCATTGGCCGGGAGGCAGGAACAGCCCCTCCCCGAATCCCAGCCTCCCTTTCCCCTTCCCCAAGCTTTCCTGCACCACATCTGGAAAATTCACACATGTCTTAAATTCACTGCTTACAATTAGTAAGAGAAAGGATATAAGTGGGACCTTCTGTCATAGCTGATTAATTTTCAACTTAATTTAATTTATGGATGCAGGATATATTATAATTATTGAGCTATTAACATTTTGTATGCTGAGACTGACAAAGCAATTGTACTTATTCAACATTTACCCAACAGCTACCTCCTGGTATCCTATATTATGCCATACACTGTAAACTAATTCACCCTTTGATTCATGAGACCAAATGCTAGGTTTTTGTAGGACACTTTGTTAGTCCCCTACAAAGCAAAAATAATAATTATGATAAATAGGCATACGGCCTACTTCACCAATTCAAAATGTAGTATTTCCTGTGTGCACATAAGCATCGATGTGCTGTATTTAACAAATGAACAAAAGGATTTCTGGTCTGGATTCCACCCACTGTTCATATAGTACACCATGTGGTTTTCTCAGTGGCATGAGATCGTGTGGAAGGGGGTGTGTTTTCTTATTGAAACTGCTTCCCTCTTACTGGGTTTCCCTTCCTCTGGCCATTCGTCTGTGACATTGCTGAGTGCTGTTTAATTGCGGCATGTCTCACATTTCCTGTGTTAATTCTTCTATTGTCTCTCAAGATGATCGTACCCATTCCTCCAAATTCTCCTACACTGAGAAAAGTCATGAATTTTGCTCTCTAGTCTCTTCCTTCTCATTCACTAGACAGGAATTGCAGCTGCTGACTGAAAATGCATCCCCGGAGGTAGCAAGCATTTAGCGGGTCTCAAACTTAACTCATCGCCTTCCTCCGGGGGTTGCTTCTATCCTTCCTTCCTTGCTTCCTTGCTTTCTTCCTTCCTTCCTCCTTTCTCTTTCCTTCTTTCTTTCTTTCCTTTTTTCTTTGCTTAAATAGGTAATTCATGTACACATTAAGAACAAAATTAAGCAATACAAAGTAATTCCTCAGAGGCAATGGTCCTTGCCAGTTACTTGTGTTTCATCTTACAGACATTCGATGCAAATTAAAGAATGTATGTATGTGTGTGTGTTGTCCATTTCTGGCACAAGCAATAACATGTGCAGACTGTTCTGCATCTTGTTTTTTCTCTTTTAATATATTTGGGAAATAAGTCCCCACCAATAACACAGACCTGACTCCTTGCTTTTAATGAGTATAAAATGTACACATTTATATGGGTTTACAGACTTTAACTTATTGATGGATATTTCAGTTGTTTCTGATTTCTGTTACTATAAAAATGCTAAGATGAATTTTGAAATGCATGCTGTGCATTTATCTATAGGTTGAATGTATAAAAGTAAAATTATTAAATCAGGGAAATACATTAAAAATATTAATGGATACTGCTTATTTTATCTCTAATTCATATCCACACATTGCAAAATACTACCTTTTTGTCAATAATTTTCAGTTTTTGCATATTTGATCAGAAAAAAATGATACCTCATTGCAGATTAAATTGTATTTTTCATATTGTGGGTAGTTTTTAACATTAATTGAAGGTAATCTCAAATGATTACCTGTTTTCCCATTTGCTTATTGGTTTTTTGCTTCCACATTTGAATAACCTCTTGATTATTAAATATATTAGCTCCTTGTCTGGAATACCTATTAAAAATTGCTCTTTTCCCAGTTTTTCCATTATTTTTTGCCATTCTTTTAGTATTGTTTTCATGCAGAACTTGCTAAATTTTTATGACATAAAATTGATTTTGCTATATTTTAATTGCTTTTCGTGCCAATGTGGTACTGGATTTATGAAAAAACTGTGAACATTTTCCCTTCTTGCATACTCTGAAATGATGTAAATAAAGCTTTGGTAGGAATTATATATTTTGCCATTTTGGCCTGTTATGTTTTGAGTGAGGAACAGGTCTTTCAATACTTTTTCTGCAGCTGTTGCATCTTTCCATTTTCTAGCTCTTCTCAGGTAGATTATGTAGAAAAAATTAACTTTAATTAGATTTTCAGATGTAATTGCATAACTTTAAGCAAGACAATATCGTATACTTCCTTTAATTCCCAAGTATCTGTGATTACTCATTCAGCATGTATATTTTATGTACCTGTGTAACTACATTTGTGTAGGTTATCTACATTTTTAACATTTTGGCATTTTCAACAACTCTTAGAATTATTATATTTTTACTGCTTTTTAAGTAATTCTCTTTTTTATCTTCACATTTTTCTTCTGTGTTTTGGGTTGTTATTTTTTGTTGTTGTTATTTTTCTCAATCCTGTAGTTGAATTTTTATGCTTCACTTGTTTATGTGATTGATTAAAGCTATTAAGTTAATCTTAGTTTGCTATATCTGCTAGGTTTTGAAATGTAGAATTTTCATTATTGTCAAGCTCGATACATTTTTGATACATTTTTCACTTAGTTTATTTTCTCACTCATGCATTATTTAAGAAAACATTTTCTTTTAAGTTTCCAAGTAGAAGGTTGTGTATTATAGGTTTTATCTCATTTTGCTATTAGTCCCTATTGTGTATATATATGTATTTTTGGTTAGAAGAATATGCATACTATTTTTACTTTTTGAAAAAATTAAAATTATTTTTATGACCAATTTTTAACTGTCTGCTTTGTGTAACTACTTAGTCCACTCTGAATTCTCCACCAAACTTCCTTCTATTTCCCTTCACCAGGGAGTAAAAAGTGGAATCATGATGTGTCCTAAAATAACTATGAGTGGAGTATCTGATAGGTGAGCCATCATTTGTTCTTGCTGACCTTTAGTATGCTGAACATCTGTTCTCTAAATTTTAACCATTAGTCTTGGTCCTTAGTACATTTTATTGATATCCATAGTCTTGGCATGGCCTCCATTTGTCAGATTCACGTATCCTGTGGCCTTCCCATCCCCACTGAAGGATATCATTGAAAGTTATTTGCTTAGCTATATATGTATCTATATCTATTTCTCTATTGATAGATATATGTATATATATAGAGAGAATATGTACTGCAAATTGCAATAAAAACATCGGCTCAGTGGATTAGTAAAGTGAGTATGGATCCATGTGGCCTAAATACAAAAATTAAGAATTAATAATTTTGCACTGAAAACATAAAAGTGTTTTTAGTAGCCATGCAATATGCATAAACAACTCCGTAGGTAGAATAAACGAGAGCTCATAAATCCTTAAGATAAAAGTTTTGTTCAATCAGAGAAAAATAAAGAAAAATTCCAACAGTTTAAGAGAGAAAAGTGGTTTTTTTTCCTATATATATATCGATTTTTAAAAGGGAAGCCTAGAGTTCAACATGGTTGCCAGAGTTGCTAAGTCTGTAGGAGGTATCTGAAGTGTGTGCTTACGAATTTCAGCCTACGGTGTAGGGAAAACACTGGAGAATTCAAAAACCCTTTGAGCAAGGTGTGGAAATAGTTTTGAGGGCCTGAAGAGAAGAAGTGACCATTCATTGGGGGAGCAGAAGATGAATAACATGTGGCTCTAAAAAGTGGGGGCTGTAGACCATGGGCATTGGCAGCAAATGCACTAGGGATTGAGGTCACAGTGCAAGACAGCGGGGACAAGCTGAGGCCACCAAGGACATGAAAGGACCATGGAATGGACACGGTTCCCTCGGTGCCAGGAAATTTACAAGCCACCACATCTACCTCTCTGCTTCCTCACTAGGTAGCCTGAACCAAGAACCTTCTCCTAGTAATAAGAAAAAGAGAAGAGGAAACTAAAGAAATCCAAGAGTCCAAATAGTTACCCAAAGTTGACTGAGATCTACCTGGGCCCAGCTGAGTTACATTAAAATAGCAAGGTTACATTTTCTATTTCAACTGGAATTGAAGACTTAGGAACAAAGGTGACTTCCATTATGGAGACACAAAGAGAATTACTTTAGCGCATCTAAGTTTCTCCCCACGGAAGGTACGAGCCCATGCCAACCCTGAGGGTGTGCCACCTGCTCCAGAGAAACACATGTTCTGTTGATTCTGTCACAGATCCTCAGCAGCAGAATTTTCTTCTTCTAGTCTCACTCTATGGGTCACTGGCCTCTGAACTTCCCTTGTTAGAAAGCTTGGAATTACCCAGGACTATGTCCCTCATGCTCCGCATCCAATTTTTCATGAAGTGTTACTGATTTTATCTTAGAAATATTTCCTGAATTGGATCTTTCTCTGTTTCCACTGTCTCTGTGACTCTCATCATGTCTCAAAACTCCTGCAGCAGCTATTTATTATTCTGCATTTCCAAATTCTTTCTCTTCTATAGTTTGGTGCCAGGTATCTTTCTGAAAAGTAAATTTAATTTTCTTTCTCCTCTGTTTACAAGCCCAGCTAGCCACTTACTGACCACAGTGTAGAGTTCCAGCAACTAACCATGATCTTCAAGGCTCGTGACCACCTGCTCTGTAGCTAGTCTCCCCCCTCAACACCCTCAGATCTTGCCACAGGGAACTTCTCATTGTCTACAAATCTATTTTCGTGACACCAGGGCTGTAAACCCTCTGAGTTCTCCATGGCTAATTGTCTGCACTGTCTGTTCCATTTATTTAACAGTTAGCTACAGTGACTGTATGTTGAAGTTTTATAGACTTTTAAAAGAATTTTTTATTTTTATCAAAAATTTTATTTTATCAGATATAGGCATTTGATTGAAAAGGCAAACATTATTAAAAGGTTTATTTTTTATTTTTATTTTTTTTTTATTTTTTTTTTTTAAAGATTTTATTTATTTGACAGAGACAGAGATAACGAGAGCAGGAACACAAGCAGCGGGAGTGGGAGAGGGAGAAGCAGGCTTCCCGCGGGAGCCCGATGTGGGACTCGATCCCAGGACCCTGGGATCATGACCTGAGCCGAAGGCAGACGCTTAACGACTGAGCCACCCAGGTGCCCTCTTATTTTTTATTTTTTTATTTTTATTTTTTAAAGATTTATTTATTTGACAGAGAGAGACACAGCGAGAGAGGGAACACAAGCAGGGGGAGTGGGAGAGGGAGAAGCAGTCTTCCCGCCGAGCAGGGAGCCCGATGCGAGGCTCGATGCGGGGCTCGATCCCAGGACCCTGAGATCATGACCTGAGCCGAAGGCAGATGCTTAACGACTGAGCCACCCAGGCACCCCTATTAAAAGGTTTATATTCAAAGAAACAAACCAACAGAAAACAGAGAGCATCCCCACAATCCTGCTCCCAGAGGAAACCATTTTAACTTTTTTTTTCTGTTATTACTACTGTTTACCTCTATTTTTTAATATAACACTATGTAATGACTTTCTATTATGGAACCACTTCTCTTTCCTGCATCATTGCAAAATAGTTATCACTTTTTTGTTAAATAAAGATCTAATACATTATTATTATAGTGTGACTGTTAAAATGGACACTATATATATGTATATCACATTTTTCATTCCATGGCTATTGTGAATAATGCTGTAATGAACATGAGAATACAGTTATCTCTTGGAGATAATGATTTCATTTCTTTCCTATGTATACCCAGAAGTGGGATTACTAGATCATATGGTAATTTTATTTTTAATTTCTTCAGGAACTTCCATACCCTTTTCCATAGTAGCCGTACCAGTTTACATTCCCACCAGCAGTGTATAAGAGTTCCCTTTTCTTCACATCCTCGCTAGCATTTGTTATCTTTTTTTTTTTTTGATAACAGACATATAACAAGTGTGAAGTGACACCTTCTTATGGTTTTATTTGCATTTCCCTGATGGGCAGTAATATTGAGCAAATTTTCATGTACCTGTTGGTCATTTGTGTATCTCCTTTGGTAAAATGTTTCATTTTTTTCAAACTTATTTCACCATGAAATTCTTTTCTCATGTAAACATTTTTTTTTTTTACAGTCTAATAATTTGAGAAGCACTGGCTAAAAATGTGTTTCAAATAAGCCAAAGAGGAAAGCAGGAAGTTTGGCAGAAGAGAGGGCCCAGGCAATAAGAGTTGCTCGGTGAAAGCTGACTTGCCTATGGGTTCAAAACGTGGGGGTGGAAGCCAGGGACCAGAAATGGAAATATCTTCCATCTCCAAGGGACCTAAGGAAAGTGAAAGGAGAAATACACTCAACCCTGGAACCAGAGTATCAAAGCGATCTGTTCATATTCATAAAGTAATCCCAGAGACGCTTCTGCCAGGGGCTGTGATTCACACCAGCTCCAGAAATTATTTCTGTCCAGTAGTCTCAATGTCCTTGAGTTTCAACCAAGTCAAGTCAACTAGTGAAAGAACAGGAACTAGAGTGCTTGTCTAGTGTCAGCCAAGAAGCCTGAGGAGACTTAAATTATCTTAGCATAGCAATTTTGTGCTCTGTAAGCCAGTGCTTTGGTTTTGTTTGCTTTGTTTTAATATTTTATTTCAATTTGTTTTTCTCATTGACTTCACTAGTAAAATCTTTTGAAAACTACTAATAAGAGCGATATATATATTTTTTAACAAACTGACTTTAGAAATACTAATGTATGTGGTGGTGTTAGCAGTGGGCTTACCAATTTGATTCCCCCAAAACTGGTAGAACTCTGGGATATTCTTGTAGTAAATCTTAGAGATTTGAATTATTAAGAAGAGTTATCTATCTTTCTCCCACAGCAGATGATTCCCTTTATGTTTCCTGCTAGTTGGTGGACAAAGAACACACTGATATCTTCAGTTAAAAATTATATAGCTGTGGAATATTATTTCACACACACTGTGTAACTGTAAGTTTCTTACTATATTTCTACGTTATATCCTGAAGATACAATTTCTTAACATGGAATATGTATTTTTAGTGTGAATCACACCTTAAATACCACATGTATTTAAATAAGACTAAAATAGAAGAACATATTTATTTCTCTGTCAATAGACGTCACAGAGTTTTTTAAAAAAAAATACTCATACTTTTGGGGAAAGAACCAAAAAAAATGGAACTCCTTTTTAAGTATAATAAGACTCTTGGAAAAATTATCCAATATAAGAAGAAAATAAAAAAAATAACCCACACAACCTTCAATTTAAAACATACTAGTTTGATTTCCAATATAGAATTTGTGTTCATATCTTTATTTAGCAGCATTACGGTTGTTTTTTTCCATTCGCTGTCCTCATAATTTGGTAGTTAACCTTCTTGTTTTTTAAAAAGAAGTTCTGCCAAAATATGCTGAGCAAGTTGTTTGCTTCTAAACCCTGAGAAATCAAAAGTAGCAAGTAAACTTTATTATTATGACATTTTAATTATGAGTGCATTTATGTATTTTTTCTTTTGATCTTTGAATCACTTTATGATTCTGGAGTTTAAATTTGTGAACTTGGGGGATCATAATCATTTAACTAAAGAGTAATGCTAACCCATGTTTATATATAAATAAAGTTATATAAATAAAGTTATCCCCCTACTTTTCAAAATAATATTAACACTTTACATTTATGTTGTGTCAGGGTTTTTCATATATATAATTTCATCTGATTACCAAATAGCTTGTGATCCTACCAGGTCAAATATTGCTCTCCCCCAGGCTTCTCACCCCCTTTGGTTTGTTTGTTTGCTTATTTGTTTGTCTTTTATAAATAAGGAAACCGAAGCTTACAGATGGAAAGTGATGCCTCCAGAGTTGTACAAATAGTAGGTGGTTTATCTAGATCTAAAGCTAAAAATTTCATCCTGCTTTCCATGACACTGGCCTCCCTCTCAGTATATAAACAGTTTAACTCAGACCTGAAGAGTGAAGTGAAAAATGTGACTATTCTTTCCTAAGCCAGTTCTTACCCAAAAGAAACCGTCTGAATGGGTGGCAGAAGGGAAATGTGAAGTCCTGTATCATAGGATGAGAAGGTAGTAAGATGGAATCATGGAATTTTGAGGCTATTTCTTTCTCAACAAATCATTTTCCTAGGACCCTCCTGAGGCATTACTATGTACCCAGCTGCATGCCACACGCTCAGGGTAGAAAGGTAATGTGACACGAACCCTGGACTCAAGAAGGTCATATTCCGCATAAATACAATCCACATGTAGATAAGTATTTATGATAACATATGATCAGTTCTTTAGGTTCTACAAAGTTCTATGGCACAATAGCAGGACAGAGCTGGTTTTGAGAGGTGTTATGGTCTGAATTTTGGGTTCCCCGCCCCCCTATCCACCCGAAGTCCATAAGCTGAAATCCTAATTCCCAATGTGATTATACCAGGAGGTAGACCTTTGGAAGGTGTTAGGTCATAGCGTGAAGATTTGATGAATGGGATTAAGGCTCCTATAAAAAGAGACCCCACGGAGCTCTTGCTTTCTCTCTCTCTCTCTCTGCCTTGTGAAGACATAACCAGGAAAAGGGACCTTACCAGCAACTGAATCAGCCAGCTCCTTGATCTTAGACTTTCCAGCCTCTAGAACTGTGAGAAATAAATATCTTGTTTAGGCCACCCAGTATGTGGTATTTTTATTTTAGTAGCCTGAGTTGACTAAAACATGGGGTCTGAAGCTTACACAACTTGATGTGTGTACAGGAGGTGGAGGGGGTATAAGAAAAAGACCACAAAAACTATAAATGTAAAATTAGGAACAGGGTCTTGGAAGGGGCCTGTGCTAGGGAGGGTCCCCGAAGCTTAAGCTTCTGTAGTGTTACCCTAATCTTGATAATAGAAGAGGAAGGAGCCTGGGGGAGACTCTGGAGCAGAGTAGTCTTAGAGGGAGAAAGCTTCCCAGGTAGAAGACCTGAGGGCAACGGTAGCTTGGAGGCGTCAGGGGCAGCAGATGAGAATCTGTCTGGGACAGGAAGGAAACAAACAGCTGTTCTACGCAACAGCCTTGCTGGTACTGCAAACCCTGATGTGCTCGCTGCCGTGGAAATTCTCCTGTGATATCTTTAAAATAGAGTGGATAAACTTGAGCAGCACAACCATTCTCCCAGTTTAAAAAAATAACTTTGTCACCACATATAAAACATATCTTTTAAAAATGATATCCTCAAAAAGGCTTTACCTTTAAAATGTGAATTTAAGGGGCACCTGGGTGGCTCAGTTGGTTGAGCATCGGACTCCTGATTTCAGCTCAGGTTGTGATCTCAGGGCTGTGGGATGGAGCCCTGCCTGTTGGGCTCTGTGCTCAGCACCAGAGTCTGCTTGTCCCTCCCCCTTCCCCTCTGTCCCTCCCTGCACTCCTGTGCATGCACATATGCTCTCTCTCTAAAATAAAGAAAGAAAGAAAATCTTTGAAAAAAATAAAAATGGATGCCAACAGTTAATGGGTGGTAGAATTGTGAACAATTTTAAAAAATAAAAAATTAAATGTAAATTTAAAATGAACGAATGCAAATGACGAGAATGTCCTGTTGTAGCAAAGCCTCATTTCAAAAACGTGATGAATGCAGTGGAAAGAAGGTAGAGGATGTCATACCAGGGGAGCAAGCAACTCCAAACCTATACCATTAACTCAAAAATAGGGCTAATAGAACAGAGGATATGTTATTTCCTAATGCTATTCCTAGTTAAGGATTCAGTAATTCATTTATTTATTCAACAAACAGTCACCGAATGCTTACTAGTGACAAGCACTGTACTAACTGTTAGAGAAACAACCTTGAAGAGAAAACAATAAAATTGTCAAGGTCATGAACCTTATGTTATGGAGACAAAACTGTCAAAAAATAAATAAATTAGTAACACACATAGTATGTTGGATAGTGATAGATGTTTTGGAGGAGAATCAATAAATCAATTAATAAAGCAGGCAGTGGGGTGAGCCATATTCTGGGAAGGTGAGCGTTGCGATTTCAAAGAGTGCAGTTGGGGGAGGCCTCACGTATAGGACAGGATTTGAACGGAGGGAGTAAGAGAAGGAGCCGTTCCAGGAGAGAGTACACTAGTGCCCACGTGTAGGAGACTGTTACAGATTCCCTAGTAAACATACTAAGAACAGAATTGCAGTGCATTTAATTTGTTCTTAATACTTATATGTATGTGTATACACATAATACTGAGTATAACTGAATAATAAGCTATTATAATTATAATTGATTTTTATTTTCTTTATTATTATTTTATTGAGGTATAGTTGACAAATAAAACTGTAAAATGTTTGAAGTGTATAATGTGATGATTTGATATATGTACACATTGTGATAGGACTCCCCCACATTGAGTTAGTTAACATATCTATCCAATGATTAGAAATGATTCAAATCCAAACAGGCGAATTTCTTTAGTAAGTCAAATTCTCTAATTTTGTCTGACTGATTTCCAACAATCTGGGAAAGTAATTTCTTAAACTCCCTTAGACTGTCTTAGCTTTTGTTTTAGTCAAGAACAAAGTGCTGAAATGGGCTCTATTCCAGGTATCTTAAATCTTTAAGTAATATTGATGTCAGCCGGGCGTCACTGTATTCTTTGAGATTTATAAACATTTAAACTCTCTCTCTTATATTCCCTGGGGTGTTTCATCTCCCTAAATTACAGGTAGTTTGTGACCTCCCTCAGTTCTTTCTCCGACTCCCTGTCTCCTTTCAAGTTTCCATTCCCAGTTGTGGCTCATTGAATCCCATTAGCTGTTCTCTTCCCCAACATCCCCCTTCCCCAAACTCCCATGGCTAGATGTGGTCCCCAGACAATATCCACAGTAGGAATTTGTGTATGCAAGAGAATCTATTAAGTTTGGGGGCAATAAGATTAACTTGCATCACTTCACAATACTCATTACTGAGGAATTGTTTGATCCCGGCATTTTTCTGCTGATCTCCATGGCCACCCACCTCTTCACTGAAGCACTGTGTTCTTGGTCTCTCCTCTCTTGTCCCACATCCATCTCCTTTCTTATGTGCTCGCCTTTATGCCAAAATTTCCATTTATTCTCTTTCTGCAGAAAAGTTCAGATTTCTTTTTGTTTTCCCCTCTGCAATTGTCCCTTGAGTTTTTCATGTTTTCATATTTATAGATATAGATAGAGTCATCTGGAAAGAAATTATACACTTGCTTTTTTACAGTCAGTTCTGAGTTTTAAAAAATCATTTTCCCTCCTACCTTTACTCTAAGTCTTCAAAACAAAGATTATTGTAATTTGTTGTTGTTCTGCAGAGCAGAAATCTAAAGTGTAAAGAGACTTTTTTGCCCACGGCGCCTGGGTGGCTCAGTGGTTAAGCGTCTGCCTTCGGCTCAGGTCATGGTCCCAGGGTTCTGGGATCGAGCCCTGCATCAGGCTCTCCGCTCCGCGGGAAGCCTGCTTCTCCCTCTCCCACTCCCCCTGCTTGTGTTTCCTCTCTCGCTGTCTCTCTCTCTGTCAAATAAATAAATAAAATCTTTTTAAAAAAAAAAAGAGACATTTTTGCCCAAGGCCACACAGTGGGTTCTAAGTTTATCTGTTCCCAAGGTCAATGCCCTGCATGAAGTCAGTGGCATCATGTAGGAAAGCCATGGTCAAGCAAAATAAGCCATCTGCTTAGACAGGATTCTGGAAGAAGATAAACTCTCATATTGTGCATCTGGAATATTTTGAGCAGGTCATGGGTGGTATAAAGAAACTGGCTTCATTTTAGGGAAGTGTAGTTAGCATAATAAAATGATGAAGAGTCCTCATGTATGATGCAATAACAGGTTTTTAAAAGATACTCTTAATGTACAAAAGTTATAGTGGTTCACTGATACAATCCAAGAGTGTAAAGTCAGAAATCCTGTGAATAATATGAACGTTAACTTTTCCAAATTCATCACTATATATTGAGATTAGTATGTGGGAGTTGATGTAAAGCTTCAGAATTTATATTTGGATCCAAATTTAAGGAATATTATGTTACATGGCAATTAAGAGTACTGGTAACCTCATTATTCCAAACAGTGCCATGAACTTTCACTGCAGTTTTAAAGCCTTGCTTTGTTTTGTTTTGTTTTGTTTTTTAAGAGAAGGAGGGGGTAGGGTCAGAGGGAGAGGGAGATAGAGAATCTTAAGCAGGCTCCATACCCAACACAGAGCCCCACATGGGGCTCAATCTCACAAGCCTGAGATCATGACCTGAGCCCAAATCAAGAGTCAGACACTTAACCGACTGAGCCACCCAGGTGCCCTGCCTTTAAAATAGTTTTGATTAAGGTTCAACATTATGACACACAAACTGACTTCTACAAATAACATTCCCAGAATGAATTCACTGATCTGATCTCTAATTCTTATACTTTTATATGCTATAATCAGAGAAGAAATATCATTTTTTTCCAAGTTAAATATTCTACTTTAATAGATATTTCAATACAGAAAAAAGCTTCTGTGAATGGCTAACACGAAGAAGATTTTAATGCATTTTATGTAACATCTAGTGGTGTTGACAATAGATAATTATTGTGAAGTTAATTCAGACATTAAAATGAACAGTGATTTCTAGTATCTGGTTATTTACTAGCATATCCTTAGGGTGTGAAATTCTTGTGGGTTATCCTGTGCCAGCAATTAAGCTAAGGCATCCTTTGAAGTAAATTATAAATCTCAAACCTGAAACACATTTTCTCTAAGTCAGAGACAGTATTGGGTATCTAATGATGCATAACAAAGTACCACAAGCTTAGTGGCTTAAAACAACAGACACAGCTTATCTGGATTCTCTCCTTCAGGGTTTCCCAGAGGCTGCAATTAAGTCATCAGTTAGGCTGTGGTCTCATATGAAGGCTCTCCTAGGGAAAGATCCACTTCCAAGCCTATGTGGTTGTTGGCAAGATTCAGTTCGTTGAGGGTTGCTGACCTAAGGGCCTCAGTTTCTCACTGGACATTGGCTGGAGGCCACCCTCAGTTTCATATGGCTTCTCCACATGGCAGCTAGCTTCATGAAGGCTTTGATGTTACTATCTCATGTCATCTAATCACAAAAGTGACATTCTGCTACTTTTGGAATAGCCTGTTTATTAGAAACAAGTCACTAGGCTAATGCACACTCAAGGAGAAGGGACTAGACACCGGGATCATCTGGACCATCTTAGTGTCTGGTCACCATAGAGACATTGAAAGATAGAGCTTACTTCATGACAATTATAAGAGGAAAGTCATTTTACACCCTACTCTTTGGCAATAGCCAAGTAAGATTAATTTTTCAATATAAGTAGGATAATAATGTACTATAAAAGTAGCAAATACACCCAGGCATAACACAGATGCCTAATAATGGTTGGTTGGTCAGTTGTCTTTATACGCTGTGATTCTGAGATTTTAGAAGTTATCCGGTAGCCATAGTCTAAAAACCATTTACCTCCTTTGATATTCTGTTTCATTACTTTTTGTTTTTACTGTTGCTATTGCTATTGTATCCTGCTACAACTCATCTTTCAACTTTGACAAGTTCTTTCTGTGTCTTATTTTCTGTGTCGGTATCATTGTAAATTTTTTGAAAACATCTCTTCCCTATATCATAGGAATGTTAAATATGTGGATGAGATGATGAGATAATGAGATGTTCGTGCAATTATGCTAAGCTCAAAAGGGTGAGACAGTATATAAATAAAAAAATCTAGAATACCATAGAAGGTACAATAAAAGTAATACATACTTGAAATCATTTTAAAAGTGTGATGATAGTGAACCTCAAAAGCAATGCACACTTAGGTCTCTATTCTGATATTGCTTACCTACGTATAGTTTAGTAAACAGAAAAGTGACCTTTAAAAATGATATTTGAGAAGAGAAATACAAATTAACCACTGTGTGGTCATCAGAAGACAGTGTGCAGCCAGGAGTTTACACCACACACTCACCACCACCGCAGGGTACAAAAAGGGCTGAAGCTCTTTGTGCTCTGCCGTTGGTCACTCTGGGGACAAATTCTATTAACAGCTTTGCCTTCAGCCTGATGTTGGGTTGCAAGTACTGAACGCCGACTTGTCCCTAGTAAGGGGTTTTCCTATGTCAACATTCTAATTAGCATCCACATGGAAGGTGCCTGTTGTTGTTGGCTTAGTTGCCTCTGTAATCCTGACAAACCATTCGATTGAAGAGTACTGTTGATGTAGTGTATAGCAGCCTGTGGCTTTCTTTGAAAGGGTATATTAAAGCTGGATCCAGATTACAAATGTTTAACCTGGCAAATAGCACTATGACCTCTAAAACAAATATTGTGTCATTAATATAGCAATGTCCACAGATGGGATTGGCAACCTAATATGTGCTGTCTGTAAACATTTTCAAATTATATTTGAGGTCCTTAATTAACCCCATTAGGTTTACATATTGAAACAACAAGCCGATCAGTATAAAAGAACAATTGAATAAAGATAGAGATATGGTTATTTTACATACATATTATAAATTCTTTGGAGTCTGTGGTTTTAAATCAGATTTAATGGTATTTGAAAATTATCTTTCCTCCCCCAAGAGGTCAAATTCTTAACATGTCAGAACAAAATGGAATTAAGAATGATTAAATCCATCATTGAATCATAGAGTAAGTTTAGACTTGGAAGTTACCTTACAGTTCATCTATAACAACTCCTCAACTTACAGAAAAAACAAAACAAAACAAAACTGAAATTCAACGTGGCTAAGTGACCCAGATACAAGTTGAAGTGAAAAACCACAATTGTACTATTATGCTCAATACATATATATTAAAATTTTTCATCATGGACTTCTAAATCAATGGGTTGGAATTTTCTTTCCAGTCATGAATGTAATGGATGAAACCTTGTGTTATCTAAAATTTTACTGAAGAAATAAGTTACCGTTATTATGAAAACTAAAGATGGTGCTAAAAGTTTGAATCCCCTATAAACAAATACATGTATTTGTTTCACATTGCTTTTTGCATCTGAGATTGACACACTGGGTTTGATCCCTGCTCAGAAGTGTTTTCTTCATTATGGTGAAGATCGTTAAGAAAGTCCTCTGGTTTCTGACACTACTTCCTACTCTGAATTTTATCTCTTAGACTATCCAAATTTGGACTGCTCTGTGCTGGGTTAGTTGGTCTCCAGCTGAGGTTTCCTGGCAGACTTCAGCTATGGCCCAGAATGTGAAGTTGTGCTTCAGTGTTTCTTTAAATAGTGTTTTTCTCTCTGTGCATCTTCCTTCCATTTGATGATCCATTTTATTCACAATACAGCAGCTACCTGAATGTCTCCAGCTATCTATTATTCATAAATGTCTATTTCAGTAGAATATTATTGCAATGCACTTTGCTTCAATAATGCATCATAGTTTAAATTTCCCTCACCATTCATTCCTTCATTTGTTATCCAGGTTTAAAAGAAAAGAAAGCTTCATGAGGACTTATACATTCTTAAAGCATTGCCAGGTTTAAAGATCAGAGGAAGTGAGCCATGGTTGGGTGTAGAGGAGAACACCACGAAAATGTCTCATCAGAAATGCATTAAAAAGCCTAACCCCTGAATCCTTCTCTACATATCTCAACTTCTGGATCTCATACTGCTTCATCCATTTTGTAAATCAGTTGGAACAACAAACATGGCAACACGTTACTTCAAATATTGTTGAAGAGGCAGCCCTTGGGAGCCCTTTACCAGAGAAACATGTTCCTCCCTGAGCTTCCCCCATGCTCTCTCTGAGTCTGCTTCTCAGTACTAGCTATAGCAAAACAAGCCAAAAACCAAAACCAACCAAACAAACAGGAAACAAAATAACAAAAATAAAGTCCCTGCCTATAAGGAGTTCTCCATTTAGAAGGAAAAAGAGAAAACCTGACACACAAATGCACACACGCAAAGTTTGCTATAGGAGCATGAGGAGAAATTTCTTGAAGAAAAGGAATGACAAGCCAAGCACTGAATGGTAGTGTTTAACCATATGGAAAAAGATGTAAGTGATTCCAAGATCCAGAGAAGTGTGTGCAAAAGTACAGAGTCATGAAGAAGCATGGCCTGAGTTCAGAACAGGCCAGTATTGCTAAAGATGAGTGCATTTTGGATACAGAGGAGAAGTTTGGACTGGGAAGATGGGCAACCACCACAGTGGCCTGGTGAGCAATGCTAAATAGCTTGGATTATATCCCCCAAAACAACAGTAAAACATGAAAAGACTTTTAAAAGTTATTTTCTGATTTTATAAATTTTCTGATATACATTTACTGTAGAAATGTAAATAAATATGGGAAACTGTAAAGACAGAAAAAGCTTTCATTAACCTGTATCCAGAGAAAATCAATTTGAAATATATGTCCTTCTAGTGTATTTTCTGTTTGTATTTTATATGGTATATATTACATTTATTATATGAATTAAATCATTTAAGTCTTATTTTATTCTCTTAATGTATTTGTGCTTTACTTTCCATTAAGTATTCGTTGAAACCATAATTTTTAGCATTTTGATTTGGCTTAACCATAAAATTATTTCATCATCCAATTATTGTTGGTTACTGTGTTATTTCCAATGTATTATCGTTATACATAAACCTAACCCCTATGCCATTTGAGGGCTTTCTAGCCTTCTAGGATCTTGGAAAGTGTGCTCAGAAGGACTACTAACTCCATGGCCTGTGGAAGACTGAAACCCTCCCCAGATTCCTATGAATTTCTGGGATTCTTTTGCTCTCAGAGCAACAATTCTGCAAATGTGGTCATCAGGGGTTCTGCAAGGTCAAAACTATTTTCATTGTATTACTAGGAAATGATGTGCCTTTTCATTTTCATTGTCTCATGAGGGTGAAGTGGAGTTTTCTAGGTGCTACAGACATGAGATGACAGCATCCTTCTCATGGTAATGGAATGTTTGGTTATACTGTTTGTTTTATTTAAAAGCTTTCAGGATTAATTTGGAATACAGTAAAGATGAATAAGTATAACACAAAGAAATAATAGCCCATTGGGGTCCTCAATACTTTTTAAGTGTGTAAGCACTCATAATACGAGAACATACGAGAACTGCTATCTTAGGGCAACAAGGCATCTTCCAAAGCAAGAAAATTCTGTCTCCTAAGAGTTAATATGGTGTCAGCTCTCGATTAAGAGTTTTTTCCATATCAATACATAACTATTGTTTGGATGATTAAAATTCCTAATATCTTAACTTTGGGTAGAAGTAAAGAATGGAGGGTGTGGCATATTCATATTTGTGCTTTAGAAAGTTGGTGGAGAATATGTTAGAAGAATATGCAGAGTCTGGTTAGGAGCCTATTATACAAAGCAGGAGAGAAAGGAGGAAGCAACAACAGTGTGATTGCAGTGGAGCCGGATAAATGAGATGTGGGAGAGATGGAATCCCAGGCAGTTTTATTAGGTTTATTTCACAGTTGAGAAAACAAGAGGCACAGTGGTATTGGCCAAGGTAGATTTTTGAAATGGATCTTCTGATGCCAAGTCTGTTGTCCTTTCTGCTATACCAGAACTCAAGACCTCATTGTCCCTGAGAAAATACATTTATTATTGACCTGAACACAAAGGTGATAACAAATGTAACAACTCACTGTTTCCAGGGCAACTTTGTTCACTTTTGTATAGCCGCCTGTAATATATTCACTTACTCACAGAAGTTATCTTCATGGGCCAGTGAGCTTGATGTGGTTCTCATTCTGTCTCTGTCTCTCTCCCTCTCCCTCCTTTTCTTTCTTT
This sequence comes from Phoca vitulina, assembly GCF_004348235.1. Classification (NCBI taxonomy): domain Eukaryota; kingdom Metazoa; phylum Chordata; class Mammalia; order Carnivora; family Phocidae; genus Phoca; species Phoca vitulina. Next base: position 24,849,967 of record NW_022589728.1, read on the forward strand.
CTTTCTTTCTTTCTTTTTTTTACTTATTTGTTATTATAACTGCCCAAGCCGTGATACTAGATGATGGTCATAGGTGAAACACATTGGCTTTACATATATAAGCTTCTTAACACTTCTTTGTAATTTGTGTAGCCATTTTGTTCCACAACAGCTGTGTCTGCCCTTGGAGATCACAAGCCTTTGCAGAATAACACAAACAAGTAAGTGTGGCTTTGTTTAGCACTTTTCTGTAGGAGTGCTAATTATGAGTTCTGGAATCTCTCAGAGCTACAGAGTCCCCTCCAAATATTAGTTGGTGATTTCTCGGTTAGTGTGGTTCCCTGTAGCAATATGGAAGCCATTGGTTTAACTGCAACTTTATGAAGACAACAAAAGACATTAAGTCATGTCCAAAGAAAACTAAGTGCTTGCCATCCCCACTGCCCTTTTGGAGAAACATCTTCCTCTAAAATCTGAATTCCACAGTCATTGTTTCCACTTAATTATTTCAATTTTTATTGCATATTTTTCCACTGAATTGTTAATAGGAAGGGGGAAACTGTGAACTGCTCTATACTTGTTCTGCAGAGTGAACTACAGTAAATAGAGTTCCATAAACTGTGATGGCTTTATGTCCTGCTTCAATAAATTCTATAGTTAGTAACATTCTTTTTTTTTTTGTAAGATGGGGAATTTTTTTTAAGTGTTCAAAGATTCCTTAGTTGTGTATAACACCCAGTGCTCATCACAACACATGCCCTCCTTAATACCTATCACCCAGTTACCCCACCCCCCACCCACCTCCCCCTCATCAACCCTCAGTTTGTTTCTTATAGTTAAAAGTCTCTCATGGTTTTTCTCCCTCTCTGATTTCTTCCCATTCAGTTTTCCCTCCCTTCCCCTGTGGTCCTCCACGCTATTCCTTATGTTCCACATCTTAAATATAGTTTAAATAGTCTATTTTGGGGACAAAAGAAAGAAAATACTTTTAAAGAATCACAAAAATCAAAGGATTTCAGAGAAGGAGAAACATGTTTTATTCTTGCTTAAGAGAATCTATTCTTTCCAGGCTCTCTCATGAGCAAATACATGCCCTGAGAAGCTATACGGTGTCATATTTCTCAGCATGAGTAATCGTGGAAAGTATAAATGCACCAACACTGGAAGTAAGTTTAGCTTAAAATGAGGCAGAAACAGCAGGGAAATGAGAAAATTAGGATGATTTCTAATTTTATGATGCCATTAAACGTATTGTCCAATGAGAACTCCGTATATTATCAGAAAAATCAAGATGGAGAAGACAGAAATAATATTGTCATAGGGATAAATGCATTTATCCTTTTCCACAACCCACCCTCCATGTCAAAAGTTCTTGATAATTTTCCAGAATGTTCTTCAGATAGGTTTTTCTGTTTTAATACAATCACATTTTACCTCAGATCCAATTGTTCATGGTCCAACTTCTTGTGTTCTAAATGAGTACTTCATTAGCTTCAGAATAAAATCTCATTTCCCATGAATGCTACCTCCAGAGTCAAAATTGAAGACATATGAATATCAGAAATGCTGTAGTTTAAAACAAAAGTCCATCTGATTCAAGAGTGTACAGTAGAACCAAGGAAATATTGTAAGAGTGGTCACTTTTCATGTCCTTCACCTGAAACATGGATTAATGTTACATAAACATTCTTAAATTCCCTTAGAATGTGTCCAATATCCATGCCAGTAGCAAAAGGGGCAGTTGAAGAGAAATTAGAAATGATCTTGAATATCTCATTGTGAACTATATATATATATATATATATAATAGGATTATCTCAAGCATTGCAATGATTCTTATCAGGTTTTGAGGCAAATTTTTAAAAGTTGCAAAAATTTATAAAACAACTCTCCCAACTTTGTTTGGGAAAGATGTTCATAGAAGTTTTGATTATTCTAGTTTGAGCTACACATGGGCTCTGTGGGGAACAAACCTGATCCTGGGTCAGAGGAGTTAAAATCACACTCACCAATATAGGACAGACTGTATATTTACTCATTTTTGAGTAAATTTATTTCTTGTTTATTTCTTGTCTTTACACTCCAAACTGTACCTGTTGTGGCAAGGACTTTATCTGCCTCATTCACTACTAGAGATTACCTCCCTGCATATAGAAGGTGCTTCACAGCTATTGCTTAAAACAATAGATATGCTGATTATCCACTTAGGAACTCAAATTCTTTGCTTCTCTACCTCTTTTCTACTGCCAACGTTTATTTTTATTTTCATTGGCATGTTCCTCCCATTCTACATTGTAAATGAAAATTGAGAGTTGTCAACAGCCGCTTCACTTAGTGGACGAACTATTTAGATCCTTCACTAGCACACTGTTTTCTAGATCATGAGACATATTCACTACTCCCCTAGAGAAGCTTCTGATGGATGCCGGGACTATGCCATTTCCTTGGATGTATGTGAGACAGATCTTCTTCCTTGCATCTATGCATCTTCTTCCTTATGAAGGACATTCTCAGTTCAAATCATGGACTATGCATAACCGTGACTCTCACTATGACCTCCTGAGAGCTTTGTTCTTGGTAACATGGAACAGTTTTGTAGCCCTTTCCAAGACTAGGAATTCTGCTGACCTTTCAACCCAGAACAAAACTTCTTCCCTCCCGTTGCCTATATTCAAAGTCTAGTACTTTAAATATTATCGTAAACCTGCTTGTTTATTTCAGGAAGTATTTTCTGAAAGTCCCAGTGCAGATCACTTTTCCGTCATTTTAGATGTCTCATGGAACTCTACTTGTACCTATCAAATGGTATTTTTTGTTTTTCAGTGATGTTATTTAGGTGTATTTCTCATTTTTACAATGGAATCTGTGAGGAGAGAATGGTATCTGCTTCCCTTTTGTAAGTGGACAACATCTACGATCTCACGTAGCTTAGATTCTAGCGGGGGTTGATAAGCAGATAAAGTTGTAAGTAAGAAAGATAACAGATATTGAGAGGGCTCCACAGAGAATGAAAATAAGGTAGCACAATAAAGAGTGGCTTATAAGTGATCAGAGAGGTGACGTTTGAGCTCAGATCTGAATGACATTGATAAACTAGCTCTCTGCAGACCCAGCAGCAGATTCTTTCAGGTGCAGGGAATACCTCCTACCAGACCTTCTTCAGGAACACACTTGGTGGTAGCAAAACTAAAAACAAAACAAAAAAAGGCAGTGTGGCTGGTGCACCTCAGGTGAGAAGGAGAGTAAACTAGTGTGAAGTGTGAAGGTAACAGGGACCAGATTATGCTGGCTTGTGTAAACAAGACAGAGTCTGAATTTTATTCTGAGTGAAGGGAAGCATCCGTGCGGTCCTGTGCAAGGGAATATGTAATCAGATTTGGTTTCTTAATTCCCTCCCTCCTGCCATGCATCCATCACTCCTTTCTCCTTTTTTTCCCTTCCTCTGTTCCTATCCTCCTCCCCCATCACTCCCCCTATCCCTCTCTCCTTCCTCTCTTCCTCCTTCCCTCTCTCCTTCCCTCCCTTCTCCCTTCTCTCCCCTACCCTTTCTCCCTACATTTCCTTCCTCCTTTTATTTCTTTTTTGTCTGTTTATTTTGTTAGCATTCTGACTGTTCTGTGGGAGATGGAATGGGCAGAAGGCTTTTGCAGCCTGCCTTTCTGTTCCTCCTTTGGTTTCTGGCATATGGTAGCATTTCATGCAGTAAAAATATTGAAAGACTAGAACAATAAGATGATCTTATAAATACTGTTTAAACAACAGCACATGAATGTTTGTCTTCTTCACTCACCGCGGGCCCTTTCAGCTACGCTAGATACTAAAAATGACTGCAATGTGTGCTATTCTCTGTGTTTCCCCACCACAAAAGGCTCCAAGGGGACATGGATTTTTGTCTGCTTGGTGCAGTGATATATTCCAAGTGCCTGGGAAAGTTTGTGGCACACAGTGGGGGCTCAATAGATAATAACTGAATTCACAAGTAATTTTTTTTGTTCTTTACCTTTCTGAACCTTCTTTCCACTTGCTTCTGACAATTTCTCTGATTTACCAAATGGGGCTGAAGTGGTATAAGGGATGGGAAGACTATTGGAATTGTGTCCCTGCCTCCCATCCCATGACAGTTCCTGACAATGCTACATCAAGCCTTATGGTGTCTTTGCATTGGTGTATTAAGATTTCCATCAGCTTAGGTAGCAAATGAATGCATTTATTTTTCATAGTGTTTGGTTTTTTATTTCAATAATACTTATTCTTTCTTTATTTTTATTTTGACATCCTTTCCACAGATATCTCTCTTCTAGCCATTTTCTGAGATCCTTCTCTTAAACTTTTTTTTTCTTCACTCTAGTTGAGGCCAGTGGTTTCAAAGGACTTAATTAGTTCCATGTTTTCACTAGGAAGCCCCTTCCAGAGGTAGTGATCACAGAGAAAAACCAAGGCTTCATTGTTAATATGCTTCATTCTATCTGTAGCTTTGCTAGAAAAGTCTCTGTTTAATACTATAATTCTAACTTTAATCTTAGGCAACCATCGAATCAACTACCTATAAGATGTTTGCAGCTCAAGGGATGTAGCGGTAGTGATGATTGGGGAGTTAAATTATTCAAGGAAGCTGTGTATTTAAGCAATTAACCCTAAAAGAGTTTATCTTAAAATAGCGACACCTACAGTGTGCTTACTATATGCAGGGTATTATGATCAAAATGAGTAAGTGTGTATGTATGTGTAAGATAGCAGAAGAGAGAATAAAAAAAATTGAAATACAAGAAATATATCTGTGGAGAAATATTCATTGAATTAAATTTCTGTAATAATTGGTGGAAATTGAGGATGGAATTATTCAGCCTTTCAGGGTAGAATTAAGAGTTTATTTGATGACAATAAGTTAAGAAGTGGATCATGAAGGGACTCCCCAGGAGAACTGGTAGATAACCAGTTTTTTTTTTTTTAAATAGAATTTTGTTTTATTTAAATTCAATTAGCCAACATAGAGCCAGTTTTTTTTTTAAAGATTTATTTATTTATTTGAAAGCGAGAGCACATGAGTGGGGGGAAGGGTGGAGGGAGAGAAGAGAGAGAATCCTCACCAGATACCCCAGTGAGCACAGAGCCCAGCGCAGGGCTGGATCCCAGGACCCTGAGATCATGACTTGAGCCAAAATCAAGAGTTGGACACTTAACTGACTGAGCCACCCAGGCGTCCCAGTAACCAATTTTTATAAGCCACATGGCTATACCATGAGATGTACTGGGAGGTCCTACTGGGCAGCAGGTGAGCAAAATCTGATGGAGTGGAATACATGGAGCATAGGCAACAATCTGGGGAGAGGGCCTGGCCCATGCCAGGAAGGGGTCAACTGTTCTAAATCAGTAAGACCAAAAGACACATTTGGACTTGAGTTCAACTCAAGCTAAAGTCACTACTTGGGGTCACTGAGTTGATAGAAGAGGATGTAATAGCAGGAGGATTAATTCATCAGTACTGTTGAGATGCTCCCCCCTCCCCCCACACACACCCTATAAGAATAGTAGAAATAGTTTTAGGGATAGTGAGGCAGAAAGAGCCGATGGAGAGGTATGGGCACTAGTCCAAGCAAACATCTGAAATAAACACTAGGAACGAAGGTAGGAATCCAGTCAGACAGAATGATCTTAATTAGTGTGGATGAGGCAGAGAAACCATAGTTGTTGCTCTAACAGGTAATCTAAGATTGAATTCTTGTCACTACAACTACCTTTTAGGGATATTTGTTTTGGAAATAGACTAGCCCCACATATCTGATCAGTTCTAACTTACATCAGAATAGTGCACTGCCTTTAATCATTATCATTTCAGATGAATAGGACTGCAGTACACAGAGGCGTCTGAGGAAAAGGTTGATATTTGACGTGCTAGGGGACTGATGTCGAAAGCACAATAATTGAAGCTATAATCTCTCCTATGTCAGTGTTGAATTATATTCCATGCTGTGAATAACTGCTATTTTATTCATTCCACTGGTGGACATTGGCTTGTTTCTTTATTATTATTATTGAGAATAATGCTGTTCTGGAAGACACTTTTACATGCTTCCTTGTGCACATGTGAAATATTTTCTCCTAAGCTAAGAATCAAATTGCTGGCTTACAGGTTTTGCATATTTTTTGCCTCACAAGATAATGCCAGATTCTTTCCAAAGTGGTCATCCAATTCGTACTCCCAACAAAAGTAATGCGTGAGTCCCTATTAATTCACATCCTACCTACACTTAATAGTGACAGATCCTTAATTATTTTTTCTAATCTACTAAGTGTGTAATAGTATTTCATTATCATTTAATTTACATTCCCCTGGTTATTCTACCTACCTTATTAGTATTAGTATTAGGTTGAGCATCTTTTAGTGTTTGTGTGTGTGTGTGTGTCATAAAGATATCCTCCTATATTTTATTTAAAAATGTTTAAGATTTGCCTTTCATATTTGAGCACTTGATCCTTTCACTTATCTGTAATTTATATTTTTACTGACTTTTCAAATTCCAGACTAAAATACCTCAAAGAATGAAACTTTAAAATTCAAAGACAATGTCAATAGCTCCTTATCAAATCTTCTAACTAATGTATCAGTCATTCCTACATTATGTGTACAAAATGGCATCTAGCCTAGCTGGATTGCTTACAGGGACAGGGAGCTCATCATTTCAACTATGATAAAGTTCTTCTTGAAGATTAGCTGATATTTGTCTCTATAATTCCCAACAATTAACTAGAGTTTTTATTTTTGGAGAAACCCCAAAGAAGACCATGGTAAATTGCAAACATGCCCCCATTTTTCACACTTCCTTGTGTCTACTTCCCTTGCATCTCTTCCCATCAAGAGGTGGGGATATTTCCTACCCCTTAAGTCTGGGCTCATCTTGTGACTTAGTTTGACAGATAGAAAGCACCAGAAGTAATGGTGTATCACTTCTGAGCCTGGGCATCAAGAGGCTTTGTATGCATTGCCGTACTAGGAGAAGAAACACAAATTAGCATGCTGGAAGATTAGAGACCACCTGGAGCCAAAATAAGTCATCTCAGTTGAGCCATCCTATACTACAGCCCAGAGCGCAGACCCAATAGCTAATTGTTGACACAGGAGGAATTGCAGTAATGATCACCTGAAATCAGGACTGCCCATCTGAGACCAGCTTGAATTGACTGACAGAATTGAAAGTTAAATAAATTGTTGTTTTAAGCCTTACTGATATCAAGACAAAGTCCTTTCCACGTGGCAAACCTTACATCTGTGCTATAAAAAAATAATACTATGGTGATTTTATTTAGAAAAATACCATTTGATTTAATAACATTACTTCTGAATTTGATGATACTAATGTGTATTCATGTCACCATGATATCTTTGAATGAATCATATAAATGTCATCTATGCAATTCATGAATCAATGCCAAAATAAAATACCACAGTAATAATAAAAGTAAACTAGAGTTCCACAGATGAGAGGCGAAGAACACATTCAAAAGCAGTCACACTTACACTGAATGTAGAGAACTACTTAAAGCTAAAGATTAGAAATGTAGTGATTCATATGTAATTCCAAAACTAATCCTATGAGGTAGGTAAAACTGTTACCACCATTTTACATTGGTGTCAACCCAGGCTTAAAGAGATGAAATAATGTATAAAAGTTCACTGAGCTAAGAAGTGGGGAGAGCACAGATCAAATTCCAAGTCTCTGATTCCAGAGCCCGTGGTCTTCACTACGCCAGAGGTTCTCAGCCCTGGCTGCACATTAGAATCATTTGGGGAAACTTAAAAATGCCAATTCTCAGACTCCTTCCTTTGCAGAAAACTCAAATCAGTACCTCTGGAGATCTGCAGAGAAGTGGGCTATTGTGTTGTTGTTGTTGTTGTTGTTGTTGTTGTTTAACTCCTCAAATGGTTATAAAAATGAAAGGCTAGAGTTAAGCTCCATTGCATCATGCTTTGCACTTAAAGTGAAACTGCTAATCCTTAATAGAACCTAGATGGTCCTGCATAGCTTAATCCCTGCCCATCTCCAGACTCTTCTTGCACCATTTTCCCACCCATGGATTATTAGTATTAATTAAATACAGCTTTCATCTTTCAAGAATCATCAGCTGTGAGATGGATTTAGAATTCACACAAGGACCATTGAATCATGTTGATGCCACACTTGAATTTACCGCAAACTTGCTTATGTAACCTCAAACAAGTCCTTTCATCCCACAAAGCCACAGCATTCTCATGAACCTAGTAAATTTGGAGCTATTTCTTGTCCAAGACCTCACAGTATCTTAAAAGTGTAATATGATTCTAAAAAGATTCTACAGTTTATGGGTGTTTTTAATTGGCAGTAGACTAGCAGCTTACTGCTGAAAGCAATCAAATAAGAAGTCAAGAATCAGTGAATTTTCTGTATTTCACTGCCATCTATTGGATTTCATCTGTATCCAAAATCTTTCGTGTTTTTTTTTTTTTGCCTTTAGTTTTCCCACATGCAGGTCAATTTACATTAAACAGTCCTGTGTACTTTGGAGATGAAGGTATGTGCCCTTTTGAATAAAATGAGATTTCCCTGTATTATTGAGAATAAGCCTATTGGAATGACTAAATATTCTATTCAGGAAATATATCTAGGGACTTCCATTCTTACTACCCATAATAGTTATAAGTCTCATTCAATACGCAGGACTAAGATAAAAATGATAGGATTATTTTTAAAAAACCCATACCAGCCAAGGGTCTTCTACTCCAAGATTGAGCTGAAATGTACCAATAAGGTATTCATATTATTTAGGTTATTAATAATTTAGGCAGACTTGCCAATATTGGTGGAGAGGTTTTTATTTTGGAGAAAGATGTAGGTAAGGGGCAAGAAATATGAACACTGCAGGGGACCCAAATCTTGAGAAACCATTTTTGGAAAACATTGCATACAGTTTTTCATATGTGGTAGTGTACTTCAATAATCATCTTCAAACAATTTGAGAGGTGGCATGCAGCAATAACCCAGCATCTCTCCTAGAAGATGTAGGTTCATAACCCTCCCAGGAGCTTCCTGGGTATAATCTGAAACCAGCCCCTATACGCAGAGGGCAGGGGAGATCAAAGAAACAGGCAGGCCACTCCAGGTTGGTAGGTGGCAGTTTTAATAATAGCAAAGGGAAATTACATATGACGCTTGCCTTTGGTGGTGGCAAGATGAATGGATCCCTGTACTCGCCTTCCAAATCTTAAAAGTTTATAAAAAGGCCCTAATTGGCTCAGTCATATATACCATGCAGGTGTTTCAAGATCACATCACCATAGCAAGGTGTCCTGCTCTAAGGACAGTGGGAAAGGCAGGTGGAATCCACACTAAGGGAGTGGGAAAGGCAGGTGGAATCCACACTAAGGGAGTGGGAAAGGCAGGTGGAATCCACAATTCAAAGGCAATGGAGCCAGTGAGGAGTCAGAGTGCCTGGGTCCAGCTCACAGGTCAGTCCGCAGTCATGTCTTTTTTTTTTTAAATCAAATTCCCCAATAGAAAACAAATCACAAAAAATTATTTTTTATTTTGTTGATGTACATTTTTTAAAATTATGATACATTCTGAGAATAGGTCATTTATACTTAGTTGAGGATATATTGTAGCTAATATTCAACATCAACTTCCCAGGCATTTTATTTAAAAACTCAAACATTAATTGAAAGACTTTTAGAGTGAACATTTATCCATAACCTAGATTTAATCATTAATATTTTACTACATTTGCCTTATCACACCTCCACCCCTCTAGCCAACATTAATCTATCTCATTTTCCTCTACTGATGCAGAAGTCAGTACACTTCCCCCTAAATACTTTAGCATTCATGTCATTAGCTGGAGTTCAATTATTTGTTTTAAAATTATGTAAATTTACATACAAAACATACAAATGTTAAGGCGAATTTGTTAAGTTTTGACTAATGAATACACCTGGGTAATCCTATACCTATCAAGATATAGAACACTATGATAATGCCAGAAAATTTCCTCACCTCTTTCTCAGTCAGTCCCCAATCTTTATCCCAAAGGAAACCACCCTTCTCATTTTTCCATCAAACATTGGTTATATATTGTTTTTTAGACTCTCATATAGAGACATATGGCACATATTCTTTATGTACTACTTATTTCACTCAGCATGGTTTGGGCATTCATTCATATTTGCTTTTTGTATCAGTAGTTGGTTCCCATTTTGTTGCTGAGTGCCATTCATTTGTGTGACTCTTTCAGTTAGTTTATATATTTTCCTCTTGATGGACACAGGTTGTTTCCAGTTTGAAGCTGTTTTGACTAGAGCTGCTAAGACCGTTCTTATATAAAACTTTTTGTGAAAATGTGGTTTTATTTTTCTTGAGTAAATATTTAAGAGTGAAATCACTGGTTTTAGGGGAGGTATAATGTTGGTCTTACAAGCAACTGTCAGATTTTCCCAAAGTACTTGTATTGTTTTATATCTCTACCATGTACAAGAGTTCCAGTTTCTCTGAAACATTGTCAACATTTAGTATTGTCAGTCTTTTAAATTTTAGCCATTCTGGTTGTATGCAATGATACTCATTGTGGTTTTAGCTTTAGTTTCCTTGGTCTAACGATACTGAGCACCTATGTGTTTGTTGGCTATTCATATATCTTCTTTTGTGATCATTTACCCATTTTTATTTGGGATATTTACCTATTATTAAGTGGTCTATAATTTAAAATATACACATATTTTTAAAAATATATATATGGTATATAATTAAAATATATATTTAATATATATATTTGGTATAGTTCTTTGTCATGTATATATTATATGGATATTTTGTCCTGAAGTATGGATTATATATTTATCTTCTTAAAAATTGTTCTGTTGAGCAGAAATTAAAAATGTTAATGGAATCTAATTTATCATCTTAAGATATTATTCTAAGAGAGTTTTCTTTTTTTTTTTTTTTTTTTTAAAGATTTTATTTATTTATTTGATAGAGAGACAGCGAGAGAGGGAACACAAGTAGGGAGAGTGGGAGAGGGAGAAGCAGGCTCCCCGCTGAGCGGGGAGCCCGATGCGGGGCTCGATCCCAGGACCCTGGGATCATGACCTGAGCCGAAGGCAGACGCTTAACTGACTGAGCCACCCAGGCGCCCCTCTAAGAGAGTTTTCTGACTATCACCTTAATTGGGGTTTTGTACACTTTTGTTTTTTCATTTTGGCTTGAAGAACTCCTTTCAAAATTTCTTGTAAGGTAAGTCTAGTGGTGGTGAACTCCCTCAGCTTTTGTTTGCCTGGGAAGGTTTTTATTTCTCCTTCATGTCTGAAGGATAACATTGCTGGATAGAGTATTCTTGGCTGGTTGTTTTATCTTCCACTATTTTGAATATATCATTCCAGTCCCTCCTGGCCTCTAGAGTTTCTCCTGAGAAATCTGCTTATAGCTGGCAGAAGTATCTTTGCAGGTTAGTGGGTGTCCCCCACCCATCCAGCTGCCTTTAAAATTCTTTATCATTGACTTTTGATAGTTCAGATATAATGTGTCTTGGAGAAGGTCTTTTTGCATTGAGATAACAAGGTGTTCTATTGGCTTCATGCACTTGTATATCCAGTTCCTTCCCCAGGTTTGGGAAGTTCTTGGCTATTATTTCTTTAAATACCCACTCTGCTCCCTTCTCCCTCTCTTCTCCTTCTGGTATACCCATTAATCTTATATTGGCTCATCTGAGTGAGTCTGAGTGTCCTTATAGGGTTTCTTCACTTTTTAAAAATCTTAGTTCTCTCTCCTTTTCCACCTGAATCATTTCTATAGTCCTAGCATTAGCTCCCCAATTCTCTCATCCAGTGGATCTGCTCTATTTCCAATGCATTCTAATGTATTCTCCAGCTCATTTATTGAATTTTTTACCTCTAGAATTTGTTTGGTTCTTTTGAAGAATTTCAATCTCTTTGGTAAAATACTCCTTCTGTTCATTAACTTTATTCCTGAGGTCATTGCATTGCCTTTCTGTGTTTTCCTATAGCTTGTTGAATTTCCACATAATAGCTACTTTAAATTCTTCATTAGTTAGATTGCAATAGTCCATGTCTTTGGGTCTGATTGCTGGAAAATTGTCCTTTTCTTTTTGTGATAACATGTCGCTGTAATTTTTCATGGTGTTTGATGAAAAGAGACTGCTGCAGCATTTGAAGTAGCAAACATCTTCATTATTAAAGGTAATAAGGCTTTGTTTATTTTGATTCTGACAGTTGATATATAGGAGCCTTTCTTTTGTTTTCTAAGAGGAGGTATTATAGTAACAAGTTTTTGGTTTATTGTAACAGAGCTAACTTGCTAAGGTTGGGAGCCACACATTTAAAAAAAATAAATAAAAGCTGGCAAAGGAAAAAAAGGGAGGATATAGTAGCAGAGTAAGGGAAGTACCTAGCACTTGGGGTTTGGGGTGTGCCCACAGCCTGGTAGGGAGATCGTTGAGTGGGGGGCTCTCAGAAGTCCATGGGTGGTCGTTTTGCCATGCTCCCCCATAGGAGAGGCTTTCTTTCAGTTCCCCTTGTGTGCATATTTCATTTTCTGTTCCCTCCTCTGACTCATTGCTGTGACTGATGCCACTAACCCCTATATCTTTCAGTTGGCTTCTGTGCCCCTTTGATATACTTTCATCAATATATAGTATGTATATATTACAATATATGTAGTATATATATACTATATACACTATCCCATATATATACTGTGTATATAGTAATATATGCAATAGTATATATACTACATATATATAATATATAGTAATATATATATAGTAATAAATGTAATAAAATTTGTGTAAAATATTTATGGAGAAATCTATAAAATTTTACTCAAAATCACTGAAGTAAAACTTTTAAGAGAAGACTGAGTATTATTAAGTTACCAATTCTTTCAATTTCATTCAATCCACATAAAAATACAGTATAATTTTTATGTAAATGTAAAAACTGATTTTAAAATTAATATTAGAACAGATGGACAAAAATTTCCAGGAAAATGTTGAAGTAGAGGTGCTTCCTCTATCAGAGAGTAAGTAAGACATTAAAAGTAGTAGTAATTAAAACAGTGTGATATTTGTGAAAGAAAGAGCAAATAAACCAATGGAAGAAAAGAAATTAATAAATAGATCCATACATATATGTCAAAGGTGATATTGTAAGAGATTGGGGAAAGGTTAAAGGTATTGATACTTTCTAGTCATATTACATAATTGAGTACAAGAAATAAAAGTTTTAAATGTTTAGAAAAATGTTAACAATTTTGTTTATAGACTTGAGATAGACCCCAAAGCACAAACCATAAAGGAGAAGATTGATAAATTGATTTGTTTAAAATGTGAAAATATGTATGCATTAAAGACACTACTAATTATGTTTAAAACATGACAGATAGGGATAGAATATTTGCTGTACTTGTTAAATGGTCAAAGTGTTACTTTTTTTCTTAAACATAAAGAACACTTAAACATCGTTCAAGAAAATGCAAACCTCAATAGAATATGCCAAAGTCATATATGAATATATTGCTCAAACTTACTAGTAACCAATTGTTTTTAAAATAAGAAAACAAGGTTCAGAAATTCCAAATATTAGTATTCTTTGAGGAAAGAAGGTCTCCATGGCTGATGAGAGTGTAAATTGTTAAAACTCTTTGGAAATTGATTTGCTCAGCTATAGAAATGTTGAATTCACTAAAACAATGCTCTTCCACTTCTAAAAATATATCTTGGAAAATTTATGCCTGTGCCCAGAAGACATGTAAAAGAACGGTCATTGTTGTATTTCTCATAAGAATAAAAATCTGGAAACAATCTAAATGTCCCCCAAGGGAAGAAAAAAATATATGGTTATTCCTGAAACAGGAAACAACGTAACAGTTAAAATGAGTAAACTAGAGCTACAGGTATCAGCAGGGAAATATTAAGAATAGAATCTGTGAAAAGAAAAGCAGGTTGCTCAAAGATATGTACAGTGTAGCACTACTTATGAAAAATTATATCTGATAAAACAATACCCTGCATCATATTTAGACGCATACATGAGTGTATAAGTGATGAAAGTCATAGATTCGAGAGCTATAGTTTAGAATTGTGGTTTCCCCTGAGGAATGAAGGAGGGGATAGAGTTGGTAAGCCTAAAAGAGAAGTTCATAAAGATTTTGTGTAATTATTTTTCAAAAAAAGGAAGAAACAAAGGATTTTTTTTTATTTTAATGAAGTCACTTTTAACTGCATAGTGAAGCAGTGCTCTTTCATTTTTCACTTAAACAGAGTAAACAATGAAATAAGAGGCAAAAGCACATGCACTGCTAATAAGAAATCTCACAAGGCCAACTAAGGTCACGTCTTTCAATAACTTGAGCAAATAAGCAGTTGAATGGACCAGCTGTGTCTGTAGCGAAGCAAAGCAGCGGGCAGATGTGGAAAACTGGACACATGCTGAGAAACATGTACACGAGAGATAGATCATTGGAAAGACAACACAGCTCCTAAGTCAGGCTTTGTAAAAATAGGTAGAGATAGTTATAAAATAACCTCCTTATTTTGAAAAAAGAAAATCCATTTTTTTAGAAAATAACTCTATCTAATCAGCCCCATAGCTCCGTATCTATTTGTCCAAATAAAGCCTTTAACCATCTGGTTCTAATTTTTCCTGTCTGCCGAACTTTCTCCGTTCTCCTACTAGAGGCATCGCGGGAGATGACCCAAAAGCCTAACAGCATATTGTTCTTTTTTATTAGTTCCCTGTGTCGCTGAAACCTTCTTACAGAACTCATTGACCATGTGGTTACAGAAAGCGATCGCGTGATTAATTCTATGAAGGCAGATGGGGGACCACCAAAAATGTGCTGGGAGTTGCTGGTAGTAGGTTGATTAAAAAACAAACACAAACAAAACACAACAACAAAACAACAGTTTTCCAATCGTTGTCTCCCTCCCTCCCTCTCTCTCTCTATCTCTCTCTGCATCTGTCTGTTTCTCTCTCTATGTCATTGTCATCATCAAAACAGTTCCTTCTTGTGAAATTCTAAAAAATATAAAGCTGATTCCCAGGACTTCAATCATCACTATGAAAAGCTGAGAGCTCCCATTTAAGACAATGATTACTAAATAGAGGTAAAAAATAAATGCTATGAGTCATGTATAGCCTCCTGCTGTTTAAAGCTGAAACAGGAACTCATAAACCTTCGGCCAAAGAAAATCACATTGGCATAAATGATGTTTTTACACTTGTGCCACTGCATGAATGTCCTTCTGTAATTTTCAGATTATAAAATCTTTGCAAGGGACTAAAGAACTCAGTGAATTCATAAATGTTTGCAGCGAGGCAAAACAAGGTGGTTTCTTGCATCTGTAGCAAAATCCTGTGGATTATTTGACAATTATCTTCATTTGATTGGAGCCAGCCTAATTAATCAGGCTACCCTTTTATTTTCATTCTCATCTCCTTTCAAAGGGCCTTGGCCAAGACCTAATGAACTCACACCACCCCAGTCTACTAAGGATTTGTCCTTTGGTTACGATGATTCAAAATTAGATTTTTTATTCCATTACAAATAAGCACACTCTGGAGTCACCAATAGTCCCTAATAGTAAGGAGGCATGCTATCCAGATTACACTTACTACTGTGAAATTATCTTTGTATAATATGCCCATAGAGCTTAATTTTTGGTACTCTTCTCTTCTTTATCTATATTTTCTGCCTTGGTGATCTCATCACATATGAATGGTATTAAATGTCATCTATATTCTAATAAGCTTAAAATATATATCTCTATCCTAGAACTCTCTCCTGAACTTTTGATTAATCCACCCGCCACCACTGTGATGTGAATCTGAAATTTAATATTTTTATAACTGAGCTGCTAATATTCCCCCCCAAACTGCTCTGCCTTTTACCTCCCCACTCTTAGTTGATCCTATCATTGAAGTTGTTCAGAACCTTGGGCTTCTTTTGGACCCTTCTTTCCTGCACACCCTACCTCTAAGCTGCCAGGAAAATCTCTTGACTACCGTTGAAATATACCCCAAATCTGACCATTGTTGCTAAACTTGTCCAGATCATCACTTCTAAGGCTTAGTTTTCTGGAGTTCCTTCCTACTATATCCTTTAGTTCCTACCTCTGTCTACCTACAGTCCTTTTTGGCATAGCTGTCAGAGTGGACCTTTTAGTATCTAAGCCCTATCATGTTACTTCTTTCAGAAAGCTGTATTATCTCTTCATTTCCCTCAGGGTAAAGCCAGTCTTAGAAAGGCTCACAGGGCCCTCATGATATGGCCTCTCTTATTTCTTTTGTCATGTGTTACCTTTCCCTCCTGATGTTGCTCCAGGTATGTTTTTTCTTAGGACATTTCCTCTGGTTGTTCCTAATACCTGTGTGGAATCCCTTTTCCACAAATGTCCATTAGATTACTCTTTCACCTCCTTAAATTCTTTGCTGAAATCTCATCTTCTCAGTGAGATCTACTTTATTTGCCTATTAAATATTACAACTTCCTCCATGATCAGTATAGCTAGTCTTCCTTTCTCTCATTTTTTTTATGAAGTGTCATATAATCTACCTATTTATTATATTATTTAATATCTGTATCATTTCTTTTTTTTAAGATTTTTTATTTATTTGAGAGAGAAAGACTGAGAAAAAGAGAGCATGAGCAGGGCAGACGGAAAGGGAAAAACAGACTCCTGGCTGAGCAGGGAACCTGATGCGGGGCTTGCTCCCAGGACTCTGGAATCATGACCTGAGCTGAAGGCAGACACTTAACCGACTGAGCCACCCAGGTGCCCCTGTATCATTTCTTCTAGGGTATAATATTTTTGAGAGTAGTTAACTTTATATTTTTCATTCACTGATGTATCTCTAGGTAATTAAAATAGTACCCATATGTGGTAGAGACTCAGTAATTATTTGATAAATAAATGAGTGAATAATTCTCTATATCCTGGTGCTCTCAATAAAGTAAATATTTCTATCACAAATTGTGTACGTCATCTGGCTCTATCATTGTCCAAATATCCAGCAACCTGCCCCTTAATCCTCCGACCTCAGGTAGATACTCATTAATGGAGAATAATTACAAATGAATATATAATTAAGATTAGACACTAGACAGAGGTAGAATTCCTGAAGGAATACTAGTTGTTGAATAGTATGGGAAGTTACATTACCTACACACACATGGATATAATTTGAGAAGCCTTGGATAGGGTATCTGACTAAAATTATCTCCTCTTCCATCTTACAATTTCAATTATATTTACTCATCTCTTTATGTCTATATAAACACACATTCATTGTGTGGTTCTTATATGCCATGTTTATGTCATCTGCTGACATAGAGTGCCACTTTTTCAGACAGCTATCATCTAGCTATGTGACCCACTGAAAGAAAAAAATCAACAGGAGTTCCTGTTATATGGCAGGTGCTTTCACATCTTAATTACTCCTCACCACAGACCATGGAGATTTTATTTATTTTGCCTATTTTATGAGAGGGAACATAAGGTACAGACAAGCAGCTAGTAAGTAGAATGGAGTGCTATGATCTTCAGTCAAACATCCTGACTCCAAGAGCAAAACATTTCAGATATACTCTACTACTATCCTCCCCATTCTGCCATCTAATTCCTTTCTCTCTCCCTTTGGAATAATGTTGCAATAGAAAGTTACAAATCGTTACTCTGTTCTATTTAGCCATTTCATGTCAACCACACTAAAAATAAAACCTTTCATAAAATGTTGTATTTGTTAACTCTTTGGTACTCTTTGGTTTCCCATCATAACTAATAACTTATCCTCTAAGAGAATTCACACTGAAATGAATATTACCTCATGCACGATTCAAAAACACATCAGAGAATGTGAAAAAAAAAAAAAAGATTATTATGGTATCTCAGTTGGAAATAGATTTCCTTCAAATTTGGGGATACAATTCTAAACACCAGCCTATCCTGAACTGAGAAAAAAGAACCAAAGCCAAGTAAAATTTGTGATCAAAATAAAAATCTACAATGGAAGTTTCAAAAGGAAAATCAGGCTCTTATATTAACGAATAGCACACCACTTTCCTAGAAATAATCATTAGGTGGCACTCTTCAAAATTTAATTTATAGAAAGGTAAATTATAAAGCTGATTATCTTATCAGTTTTCAGAAACATTTTTAGTCATGTCTGAGTGACAGTGAATTCCTCCTTACTCTCCTGGGTGAAATGAAAAAAAAAAAAAAAAAGACCTACCTTGATTGTTGAATTTGAAAACATTTTAAAATATCTACTAAGTACTGGACACTTTGTCTAAATAACAAATCCTCCATACATTTTCTCTCAGTCCTGCACACTGTTTTCTAAGGTTTAAGCAAGTATTTTGTCCAGTCATCCAAATAATTATAGAGCATCTTTTAAACATTTCTTGTTTTTGCTTTTTTAACATTAACATAAACCTAAACTTTAAATCAAATGATTCTAAATATTAGAAAAAAATGCCTTATATTTTTTCCTATTTTTGCTAATATTTTTACCAATTTGTGACTATATGAGATGGTTGTATTAGCTAACATTTTCCGGAATGATGGTTTAAAAAAAAGATATAAGGTAGCCTTGGCTTCTTCTGACTGCTATGCATTCACCAAACCTCTTATCTTTTTCAGTACCCAATCAGACTACAGTTTGTATCCTCCTTTGTAGTCAGGTGAGACCATATAAATGAATGGGATGTGGGCAGAAATAATGTACATCATTCCCAAGCCTGTTCCCTAAAAACTTCCCCAGTGATCTTCCTTATTCTTTTTTCTCATCTGAGGCTAGAGGCCAAAAGTTCTGATTCCTTAGTGGATGTTGAGGCAAAAAAAAAAAAAAAAGAGGATTCTGATTCTTGGGTCAACACTTAGAGGAGCTGCCTATAGAACTGCCAGGCTGAGAACTTTTCTTGGGTAAGTTCACTAAAGTTTGGGGACTGTTTGTTACAGTAATTACCTTATCCTTATTATTACACTATTACTTTTAATGGGAATGATACTAATCCAAACTCCTAAATAGTTTTGGCTGTTAGTTTGAAATAGAATTTTCTAAACCATCCTCTGATTCCTATTATATTAATAACTTTATAAATCTAAAATCAATCTGAAGATTTATGAAATAACTTTTAAAAATATATCAGGATTATCATATTTTTTTTCAGCTGCCTTATTTATAATGAATTATACCCACAGACTAGTCAATGTTCAATCACACCAGATTCTTAGAAGAAAACTTGCCTGACTGTATTGAATGGTTATATGAATATATTGCTGAATTCAATTTGCTAAATTTTATTTTGGATTTTGATCCACAAATAATCAGTGATATTGATATATTATTTTTAATTTTTCCATTTTTATTTTCCCCTCTTTTTCTACTAATTTTTTGTATATTTTGAGGTATTTCTATAATGTTTTTCCAGGGTTGTATTAGCTTTATACATGTCTTCAGGGGAAAAGAATTCTACTTTTTGTGGATTTTTAAATAGAATATGTATATTTATCACCTGAAAGCTTGAAAGAATTTTACATTAAAGTCATCCTGCACCAGTGTTTTTTGTGGGGGTGGAGTGGTGGTATTTGGCAACTATCTTAGTTCCTTTCATGAATTTGCTATTCAAATATTCTTCCTCTGGTCAATTTTAGACCCTTTTGATTCCTCTGAAAAGTATCCATTTTTGTAATTAAGACATTCATTTGTCAATACTACTGATTTTTTCCTTCAATTTTTGAATTTATGACTTGAAGTCAAAACAATTCCATGGCCAGGTCTCAATGACATGTACAAAATCATTAAAAACAACATATTCTAAACCAAACCTGTTTAGACTTCTTTTTTCCTAAATGAGACAATCACAAATAGTATTCATTTGGACATTCCTTATAACAGGCTGACTCCTACTCTCCTTGTCTCATCCCCCACAGTGACGCAATAATAAACAGAGCTGGAAAATTTTCCTAATCACCGGTGGAGCGAAAAACAGCTAGAGTTACACTTCACATGGATATGAGAGAATTGATGTTAATAGGGCAGTACTAAATCTGAAAGTCAAATACTCATCAACGGAGTAGATGCTCACCAAATATTTACCAAATAAGTAAATGAATGGGGGCTTAAATCATTGTTGCCCATATTCTCTTGGATATTTCAGCAGGCTGGTTGAAAATTGGAGAAGAAAGTGATTTCAGTTTGGTGAATTTCAAATTATATTAAAAAGTGACAAAACATGGCTTATGGAATATGCAAGTTCTGTAGTAGAAGGTCAGCTTAAATAGAAAGGGTCCACTCTTTAATTCTGTCCAAAACCTAGGATTTGTGAGATGAGAGTCTATTAGCTTAACTTTTTCCAATTATCAGATGTGGTCTTCATATATTTATTGAACATTTTGTTATTCATAAAATATAGCTTTTCAAAATGTCTCCTTCCTAGTAAAAATACCTTATTACAAGAAGTCAGGAATAATCCGCTGGCCTAGGGAGAAAAAGTCCCTTAAACTTTAAAGCTTGTAATCCCTTTATACACTTTAGAAAAATAAAACCTAATTCAAACATAGTATGGAAAATTAAACAATTAGAGACATCAACTTGAAGGATGAAGCATAAATCTTCAACACGTTTTAGAAATATAATTTTTTTAATTCACACTATTGCATCATTTAACACCTGTGAGGTAAGCAGATGGTGACAATTTTATGTAAGGAAATCTAATATTTGTAGCAAATATTTCAACCTTTCAACATTTTTTGCCAAGGACATGTTTTTTTAATACTTCAGACATGTATATAGATTCTGATTGAGATGACAGTGGGTTGAAAACATAGTGGCTTCATGGATGTCTGTTGATTTACCATGGTGACCCATTCCAATTCCTCTCATTGCTATCCTTTGGCCTAAAGGTAGTAAGTATACCTTTTGACAAAATAGAGTGTGCTGAGACTGACTTTCCTTCCATGCACTGAGTAAAGGCAGGCTACCTTATTGTTCATTATATAGGGGAGGCAATTCTTAATATAACAGTCAAAGAGTTCTTTCTCCTTTCTTCATTCATGAAGAGAAAAAGAGAAAGAAGGAATAAGTCTCACCTATACGTAGGTTAGTGTCCAATTTTAATACATGGTTCAGCAATGGCAAGATAGCACTTGGTCCCTGTCTTCTGAAATAATATTCAACATGTTTCCTACTATAAATTTATTGCTCCCTCTGTCATAAAGCTAAAGCATTATTCCTGTGGCTGCCTATAAATTCATGGATCTAATTCCATATTTCAAAACTCTTAAATTTTCCCCAGATGCACATGTTGTCAAAACAATTCTTAAAAGTGATGATTAATTTAGGAAAGGACAACAAATAGGTTTTGGAAATATGTGTTCTTTGAATGGTAATGATAAGACAACTATGTATGAGAATATATGATCTTGGCTTGAGGCTGCGGGTGTTTGCACAGTGAGTAAAAGATATTGCAATCTGTATATATACTCATTATAAATGAAAAGGAGATTTTCCAGATTCTTTGCTCACATTCAATGAGAGATAAGTACATCTAAGTGCAGGATTCATTAGTTTACTTGAAAATTAAAACTATGTTATTATTTCCTTGAGGTTAATGATGTATAGTGACTTCTAAAATTCTCTATTTCTTCTTCTTCTTCTTCTAAAGCATTGGAATAAATTCTTGAGAAGCTTTGGGTACATCTTTGTCAGACAAAGTTAGACTTTAAAAATCTCTTGATAAAAGTTAAACTCATAGAAGTAGAGAGTAGAATGGTGGTTACCAGGGGCTGGTGGGAATGAGGGAAATGGGGAGATATTGGTAAAGGGTACAAAGTTGCAACTATGTAGAATGAATAAGTCTAGAGATCCAATGTGCAGGAATGATGACTATGCTTAATAATACTGTTTTAAACACTAGATAATGCTAACAGAATGGGTTTCAGGTATACTCATCACACAAAATAAGTTGTTACTATGTGAGATTATATTAGATTAGTTAATTAGCTTGACAGTAGTAATCATTTCACTATGTATATGAAATCATCATGTTGTATACCTTAGATACATAAAATTTTTATTAAAATATATAAGTACATAAAAAACACATGTAAAAAAATTTTAAATAGGGGCACCTGGGTCAGTTAAATGTCTGCCTTTGGCTCAGGTCATGATCCTGGAGTCCTGAGATCTGAGTGCATCAGGCTCCCTGCTCAGTAGGAAGTCTGTTTCTCCCTCTCATTTTGCCACTCCTTCCACGCCCACTTGTACTTCTCCTCCAATAAATAAATAAAATCTTTTTAAAAAATTTTTTAAATAAAAATCTGAGGAGAATTGACCAGCTAAAACTGATTTAGAGTCCCTACACCAGCAGTTAAAATTTTGCTTTGTTCTAAGTTAAATGTAGAACCCCTAATTTCACACATTAATTACAAAAGGGCATGTATTTGGAAAAACCATTGTTTCTATACCTCTGTATCTGCTATCTACTATCTTTGTAACTTTTCTGCACATCTAAAACTATTTTGTAATAACTGTCTTTTTAACTTTTTTTTTTTGACTTTTTTTTTATTGTTATGTTAATCCCCATACATTACATCATTAGTTTTAGATATAGTGTTCCATGATTCATTGTTTGTGCATAACACCCAGTGCTCCATGCAGAACGTGCCCTCCTCAATACCCATCACCAGGCTAACCCATCCTCCCAACCCCCTCCCCTCTAATAACTGTCTTTTTAAAGCAGCCGAAAATTAGTGAAGCTGTTGACCTTTTGAATTTGGACATGAGGAAATCAACAAAAAGAGAGATGCAGTGGCTTGCTTTGTGTCTTAAAGCTAACTATTGACAGAAAAGAAAGTGCCCAACAAGACCTGTGATTTGAAATGTCACCAAAATCCTAGGAAAGCAGATACAGAGGTATAGAAACAATTTTATTTAAGAACAGTTTTATATTAAAAATTTGTAGATAGTAATTGAAAAATTATAAGATAAAAATTGAAGACAATAAGAGTTCCCATATACCTCATGTTATTAACATCTCTTATTAGGAAGGTACATTTGTTGCAATCAATAAACACATATTGATACATTATTACCAACTAAAACTTAACTCTGATTTTCTGAGTTTTTACCTAATGTCTTTTTTCTGTTCCAAATTCCCATTTGGATATCACATTACAGTTAGTATCATGTCTTCTTAGGCTTCTACTTAGGCTGTGACAGTTTCTCAGACTTCTCTTATTTTCAGTTTCCTTGACAGGCATGAAGAGTTGTGGTCAGATCTTTCGTAGAATGTCCTTAGTGAATATTTGTCTGGTGTTTCTCATGATTAGACAGGGTTTTTGTGATTTGGGGAGGAAGATCACAGAAGTAGAGTACCATTTTCATCACATCATATAAAGTTTCACACTCTCAACATGATTTGTCATTATAAATATCTTCTTGATTACCTGATTGAAATAGTATTTGTCAGGTTTCTCCACTGTAAAGTTACTCTTTTTATGTTTCTTTCCATTCTGTACACTTTAGAAGATAGTCATTGTACACAAGTCCATACTTAAGAGTGGGGAGTTATGCTCCTTCTTTGAGGGCATATTATCTACAATAATTACTTTGAATTTTTCTGCTAGAAAGATTGTCTATTCTTCCCCATGTATTTATTTATTCAAGCATTAATATCAGTATGGACTCATGGATACTTTACGTTATATCTATATGTACTTCTTACTTATATCTAGATCTGCTTTATTTTCTTGCTCAAATTGTTTTGGTTTTGTAATACAATTCCTAGGAATAAACCTAACCAAAGAGGTGAAAGACCTGAACTCTGAAAACTGTAAAACACTGATGAAAGAAACTGAAGATGACACAAAGAAATGGAAAGACATTCCATACTCATGGATTGGAAGAACAAATATTATTAAAATTGTCTATACTACCCAAGGCAATCTACACATTTAATGCAATCCCTACCAAAATTGCCAATGGCACTTTTCACAGAGCCAGAACAAACAATCCTAAAATTTGTATGGAGCCACAAAAGACCTTGAGTAGCCAAAGCAACCTTGAAAAAGAAAAGCAAAGCTGGAGGCATTACAATTCCAGACTTCAAGTTATATCACAAAGCAGTAGTGAGCAAAACAGTATGGTACTAGCACAAAAACAGACACAGAGATCAATAAAACAGAATAGAAAACCCAGAAATGAACCCACAACTAAATGGTCAGTTAATCTTTGACAAAGCAGAAAGGAATATCCAGTGGGAAAAGGAATGTCTCATCTTCAACAAATGGTGTTAGGAAAACTAGACAGCAACATGGAAAAGAATAAAACCAGGACCACTTTCTTACACCACACACAAAAATAAATTCAAAATGGATGAAAGACCTAAATGTGAAACAGGAAACCATCAAAATCCTAGAGGAGATCACAGGCAGCAACCTCTTTGACATCAGCCATAGCACTTCTTTCTAGATATGTTTCCTGAGGCAAGGGAAGCAAAAGCAAAATAAACTATTGGTACTTCGTCCAGATAATATCTGCACAGTGAAGGAAACAATCAACAAAATTAAAAGGCACCATGTGGAATGGGAAAAGATATTTGCAAATGACATATCTGATAAAGGGTTAGTGTCAAAAATATATAAAAAACTTATCAAACTCAACACCCAGAAACCAAATAATCCAGTTAAGAAATGGGTAGAAGACATGCATAGACATTTTCCCAAAGAAGACACAGATGGTTAACAGACACATGAAAAGATACTAAACATCACTCATCATCAGGGAAATACAAATCCAAACTACAATGAGATGTCCCCTTACACCTGTCAGAATGGCTAAAATCAACAACACAAGAAACAACAAGTGTTGGTGAGGATGCAGAGAAAGGGGAACCCTCTTGTACTTTTAGTGGGAATGCAAACTGTGGAAAAGAGTATGGAAGTTCCTCAAAAGTTAAATATAGAAGTACCTTACAATCCAGCAATTGCCCTACTAGGTATTTACCCAAAGAATACAAAAATACTAATTCAAAGAGATACATGCACCCCCATGTTTATAGCAGCATTATTCAGCCAAATTAAGGAAACAGCGCAAGTGTACCTTGACTAATACATAGATAAAGAAGAAAAGAACATGTGGTACACACACACACACACACACACACACACACACACACACACTCACACACTCAGGAATATTACTCAGGCATAAAAAAGAATGAACTCTTGCCATTTGCAAAAACATGAATGGAGCTAGATAGTATTATGCTAAGCAAAAAAGTCAGTCAGAGAAAGACAAATACTGTATGATTTCACTCATGTGGAATTTAAGAAACAAAAACAGATGAACATAGGGGGGAAAAGAGAGAGGCAAACCATAAAACAGACTCTTAACTATAGAGAACAAACTGATGGTTACCAGAGGGGAGGTGAATGGGGGGATGGGTAAAGTAGGTGATGGCTTTTAAGGTGGGTACTTGTTGGGATGAGCATTGTGTGGAGGTGTTCAATCACTATATTGTACACTTGAACTAATATTACACTGTATGTTAACTAACTGGAATTTAAATAAAAACTTAGAATAAAGTAAAATAAAAATATTGTTTTGGTTTTGGACAAGAAAAAAAAAGAATGGCAATTCCACTATATTCCAGTGAATGATGACATATACATAGAGAGTTTAAAAGTAAATTCCCTGAAATGAATTATTCTCAGAGATAATTAGCTACTATTGATTCTGTCTTTCTACAAGTCAGGCAGTACACTTTAAATAAAAACTATGGACTCTGAGAAACAAACTGAGAGTTCTGGGGAGGGGATGGGTTAGCCTGGTGATGGGTATTAAAGAGGGCACATATTGCATGGAGCACTGGGTGTTATATGCAAACAATGAATCATGGAACACTACATCAAAAACTAATGATGTAATGTACACTGATTAACATAACATAATAAAATAAAATTTAAAAAAGTACACTTTAAAGTAAAAAAAGTACTTTAAATATATTTTGAATCCTAAAAACACTAGAAGGGCCTAATTTACTCATCTCTAATATTTTATGTTCGTGTACAGACAGGCTCACCCTGCTATGTGAGACATGTTTCAAAACTATGTGTGAAAAGGAAAATAGCTTAATTAGGTTTTATAGATTTTCTTTATATGAAACCAAACTGATATCTGAGAATTTCACATTTTTTTGTAATATTGTCAGGTTTTTAGTTTTGAAGTTAATAACTAAAACTTCATGTAAGTTACTATCTCATGATTATATCAAATATAGGCATTTCAAATTAAATATAATAGAGATAAAAATTAATTTTAAAAGTAGAAAAATGTGATGTAATATAACAGTTCACTTTACAGGACCACCCTCTACAATAAGGAAATTTTCTAGATCATGCACATCTTTCAAATGTCTTGTTAGACTTGAACATAGATGAAAAAATGTGTTTTTAATTACTTGAGCTGGAATGTTTCTCTTTGATAAAAACAGAATATTTTTGTTTGGTTTTAGTATACTCTGAATTTAACTACCATATAAAATGGGGGAGGGTTTTGTTCAGAATTTAAGGAAAACTTGCTTACCTTTTTACCATGTTTTTGTGTGAATTGATAGCTTGCTCCTTTTTATTGCTGGTGAGTATTTCACATAGTTTAATTTTAACTTGAAAATGTAATGATTAAAAAATAAATATGGTATTTTTATTATAACAGCAAGCAGAAATAGAAGGAAAATAATTTATAATAAAACTATGCTTTTGTATCATTAAAACTCCTAGTTGACTCCACTGGGAGACAAAATGAGGATTGTTGAACATATTTATAATAAAACATTTGGAAAGAAGAGAATAAAGACAATCAGAAGAAATAGGAAACTGTTAGGACAAATAATAACAAACCAGAGTAATTTGTATGTAATAAGAAAAAGGTGGAAATAACCATAATTGAAGTAAGTATATTGTGCCAAAAAAAATTACTGACTGTTGAAGGGAAGAAATAAGGAAGTACTTGCAAATAAACCGGACTTTATTTTTAAATGTCGCATCAAACTAATTCCTGATGGCTTTTCATAAATAGAATAGAAAATGTTGCTCCTTTCTAATTTCTTTTTTTAATTATTATTATTATGTTATGTTAATCACCATACATTACATCATTAGTTTTTTTTTTTTTTTAAAGATTTTATTTATTCATTTGAGACACAGAGATACAGAGAGAGAGAGCATGAGCAGGGGGAGAGGCAGAGGGAGAGGGAGAAGTAGACTCCCCGCTGAGCCAGGAGCCCGATGTGGGGCTCGATCCCAGGACCCTGGGATCATGACCTGAGCTGAAGGCAGACGCCTAACCATCTGAGCCACCCAGGTGCCCCACATCATTAGTTTTTGATGTAGTGTTCCATGATTCATTGTTTGCGTATAACACCCAGTGCTCCATGCAGAACGTGCCCTCCTTAATACCCATCACCAGGCTAACCCATCCCCCCACCCCCCTCCCCTCTAGAACCCTCAGTCTGTTTCTCAGAGTCCATAGTCTCTCATGGTAATGTTGCTCCTTTCTAAAACCACAGCATAGGTCAAGGCAACCATTCTGTCTCTATTGCTTAAAAGGAAGTAACCTAAAAACTGTCCTTTAATATTTGATAACGAAGCAGCCCTCAGATGGGAACAAAGATAAAATAATGAAGATTCTATACCAAAGTAATATCTCAAACATTAAATCACAGAAGATTTCAAAAGAATAAACAACATGCGAACAATACAGCATGGGGAATATAGTCAATGGTATTGTAATATGCTACGGTGACCAAGGCTAGCTGTACTTATGTAATTTCTATATCCTCTTGATTCTCTCTCTCTCTCCCTCCCTCCCTCTCTCTATCCCCCTTTCTCTCTCTTTCTCTCTCTCTCCCCTACTTTCTCTTTCTCTCTCTCCTTTTCTCTTTCTCTCTTTCTTTCTCTTAAGAAACAAGGCCACAAATAGTGGTAAGTTCTTAACCTAAGCTTAAAAGACAAATTAACATGTAGAAGTAGTAAATGTAGCTGATAGAACAAATTGTTATTGTAGCACCTGGAAGGAGACACATGTTTTGTTTACAAAAATACTTTGAGAGCCCACTTTGAATAAGAACATTCATGGTTGTCTAGTATCCCGGCCAATGACCACACCAGAGCAGGGACATCTTCCCCACCCGCAAAGGAACCATGAAACGAAGTAATTCCCCAAACTCCAAACCCTAACGCATTTCAAGAATGGTCCTCTAGAGGGCACCAGCCTTCTCACTTCTTAGATCAAGGCTGGGGAAAACAAAGAAGACATCACTGCTATTAGAAGTACTATATGTTGGCTAACTGAACATAATAAAAAGAAGGAGGAGGAGGGTGGGAGGAAGAGGAGGAGGAGGAAGAGAAGAAGAAGTTCATTATTCTCCTGACAAGTCAGTTTGATCACCTTTATTTTCCCCAAGGTGGTCTTCTGCCATGTTGCACCCCTTTCACTTACTGCCCTCTCGGTTCCTCTCCTATCACGCAGCGCACCGCACACTTTGGTGCTTTTTTGCAAACTAAATCCTCAGGGCTACAGCTTTTCCTCCTCCAAAGGAGCCTCTCGAGACATTTTCCTCAGTGACTTTTCTCTCTTGATAATTAGTGGTAAAGTAAAAAAACAAAATTTCTTTTCTACTACATTACTTGTTTATTAGACTTTTTAATTACTCGTAAAAAATAAAAATTATCTACCATGTACAGCCTCAACTCTCCGGAAAAAAAATTTACAAATTCCAAATCAGTGATTCACAAATTGACTTTAGACACAATCCATTCATAAATGAATGACTCTCAGAAATAATGGAGAGTCAAACAAGACAAAGAAAAGAATAACAAAAGTTCATTTTCATTGTTTATTCCAAAGCGCCTGGTTTACTTTCCTCTGGTTGTAACATACTCTGTCACATTCATCCCCAGTCCCTAATCTGCTCTGCTGAGCAGGAGGCAAAATTAAATAAATAAAACCTCAGGAGAAAGTGAGTGTTAGTAATATCTTCTTTTGGACCTCCTTAAAAAGGAGCAGAAAAGCATATTTTTGCTTCAGTGTTTTCCTCTCTCACCCACCCTCACTGCAATATAGTGTTTACCAAACATCTCAAGTTTCAGTCTGAATTGTAATTATATGCAAGAGTAATGGTCAGCAGCATAATTAAGTGTTTTTAGGATAAAAATTTTTCATTGCTTACCAAGGGCAAGAAAACCTAACTTTAGCTCTCTGAGATCCTATTTCAAAGCTACCCTCTAAGATCTCAGTTTGGGGACTCTATTAATTAGTTATAATTGATTTTAAATAGTTTATAGTAACATTTATTTCTTTGAATGATTAAAACCACAGCAAACCATGTGCCACACATTTAAGTTTGTGTTTCAAATATCTTGATTTACCAGAAGAGGGAGCAATCTATCTAGTCTCTACTTAGATCTGTCTCCCTTTCTATAATTTGTAACATAAAACCTTTGAAAGTTAGCTACAGTTTTATGTGAACCTGTTTTGGCACTTTAAATTTTAAGCTGTATTTAAATAAAAGGTAAGAAAAGATAGAGTTTCTAAATTGTATTAAGAAACTGCAATAAATTTTGAGGAACAAATCATTTTTTAATTACCTTCCTTTCCTGAAGAAATTAAATGAGCTATTGACACAGTTAGAATGGAACCACGGAGAAAGACAATGCCAAAAGATAGTTTAATGACCTTGAGATAGTTATTGCTATTTATCTTTCTTCTATTGCATCGATGTCATTTTTACCATTTAACCATTAACAGATTAAGTGGTGTGAGATCATGCTTTTGATCTTTTACTTCTTGTTTTTATAATATCTTAATAAACATAACATGTGGAAATGGATTAATGGCCAATATAAAATTACTTTAGACTAACCACTTGAAGATAGGAGGAAAGGGATAATATCAGATATAAATTTTCATTTTTTTCACTTTTTATTACCAATTATAATATTCAACATATTGTCTCAGATAACCTTGTCCAAATATGTGTCAAAAATTATTTTTCAATTTGAACGATGAGGAAAAATATTTATTTCAGCCTGATTTGCCTCATGCCTAAACTTCAGCCTGATTTGTTCATGATAGATAAGATACTTTTGAGTTTGTTACATTTCTCTGTATATGTCCTTTAAATAACAAATCACCCAACTGTATTAACTATTAGAATTATGGAAAATATATGAAATACAGAATCATGAACATACAGGTATAACATAAAATGCACCTGTTATATTTAAGCACAGAAATGATTTTTTCAGAGGCTATATTGAGGGAAGGTAAATTTTGGTGACTCTCTATTATAGACATGCTATCAACCTGAGGCCCGTAAGTCAGAAGAATTAATGTGCCCTTCATAGCTGGTCACCCTGTTCCTCTGCCCACAAGAACCAAGAGCTTTGCCATATTCCTGAATCTGTTCTTCACGGTTTCGGTAAAGCAAAAAGACACTCCTCAACTCATTCAGTCTTGGGAGAGAGCCTTGGGAAGAGTGGATGCAATCCAAGGGTGTTACTGGAATTAGGGCTTCTCAGGGCCAGGTTAGTGTGAGCATGGTTGTGGTTTGGTTTTAAGGTTTGTGTTTCTTTTCTTTCTTTCTTTCTTTTCTTTCTTTTTTCTTTCTTTCTTTCTTTTTTCTTTCTTTCTTTCTTTTCTTTCTTAGTTGCCTTGTAAAGCTATCCCCAGTTGAAGCTCCAGTTCCTTCTTCCTTGTGGCCTAGATGGAAAGGCAAGATAGCTGCATTTCACATCGAGCCTTATTTTCCTTTATGCCAAATGTGCTTTCTGGATATAACAACATGTATGTTATGTCACTTGACAGTGGTAACCTAGGTGGAGAGTGATTCAGTAAACCACCAGGGTTCCATGTAGCACATGGAAGGAAACATTAATGGTGACCTAATAGACAATTGAATTCACATGTGTTACATTCATATCTCCCCTTCAGTGCACAGTTTGGTAACCCAGAGCTTTAATAGTGCCAGTCAGATCTTTCTAGCCTGAGTGTTGAAGCATCTACCTAATCCATTATCATGGAGTAATAAAATTCTCTCCAAAGATAACAAAAGCCATTTCTGTCAGGCTAAGTTACTTTAAACATCAATGAAATGGCATTCTGATTTTAATTTCTTTAACAGTGGAAGAGCATGAGCTTTGGCAGGAAGGTGGTGTTCTTTTCTACAATTTCCACTGGAGAGGAGACTTGAATTTCTGGCCAGTTTTCAGGAAGGATTGACAACTAAGATTATTATAATGCCAACAGGAACTAACAGGACAGGGAGGGATGCTCCTCCTCTCCCTAACCATTTGTTACCAACTTCCTGACTTTATACTCCATTGGTGTATCTTGGTGGGCAGAGGGCAAACTGAATAGAGGCAGATTAACTTAAGGTGATGGGGAGATCAAGCTTCAGGGTCCATCACCTGCATGAGCCCTTGCAGAATCTCAAGAAAGGCACTAGTAATATGTTCACATAGTATTATGCTTTTGTAAAATTTGCAAAATAATGTATTTTGATGACAGCTTGTTAAGAACTCCTCTTCATCACACTTTTTCTCTTATGGGGTGATATTGAAGTGTTCCCAGGGATTGTTGGGAAAATAGGAGTTGAGTTGGGCAGTTATCCATCTAGGTTAGAATAGGCAGAATATATTCATGTGGTTCACAATCTCCTCTAGATATGGTTGTTATTACAAGCTGTCTGCATTAGAAATGGCTTCTTTGATCAACCATGCTGGAAGAAAGACTAAATACCTTTCTATCATTTCTTTATAAAATATTACAAGACAGGAAACTAAGGTAACATTGTATATCAACTATACCTCAATGATAAAAAAGAAAATATTATAAGACTGTTGTCATATGAAAAGGCAATCAAAGACTATGCAGCCAAAGACTAAAAAATTATATATTACAGAAGTGTTTCATGTGGTAATTAAGTATATTTTGTTCCTCTTCTAATTTTGTGACATTAGTGTGTTTTGTTGGCCTTTTTTTGTTGTTGTTGTTGTTGGCCTTTTTAAACTTGCATTTTGTTGTGAATTCTAATTTATTTTCTCATTTTAAAGAGTCACTATTGACTTTTTTGTTTCATAATTTTGTTTTCTTTTTCTTAAAGAGGGCCCCGAGATTTTTCTAAGCTGATAAATTTGTCACAAAAGCTGAACTCAGGCTCTGACTCAAAGGACAAGTAGATTCCTGATTATACCTGATGAACTAGCTGCTTCCTGTCAGAACTTGGGCACCTTCTACCATGCACCTTTTACACATAGGTACTTTTATCCTGACCTTCATTGACTTCATGGACTTCCTAATTTTTCTGCCTTTTCCCCCATCATGAATACTTAAGGAAGAAAGCAAACAAGTGTATGATATGCATATCCCCCCAGTCCTGCTTTTTCCTCTGTCCCTGGGAGTCTAATGGGATCCCAACAAGACATCCTCAGTGTGCTTCTACTTCCTTTCCACTTGAATGACTTTTAGCAACAAACCCATATATATCCACCTGAGATCCTTTACTCCTTTGTATGAGAGCTGCCAGTTCTGGTTGACTTCTAGGTTCCTGTGTGGACTAGTCAACATCACCATCAACAAATATTTATCAAATGGTTACTATGTGCAAGCACTGAGCTGGGCAATGGGAATTTAGGGGTTGCTAAGTCCTAAGCAGAAGAAATTGTTTCATTTTCTAAAGGAAATTGTCCCTTGTTTTGCATCGATAAAGTGCATTATATTTAGCATCACATTTGACCCTCACAGCTCTTTGCAGTAGGTGTTATTGGATCTTTTTTAGAGATGAGTAGACTAAATCTCAGAGAGCCTTCGAGACCTTCTGTGACTCTTCCAAGTTCATGCTGCTCATAAATGGCAGAGCTTGGACTAGACCTCCTGGACTCCACAGCCTTCCCTCTGTGCTTCAGATGCTGCCCACCACCATGTTCCCTGGCTTAGTATTAGTCATAGCTGGTAGAATGCCTTGCCAGACATTTTTTGTGTGTGTGCATATCAGATCTGAGTTCTAATCATGCCTTCCTCAATTGCTAACTTTGAGCAAGTCTATTAACATCTCCCAATTTTTGTTTCATTGTACATTAAGTGGAATAATAATAATTATCTCAGTTTGCTGTGAGCATTTATAGAGATATTAAGAGCATGAGTTGTAGGATGAGACTGCTAAAGGACAGAGGTGAGGAGGCTGCAGAAGGCACACAATCTAACAATTATCCTCTTGGGCTCCAATCTCTGTCTCTCTGTTTCTCTCTGTCTCTTTCAATTTAAAAGGTAACAGACAGATGCAAACATACCTGTTTTGGAACTGTATTCCCTGATTATATTCCTCTATCATTATTCCTAAAGGCAACCTCTACTCTAAGCTGTTATATATCATTCCCATAACTGTTTTATATTTTTTTAAAGTTTTTATTTTAATTCCAGTTAGTTAACATACAGTGTAATATTAGTTTCAGGTGTACAACATAGTGAATCAACACTTCCATATATCACCCAGTGCTCATCAGGACAAGTGCCTTCCTTAATCCCCATCACCTATTTTAACACATCGCCCCCACCCACCTCCCTTCTGGTAACCATCAGTTTGTTCTCTATAATTAAGAATCTGTTTCTTGATTTGTCGCTCTCTCTCTCTCTCTTATTTTTTCCCTTTGCTATTTGTTTTGTTTCTTAAATTCTACATATGAGTGAAATCATATGGTATTTGACTTTCTCTGACTGACTTATTTCGCTTAGCATAATACTCTCTAGATCCATCCACATTGTTGCAAATGGCAAGATTTCATTCTTTTCATGGCTGAATAGTATTTGCATGTTTTATAATTTATCCAGAGGTAAATGTATGTTATTAGTGATATGTGCTTAGCAGAGACTCTGGTGTATAGTAAGTATAGTAAATATTATGTTAGTATAAGAGTCCCTCTTTCTCTGCATCCTGGTCAAATATTGATATTATCAACAGGATTATTTAAAATTGTATTTATTATTTTAATTTGAATTTCCCTCATTAATAATGGGGTAATACATTTCATAAATTTGTTAGCTATTCAATTTTCTTCTCTATTCTTAGGTCATTTTCTCTGATTGGGTCATTTGTGATTTTCTTAATAATTTTTGAGGTTCTTTGCTTGTTCTTATTACAAATCTATCAGTTATATAAGCTACAATTATCTACTTTTAATCTGTGATTTGTCTTTTAACTCTTTTAATGGTCCTTTTACTATACAAAAGCCATTAATTTTTATCATAGTTAAATATGTCAAGTTTTCTTTTGGATATTGTGATTGCTCTATCTTGTAAAAAATTCTTCCCTCACCTAGTATTAAAAAACTATTCCACCTATATTTATTCTGTAAGTTTCAAGCTCCCTCACAAATGTCTTTAATAAAACTGATATTGTTTTCATTTGTGATGTGCAATAAGTACAGAATTTAATTTGTCCACAATTGAAGCAATTTTTCATAGGACCTCTTGTTGAGTGATCCAGTCCCATTTCTTTATATTTAACGCCATACCTGTTATATACCAAGTTTCCAAATATGTCTTGGCTTATTGTGATCTGACTCATTGGTTCAAATAGTTAATACCTGAACCAGTGAGCATTTTTAATGACAGGTAGAAAGCACTTTATTAATAGAATGTAACTAACAAGAAGCTTTGCAGCCAAACACACAGATAGCATTGGCTATTTTTCCTTCAGGTCATACTTAGAGATCTTTAGCAACCTCACTTCCATTGTGCAGAAATCATCATGGGATGCTATCTAAGCACTAAGTGGCTCCTTGCCAACTTAGTGCTAAATTCTTGACTTGCTGACCCCTTTAATGGTTATTAAAATCCTTGGAAAAGACACATGACAAGAATTCACCTGAGCTTCCAAATCAATTATCATAGTGTTCACTTATAGATTTGATTCCTGAAAAGAAAGTATGAACTTGGAGAGATAGAATCATAGAAAATCTACTGGAAGTGTTCCTTATTAAAACAAATTCCACCAAACTTTGCCAACCATGCCGCGTCAACATGTGATAGTAAGCATTGTTTTCCCCAATACCTACTCTTTTTATAAGTGTCTTGACCAGAAGAGAAGGGTTCATTTAAGTTACCTCTTTTGGATCATGACTAGAACTGTTTTCTACTTTTCCCAAAATCCAAAATCATCTGAATTTGTGGCTAGAATCATTCCATTTCTTCATGGTTTGTCCTTGGGAGAGTTGGCATCTATGTAGATGTATTTTACCTGCTTTGAGATCAGAAGTTAAAAAGAATATGACTTTGCTATATGGAAGGAATTGAAATCCTCATACATTTATGGAATTTTCATACCCATAAACTGGGCTCAGTAAAAAGCAATTAGAATATCTCTGAAAACCTGCCACCTAGATAGAGTAATGGAGTGGAACC
This sequence comes from Phoca vitulina, assembly GCF_004348235.1. Lineage (NCBI taxonomy): Eukaryota > Metazoa > Chordata > Mammalia > Carnivora > Phocidae > Phoca > Phoca vitulina. The sequence goes on from NW_022589728.1 coordinate 24,885,449, forward strand.
TGATGGACCAGTTTTATAATCAGAGTCACCCATTAAACTCATCAAAACTTCATTTCCCCAGTGATGTTTCCCTCACTTCCCTTTATATTATGAGGACCCTGTGGCAGGTGAGGTGTCTTTCTGATAGGAGGCAAAAGGCCATCACTCTGTCAAGGTATGCCTGAGAACCTCATCTAATGCAGCTTTGAGGACTAATGTTAAAATTTTCTACAAAGTAATGTAATAATTCCACGAGAAGCTCAACCAAGTAGACAGTGCATTGACTAGAGTTCTAATAAATCAACTTTTAGACAGAATAAATACAAAGCTGATTGATTGGATTTTGTTAGAAATGTATTCTTCTATTTAGAAAAAGTATACCTTGGCTATTAAAAATAAGAAGGGCTATACAAAATGTTCATGTACCGAGTCTTCTATTCTTTTGAATGTATTCAATTTTATTGGTTAAACTGTGATTCTATCAGACTTGAGTCCAGAAACAAAGGTTATTTCTTATACTGGAAATCTAGAAATAGCTATGAACTAAAAAGAAAATAATCTTAGTAAATGTGGCAAAATAGGTGGAAATATTATCTAAGAATATGGAACCAATGTTGTTAGTTGCCCTTGGCAGACATGATAGCCTTTGAGTTTGTCATATTTAATTAAATGTACATAAAAGTGAAATTGATATCTTGAACACTTTTGTATTTTGAGATAGTATCTCCAGTGGTTAAACCTGAAGACTAGATGATTTTACTATTTTCTCATAGTCATGAAAGACATGATTCTTATATCTGATAACAGACCAAGTCAAACCAAATTATGGCATTTTCCCAGCATAAAACTCTCTAAAGCGGTCAAGTTTTAATTTTTAAAAATTAACAATGCTTTGCAAATAAGTTGGCACAGTAAATGCATATGCATAAACAATGGTGAATGGTTATCTTTCTTCCTTTAACTTACTTTTCAATAAACATGAATAAAGAAAATTCTTTATAACATGCCTTTTTATATATCATTATGCCTATAATAATTTGAAGTTATTCATTTTTATACCACATGAAGGTATTTACCATGTTATTATAAAACAGATGAGTAAGTAAAAACTAAAGTAACGAATAAAATACATTTCCAGAGGTTTCTTGAAGGTATTTTCATGGTGTTGATTGCCAATGGAAAGCAACCAAAGTCATGTAGACTTATGAATCAGTAAGTCATAATTATTGAGTATTCATGAAATGCCAAGACAGAGCTACTTCTGTTTAAAGATATTATAATCTCCCTTAGATGGCCACAGTAGTAAGGGACGCCAGGGTTATGCCACAAACTGAAGATCAATAGTAAGGTATTATTTGCCAAATTAAATAGCTTTAAAAAGCAGAAATGATTCTTAGTTAAATGCATGTTTAAATTATAAACATGTTAATATTAAAAATAAAATAGGATGATGCAAAAATGAATTATCTTTTAAAAGAGATAGGGAAAGGGGAATAGCAGATAGAATAGTAAAAAAGGAAACAGTGAAAGAAAGAGTATATTGTATAACTTGGAATTCGTTTTCTTTGTGTTTGCATTCTTTTAATTCTATTTCTATCCCTTGGTCTAACAAAGCAAGCCAAGGGCAGACTTTAAACAAATTCTGAAAAACCAGAAATGGAACAGGAAACCTGGTTTGATAAAGCAAAGGCAATTTGTTCAACATGTGGGAGAAGTGCTTCATCTTGTTAATAGATGGTCTGTGAGCTGAATTGTTACGAACAGATAAGCTATTAATTTGAAATAGAAATTGAATTTGTCTTATGGGATTTGCAGAAGTAATGGTTTTTCTTACATATTCCTTTCCGGATGTTCTTTTTATAACCACAGGCAATCTTAATTTTCAAATATTCCAAATATATAATTAAAGTTTCACCTCAAATTTAAAGTATTAAATCTTGAGTAAACTTGGATAGACTGTTGCTTTGGCAAAACGAGAAACGTGTCTTGAATTCTTCTGATTCCTCCTTCAGTCGTCCTGTCTGCCAGCTGGATAACAGCCATTCTTCACATCTCAAAACACGCACACCTACCTCTTCCTGCCTGGCACCAGTATGACCCGACTTTTCAGAACATAATTTCCTTTATATAATATTGTTGAGGGCAGAGAGCCTTTGTACTTCATTTTCCCTTTTCCAATATCAAGAAATATGTCTTGCCTTGGATTTGAGCCTATATACTTCCTGTTGTTTATTTCTTCAGTAAATTGAATATACTTCTTGACCCTTCTAAACTCAACAGTCCTGCTCGGGATTGAACCAGTCTCCCAAGGCTGTTTTTCTATAATGTAGAAAAATATGATATTTAAAAAAATGTAACACTATTGTTTCTTAAAATATAACATTATCCTGGGATTGACTAAAACAAAAATTTGCCTAATAAATTTTCAAATCAAGAAATTCTTTAGAGGAGTAATACAGTTCTGCTAAAGAGGAGCAATCTCAAATTCTTGAAAATTGTGGAGTTTCATGATATGACCTTTCACCTACCATCTGCCTGTTACTCTTATCCATTAGATCACATCTATAGCACTACTTATACATAGTGTGATTTTGTTAAGATACATCGATCAGCATTTTGCCAAGGTTCACAAAAATATTCTCATATGTTAAAAGTCACAAATGAGGGTATTTAGCCATGCACAAGATTTAGAAACTTCAAAACAAAATGTTTGGCACAGATATTCTCTATTAGTTTGCTACTCCTTATCTCCTGTTCCCTACTACCAATTTTTGCATTTTCAAAAGATTCTTTACTTGTACCTGAAAAAGAAAGGGGCAGAGGGGGCGGGGCAGGTGTGGTGACAGTAAGAGGGAGGTTGTGGTGAGCACATTGGTCTTGAGGAAAAGATTTATTATCATTCTGTGCAAGTCACTTAATCTTTCTGAACCTCAATAATATATATTTCACAGAATTGTTATTAATGTGTGTACATTAACTATGAAAGTATTTACAGCACACAACAAAACCCTAAGAGCTTTTAGAAATATTTACTTCTAAATAAATCTGACAGGTTGGCTCTGGTCTTGGCTGACCTCACTTGGACTAGGCTGGACTCCAAGGTTTAGGAACTAAAAAAGCAACAGCTACCTGGGGATGCCCTTCTCAAGACAGAAGGCAGAAGCTCCAAAGGGGTGGGTAGAAATTACCAAGCCCCCAAAGGTCTTAGCTTCTACCTGCATTCTACTGAGCAAAGCAATATGGACAAGACCAAAGTCAATGGCAAGAGAAAGATTTGTAGGCAAATAATTCAATCTAACACAAACTAAAATATGCTAGGTTTTCAATGAATGCTTTAAAAAAAATGAGAGATGCTTCCTTAAAAATGTCACATTTTATACCTAAAATGTCACATTTTTCACCTAAATTCTAGCAGGTACATATTAAATTTCATTTTGCTTATTTTGAGTTTATTTTGACTTTAGATTTCTAAGTATTTCTTCTAAATAAAAGGGGTTTATATTTTAAAGATTCTAATATCTGGATCACCAGTGTAATGAACCCTTCCACTTAAAAAATAGGCCCTTTTCAGGTCTAAAAAGCATGTTTTTTACTATTAACACTGCCTTTCCTTTGATGTTTTCAGATATACAGAGATTTTAGAGTATAGATAGAATACTTCTATATGAGGACAATTAGGATGATTTCTTGGAAGAATTAGGATTCAAGACAAAACCTTGAAAGAAAGGGGCAGAGATATCCACGCAGTAATCGAGAACAATGCTATAATTTGGGGAAGAATTTGGGCAAAGGGCACGAAGGCAGTAATATTTAGGAGGCAGTGAGAACCAAGAATGGGTACCCAAGTTAAGGGCACAGCATGAAGCCAGACAGGAGCAGAACAAAAATCACTTTGTGTAAATGCAGTTACACAATATTGAGGTTACGAATGTTTCAGATTTGTTTTTGAAAGCTGTTTATTTCAGCATATTTTTTATTTGCCCCTGTGCTCTATTATTTATAAAGTGATTATTTGCCAAAGCCTTTAGCTTGTTTAGTTATTTAATTGTTTCAGATCAAAGCATTTGTAAAATCTATGTTAATTCTTAGCTTTATACTCAGGAGAATAGTCAGAGGTAACATATAGCAAATGAAAAGTTGCACATTTTCTTCCATATTTCCAGTGTTTTCCCCTACAACTTATCTACTTAAAATTAAATTTTCTTCATTTCTCCCATTATCTAGCAGAATAATGTGTTTAACATTCAGGTACTATATATATATATGTAAAATTTTATATATATATAACATACATATAATATTTAGGTACTATATATATATACTTTATATGTGTAATTTTTGTATTTCATAATCATATATATAATTTTTTAATTATGGAGAGTATGTATTTGCAGAAAATACTAGACATTTCAATTGTTTCAATTTTCTTAAATGTGATTCTTTAAAATTACCATTAAAAGTGGACTGCAGGGTTTTTGTTAGCTAATGATAGTGGAGAATGTTTTCATTCTCCTTATATTAGGGTGAAAAGCTTGTTTTTGACATTAATTCTGTAGATGAAAGTGTGAATACTTTTCCTTTTATAATGCTCACCTTTCAACAGCCCTTCCTGGTAAACCTGAAATACAACCTCTAGCCCAGGCACATAGTGAAGCATTTCTGTAGATCTAGAAAGAAAGGTGATTATTAAAAGATGAAGCTGCATCCCTTTGAATTAGTGTTTTTGTATTCTTTGGGTAACTACCTAGTGGCGCAATTGCTGGATCATAGGGTAGTTCTACAATGGCCAAATTATGGAAACAGCCCAAATGTCTGTTGACTGATGAATGGATAAAGAAGATGTAGTGTACACACACACACACACAATGGAATATTACTCAGCCATAAAAGGAATGAAATCTTGTCATTGGCAATGACGTGGGTGGAGCTAGAGAGTATTATGTTAAGTGAAATAAGTCAGAGAAAGACTACCATATGATATCACTCAAATGTGGAATTTCAGAACAAAGCAAATGACCAAAGAGAGAAAAAAAAAAAGAGAGAGAGGGAGGGAGGCCAACCAAGAAACAGACTCTTAACTATAGAGAACAAACTGATGATTATGAGAGGGGAGATGGGTAAAATAGGTGATGGGGATTAAGGAGTGCACTTGTCATGATGAGCACTGGGTGCTGTATGGAAGTGTTGAATCACTATTGTACACCTGAAACTAATATAACATTGTATGTTAATTACTGGAATTAAAATAAAGATTTAAAATACAAAGATGAAGCTGCAGCATGATTTCTTAGGCTAAATGCACTTCAGAGACACTTCTTTATTTTTAAAAGTTTTTAGCATTACCTACTATTCTGGATATTCTAATTTAAAGAAATTAAAATATAATATTTCAACCAGGCTGGACAGTTTTATATCAATGAATAGCTCTTTCAGTTTCACATCTCTGGCTCCTGCTGTAATTTACAATGTTGCAGATGCTAACAATACACAGGTGCCAGGTCTTCATATAAGCTGTAAAGAGACCTATGGAAATATAAAAAAATCCATCAGTAGGTAAAACATACATAGTAGGACATCAGTTAAGTAGGGTATCATTCTGAAATATGGTTTTTAAAAAATATTTGACCTGCTTCTCTTTACCTTAGCAAACATCATTTTCCTATGGATGTTTAGAAATGATATATTGAAAAGAATGCATGGCTTAAATGTGCATTCTTTTTTAGAAAATGTTACACCATGCTTGGTTTTCATTTTAAAATTAATCTGAATTGCTCATCTGCTTTGTAATTCATTTGTGACATAAACACTTGTTTCAATATGTTTTCCCTCAAAAAAAAAAAAAAAAAGAGCTCCAAGTGAAAATCATCTCTAGTATGATGTGCTTTGTTTTGTGAATTCTAGTTCTCCTGCCAACAGGCTTGTATGCCCAGGGATATGTGTGTACCATTCTGAGAAATACCGAATATTCCAAAAATCCAAATTCATTTGTTTATATAACATAAATGGTAAGTAACACAAAGTCACATAAATATGATCTCCCTTCTCTAGCACTGTTGGAGATAAGACAAGTACATTGATAAGAGTTTGAGGAAAACGAAACAACAGAGATAATGGTTGGCTGGATTAGTTAAAATCTTTGTGGAGAAGGATGGTTAGAGAGTGGGTACTCAAAAAGAATAAATGGAGGAGACTTCAAGCCGTGAAAACAGGATCAAGAAAGGCACAGAAGTATTTATGGAAATTATTAAAATTTTGTTTTTTTCAGATAATGTAGGACAGCACTGGTGGTAAAAGAAGATATTTTAAAAATGAATCACTGTACTTAGTAACTGTAGATGAGTCAAATTTCAAATGGATGACAAAATAGGTTCTCTAAAAATCTAAAAATAAGCTTAAAATAATTACTTTCCTAGACCTCAAGAAACAGGTTAAAGAGTTTTCAGGTTATGGGATCAATATACATCTCGGCATTTATGTTTTAAATAGTCTGATCAAAGCATCATAGTGACTCCAGATTTCAAGAACAATGACATTTTTCTATCTTTTCATTCTGAAACTTACACTTTTTTCCAGAACAAATTCATAGCTTTATAGCGATGACTACAAGAAATGCAGATTTGAATATAATCATTGCAATCTTTCTTTAAAAATTCAGTTATTCCCTTGACATAGCATAACACAAAAATCCATTCTGGGTGGATCAAAGAGTTTATTGTAAAGTGTAAAATAATAGAGGCAGAAGATAACATAAGAAAACTTTCTTCATGACTTTAGGATAGGCAAATATTTCTCCAACAGGTTACACACATCACTTACCAAAAGAAAAAGATCGATGAAATGAACTCCATTAAAATTAGGACATTATGTTCATCGAGAGACATGATTACAAGAGTGAAAAGGCAATGACAGGAGAGAAATAAGAAATGTATATTTTATATCTAAAAAAGACACACGCCCAACACTTACAAAAGATCAATAAGAAAAAGGTATACAATCCAATTTATCTACTGAAATTATACATAAATATGCATTAGGACTCACTAGTTCTACTCCTAGCTGTATAGCCAATAAAAAAAGTATAAATATGTGCATAAAAAGACATGTACAGGAATGTTCTTAGCAGCATTATTTTTACACTCCTAAACTGGAAACAACTCTAATATTGAACAACAGAATGGATAAATAAGTTGGGGTATGTTCACTAAAGAAAAAGAACAAATTATGGCTATCTACAACAACATGGATGACTCTTGCAGACATACTGAATTTGAAAGAAACAAGACACCAAAGAAGCCAGACAATGGAAGAATCTACTGTATGATTCCATTTATGTATAAATTAAAAATAGGCAAAGCTAATTGTAGATAAAAAGTAAGAATATTAGTTACCTTTAGGGGGGATGTATCAGGAAAGAGGCACAAAATAGGCTTCTAGGGGATGATTATGTTCTCTATCTGGATCTGAGTGGTTTTCACACAGGTGTGTTAACTTTGTAAAATTCCGTCAAGCTGAACACTTAAGATTTCTTCATTTTAATATATGTATATATGATTTTAATATATGTATATATGATTACATGCTTGCAGTTAGAGTAGAAAGGCTACGTATGGCATTCATTAAAAGTGTGTCATATATATATGAAAGACATATACATATATATATGAAAGACATATGCATATACATATATATATTCCAGATCTTGAGCAGAGACAAAGGGCTGCTTTGAATAAGAATGGAGACCGTTTCCTATGGTAAGCTGAATTAAATACTATATGAGCAGTGAGAAGAAAATTGATTACACATTGCCAGAAATATTATAGATTGTCTTCATCATGTCTATGACTCGTCTTCGATTTAAAAGTTAAGCCTCTAAACTGCACAGTACTTTGATTAAACCCCATTGAGTTTATAAAATAGCATATATAAAGTCTCTAGTTTAGTTCTTATAATAATATTTAACTCTTGTTGAGTACTTTCTATTTGTTACTGTTTTAAGTACTCCCAAGCATTAACTCTCTCTCTCTTTTTTTAAAAAAGATTTACCTAGGGGCGCCTGGGTGGCTCAGCCGTTAAGCGTCTGCCTTCGGCTCAGGTCATGATCCCAGAGTCCTGGGATCGAGCCCCACATCGGGCTCCCTGCTCAGCAGGGAGCCTGCTTCTCCCTCTCCCGCAGTCCCCCTGCTTGTGTTCCTGCTCTCGCTATCTCTCTCTCTGTCAGATACATAAATAAAAAATTAAAAAAAAAAGATTTACCTATTTATTTTAGAGAGAGAGAGAGTGCACGGTCTGGGGGGGGGGGGGGGGCAGAAGGAGAGGGAGAGAGAGTCTCAAGCAGACTCTGCACTGAGCATGGAGCCTAATGCTGGCTGGATCCCATGACCCCAAGATCATGACCCCAGCCAAAACCAAGAGTCTGATGCTTAATCAACTGTGCCACCCAGGCGCCCCCGTTAACTCATCTTAGTACACAAAGTGACAAAGTTTAAGATAGCTACTATTATTATTTCCTTTTAAAGAGGAAGGATCAAGGGCTCAGAGTGGCCAAGTAGCATAATCAAGGTCCCACAACTAGTAACAGGTCATGGCGCTCACTCCAGCATCTTAATTTAAAATTCCACACTTTAAAACATTGCACTACACTGATTCCACCTCTTAAAACAAGACAGGAATTCTATTCTTATATTCCCTAGTGGAGGATGGGTTTATCAGTGATGTGCTACCAGAACAACCAGTGCCTTGCCCTGAGATCCAGGTTTGAGGGTCATGAAACCATACCCTGGATGAAATGTCTATAGGAGAATATGTACAGATGAATATACACAGGCATGCCTCATTTTTTTTCCTGCTTTGTTTTATTGCACTTTACAGATGCTGAAGTTTTTACGAATTGAAGTTTGTAGCAACCCTGTGTCAAGCAAGGCTATCGTGCCGTTTTTCCAGAAGCATTTGCTCACTTCTTATCTCTGCGTCACATTTTGGTAATTCTCAAAATATTTCAAACTTTTTCATTGTTACTGTGTTTGTTAATGATGATCTGTGATCAGTGATCTTTGATGTTACTACTGTAATTCTTTTAGGGTGCTATGAACCATGCCCATATAAGACTGTGAACTTAATAAATGTTGTGTGTGTTCTGACTGCACCACCTTCTAAATGTTCAAGTGAAAGAATAATCACCATCTCTCACTTTAAATAAAAAAACAAACAAACCAGAAATGATTAAGCTTAGTGAGGAAGGTATGTTGAAAACAGAGATAGATCAAAAGCCAGTCCTCTTGCGCCAGTTAGCCAAACTGTGAATATAAAGAGAAGAGGTCTTGAAGGAAATTAGAAGTGCCACTTCAGTGAACACACAAATGATAAGAAAGCAAAACAGCCTCGTTGCTGATATGTAGAATGTTTTCATGTTCTGAATAGGGGGTCAGATAAGCCACAACACTCTGTTAAGCATAAACCTCATCCAGAGCAAGGCCCTGACTCTCCTAAATTCTAAAGGCTGAGAGAGGCGAGGAAGCTGCAGGAAAAAAATTTGAAGCTAGAAGAGATTGCTTTAAGAGTTTTATGGAAGGAGCCATCTCCATAACATCAAAGTACAAGGTGAAGCAGCCAATGCTGATGTAGAAGCTGCAGCAAGTTCTCCAGAAGATCCAGCTAAGATAACTAATGAGGGTGGCTACACTAAATAACAGATCTTCAATGTAGACAAAACAGCCTTCTATTAGAAAAAAAGATGCCATCTAGGACTTTCATAGCTAGAGAGGAGAAATCAATGCCTGGCTTCAAAGCTTCAAAGGACAGGCTCACTTTCTAGTTAGGGGTTAATGCAACGGATGACTTTAGGTCAAAGCCTCTGCTCATTTCTCATTCTGAAAATCTTAGGGCTCTTAAGAATGATGCTAAATCTACTTTGCTTGTGCTCTATAAATGAAACAACACCTGTATGATAGCACATCTGTTTACAACATGGTTCACTGAATATTTTTAGCCCACTGTTATGACCTATTGCTAAGAGAAAAAGATTCCTTACAAAATATTATTGCTCATTGACAAGCATCTGGTCACCCAAGAGCTCTGATGGAGATGTACAATGAGATTAATCTTGTTTTCATGCCAGCTAACATAACATCCACTCTGCTGCTTATAGATCAAAGAGTAATTTTGACTTTTAAATCTTATTATTAAAAAAATACATTTCATAAAGTTATAGCTGCCATAGATAATGATTTCTCTGATGGATTTGGGCAAAGTTAGTTGAAAACCTCTGGAAAGGTTTCACTATTCTAGATGCCCTTAAGAAAGTGTGTGATTTGTGGGAAAAGGTCAAAATATCAACATCAACAGGAATTTGGAAGAAGTTGATTCCAATCCTCATGGATGACTTTGAGGGGTTCAGGACTTCAGTGGAGGAAGTCACTGCAAATGTGGCGGAAACTGCAAGAGAACTAGAATTAGAAGTGGAGCCTGAAGATGTCTTTGAATTGCGGCAACATCATGATAAAACTGGAATGAATGAGGAGTTGCTTCTTATGGATGAGCAAAGAAAGTGGTTTCTTGAGATGGAATCTACTCCTGGTGAAGATGTTGTGAAGATTTTTTAAATGACAATAAAGATTTAGAATATCACATAAATTTAGTTGAAGGCAGCAGCAGGGTTTGAGAGGATTGACTCAATTTTGAAAGAAGTTCTACTATGGGTAAAATGCTCTCAAACAGCATCACATGCTACAGAGAAATCATTTGTGAAAGAAAGAGTCAATCAACATGGCAAACTTCATCATCGTTTTAAGAAATTGCCACAGCCACCCCAACCTTCCATAACAAGGTGTCAGCAGCCATCAATACTGAGGTAAGTCCCTCCACCAGCAAAAAGATTATGACTCACTGAAAGCTCAGATGGCCATTGGCATTTTTTAGAAATATTTTTAAATTAAGATATACATTGTTTTTTAGACACAATGTTATTGCACACTTAATAGACTACAGTATAGTATAAACATAGCTTTTATATGCACTGGGAAATTAAAAAATTCATTTGACTTGCTTTATTATGATATTTGCTTTATTGCAATGGTCTGGAAATGAAACCACAATATCTCTGAGGTATGCCCATACCTACTTTTGCAAGGGCAGGGATAGAAAAACACATAAGAATGTATTTAAAGATAGCACCTAAGTATGCACCATAGCAGAAAATGATAGCAGCATAGACAAAATGACATTGCCAGAGGAAGGTATCTTCTTTGTGGAATATGTCTGTTAGAATACTTTGAGCTGCAAGTAGCTGAATACCCAAGTCAATGTGGCCTACATAATACATTTATTATCTCTCGTAGGCAGGTGTACAATGACCGGCCAACGGCAAAGAGACTTAGCCACTATCTGTCCATCCATTCAGCCAAGCTGATAGGTCTCTGCTCTCAGGCTTACCCCTCTTCTTTGCACAATAACAGCTATATCTTTAAATTTCACAAACTTATCAGCACCTGCAGGGACATTTTCTTGTTTTGTATCTCTTTTTATCACAAAAGAAAACCTTGCCAACCCTTCTCCTCATACCTAAGATTTCTTCCATCCTTTCTGTAGCCAGGGTTGCATGTCATGTCCATGTGAAATCAATCACTGCCCAGGGATAAATTGTGATGATTGGCTTTAGTTAATCAACATTCATCTCAAGGATGCTAGCTGGACAGCATGTGAGAGGGTGACCACCCTCAGTAAACTGCAGGCTTGGGAGAAAAGGGTGGAAGGCTGGTTGTTGGTTAAGCAATCAACAGCGTCTGCCACAAGAAAGTAGTAATGCTAACATTATAAGTAACATCCTTACCCACAAACCAAAGTGCCATTTTTATATGAATTCAGCATGGAGAAGATGTTTGCTCTGTCTACATACAGATTTCTCAACCACAAATAAAAATGTGTAGAGTATCATCTTTAAGTATTCAAGAATATTGTCACTTCTCTTCAGAACATATATTCTGGCATATATATTATGCCAGGCATATATATTAGGCATAATATATAAGGCATATATATTAAATCAGATATGATAAGCTGTATTATCAAAATGTTAATATTTAATATAATGAATGTTTGAATCATTCTTTTACATAAAAATATGACCTGAAGTACCAAATTGGAGGCCAATTTAAATGCTGAGCCAAGGGATAAAAACTTTTTTTTTCTTGTCTGGAGAGTTTGGAAATAAAACCTTAAAGCCAAATCTTATTTTCTTTAATGTAAGCCTTTAGGTGTCTGATTTGTATATTGTGTAGGAAGGCTTATGACGGAAACATTCAAGAGTCAATGCATTTCACTTCAGTTCCTTATCATCTTACTTCCCTTCTTCCCAATTTAAATTCACTTTGAAAATGTTTCAAGTGATGTTATTACTTTTAAGATTTTTTTATTTGATACTCAGCATACTTTTCAATACTACATTAAAATTGTAGTTTCCAAGAGGGAAAGCCAGTTTTCTGAACCCTGTGCAGAAGAGTTATAAATAACTGTTTGAAAAGTACAAAGCAACAGTCTTTTGTGCTTAAACTGCTATGAAGTTGCAAAATTACACCTTCTATGGAAGTCGTATGTGCACCAAAACTTTTCACCTTCTGTGCCCTTCTGATAGGTGATGCTTTCCTTTTCTTTATTGTGAGAGGAAGCAAGGTCTCAAGTGCACTTGAGGCTTAAATGTCAGTTTTTAGGTTTGATAAAGTGTAACTGCATTGTGGAAAGAGACAGGTAGCAGCTTGGGATGATTTGGGAGTTACTATCAAAATGTTTTACTTCATTTGATTATATGCTATACACTGTAGCATTTAGAAATAAAGAATTAAAATCATGGCTCACTACAGAAGGGAAGCAAAGGTAAATGAATTAAATTAATTAATTAAAAAAAAAACCTATCTGTAGAAGCAGTACCACATTCAGTAGGGTGAGCCTTCCTGAATTTAAAGATAGTTATTTTCTTACTCCAGATTATAACATGGACTACAGGGAAACTGGTACTCATTTCACTATCAATTCTAGGGCTGGGTTTTGAATTCCTGTTAATATAGCACTGATGAATTAATTTAGGGCACCCTTTATATATCAACTCCAAAAATATATACATCATCATAAAAGAAAAAAAAAGTGCTCTCGTCCCCTTGGGAAGCGAATGCCACATATTTTACAGATGAAGTGAGACTCAACTGTCAGACAATCCCAAGTGACAGATCATTACATCATTCTATGAAACCCCTTGTCCATCTGGTCATCATAAAGTTTTAATGGAGCCAAAAAGAACAACTTCTCAATTCTAGACACTGGGTCCTGGAAACAGAAGTGATCTGGAGAAAATAAAAGAAAAAGCCTTTCCTTCCCCATCCCGTCCCCCAGTACCTCTTCTGCATCTCCAAGATCTGATGTGTTAACCCATCCCTACTCCCTCTGCATGCTCTCTGGGGCGCCTCCTTTTCTGTAAGGGTTGTTAAAGTCATTGTAGCATCTCGTCAGGAAGCAACTAGGAAGAAGACCTCTGGAAGCAGAGGAGCTGTGAGGGGCGGGAGGAGTTGGGGCCCTCCTTACACACGCCTCCCCCAGGGTCCTGACCGGCACGCCGGGCCTCTGAAGCCCAAATCACGCCCACAAAGGCCAAGCGTCCAGGCTTCGCGGGGCCGGGGGAGAAGCAGAGCGGCTGCTCCCTGCTCCGCAGCAGGCAGCGGGCCAGGCTGGGTAGAGGTGGGGGTGGGCGAGGAGGGGCGCTCACGTCACGTGCGCGCGCAGGGACCGCAATAAATGCCCGGGAGCTCGCGGGAGCGGCGGAAGCGCTCGGCGCCTGCTCTGCGCACCGCGGCTGCACCGAGCGGGAGCGCGAGGTCGCCGGCGGCCTTCGCTTCCCAGCCCCGCTCCTGTCCCCGCCCCTTGCTCCTGCGGAGAGCGCTTGCAGGAGCTCGGGCACCCACCCTGGCTAGCTAGCCGGGCCGCTCCCTTTCAGCCCGAATTTCAGGCTCTAACTTCGGAGCGCTTCGCCTGCTGCAGGACCTAACGAGCCGCGAAGGCCCAGGCTCGCGTCCACCCTCAGTCAGCGCCCTCGTCGCCCCAGGACGCGCCGCGTCCCGGTCTTTCCCGACCCGACTGTGTGTGTGCAGTCGCGTGCGGAGGCTGGGGCGGCTGCGGGAGGCCGGCCGTGGTGTTCTGCTCCGCTCTCGTAGGGAACTTCACGCTGGAGAGGTAAGGGCATTTCTAAAACTCATCGCCGAGTCGTCAGGCTCCCACCTTTTCCCATCTACTTTTTTTTTTTTTTCCCAAAACCCCACTTAAAAAAAAAAAAAAGCCAACTTGTAGAGAATGGGCGGACACGGGGGTGAGTGCGCTGCTTGGAAAGCTGCAGCGATGGAGATCTGCGGATGCTTGTGCTTTCAAGTGACTGTGGGTTTCACCTCCTCCTCCTCCTCCTGTCGCGCGCTTTCCGTTTGGGTTATGAAGAGTGTGCGCCTGCGGCGTGTGGGAGGAAAAGCTGAAGTTAGTGGTGAACTGTTAGCTCTATCGGGTGCGGGCCACAGGCTGGGCTCACACTTCCCAGGAAATAATGATTGAATTCTTCTTGCCCTGCGCCTGGTTAAGAGGAGACTTCCTCCCAGACCATTCTTTGGCATTAGTTCCGTGGGCCCTCTAGATGTACCCATGGATACATGAATGAATGACATTTTGTACTTTAAAACATGCACCTCAATTTCAGCATGTTGTGGACATTCTGACTGTCTGCGAACTGGATATAGGACACTGGTATAAAATAATACCTTAGTACAGAGAAACATGGACCTCTAGATTGGTAGAAAACCCTGTAGGTAGATAATACCCTTTGCAGGCTGTATGTAATATATAGCCATCTAAAGCCTTTCAATTCAGAAATTGATTTCAGACTTGGACTCTTCGGGGCTACTTTTGCCATTTATTTTGGCCTCACGCATGTTATCTTGGTACATATAGTTGCTTATTTTGTGAAAATAACGCAATGTGAAAAGTCCTCTGGAGGAAAAATGGATTGGAGATAGGTATTTCAAAAAGTGCATGTCCATTTGTTGGCATTATAGAAACAAATCAAACTGTCACACTTCCTTTGTAACTGTTATTTTACTTTTGTTATTAGAAAATTAGTATCTGCCTCGATTTTCGCCTTAATCACACTGCATGTCGTGATAGCCAAAAGGAGTGGAAGAGCCTGTCTTGGAGATTTTCCCGGGGAAATCCTGAGATCATTCATTATGAAGTGTACGGCGCAGGAGTGGCTCAGAGTAACCACAGTGCTATTCATGGCTAGAGCAATTCCAGCCATGGTAGTTCCTAATGCTACTTTATTGGAGAAACTTTTGGAAAAGTACATGGATGAGGATGGTGAGTGGTGGATGGCCAAGCAAAGAGGGAAAAGGGCCATCACAGACAATGACATGCAGAGTATCTTGGACCTTCATAACAAATTACGAAGTCAGGTGTATCCAACAGCATCTAATATGCAGTATATGGTAAGGAAATTTTTCGAATGGTATGTACAAAAAATGTTTATTAATGCTTTCAGTCTTCCTGGTTAAATTCCCTCATGCTATTATTTAATCTTTACCATTTGTCCTGTATGAAATTTTTAAAAAAAGAGATTTTCTTGGGGAGTATCTTCCTCTGCATATTTTTTTATCAGTGTTCCCTTTATTCTAAGAGCTCTTTGAATTTCAGAGTAGAATTAAATATCTTCAGATGCAATGTTCCTACTAAAAGTCCTAAATTCTACTCTTACCAGGAAGATTCCTATACTGAAAATGCTGAACAGCTGACACATTTGCTTTTAAGTGACTTAGTAGAACAATTGCTTCCTAATTCCTAACTGATGGAACTTACGAATGGTGGATCTGAAAAAATCAGGGACCAATAATTTAAAGCAGTTTTCTGGATTGTTGATAACTTTCCAATGGGTCCTTGCTTCTTACCAATATGTAAATGACCCACTGTAAAGGGTATGTTTCTGTGGTTGCTTTATGTTAAGCAGTGCTTTGGCAATGACTTTTTTTTCTTGTGGGTTTATTTGTGCACTTTGACATGTGAAAACAAGCCTGGACAAAGATTAAAATAAATATGTGACTTATCCATAATAACCTCATATTTATTTTTAGAATAAAGTAACAAATTTGGGAAACAAACTTACATTATTATTATTATTTTTATTTATTATTATTTTTAGAGAGGTAGGGAGAGGGAGCAAGAGAATCTTAAGCAGGCTCCCTGCCCAAAGTGGAGTCGGACGCGGGGCTCGATCTCATGACCCTGAGATTATGACCTTAGCCGAAATCAAGAGTCAGACACTTAATCAACTGAGCCACCCAGCCATCCCACAAACTTATTCTTTAAAGGCTATTAGGATGTTACTCATTAATGTATTACTCTATACCTTAAATATGGAGAAAAATTTTCAAATATCTATTACACTAAAATTAGGAATGTACTAGCAAAAACTGATAAGTAATCATTGGTGATAGCAACGTTTATACAGTGAACCTTGGGAATCGCATTTCTCCTTTGGATACGTTGTAGGGTATAGTTAATTTTAATGCATTCTAGTTTTCTTCTTTCTGTATTCACATTAGTGCTGATGGATATTCTCTAGGCAACTTTTATGATATATGGAAGTTCTAAGTTCACATTACCCATTACAAAGTATAGCTTATTATTTTAGCTTTCACTAGAAAAATTTACCCTGAAGAAAGTAGGTAGCACTCAAGAGAACTCATCAGAGGTTAAGAATTAGGGCCTGGCAATCAGGCGGTCTGGGTTTAAATTCTGGCACTGATACCCATTAGCTGTGTGACTTAGGGCAACTTAATTTCTATTTCCGTTCCCTCATGTCTAGCATGTGTACTCACCTCAGAGGGTTGTTGTGGGGATTGAATGAGATGACCTATGTAAAGTTTAGCTCATTATCAGGCATATTGTAAGGTCTTAGTAAATGTGACTATGACCGATAGTTAATTTTACGTCTTCCCATAGTGTTTAAATAAAATACCTAAGGAAATTGTTAGCTCTTTTAAAAATTCTTTGCAGGCTATGACATCTGTAATGTCTCACATTTCGGTTTTTTTTGTATTTTAAAGCATTTGTCCAAAGTAAAAAATTCTATGACTTCTTCATTTGTGAGCTTTCAAACAGCATGAGCCAATTACGGAGCCTTTCCAAGTAGGCCACCTTATGCTTATTCCATGTGGATAGGTATTCCATTGCTTTATTTAAAATAAGGAAGAACTTGGGAGTTTGAACCCACAAAAAGAAACCTGAGAATATTTGTGTGTTTTTTAAGTAATATGGAAATAATGAAAGAACAGTTCTGTGATTCGTTTTCATGTCTTACTTCCAAAGAAAATAACTGCCTATTGTATGATGTCTAGTCTGGGGTGTTTATAGGAGTTTCTTTTTAGTTTCACTGGTTTCATTCTATCCTTGAAATGTAGATTTAGAAACCAGCCAGGGTTTATGTTGTGTTGCCCTTAGATACTATTAGCACTGGAACTGTGTCTTGGCCATTAGCTGGGCTGCAAAGGACTTCATTGCCCAACTGTACTGGAACACGTTTTCTAGAATACACATTTAAGGGGAAGGTCTAAAAGAACAATACTATATTATGTGAAATATTGTTGACTTATGTATTACATAGCAGTAGAAGTATGGATGTTGATCAACCTTGTGAAAATGTTACTTATTCAAATAGTTATTTAAAAGTGTATTTATTCTGGGGCACCTGGGTGGCTCAGATGGTTAAGCATCTGCCTTCGGCTCAGGTCATGATCCCAGGGTCCTGGGATCGAGCCCCGCATCAGGCTCCCTGCTCAGCGGGGAGCTTGCTTCTCCCCCTCCCTCTGCTTCTCCCCCTGCTCATGTTCTCTCTCTCTCTCTCTGTATCTCTGTGTCTCAAATGAATAAATAAAAAAAAATCTTAAAAAAAAATAAAAGTGTATTTATTCTGAGACAGCAAAGTTAAAATTTGGCTTAAAGAGCTATTTCCTGTAAAATCTGCAATACCCTAGAAGTGCCACCACTTTGTCTACTTGTACACTGCATGTCACTAGCCAGTTACCTTATTTACGCTTGGTGCTCATGTTAGTGTACTCTTTGTACTTGAACCAATGGCAGCCAACCACATCCACATTTATTAACATCACATCCCTACCCCTACTCTTATCATCATTTAACTAATAGGGTTAAAAATTGACTCTGGAACACCACATCTTCCCTTGAAGAGCTTATAGGTTGATTGAGAAGAAAGAATAGACACATTTGAAAATGTTCAAGTAAACAAGGGCATAAAATTCTCTGCTAAAGTGTGTGAATAATACCAAGGGAGCACAGAATAATGGAATATTCCTAATGGTGAGAGTTAATCAGTGGGGAGGATGGGGTTTATGTTATTCCTGGAAGGTGGTCAGGACCCTGAATTGTGGCAAAGAGTGGAGGGCGTATCTCAACTAGAGGAAGAGAAACAGGCAAGTGCTGCTTCCAGGGAAACTTCTAGAAGAAGAGCAGGTTGAGGAAAGCACAGACCTGGGGCAGAATCAGGAAGGGGAGAAATGAATTATTGATTATTGAAACCAGTGATGCTTGGAAAGGCTCCCTAATTGGCTTTCTTTTTGAAAGCTCATAAATGAAGAAGTCCTACAAATTTTTACTTTAGACAAGCCTTTAAAAAGAAAGATTACCCATATTTAATTTTGGGTAAGTTGAGAAACTAGAGCTCTTAGGTCACCAAGGGAAACTGTTGCTGAAAGAGGCAATGGATTTTTAAAGGAAAAACTAGCTTTGGCCCTCGATAGCAGCAGGTTCACCTTTGCCTCTGCTGCTTGCTGGTATGTGAACTCTGTCAGTCAGCAACCATTCTGGGCACTGCTTTTCTCAATGGTAAAATTGGTGTAAAGAATAAAACTACAAGCTGAAAGGAGATAAGACATTTGACTGTTGCACATACTTTCTTTTTTTCAGGTCTTTCCTTTCCATGGGTTTTCTTTCACCTTATCATTTGGTTGTTTTATTTTTCTGGTTATTTCATCAACGTGTTCTTGTTTCTAGCTCGTCTTGTAAAACTTTGTTTCCTAGGTTTTTCCTTTTGGCCTTCTCCTTTCCTACAGGATGTTATGTACTCCTTTGACTTTAAATACCATCCGTATATTGATGGTGTATAGTCCATAGCTAATCTATATCTCTATGTAACAATCTTCTCTTTGAGCTTCATTTTCATATTTCTTACTGGAAATATGGGTCATCTCCTTGTGGTATTACTCCACAGTTACTTCAAACTTAAGATGTCTGAAAAGAAAATGAACTGCCTTACCTTTTTCCCTCTACCCTTGCCCGTGATCCTACTTCTTTTCCTGGATTCTTAGTAGATCTCATCAACATCTGCTCAGTTTTCTGTAAGCAAAGCAAAACAAAACAAAACACCCCACAAAACAGAAAATTGGTCCCATCCCCCCAACTCTTGCCGTGCTCTCATTCTTTCTTCCCACTTTCATATAACATATGCACGCAAACATAAATACACAGTTACTTGCCAAATTCTGTAGCTCCTGTCTCAGAAATGTCTTTTGAATTCATCTCTTCCATTTCATCCTAACCTTTGCTCATTATCTCACCTCAAGATTGGTACTACAGCTTCTCACCCAACAGACTATACCAGTCTGTTCCTACTTTATTTTTACTTTAGTCCACCTTCCTCATTGTTACTAAATCTGTCTTTTTCCTCAAACAAATCTGTGGTTGTTACTCAGCTGTGCAAAACTTCTGTTAACTTCTGGAAGCTCACAAGTTGAAGCCCACCTTGATTAATGTATAAAAGGAGGCACATCATGTCAATTCTGCCCATGGCCCTCAACTCCCTTGTGTATATCCGGATCTGTGTTCACACTGAACTATTTTCACTGTTCTTCTTTTTTTTTTTTTTTTAAAGATTTTATTTATTTATTTATTTGACAGAAAGCGGGAGAGAGACAGCGAGAGAGGGAACACAAGCAGGGGGAGTGGGAGAGAGAGAAGCAGGCTTCCCGCCGAGCAGGGAGCCTGATGCGGGCCCGATCCCAGGACCCCGGGATCATGACCTGAGCCGAAGGCAGACGCCTAACGACTGAGCCACCCAGGCGCCCCTATTTTCACTGTTCTTAAAGATGGTTGTGCTTCCTCATGTCTCTTTGCCTCTTTGCTCATCAGTTTCTTCTGTGCCCAGAATATCTGTGCTTCCTGTCCCTTCCTCATAATCTCTTACTCAAGACTAAGCTCAAATGTTGTCTTTCTGCAGAGCTTCCTCTGGTGCACCCATTCCTCTGCTCCACAGAAGGAGCACCACTTCTGTGCTCCTCAAGTATTTTATTCAAACTTATTGAAAGTATAACCGTTTTGTTGCAATTAAATAGTTACATGTCTCTTTTCCTTTCCAAGATTTTAAATTTCTAGATAGGTAAGCATCCTACCTTATTGTTTACAACTCTGTGCCTGATGCCTAGAAGTGCTTAGTAAATATTTTTTTTGATTGAATATTGTTGATGGTTCAACAAATGTGTTGGATGAAGGGATGGGTGGAAAAATAAAGATTATATATGAGATAAACGTGAGGACAGGTAAGAAAGAGGAATTAAAATAATAAAATTTCTGGAAGGTAGGATATCAGCAACACTGGAGATATTGACATAGAAACTGGAAATGCTAGAGATGAAGGAATGAATGTTTCAAATAATTCAATATTTAAAATATTGAT
Source organism: Phoca vitulina (assembly GCF_004348235.1). Taxonomy (NCBI): domain Eukaryota; kingdom Metazoa; phylum Chordata; class Mammalia; order Carnivora; family Phocidae; genus Phoca; species Phoca vitulina. The sequence goes on from NW_022589728.1 coordinate 24,906,186, forward strand.
AGTACATTAAAAATTATCCTGTAATATGGAGCTACTGAGATAATTATAAATATATTCAAATATTCTGGAATTCAAATACTAAAATGAGTTAATGGGTATTTACCTCTTGCTACAAATTTTTAACATAGAGCCCCTAAAACACTATAGACTGAAATCCCAAGTAGTTCACTGTGATGCAAAGTGTACGTAAGTCTAGAATGTGCTTTAGCAGCCAGAACAATTTACCTGAAAAAGGACACATGGGCCAATTATATAAGCCATTTTCCGCTATTGTAACTATTTCCATGTCTTTTAGGGAACTGTTGACAGACACTCTGCTGGGAGGTTTGGTGGCTGTGCCGGCTTGTTCTCACCTGACATATGGGCGAGACTGTGGGCAGAACCTTGGCATAGCACTTTCCCGAATGTAGAACAAAATACATCTGAATACCTCTCCTTTTGCTAGGCAACCGGAGGCTCTGAGGCAAACAACCGGTGGTACTTTTGGTCCATGGTGCATGTTGCAATAACTTGGTTCCTGTTTGTCACTTAGATTTTTTCTGAGGCCATGTTTAACATGGGAAGTTAAGTTGTTAGTGGTCTTGTTTTTTCCTGTACTTTAGTATAGCAGATAATCATAGAAACTGGACATGAGACAACCTAGTTTGCTAAACAGGGTGAAGCTAGTCTGGTTTCTGCCCTATTTCTGTCTGTAGCCTGAATCCAAACCTGAAAGAGTGATCTTTGTCTTGTGAGTTGCTCTGTTTATTCTCATAAATCTATATTTTCTGGCATTATTTGCCACCTGTTACATATATCCAGAATAAATACAGGTAATGAAGTGATGGCCTCATAACTCACTTACCCAAAGTTCCATGTTTGCATATTTTTTATCTTGCTAAAAGTGGCAGAAAGGAAAGAGAAGACAAGTAGTTTTAGGAGGAGAATGGAGCACTCAAAGCCAGAAAATGCCACAAAATTTTGAAATTGTTGTTGTTATTTATTCCTTCATTCAGCAGATACCAGAGGTTTACTCTATGGCAGGCACCACTAGGACCCAGAAGTAAACACAACAAACATTCTTCCTTGCCTGGAATAGGTGTGAAGACCCTGAATCACCATACTCGACAGATTGCCCATGTGGCTGACACAGAGTGAGGGTGGGAAGTAATGTAGGAAATGAGATCAGAAATTTAACTGAGAAGGACAGATTTAGATCATTGTAGAAACTCACTTTCAGTCTGAGCAGTAAGAAACCATTTGAACTGTTTAAACAGAGGAATAGTATGATCTTGAACTTACACAGAATCATCTGGCTTTGTTGAGAACAGAAATTAGGTGGTGCAAGGTGGGGCAAAAGTGTGAGCAGGGAGGCAAAACTATTGCAATAATCCATCTAATACTGATAACTGGTAGCCACGAAGGTGGTGAGAAGTGGCAAGAGTGTGAATACACACTAAAACCCCTTTGTAATCATAACATCAATCTTGAAAAGTTCAAGGAAGCCTTGTTGCAAGATTACTGAAATTGCCTTGGTGAGCTAGGCAGCCAGTAGGCTGGGAGTTTCTGCATCTAATGCAAGATCTAAATCCAGTCAATTCCTGGCTGCAGTTTTTTGAAAATGGATGGTGTTTCTATTCTAGTTTAAAGATCAATGGGGAAGATTCTGTATCTTTCAACTTGTAGTGGCTTCCTAATGGTTACAGAGATCCCAGAAGTCACCCAGTTACTTGATACCCATTTTGCCAACAAATTCCAAGAGATTAGAGGAGGTGAAACCAACCTCTGCCTTCTCACTTCCCAGGATAAGGATGCCTGCTGTTTTCCCACATGGTTTTCTCTCCTCTCCTCTCCCAAAAAGCCAGTCTACTCTTTCACTCCCTCTATTAACAATGGAAGATGAGACCTTTAGCATGAGAAGCAGAACAGGACAGTGGCCTCGTTCTTGTCCATCACCAGTTTCTTTATAATGGGGTATATCATTAGGATTTTATTTCATTTTGGAGTTAACAGATTTTGGATGTGGTGTATGGCTGTATAGTTTTTGCCTGAGGAACTAGAAGTATTGGAGTTACCATATTTTTAAGACAGGGAAGAATGTAGATAGATCAACTTTTGGTAGAGAAAGCTTGGGCTCAATTTTGGACATATTAAACTTAAGATTTAGCTTAAATATCCAAGTGAATTTGTCATGTATGCAATTAGACAAATGTGGTATAGTCTAATATGGAACATAAAATTAGCATTTATCAGCATTTAGATAGTATTTAAAGCCATGAAGAGAGAGGAGATCATCAAGGAAGTGAGTATAGATAGAGATGTTTGAGAAGTGAGCCCTTGACACACTTTATGGTGTAGAGTTAGAGAGGTGGGAGAAACAGCAAAGGGAATTGAAAATTAGGAAAAAAAAAAACAATAACAGCAACAAAAACACCTGGGAGCATGATGTCCTAGAAGCTAAATGAAGAAAGGCAGAAATGATGATCAGCTCTGTTGGATGACGCTTATAAAAATTAAGTAAAATGAGGAGCCTTGAATTTAACAATATGGAGGCGACATTGAAAGTCTGATAAAACAGTTTGGGTAAAGTCATAGTGGTCCAAGGGTAGCTGGGCAGAATGGGATGAAAAAAATGAGCACGCACGTTCATTCACTCATTCATCAAACACGTGTGTTTCATTTTCTATGGGCCAGGTGGTATCTGCACTCTTAACTGTTTTCTAACCAAAAATTTTTAACTTAGTTTTAGAAGATGCAACTCAATAAACATGTCCCACACTTAAAATGATGGTCAGTAGGAAAATGCAATTTCTTTGAGTATTTTTTTTTACCTTTACTAAATGCCTTCATTAAAAACAAAATAATCATTTATAATAATTTATAATCATAATTGAGTGACATTGAGTTCAAGAACATTCTTTGCTATCATTCAGCTGTGTCCTCTTACACAGTCCTTTTAGGAATTTATACAACCAAATAATTATACATGATTTAAAATTTAAATTCTCATTTTTTTTTTAAAGATTTTATTTATTTGACAGAGAGAGACACGGCAAGAGAGGGAACACAAGAGAGAGGGAACACAAGCAGGGAGAATGGGGGAGGTAGAAGCAGGCTTCCCACAGAGCAGGGAGCCCGAAACGGGGCCGATCCCAGAATCCTGGGATCATGACCTGAGCCAAAAGCAGACGCTTAATGACTGACCCACCCAGGTGCCCCTAAATTCTCATATTTTTAATGATTTTTACTAATTCAATTAAAGCCAGATATTTATAAAACTGACATATATGTCATATATTATTATGTACAATACATACATATAATATCTAGTTAATTGGAAGAAAATGTACAAATTCAAGTGGTAATGAATTGTCTGGTTCAGGTATTACAGTATGTCTAAGTAACCCTTTCCTTCTTTTCCTATGTATCTGTTGCCTTCAAAATTTTAAGAAGTTACAGGAAAGCTTTTATAATTGATTAAACCAATTTGTTATTGATAACCTTGTGTTTGAGAAAGCATTTAATTCAACAAATACTGATTGAGCATTTTTGTGTCAGGCACTGTTCTTGATGCTGGAGGATACATAAAGTTCAATAAGTTAATGAAAATAAGGAGAATGAGATGATTGAGAAGGATAGAGATGGAGCTAATCCTGTTGGATAGTTGGGGAAGACTTCTCTGAGTTGGTGTCTCTTGAGCTGAGAGCTAAGTTACAAGAAGGAGTCAGCTAAACAAAAATACAGAGATCTGGGCAGAAGGCATACTGGATACAAAGTCTCTAAGTCAGAAGTGAAGTGGGGTTTTCAGGGGTCATAAAGAAGGCTAGTGTGACTGAACTTTATTCAGTAATGAGGGAAGTGTTAGAAAATGAGGTAGACTTATAAGCATGGGCCAGAAGCCCTTTTGGGTTATAGGTGAGGAGAAATTTGGATTTTATGCTGAGTGATATGGAAATCCATTGGAAAATTTCTTGCAAGGGATTGACCTGGTCAATTTCCATTTCAGAAATTATTCTGACTACATTATGGAGAGTGGTCTGAAGGATAGCTAAGGCTGAAAGCAGAGAGGCAGTTAGGAAGCCATTGCTATATTCTGGGTGTGAGAGAATGGTGACTGGGACCAGGGTGATCGTGGTAAAGATGGGGAGAGGTGGGTTGTTTCAAGGTATGATTTGATGGCATTTAATGTGAAGGGTGAAAGATAAGGAGAAATTTGGGATGTTCACAGATTTTACTTAAGCACATTGGTGGATAGTTGAAGCATTTTCTGAGAAGCAGACAGGAGTAGGTGAGGATGAAATCAGGAATCTTTTTGGCCAAGCTTCATTGTGATGCCAAATGTCATCTTCATTTGGGTTTTAATGGTCATTGGGGAGGTGGGACTCGAGATAAAAATGTGGAAATTACGTAGATGTTATTAGGAAACATCTTAACTGACCGAACAAAATCATCCAAGGAGAAGATTTTTATGGACAAGAGTCATAGGCCTTGGATTGAGCCCTGGGGTCCCGCAATATGTAGAGGTTGAACAGAGAGGAGCAATTAACAAAGAAAGCTGAGAAAAAGTGGTCAGCAGGATTGGAGGAAAAGACAGGGTAGACTGGTGTCCCAAGAGCAGAAGAGAGTTCAACAAGGGAGAAGTTAGTGTTTCAGTATTGTTGAGAGGCTGAGTAAAATGAAGAAGAAAAGCCAACAATGGTTTTGTTAACATGGAGGTTGTTGATGACCTTGATATGAGTAATTTCAGTGGTGGGATCTGACTGGAAGTCTTACTGAAGTGGGAAGAAGAGAATAGGAGAGGTAATAGGGAAGTTACTTCAAGTAACTCTTTAAGATGATGTTGCTGTGCAAGAGGTTAAAGAAAGGAAACTACCTATTGCTAGAGGGGAATATGGGCTTTTTTTCATTTTTTTAAAGGAGTATGTTTGTAGGTTAATGAGAATGAAGAAGTTGAGAAAGCACTTGGCAATGGGAGGGAGAAAATATAACTACAAAGTCACCTCATTTATTGTAACAGGAAAGACTGAGGCTATAGGTTCAGAAGCAGACAGTTTGGTGTATTCGATGAGGAAGAGAGAAGAGAATTTTCATGTGGATGCTTCCAATTTTTTCCCAGTGAAATTATAAAGCAAGATCATCAGCAGAGATTGAGAAGGTGGGAATGAAGGGTATGAAGATAGGACATTACGAGGTGGTAATTTTGGACATACTGCATAAAGATCCATATGGAATCAAATGTATGGGATGTTTTGAGATGTTTTCAGCTCATTTCGTTCATAATGCTTTAAGTTTAAAAATCCAAGAGATATAGAGAAGATTTACTATATAGTATGTTAAGATGTTTCTAAAAAACAGGGAGATTTAAAGTAATGATTCCTGCTCTGACTTGCCATAGGTCACATTGCTCTTTTTCAGCCACTTTATGTGATGTCACCTGCTTGAACTTTGAAGACATTTGACTAGGCATCTTCTGGAGATGAGAAAGAGATGATTAAAGGCAAGTTAGTGGGGTTCAAGTTTTGAAATATTCAGATACTACATAATACGGATCAAGTACAGATACAGACCAAATAGTATATTTGGGGTTCAGATTGCAAACTGAATGCTAAATACAGATAGTTGTATGGGAAGTCCAAAAATTAAATTATGGGACCAATCCAAATATGTGACTTGGAATAGTGGGTAACTAAAACTTACCAAAGATAAGAACCCGGAACTATGATCTGGTGAAACTTACTTTTTTTCTTTTAAGTAGTTAACAGAATCAATAAGGTGTGGTTAAGTCAACTACTTACATCTAGCTTATTGGAGAAATGGCAGCATATTTTCTATATTGGTAGCTGATCAACCTCAAAAGCAAAATATGAATACGGACATAATCTATTTAGTAGGCTATGCTGCTTTATATTTTAAGTTTTTAATCGAAGAACATTTTGAAATCAATCATCAGGAAATTAAGGAGAGCAAGTGTTTTCATTAGAGAAAAGCCATTAGGTATGATTTTGGGAATAGGATGCTTTAGTCCAGCATTGCTGAAACTTTAATGTGCATATGAATCCCCTGGGAATCTTGTTAAAATACAGATTTTGATTCAGTAAGTCTATGTAGACCTCACTATTCTGCAGGCTCCCAGGTGATGTGGCAGCACTATCTGGGAACCCCAGTTTGAATAGACTCTAGGCTCCCTGAAGGACATGAAACATTGACTCTGGAATTCAGATTCTTTCTTTTTCCCCTCCTCAACTATTATATTCACCTTCTTCCTTTTTATAAGATAGCAGCTGTAACTACTAATGCAGGACAACAGAAACTTTTCACTCTCTTTCAAGAAGTACTTAGAAACCAAAAAGATAAAAGCATTTGAACAGTAAAATCCCCCAATGCCTAATGTTTAAATCAGTGTAATTGGAGGAGAAATGGAAAATGAAATCTTAAAATTAGCTAATGGCACAGTTTTGTGGGATAGTGACAGGAGAGGTGTAGTCAGTGATAGGATAAACAATAAAGGGCATGTGAGTGAGGAGGGAGGAAGTGGAATTTCAAATTGGGCAAGTATGGAGGGGCAACTAGGAAAAAAAGGGTAATGAGCTATTAGATAAGACCCAGGAATGAGCACGAGAGTTCCTGTTCATAGACTTTCCCATGTATGTTGTTGTACCTCAGACAATATAAAGTAATCCCACGAAGGGGGCAATCCCATAAAGTTTCTGGGAGTAAAACATAAAACTGTATCTTATATTTCCTCAAGACATGGCAGATCCATATCTGAAATACTGAATGATTGACTGTATATGGTGAGATCAGATGTTATCCAGAGAAGGGAAACCAAAGCGCTAGAAGTATGGGTTCCTGGGAGGGCGTGGCTCTGGATTGAGATGGAATAAGAGCATCAGAACTCCTGCCTAGAAAGAGAGAGCAGAGAGGTCTGTTCACCAAGAGTTCTGTGAACACAGAAAACTAAACAAATAAAAAGCATCGCTAATTTCACGTGAGCATCTATGCCATGATTCCATATACCTTGGGTTTTTTTGATGCTGTACACATCTTGCCAAGCCTGATCACCTTTGCACATGTTGGAATGCCTTATGCCCTCCCGGTTTTCTCTCTAACAAATTTCTCCTCTTCCTTAAGAATCTGCTTTTGTCTGAACCCTTCCATACAGAGTTGGGTGCACGCCCATGCACTGCCCAAGCTCCCATAGCATTTCATATCTGCCTCTGACCCTGGTATTTGCATCCTGTCTCTTTCCCTAACCTTCCATTCATTTATGGGAAGGACCTGTTCTTTAGTAATTTTTGTATTCCCCAGCTGAGTGGCTGACAGATACTCCACGCTCAATTCATGCTAGTTGGAATGGGAAAAAATGTAATGAATAAAGGAAAAACGAAAAGATGATTAGGTCTTCAACAACAGTTCTAAAATGGGTAGAATGCAAAAGGATTTGATTAATTTTGTTCTGACAAGAAAGTGCTCTTAAAAATTGCAAAAACATTCTTTTTAATGAAGTATGGTGTTTATGTTTTATTTTATAATTTTAAGTGCAGTGCATTTTGGTTAGGTAAAATCATTCTTTAATAAGTATGACAGGTGGCTAAATTGGCACTGGATTTCAGTGACTTTGAGAGTTACATTGGTTTATGGACAACTCTATCTCATGAAGGGAGGATGTCTAGACCCCTCAGCAAGTATGGAGACTCTTTCAGGAGATATAGGGATCAGAGTGCGAAGACTTTTGCCAGAGCACTGTTTTTGAGATGTAAATCACAATGTGGTAATAAGTACAAATTAATATATTTTAAAGTGCATGTAAATCTTAAAGAATTTCAGAATAGGGCACCTGGGTGGCTCAGTTGGTTAAGCGACTGCCTTCGGCTCAGGTCATGATCCTGGAGTCCCTGGATCGAGTCCCGCATCGGGCTCCCTGCTCGGCAGGGAGTCTGCTTCTCCCTCTGACCCTCCCCGCTCTCATGTGCTCTCTCTCATTCTCTCTCTCTCAAATAAATAAATAAAATCTTTAAAAAAAAATTAAAAAAAATAAAAATAAAAATAAAAAAAAATAAGAATTTCAGAATAAAACAGTAATCAAGTAAGCCTTCTTAGAAGAGGTACATTTTGAAATAGTATTTGGAAGAAGTTATAGTTGTTGTGTGGTGGGGATTCTGGAAGAGAGCATTTGGATGATGAGAACCTTCTTAGTAAAGAGGTTGATATGAGAATATGTGTACAGTTGATTTGAAGGCAAGTACTTAGCAGCCACGATCCTATAAACTGAGGGTTGCAGAAGGGGAGGTGGGTGGGGAGATGGGGTAATTGCATGATGGGCATTAAGGAAAGCACGTGATGTGTGATGAGCACTGGGTGTTGTACACAACTAATGAATCATTGAACACTACATCAGAAACTAATGATGTACTATACGTTGGCTAATTGAATTAAAAAAAAAAAAAAAGAACTGATCCAAGCCTCTATATGGAGATATTTGGGGATGTATTTTTTCTACATATAATGAAAAGAACCTTGTTCAAGTGCAAATCAGACAGACTAGAGCATCATAACCCTACTCATCTTTCTATTCATATCTCAAAAAGAAAAAAATGAAAAGAAACATTTCCTTTGACAAAATTTGACAGTATTCATTTGATTTTTGTAAGTGAAAGTTATTACAATGGATTTCTAAACTTGAGGTTTGTGAAAACTTTTTAAATTATTCCTCTATGTATTTGTGTGTGTGTCATATATATATATATATATATATATATATAATGATACACACACGTATCATCTTACCTAAACTTTGGAGGTAGTTGGGAGTTTCAGTGGAAATATTATCTTAGAAATTTAATAGGAAAAATGGTCTTTAGGTTTGAAAGTTTATTGCTAATAGACTCAAAGCAAAGCTAGGAATAACTTACTCTAAACTTTGTATAATTAATATTGTGTTGAATTTGAATTGTAAGGGGATTATTTACCTTTCCATTGGGACTTTAGGTGGCAATGATTGATTATCTTGTGTTTCAATCATTCAAAATTTTGGATTTGAATTTCTTCCTTAGTCACATGAATATCAGCAGTGTTCCATTAAAAGGCTATGCAAATCACAGCAAATTAAGCAGATTCTTAAAGGAACGATGAAATAAGAAAACATTTATTAAGATCTAATAGGTATCAGGTAATATGTTAGGCAGCTTGTAATATAAATTCTGTGAGATATTTTTATTCTCAAATACTATTTTTTAGCAGGAAACAATGCCTCAATAATAGAGTTCACCAGGAAAAAAAAAATGAGGGTCTATATGCAGAGTTGTGGACAGGACTAAAGTGAGCCATAAGGGATGGGGGGCACCCAGGCTTGAATGGTGATGTCACAGCCTGGTGAGGACTATTGCCTGAAAGAAGGGCTGTGTGACAGGTTACTGTCACCATCACAACGAGGCAGAAGATTCAAAGGGAATGCATAGGGCTGGTGAGGGGGTAATACAGACACCTCACACCCTCTGACTTCCTGTTTGTGTCTCCCATTAGCCAAATCCAATTGGAATCCAGGGGCCAAGAGAGCCTGAAGTAACTTGGTATGTAGGATTGAGCCTTTTGGGACATAGAAAATGGTACTTAGGGACCAAGAATGGCTTTGTGGAAACAAAGAATATTGAACACAATAGTCTTTTGCAGATTTTCAAATAAGGACTTTTGAAAACCGTATTTCTTAAAATCATCATCTTAGTCATTGTTTAATTATTGAAGAAGAAAAAGTTAAAGGCATAGTACTAAAGGACACCTAAAAACCTGATTGCTGTGGTTATTAAACTAGCTTTAAGTTTCCTAGCAGCCAAGGAAAACAGGAAACCATGTTTACATAGCTCCAATTGACTGCTGGGAAGGAAAACAGTTTATCATTCTTGAGATAGGAATTCTTAGTGAAAAGTTAACACAGAATTCTCACTATAGGAACAATGAGCAACTTACTATAGTAGTTTCATTAAAACTGTGTAAACATAATCATTTAAATATTTCTGGTTTTAGCGTTTGGTTTAAATTGAAATTAGGGTTTTAAATTATAAGTTTTGGTTTCTATGTGTCCATCAACTTTTTCTATTACTAATTTGCCTAAGAAGTTTTTCATTTGTTAACCCATCTCTTTCTTTCTGAAAACTAGAAAAGCATCCCTAAGTACAATAAATAAAAGCAATTAATATTTTATTTACTTTCAGGGTACCTGGGTGGCTCAGTCAGTTAAACGTCTGCCTTCAGCTCAGGTCATGATCCCAGGGTCCTGGGATCGAGTCCCATATCGGGCTCCTTGCTCTCTCTCTCTCAAATACATAAATAAAATCTTAAAAAAATAATAAAAATATTTACTTTCAAAACCCAAGTTATATTGAAATATAAATATAAACTAATACATAAGTAGATAATATAGAGTGACTTATTATGAGAGTTTAGCTTTCCTATCATATATTCTTCTAGGCTTGACTTAATGATCAATCTTGCATCTATCTAAATTGTATGAGCTATAAATAAATTAAAACCCGGGTGTTAATTCTTATAAATTGACCCAGTGCTATAAATGGAGACTTAAAGAACTGATAGATGGTACTTTTCAAGTTACTAAAGGATTTCCTTAAATACTGAATCTCCTCAAACATCTAGAACATAGTCTTGAAGATTATTAGCTACTCCTCTCTTAAATGACAATAAAAATAATGAAGGCGTCATCACCTTGGATTAATCACAAAGTTAATACAAAGATACGACATTTACAAAAGTAATCCAAGTTTAGCTTTTTAGAGGTTTACCTTTTGTTTAGCATAGGTACATTATGACTACCCTTTCATTTGAGTTTATATCACACATGTATGTTTGAGGCAGAGAACTTAGGTCCTGTATCTTCAATCCAAATTATTGATTGTTTCCAGGCCAGCTGTGAGACAAGTGATAACTGATTAGTACATACTGGTAATGTATGTTATGCTATGTTTTATATTAGATGCCATGGAAAACACAAAAAAGTGTGAGACACAATTTTTATTTTGAATTCTAGTTTGGGAATTAAGATGCAAAACAATGGATACAGATCAAGGGGAATATATAGTAATTGGTAAATTGCATGTTTAAGAAGATTCAGAGAAGAGTATGATAAATGGAATATTGTAGTTAGAATGACTTCCAAAAGGAGAGAGATTGTGAATAGGACTTTGGTGAAAGGATGAAGTTTAAGTAACTAAGTAGGAGAGCAGAAAAAGGACAGTTCCTTTTGGGGAAAATCTCTAATGGATTCAATTGACCAAGAAACTAGACAGGTGCTAGAACCTTGCAACTCTAAGTGTGGTTTTTCAATGAATGGTCCTAGCACCAGATCTTAGAAATATTATAGTTTAGATTTGTCTCCTAACCTGCCAAATCAGAATCTGCATTTTTTTAAAAAAAGATTTTTTAAATTTATTTTAGAGTGCGCATGCACAGTGAGAGGGGGTAGGGGCAGAGGGAGAGGGAGAGAGAATCTTCAAGCAGACTCCCTGCTGAGCAAGAAGCCCTTCTCAGGGCTCGATCTCAGGACCCCAAGATCATGACCTGAGCCAGAATCAAGAGTCGGCCACTTAGCTGACTGAGCCACGTGAGTGCCCCCAGAATCTGCATTTTAAAAAAGATCTTCTGGTGATTCATAAACTCTTTAAAGTTTCAGAGAGTCAGCTGTTGAGGGTCCCTGTTGAATAGAGGTGGGATATAAGTGAGCTAGTTAAGTTATGGTCAGACTGGGGAGGGCATTGGCAGTGAGATGAGAATGAGATCAATCAGTAGACATTTCTATGTAAGGATTGAGTTGAATTAATGGCTCTGCTGTCTCACAAGGGCAATCTTCCCTGCGTCATGCATTCAGTATCTCTGTATAATATTTAAACTGTGGGTTTATTGAAATCATCTTATGTGTTTATCTGCACGTTAAATTTCCATTTCAAAAATATTTCAATTTTAAGGAAATGAAGAGGCAATTCCCTAAATTACAGGTTGCTAGGGATTTAGTTTTTTTTTTAAGGTTTTAAGGCATTGTTTTAAAGTGTTTTAAGTAAAATACTGCCACATCTGCCTCATATCTCTGTAACTTGCAGGAGACCCTCAGAAGTGCATTGCCTGGAGGTAATGCTACTTTCTCAGTACCTGGCCTCTTTGTGCAGTAACACAGGTGTTCCCTTTGAAATCTGAACCTTGTACATTTTCCTTGGTACTACAAAGTCTTTTCGAGACAGGTGAGGCACAGTAGTTAAACACCTGAGGAAATTTCTGAGTTGTAAGGAATGTGTTACTGCAGATTTCCATAGTGCTTTCTATACCAGATGACTTTATCACAAAAAACATCATACATTCTTTCAGCATTGATCGACTTGCTTCTTTATTTCACTGATGTCAGTTTCTTCATTGTAATTCTGAATAATACCACCAACAGGGAGCAAAGAAGGTGGCTTAAAAAATTTATAATGAGGCATTATATTCGGAATTTAAATCTGAAATCTTGTGAACTGTCAAATGTGTGACTTGCTTAGAATAACATTCTTTTTGGAAGGTCAGGTTATTGCTATCGAGAGGATCATGTTGACAGCTTATCCTGTCAGATTTTTGGATTGCACTTTCTGATTCAAATAGGACACAGCAGTGATTTGGGGAGGGATTTAGTTTTGACACATGATGGATAATTTATAAACCTGTTTTTCCAGAAGTGAAGGCACAGCAAGAATTATCTTTTATAGGTGGTATTTAGAAAGATGTAACTCTTCATGTCTTTGGTTTTCTTCAACAACTATGTTCATGAGCTGGCTAAAAATCCTTGTTCCTTTTAGCTGTGCAGAAAATTTACATGTACGTTATATTTTGGAAATCCATAAAACTATATCAGTTTTACAAAAATGTGTTAGCTGGCTAAAAAATCCTGTTCCTTTTGGCAGTGCAGAAAAATTACATGTAGAAGTCTATGTCTTATTTCAAAGGTTTTACCATTGTGTTTTCGGGATTAGTTGAAGGGAGCCTGGATTTAACTTCTTACTGAAAATATATTCTTGTCACATTCAGTTAAGTTTCAGTTTATCTGTCTTGGACAATATTAAAACTTTCTTTAGTAGGGATGATTCAGAAATAGTTGAGCTCTTCTCTAGACTCATGATTGGAAGATCTGAAACCTTTTTGGTTTTGCAATCTTGTAAGTTGCAATACAGCTTTAATTCTTTTTTTTAATTTAAGAGTAATTGGTATACAATGTTATATTAGTTTCAGGTGCACAACAGCGATTTGACAATTCTATATGTTAGGCAGTGCTCACTATGATAAGTATAGTTACCATCTGTTACTACACAATGTTATTATGGTTTTATTAACTGCATTCTCTATGCTGTACTTTTCATCTCTATAACTTCTTTATTCATAACTGGAAGTTTGTATCTCTTAATCCCTTTCAATTATTTTGCCCATCCCCCCTACCCCACCCCCCATCCCCTCTGGCAACCACCAGTTTGTTCTCTTTATTTGAGTCTGTTTCTGTTTCTGGTTGTTTGTTTAGATTCCACATATAGGTGAAATCATACGGTATTTTTCTTTGAGTTATTTCACTTAGCATAATATCCTCTAGGTTCATCCATGTTATTGCAAATGGCAAGATCTCATTCTTTTTTATGGCTGAGTAATATTCCATTGTATTCTAATAATGTATCTTTATTCATTTATTGATAGACACTTGAGTTGCTTCCATATCTTGAATATTGTAAATAATGCTGCAGTGAACATAGGGGTAGATATATCCTTTTGAATTTGTGTTTTTGTTTTCTTTGGTTAAATACTCAGTAGTGGAATTACTGGATTGTATGCTATTTCTGTTTCTATTTTTTTGAGGAATCTCATTGTTTTTCACAGTGGTAGCACCAATTTGTATTCCTACCAACAGTGTAGGAGGGTTCCTTTTTTTCCACACCCTCTCCAACACTTGTTATTTCTTTTTTTGTTTTTATGTGAACCATTCTGATTGGTGTGAGTGATATCTCATTTTTGTTTCAAGATGCATTCCCTGATGGTTAGTGATGTTGAGCATCTTTTCATGTTTCTGTTGCCCATCTGTATGTCTTCTTTGGAAAAATGCCTATTCAAGTCCTCTGCCCATCTTTTAATCACAATAGCTTTTGCTTCTTAGTTAGAAATGCCCTTAATTGTCATCAGAAAGATTATTTTACAGTTTGTAAGTTCTTATGGGGTTTTATAAACAATGCAGAGCATTCTATAAGAGACTATAAGTGCAAAATAATAGAATTTTAAAGCTGAAAGAAATTGAAGGACTTTATTCTAGCTTCCTGTTGTTACAGATAAGGAAACAGAAACCAAACTTGACATAATCAAGAGACAAATTTGAAAGTACATAATTTAAATAAGAAAGAAAACTCTTCCAGGGTGTATCGTGTATTTTAATTACTCACTGAAGTACTTTGAACAAATGCAAGCTTATTTTTACTCTGTCTATACAAGAAAATGAGAGGAAAATTTATGACTAATAACCTTACTTGCATATGTCCAGAAGACATAGAACTAAGGAAAGGGTGTTTTCAATACCATTGAAAGCTATCATGCTGTTACTATTTCTGACAGCCATTGACTGCTCAGGACTGAGGTAGGTTTGGAGATATAAGGGTGGTATTCCAAGTTAGGTATGCAGATATATATGTCTCAAAACAAGAATGTTTGTGAAATTCATTTTGTCAAAGTTTATTGCAAATGCTAAGATAATTTTTAAAAATAATTTCATCATGCTATTTCTAGTTTTCAGTGGTAGGGAGTAGACCAGAGTTTCTAGCCTAGACTGGACTTTCAACACAATTGTCTTTTCAAACCACTGTGTGTTCATAATATTGTTACTTTGCCAGAAAGCAGTGCAGGTTTTAAAAGTCCATATTAAATTGCAAATTGTATCATGGACAGATGCTTGTCGTTTGATTAGGCTACCTAATAGTATGATAGTCACAGACCAGTTTTGTCTTTTGCATTTATCTTGGAAGTCCATTAAAACTGTATCAATTTTGCAAAAAGGTGTAATGAATTAGTACATTATTTCTATATTATTTAGATATTCTTTTCATTTTTAGATAATTGCAACATTAATTATATTTCCCAGGTGTTTTGGAAAAAGTTTATCTTCTTTATTTAAAGACATTTTTCTCAGCATGTCTTTGAAAAGACCTATTGTAGCTTTATCACACTTAGGTAGAATTTCATAAAATTTTAGAAAATCTTACAATCCTATTTCTTTCTACTTAGAATGACATTTAACAATTATGAAATTAATTGAGTTTCTAGTCAATAATTTTCTTGTGCATTTAAAGGTGTCAGACCATTTAAAGCTGGTCAATTTAAAATGTCTTTAATCATTTATATATTTTCTTTGTTGGTGAATATAAGTCTGTAAAACTACTTTAGTTCAGTGTCACCTAGGGTATTCTCTTTGGTAGACTAATTATCATGATACAATTCCCAGGACATGAATTTTCAAATTTTATTAATCTGGAAAGAGTTGTAAATTTACTGTGGTCAAGAACATATATTTGAAAATACTTAATCATTCTTAAGAGACAAAACTATTCTCAGTATCAAAGAGAAAGGAAAAGTAATATCACTAATGACAAATTTTACCTAATGTACAGTGATAGAACTTACTGGTAGCCTACTAATATTAACTCTGTTAAAAACTACATCCTTAAGTGGTTTCTAGCTGTCATCACCTATTATTAGAGCAGGATTGCAGGTATTCTGGTAGGAATATGAATTGTATATGTTCACTCATGTTTCACAGAGGATAACAGTCAATGGAATTTTCTGTACATGTCTAGATAGCTACATACTTTCCAATTTCTACCACTATAATATTTTAGTACTAACATTACTTTGTATTTCTAGGCTTACTTTTGACAGTCCTTTGTCAACATTTAGGATTTCTCATACAGTCACACACATACACAGGAAATGATAAAGCCTCCCTGTTGAACTGGCTTTAAAAATATCATTGGAGACAAAGAATTTAGTAGTATTCTAAATGTTTCTTTGTAATAAAACTTCATTGAACACTTCACTGTGGTCTAAGAAGGAACAGCTTACAGATGTAATTGGAAAATAGAGTGGTTTTCATTTCTACACACCTCAAGTACCCATTTTATAAAGAAATGGTAATTTTAAGTGTGGTTTGGCTTTAAATTATTGCTGGGTGAATAGTTCAGAGAGGGAAAAAAAAGTCCATCAGGCCATCTTGATTTTATTTACAAACCTGAACTTAAAAAGAAATGTGTAGAGAGTGACTTACATTTAAATAGGATGGGTATGAATTATTGGTGGTCTTAAAACATGTAATATAATGTTGTGGCATAAAAATATACATTCCATGCTGTTTTCACAATAATATTTCTTCTAGGACAGCTATATTTTCATTAAGTTTTTTTAAAGATCCTCTCAATTCATATTGTTGAACTTCACCTAAACACCTATGCTTGATTACATTCTTTAAATAGATAATTACTTTAAAAACTATCACTAATTAATATTTGTTAAATATTAATAGTAAATTTTAGTTGCATGCTCCTTTGCTTCAGTTCTTATATTAAAATAATGTGTCCCTATTTTAGCCTTACTATAGTTCATTTGATATGGTTTCCCCCTTATTTTTAGTGCATTACATGGAAAACTTGTCATGCCATAAAAAACAGCTTATCCATAGTACATACTCAATAACTGAATTTTTTAGTCCTTGAAGGGACCTGAGTTATCTTCTATTTCTCATTTTGCAGATAAGAAAACTTAGCCTAAAGCATTTGAATGATACATTTTAAATTTTATTTCAATTTCTATACAACAGATATGTAAGCAGACTTTTGCAATATAACATATTTGTGAATTTGTGAATTTGGAGCTGGTTGTTTATCCTCTTTAAAAAGCATCCATCTTGGGGCACCTGGGTGGCTCAGTCGTTAAGCGGCTGCCTTTGGCTCAGGTCATGATCCCAGGGCCCTGGGATCGAGCCCCGCATCGGGCTCCCTGCTCCGCGGGAAGCCTGCTTCTCCCTCTCCCACTCCCACTGCTTGTGTTCCCTCTCTCGTGTCTCTCTGTCAAATAAATAAATAAAAAGCATCCATCTTCAATTTCATTAGAAAAACTAACATCTGAGATTGTAGAATCATGTATAAAACAAGAGATTGGCCTTGAATAAGGGTCCTATGATCTCTTTTAAGGGCTAAGTTTGGTGGGTCATACTTGGGTCTCTCACATATTTGCTTGCAGTGACCTGGACTTGCAAACTAACAGCCTCATGCCTGGGCTAGGAAAGCCCAAACAACCGAAATTCCTCCTGCATCTCTTGCTCTCTGTGTGATCTCTCTACAATATCTTTCCAGCTACGTCTTCAGGGCAGCCAGACTATAATTTCTTGGCTCAGGTTTGTTAAGATGTGTATGGAGGGGCAGAAGGAGAGGGAGAGAGAAACCCAAGGAAACTCCACGCTGAGCATGGAGCCTGGGGCTAGATCTCACAACCCTGAGATCATGATCCTGAGATCATGACCCTGACAAAGAGTTGGATGTTTAACTGACTGTGCCACCTAGGCGTCCCAAGATGTGTGTGTTAAAAGAGAAAGAACTGACTGAATAGAGGCTGTATTTCATAACCTTGCCTGAGAAATCTCACAGTGACATTCTATGTATTAGAAGGGAGTTACTATATACTGGCTAATTGAACATAATAATTAAAAAAAAAAGGGAGTTACTATCCAGCTCAGATTGAAGGGAGGGGGAGAGAATTCAACTCCACCTTTGTGGGGAAGAGTGTTTTAAAATCACCACAATGGCTTCAAGCCATTATTTTATTTTACTTATTGTCTTCTATTATTTATTATTATTATTATTATTATTATTATTATTATTATTATTATTATTTTGGTGCTTCTTTTTCCCTAGTGTGCTTTCCTTTGGCCTATAGTCACGACTACAAATTCTCCCTAGAACCTGGCAGGTTACTTTTTTTTTTTTTTTAAGCTTCTGCATATCTCTTTTTCTTTTCTGAAGTCTTAACAAAGTAATGCACACTTGCCTTCTCCAATTTCTCCTTCCAGTCAAGTATGTGCCCATGTGTTCTGATTTTCTCCCTAGCATTGTTCTGAAACTGTTCTTGATCATGAATTAGCACTTAGCAGCTCTTGTCTTTCTGGACTTCTCTGTGGCATTTGATCTTTTGCCTGCTCTCTATGCCTAGAATCCTTGTCCCGTTGCTTTATAATTTAATCCTTTTACAGTTTTCCCTTTACATTTCTGATCCCATTTTCCCTGGTTTATTTTACAAATTCATTGTTTTTTTCTCCCTTTTAAGGTTGGTAGTCTTAGAATTTTGTTTTCATTCCTCTTCTCATTCTATATCATCTTCCTGAAGAAAGTCATCTCTGGGTGAATAACATCAAAATTCATATCTTCAGCACAGATTTCTTTCCCCAGAATCCCAGTCATCTATTTCCACCATCTCCTTGGCACACATGCTGCATAAATCACAGACATCTCATGCGGCACCCTAGAAATTTGCACTGAGATACATTAAACATATTTCCATGGCAACAATCTATTTCTCTTCCTGTATTTTCCTTCTCCCAATTTGGTAACCTTCATCATCTTCATCTTTTTTTTTTTTTTCCCCCCTCATGACCTACATTCAGTCATCCATCAACTTCTAGGAATTTAAATTCTGAAACATGATTTCAGTCTGTCTGCTCTTCTCCAGCCTCATTGCTATCACCTTAGGTTGTATCCTCGTGTTCTGGTTCCAGGACTACTCTCCTATCCTCTGAACATGCCCGGAGTTCTGTGATTGTGCCAAGACTGAACCCAGCTCTGCCTAACTCTTATGTTTTTACAACCACACTTGCTACTACACTCCCTGTTTTTCAGATTAACAAATTGAACATTAAACCTAGGACATACAAGATAATTTCAGTAATAATTTTGTAATTTTAAATATTCCTTTGTAAATTATTTTAGAAGTACAAATTAATCACCCTCATTGAATGTTATATATAAAAATGCATATGTATTTTTATAGGAGTCAGATTCATTCATCATTCGTATACTCAATAAGCATTTATTAATCATCTTGTCTATATGATAGACAGAAAACACAAAAAATAGGCCAAAGATACTGGTGTGAATTAAATGACTGCCTCCAAGCAATGCATAGTCTTGTGAAAGAGACAGACATGTAGATGAATACTAACATTTCATTGTAATAGCTGCTAAATGAAAAAGTATTACAAAGTTTTAAGAGCCCCAAGGAGGGAATAGCCTACATCTGAGAGAAATGGAAAGGTTGTCTAAAATGTATTATCTAAAGCTGGGCTGTGAAAAAAGAGTAGGGGTCTGTGTGACAAATAACGGGTAGAAGGATGTTTTAGACAGAGGAAACAATGCCAGCAAGAGCAAGGAACAGCATGTTTTATGATAAGGAACAGTGAGACCAAGGCTCTTGGACTTTATGTATGTGGGAATTTGTTGGATGTGTTTAGATGGAGCAATCCGCTAAGCATATTTGTGCTCACTTAGGTAATTCTAAACACTTGTGGGGCAGATTGGAGGGATGAGAGATAGGGGCAAAGAGACTAGTTAGGAGACTAGTGCAAAAATCTAGGCGAGAGATGGTGAGAACCCAGACTAAGATGTTGACTTTGTAAAGCAGTAAGAATGGAAGAAACTGAACTGAAGCATACTGTATTCTGAAGAAATGTCCAAACTCCAAACAAATACATTATCTGTATCTGTATGTTGTTTTTGTTTTAAACTATAGACATGGGATGTAGAGCTGGAAAGATCCGCAGAATCCTGGGCTGAAACTTGTTTGTGGGAACATGGACCTGCAAGTTTGCTTCCATCAATTGGACAGAACTTGGGAGCACACTGGGGAAGGTAGTGTAAAGTGTAACTTTTTTGTTTTTGGTAATATAAGTGCTTGAAATGCTAATTCAGCACTGAACATTTTCTAAGGGTTAGAGCCTAAAAGGAAAACAAATGGTCACACCAATACAAATAATAAAAAAACAAATGTCATAGCAGAATGACCAGCAATATTTTAGACTTATTTTTTGTTTAAATCATTGACATAACATTACAAGTAACGTAATGGCCATAAGTATTTAACGTTAATAACTTACACAAGAATATTTCTCTACCAAACTTTACCAATCTATTTTGCAATATTTGGTGTTACATTTTCTCCCACTTTACTTACTCTTGGTGGTTATTGTCTTTCAAATAGATACAGGCCCCCAACATTTCATGTACAAGCATGGTATGATGAAGTGAGAGACTTTAGCTACCCGTATGAACATGAATGCAACCCATATTGTCCATTCAGATGTTCCGGTCCTGTGTGTACTCATTATACACAGGTATGTTTTGGGTACATTATACCTCATTTTTCTAAGTTGAGTTTGTGTAACTGTGGCAGAATTTAAGCTACTCAATGTGAGTCTTATGTAATTTGGTGTGGTTATTAAAAAACATATTGATTTATGTAGAATAGACTTACCAATTTCTATAAACAATAAAAGTAGTTACTAGGAAAAGTCCAAACATCAATTTAAAAAAGACATTATTTCAATTATTTTATATGTGAAACATTTTTAATCTGGCCCCAGGAAATGCACATGGGAGAAATTTACCATCTTCAAAGTCAGGTATCATTTTTTATTTTCCAAAGAATAAAAAATATAGTTTTATTTACCATGACACTCAGTATTTATATGTGTGCAGCATTTATATATACATATACATTTTATACATTATATATAAATACACTTTATACATTATATGTATTTTATTCAGTGTCCACAGTTGGTATTGGATAAATTGTAAACCTCTAAATCAAACCACTAAGGATAAATACAACTAGATAAATCTCACCACAGATCTGAGTTACTAGAATCTCTATGGCTGATTATTAGTGAATATAAAGCAAATTGTTCTGTCTGCCTTTGCATGTGAGAAGATTAAGATCAGCACTGAATTCCCTAATAAGCAGTTATACTATGAAAATACACATTGTATAAGACATTTGAACCTCTACATTTTTGTTCCAGTACAGTTTAAGATGAGAAATTCTGTTCCTTTGTTAGGTAAGCCTCTTTATAGATACATTAACACAGCATTTAGGTTTGTGAGGATGTAACTTTTGAACTATTTAGTAAATGCATATTTTGAAGATGCTTACCTATTATAGCTAGATAGAGTTATTTACCTGTAGCACTCTTCTTTAAATTGAATCAAGCACTTCCCAAAGTCTCAGGAAAAATATCCTTTTGACATTGCTTTATTTCATCCTGGATGATAAAGGTTCATTTCTTAAGTTCAGTTTTATACATCTTTCTCTGAGATATGTTGTTGTCTTACTTTGTCTCAGCCTACTTTTTCTGAGCCTTTCTTTTCCTTTCTCTAACATAGGTGGTGTGGGCAACAAGTAGCAGAATAGGCTGTGCCATTAATTTGTGTCATAACATGAATATCTGGGGACAGATATGGCCCAAAGCTGTCTACTTGGTGTGCAATTATTCCCCAAAGTAAGTAGACAAAACATTACTTTTATATGTAAATTTTTCCTAACAACATGAAGAAACTTTATATTCCCAATTTTTTTCTCATTTTCAGTATGTATTATTGACTAAAATGTATTGTTTTAATGCTATTTATTTAATATGGCAACAATTAAAATGGTTGCCTGATGCATAAAATCAGTGCTTAAGAGGAATATGAAAATTGAAAATATGATCTTTGTGAAGACAGGAATTACATTTTTATATCTTCAGTTTTACTCATTACATTATATTACATAGTTTTAATAATTTGGATTTATTAGAGATGAAAAACTATTTATTAACTGAGAAATGTATTTTCACCTGTGTAAAGACCATTGAATGATTATGTTGAAAATATTATGTATGTAGGGTCAAATCTAAGTCTAAAATCTCTCCATTAAAACAAATGGAATATGAATGAATATCCCATAACAGAGCTTAGTGTTCTGTGGAAGTTTAACTTTGTAATTTTTAACAATATACATAGCAAATTACTTAAAATATTTTCAAAAGAATGAGGCAGCAGTTCATATATAAACCTAGTAACTAAAAGGACTCTGCGATGAAAGATATAAATGTTTTATATCTACACACCAAAATCATTACTTAGAAAATAGTAATATTTCACAGTGTCTTATAAATTATGCTATATTAGACCAACTCTTAATAGAGTGGATCATCTCTTTAAGGGGAAACTGGTGGGGCCATGCTCCCTATAAACATGGACGGCCCTGTTCTGCTTGCCCACCTAGTTTTGGAGGCGGCTGTAGAGAGAATCTGTGCTACAAAGGTATGTGCTATTGTGTTATAATATTCAGTTTGATTTATATTTTAATCCAACTTCTACATTAATTTGTATTTAAAAGGCAAAAAAGCACATTTAATTATTACATTAAAATTCCCAGAACTCTATTTAAACTATTTTGAAGCCATTACAAATATTTTAAAAATATAGTATTAATAAGTCTGTTATACCAAATATGTATTTAAAGGAAAGTTTCATCATTATTTCAGATAACCACTTCTAATTCTACTTTGAAATTATCCCAGAATGATAAGTACATTTACATTTTTAAAAAGCCACCTTAATATATTATTAGACTAGAGTTATTTTTATGAGTCTTCATTTTTGAAGGATTTAGCAATTTAATAGTTTATTTTTAGCACTTTAAGAGTTTTTGCCAAAATACTTACTCATGAATCTTACTAAATGATGCTCAAAGAATTATACTAATTCTGTGCTCCTTATTGCAGAATATATAATTTCTCATGCCAAAATAACCCATAAAAAAGCTATCATATTATTGTAAAACTGTTGTAAAAGTAGTGCTCTGAAATGCATCTGATGTGCTAGAATGTACATATAAATGTGGTGTCCTGTTTACAGCACGTGAAGAGAAAACTTATATGACAAAGCTTTGTGAAAATCCTGCTCTTAATTGGGCATCCAAGTGAACATTTCTATTCTCTTGTACTTTTTTCTTAATGATGACCAAATGAAGATTAATGTAGACTAAGTGTTTTAGAAAACATGAATTAATGCAGCCCTTTTTCAGTACTCATAAAGAGATGTCTTTTTTCCCCTTGATGACTGAGTGCTCATTACTATAATGAGCAGACAAGAAGTAATGATTTATTTCACTCTGTTATATGAGCCATTTTCCATTCCTGGAAGCATTTTTCATTGTGTGTGAGTCTGTTTTCCATTTTCTCCATCCCTAAACCTCCACCCTACTTGCCCCTTCACCAGTGACCACTATTTTACTTAAAACTGACTCTCCTCTGAATTCATACTTCCCTTTTCTAGGTTCTGAGTTCTTGGACATACATGAAAATAACATACCGTTCCAAATTATGCCACTGTTAAGCCCTTGATATGCCAACCTGGAAAAAAATAAATTCTCCATTGTTAAGTTTAAATTTCTGCACATTGGATTTCCTTCTAAAAGAGAAAAACCTTTCCGTGGAAACTGACATTGTAGTAAATTAAAAGGGCATGGCAAGCCTTTAAGCTGAATTTCCTTTTGGGAGAATTTTAAATGTGACCCTTTTGAAAATTTTAAAAGCGATTTTCTTAAAAATATGATTTCATTTGGGAAAACAAACTCAGATACACTAAGCCCTTACTTCCTTAGATCACTGTGTAGACTTCATGGTACCATCATGAAAGGCAATCCCTGATACCACTCTCAAATATAAAGCAAGTTTAGAAATGACTCCATTTAATGTTAGCCAGATGGAAGCAAAGATGAATCAAGAGTTCAGAGCCTTATACATTTATTTTATTTACTCCAATGCATTACATAAGACGACCACCTTAAGCCAACACCTGTGCAAAAAACTACAGATTTTTCTAGTTTTCTAGTTTTAAGTGTTACCCAGGCATATAACGGTATATCGTTATTTGATGATTTGTGTACATTTAAGGTGGGCTCATGTTTCTTAAATCTATTCTCTCTAACAGAAGGATCAGACAGGTATTACCCTCCTCGAGAAGAAGAAACAAATGAAATTGAACGGCAGCAGTCACAAGTCCGTGACACCCACGTTCGGACAAGAGCAGACGATAGTAACAGAAATGAAGTCATAAGCACACAGCAAATGTGTAAGATTTACACAAATTTTAAGGTTTACATAGATGGCATATGCGACTGTATTTTATTAATTGGGACAGTTTTAAAATGGCAAAAGCTTGACATTAGAATATATGTTATGAACTACAGTAGCTTTTACATTATCTAAATTATTTTGGTATTTTTTTCTTTTTTCAGCCCAAATTGTTTCTTGTGAAGTAAGATTAAGAGATCAGTGCAAAGGAACAACCTGCAATAGGTAATATTTGTTATTATTCTCAAAATTACCTGACAAAATATGATGTATTTTCATTTTACACTGACATTCAGAGAAAATAAATTTGTTGCCAATTTCTTTCATTTAGATATGAATGCCCTGCTGGCTGTTTGGATAGTAAAGCTAAGGTTATTGGCAGTGTACATTATGAAATGGTAAGTACTATAAATATAATGATTTGGGACTAGGATCTTGTTACATATTGGATTTTTTAAATGCAAAAATAACAATTTATATAAGTATAGATATTTTGCTCAGATATGTTCGTTTAATTTAAAGTCATGTAAATAGTAATTAGATGTGTCCTATGGAGAACTCTTAATATTTTAATATCCTTTGCTCCCTTCTTTTTTCTCCAAGCAATCCAGCATCTGTAGAGCTGCAATTCATTATGGTATAATAGACAATGATGGCGGTTGGGTAGATATCACTAGACAAGGAAGAAAACATTATTTCATCAAATCCAATAGAAATGGTGTTCAAACAATTGGGTAAGTACACAAACGATCTTTTGGATGAGATGATTTTAAATTGTAATAATGAGTTGACAAATTCTTTCAGAGCCAAGCATAGAAGGATTTATATGGAAGTTGGTAATTGTCAAGGCTCATTTGAGCTCTGTAATTTCTGAAGACAAAAAGGAGCTGAAGTATGTGAATTCAAAGTTGAACAGTTTTACTTATAAAGAACATGCTAAAGCTCCACATTTTCTGGAGTTTCATTGAGAATGTACAAATTTACAGTTTTTCTTGATGTGAAAAAACAGATTTTTTTCAGCTATGAGAGAAAATACCCCAGAGAAAGCTAATTGATTTGCATATTCTCCCTGCCCTGCTTATGGATAAATGGTTTATTTCATGCAACAATAACTTTGTTAGTAAGATAAATTAGATTAATAGGTAAAATTACGAGCATTTTGAAAAGTTCTTTAAATATGTAATATATTATGTACCTTTGTCCATCTAAATGTAACTTAACATAAAAGCATTAACTTTTGAAATGTTTCTCATATTAAATATATGAAACATTATTTTAGAAGACTATATATTTTGATATATACTCTATAGAAATTAGAACAGTATGGCCTTTTGAAATAACTTTTTGTTAGTGTCTTTCTTCTATGTAAAAAAACAAACATTAGGCCTCATATGGAATGCTTCTTCTTAAGATATACGACATAGTTTCTTTTCTTTGTAACTATAGAATTGCATGAAACTCCACAGTAGAAGATTCATAATGATAAGAAAGAATTTATTAAAAACCCTTGCAAATTTGGTAGAATGACATTCTATGTATACAATTTTGTTCAAAGGCTTTGTGTGTGGTTTTCAGTCATTAGCAATTACTCTCTTAAGTAAAAGTTTATAGAAGCATTTATTGATTAACTTAGTAATTCTGCAGATATTTATTAATTACCTTTAATGAATAATAGAAGTCATTAGCTTTAGTAAGCAAACACTGGGTGTTGGATTAAAGAACATTTATCCTATTTACTTTTTTGTTTGAACTTAGTTTTTGATTATGTCTATTACAAAAACTCTTTTGAAATGTGAAGGTATGTCATTAAAATACTATCACAAATAAGCTTTATCTTTTGTAATAGATATTTTTCTGAAAATCTGGGTATAAATAAACCAATTAAAATTTTGATATATAATGGTATACCTATTCTTCTATTCCTGCTTTTTAATGATGCATGATGCATATAATAAGGAGGAATTCATTCATCACAGACACTTTATTAGATACTTGGGACAGAAAATGAATAACACACATTCCTTTAAGGTACTTATGATTTAGTAGTCTTTTTACAATACTACCTTGTATTTACTATTGTGAGAGATTAAATGGTTTGGTTCTATGGTGACAGGGGATTAGTATATTTAGAGTTTTAATTTTAATAGGAAACAAATATATAGATATAAATCTGTGTGGTTTTATGCTGTTATTTATATATTTTGAGATTGATCATGGGAAGAGACCATTTTCCAATATCAAGAATGATTAATTTGGTTGGTATTGATTTGGTTCATATTTGAAGGTAATATGGATTTAGAATAAAATAGATGATATATTCTTATACTACTACTTATTTAGATATGTAAGTAAGAATGTTTAAGAAGAAACAAAGTATTCATAGACCTAAATAATACCAGAAATTATGTTGATGATGATGCATCTAAAAAATGATTGACATGTTTATGTTTTTATCTTCAGCAAATATCAGTCTGCTAATTCCTTCACAGTCTCTAAAGTAACAGGTTAGCACTTTTTTAAATCTTATTTTCTTACAACCATGTTGCATGTTATTGTTGCCAAAGATTTGCTTATTGTTTTGTGTTTCAATTCTTCAGTCCAGGCTGTCACTTGTGAAACAACTGTGGAACAGCTCTGTCCATTTCATAAGCCTGCTTCACATTGCCCAAGGTAATGTTTTCTAAATTTTCTCATTCTTCTTGACCAGTGAACATACATGCATGGGGCTTTTACTCTGTGATAACTGTTCTTGCCTGGAATTCTGCTGTGTGAAGGCTTTGAAAGGTGTATGGTCTTGAGCTGCGAAGCGGAAAGGAGTGGTGGGTCATCACAAACTACCTGAACTCCAGGCACTCCCAGTGTGCTTTCTCCAAAGGCCAGGGTGCTTTTGGCTGTTCCATAATACCAGGGCTGTTGGGTGTATTCTGTATGTTCACATGTGCTGTGAAGACTTCTGTCTTAGTCTGCTCAGGCTGATATAACAACATACCACAGACTGGGTGGTGTAAAAAGTAGAAATTTATTTTCACCTAATTCGGGAAGATGGAAGACTAAGATCAAGGTGTGGACAGGTTTGGTTTCTTCTGAAGCCTGTCTCCTTGTTGCAGATGGCTGCCTTCTCTCTGTGTCCTCACAAGACAGGAGAGGTAGGGAGGGGGAGAGACAGAGACAGAGAGAGAAGATTCTCCTTTCCTGGGATCAGGGCTGAACCCTGATAATCTCATTTAACCTTATTTAACTCCATAAAGGCCCATCTCCAAATACAGTCACACTGGGAGTTGGGCTTCAACATATGAATTTGGAGGTACACAAATAGTCTATAACAAGTTGTTACCACAAAAACTATAATGATGTAACATATTTTTAAGCATTTCCATCCAGTTCCTAAATTGGATAAATCTAATTGCGATTGGTAAGTCAAAAAGCCCATCTTCTGCCTTCCTTTTACTTTTGTTTTTAAACTATCTTTTTAAAAATTATAATGGAGTTTATCTACTATACAATAAAGAAAAAATAGTTCATTTATCTTGACCACACTAAGGTGAAAACTGTTAGAAGTATTATGGCCATACATCATAACCATACATAGGAAAAATGAAATATGTCTTTTCACATCCATTCTTACTTCTATCCACACTTCCTCCATTAATGCAAAGAAATCACATGTTAATTCTAAGAACCAGTAGTAAGATTTAGAGGTAGAATTGTAATTGATAACCTGTAATTACTAAAAATTGAGGGAGCTTTTTATGGAAAAGTTTATTTTGGAAAAGCTTCATCACTTAGCCTTTTAAAACTAAAGCAGTGTTTCACTTAAAGAATGAGACTGGTTCAAGGTACTAAAAGACTATGATAATATAAGAAGTAGCTACTTCTTAAGGTAGGTGAAGCTAAAAAATTTTACCATTATGATATAATGAAAAAAATTTTTAGAATTATCCATGAATATTTATTAAATACCCCCTATGTACAGTATTATGCTAGGCCCTATCTCAGCCATGTGACTAGGCTTGTGAAGACCAAATAATAAGGATAATCTCTGTAGAGCACCCCAGGATAAAGCTTCCCTCTAGTAGATGCTCAGTAAATGGTTATTTTAATATCTGTGGAATAATTTATAGCAATATTGTTCCAAAAGAAATAAAAATCACTGAAGTGAAATATTAATAAATGTTTCCTATTTATTTGGTTACTCCAGGAAGGAAAATATTCCTCCAAGAGAGAAATTTTTAAAATTAAATTTAACTGGGGTGCCTGGGTGGGCTTCAGTTAAGCATCCGACTCTTGATTTTAGCACAGGTCATGATCTTAGGGTCGTGGGATTGAGCCCCATGCTCAGCATGGAGTCTGCTTGGGATTCTCTTTCTCCTTCTCCCTCTGCCCTTCCCCCTGTTTGTGCGTACACTTTCTCTCTAAATAAATAAAGAAAGAAAATCTTAAAAAAAATTAATTTTACCTTTTACTGTTACCAACATAACAAATTGGTAGAAGTAATGATTTATAAATAATTTTGACCTTAAGTAGTCTGGAACCACCCCCCCCATTTTCTTTTAAAGACTAGTGAAACAAAGGGTTGTCTTTTCTCATACAAAATTTTTAATAGTTTCCTAAATTATGCTATAATGGTATGATTTATATAGCAGTTTATAACTTTTAAAGAACCATGTGGTTGGTACATCTGTTTCAGAATTTCATGTGACTTAAATAAGTTGAGACATAAATCTATTCCGGAGAAAATGCCAAGAACAAGTAAATGAAAGGAAATTAGCTCAAGACGAGCATGAATAAAAACAATATTTCCCTGTACAGTTGTGTCCTTAAGAGGTTCCCTACAGGCAGAATAGCCCCAAATAAGCAGTCTCTATTATTTAGTTCCATAACCTTGTAAATATCATGTGTTTGTGTTACTAGAGAATTTTTTTTTCCTGACCTGGGGATGGGGCATGAGGTGGAGGGCAGAAATCATACCCTGATTTACATATAATCTATAAATAACTTGATCTTTGAAACTTACTGAATGTTCAAGATGTAAAAGCAGGTATCATTAAAATGTGTCAACATTTTTATTAAAAACTTACAACTAAATTATATATAAAGGAATGCTTACCAGGTCACTATCTACATTCTCAGTAATACATAACAAGGTATTAAAACCAGAGATTAGAACACAAGCAAGTAAAAACCTCCTTCAGTCTTTCTTTGACCTGAACTTGCCTGAGTAGAAACTCAGTTTGAAGCAACCGACCTTGGCCTTCCACAAACCAAGTGCTAAATATAGTCAAGGTAGAGCCTGCAGTGTGATCCTAAGAGTAGAGCAGATGATTTTACTACCATAGGATGGGCAGTGAATGCCCAACTGCTCTCAAACACATGGGGAAAGTTTCACAGTCAATGGGGACAACTTTCCTCCTATAGAAATCCCCAATAGCATCTTTTATAAAAATCAGCTCTTTAAAGTTATAAAAACTCAGACTCATTTATTATTTATATTTAAATGGTTCTAGTTTAGATGTTATAAGTAACAGATAAGCTGTACAACATTATATAAGTTTTAGAAATAAGAAATGCAGCTATTTCTTAAGAGCTATCTTAAGGAATTTTTTCAATTGGTAAAGGTAGTTGTGATTAAAGTTTTTTTCGAATACTTTTGGGAAAATCATTGATTCCTTCATCACACAATGATTTTCATGTAGTCATTTTGTTGAGACTCTGGTGTACTATTTACTAAAATGAATTCTGTTTTTTTCCAGTTTTAGTTTTTAATTTCCTTTTAGTGCACGAGTGTCTGTGTGTGTGTGACTTGAAGAGCCCATTGCTTAAAAAAAGGTGCCACTTTATAGTTTCTTAAACTCTCAGAGTGGAGTTTTTAAACATGTGATTAAACAGTGATAATTGGACCCCATGTTTAAATAAAGGGCTTTTGGATATGTTCTTTAAATGAGCTAAGCCAATCAGATATCAGTAAGGCAATAGGCTATCTGGAGAAAGAATATTCCAGGCGCAGAGAAAGATAAGTGCAAAGGCCCTAAGGAAGAGCCTATTTTTTGTATGTTTGAGAAATAACTATTAGGTGAGTATCACTGGAGCTGGGGGAGAAAGCGGAAGAGGAGGATATAGGGTCAGAAAGGTAATGGGGGGGAGGGAACAACATATGAAGGGCTTACTGGCCATTGTAAGGATCTTGTCATTTATTCTGAATGAGATGGAAAGCCACTGGAGTATTTGGAGCAGAGAAATGTTATGATTGGATTGGCATGCTTTTATATAAATGGGGAAAAACAGGAGTGGAGGGAGCAATGTTGGAAGCAGGGAGATCACAGGGGAACCTATAGCTAGACACCATAAAGTCTAGGGTTATAGTAACTGAGGTGTTTAGGAATGCTCTGATTTTATTTTAACGTATGAGCAAGAGAAATTGCTGGCTGACTGAATGTAAGGTGTGAGAGATAAAGAGAAGGATTGAGGCTAGAATAAAGGTTTTTGGCCTGAGCAACTGGAGTAATGGAGTTGCCCTTTATTGTAGGAAGCCTACAGAAAGAACAGATTTGGGGGCCGGAGGAAGAGATTAGGAATTTGGTTTTAAACACGCTAAGTTTGAAATGATTATTAGAGTTAAGTAGAGATATTGAATAAGCAATAGGACATACAAATTTGGAATTAAGAAGTCTTAACTGGAGATATTAATTTGGAAATCAATAATTTATAGTCATGATTAAAACCATGAAATTAGAGGAGATACCAAAGATGTGAACACAGAAGAAAGAAACTGTGAGATGTGTGAGGCAATGCGTCACATTTTTCAAGTTATCGGTTTACTAAATTCTACAGACACATTGGGTACCAATTCCCAGATACTCAGAAATGCACCCTGATGTTTCTTTCTGCTTAATCCAGAAACTAGAAAGCTTCCTGATTAAGTTAAAAAAGAAAAGAACTCATTTGTGCCAAAAGCTGGAAGTGGGTAAATTAAGCAGAAGCAATTGCATCTACTGCCTGGCTTGTACCTTGACCTATTTCAGAAGAAAAAAAGATGAGTAGGATTGAGAATGCTGTTAACTTTTTTGTGTGCCTGTCTGTGGTCTTATTAGTGAGAATGACTAAAGTAACCAGCTACTTAATATTTATATATATATATTTTTTCAGAGTCTACTGTCCTCGTAACTGTATGCAGGCAAATCCTCATTATGCTCGTGTAATTGGGACTCGAGTTTATTCTGATGTAAGTATCTTAATTTATTTAGCTCTCAGTATTCATGTATATATATGTATACACACATTTAAATGTATGTACATTTATATATAGAAATAGGGAACAGATTCTATGTGGATATACATATTCTCAGAGAAGCTAGTCAGCAATAACACTACAAAATGACTATCCTTATGCAAATATGAGTGCAAATTAATTTATTTTTACTAAATTTTTCTTTATGTCCTACCCATACATTGTACATCAGACCCCTATGAAATAGTCCAGTGTCATCTTTCTGAAGGAAAATTCATTTTGCTTTTTTAAAATCTTCCTTTTGTTTCTTCAGTAATTTATAGTGTAAACTTGATAATTAAGAAATTATCAAATGTATGAACAATATCTTTCATATTGTGGCAAAGGAGCACTTAAAAAGTAGCATAGAATCAAGGACAGATAATACATTAAAATATGTACAAAAGGACACCACTTGAGGGGATGTTATAATGGACAACGTTACTGGGTTGGACAAGGACTATTAGCTGGGAGGGCTTCCATATGGACAAGTGCTCTTTGAGCCAGGTTTCAAGTGTGGGTTGATAAATTGGATTAGGGACACATTCTAGGTGGGATGAACAGCATCTACAAAGACAGGGAGGTGACAGCAGGTGAGATGCACGCATAACACATAGGTTTGCTTGCTCGGAACAGGTGAGCATTGAATCTCAAAGGGACTGCAGCCAATTTTGTGCGAGGGATGGAGGGATCCGGCTCTTGAAACATGTAAATGGAGAGTCTAAATGGATGCTGATGAGTTTAGATTTTATGTGGCAGACATTTAGAAACCATTACAAATTTCTAAGCCAGAGAGATGCAAAAACAAATTCAGGAAATACACTCTTGAAACACATATTCAATAGAATACTATGGAAATAGGTTTGTGAAAAGAGGTCTAAAATAGTATTTACCATCTTATTTCCATTGGTGAGTTCATTGAGGTCCAGGGTTTTGTTTTGTTTTGTTTTTGTTTTTAGTTCAGTGTTAGCTCTGAAATTTTCTCCACATCTGAGTCCTTCCCAGGCTTCAGCTTTGCACTATACGTATCTGCAGCTTAAATGTCTTACTGGTATCCTAATTTATTAGTTCTCATGTTTGTGCTTATCTTCTTATCCTCCTGTCTGTTAAAATCATGGTCATTCTTCACATCCTAAATTATTGCCACTTTCTCTGTGGAGTGTATTGCGGGATCTCCTAATACATGTATAACGTCGTCCTTCTTTCAACCCCTATAACTTTATTTTTTTCCTTTTAGCATGTAGCTGATTCTGTTAGTGTCATGATTGTTTCTCCACCTCTTTTATTATTTTGAAGTTCCCTGAGGGCGACAGCTGGGCTATTCATGCATCATTTTTTCATCAACAATTTGATGTGTGCCAGCCTGTGAACAAGACAGAATTACATCCTGCCTTAACAAACTTAGAGCACACAGTGACATCAGAAATTAAGCAGATAATCTTGCACATAAATATTTGTCGAAAAAATAAGTTGATAAGTGTACATGAATAAGCCTAGCTAAAATTATCAGAGATTTCAAAAGAAATTATTCTTTTTAGATTGTCCCTTTAAACACCAAACTTTTCATTTTAGTCATGCCTGGTGAAAAATCTTTCAAAATATCCTATACACTTCTATACCTGTCAGCCATCTATTTTTCTAGAGTTAATGTTTTATTAGAACTTATATCCTGAGGTCATTTTATATTCCTTAGGGCAATAAATATAGGTGATTATGTATTATTATGTAGATCCTTTTAAAAGTAAGTTGGAAATATAAGGATCACTATTATGAGGTCAGTACAGAGTCAGAGATTCAAGAATTAACTGTCAATCTTCCCACCCCCTACAAAATACATTATCTTTTTGAATACAAGATATGGAAAGATATCTTCTCTCCCTCCCTCCCCACATTTCCTTCTGTCTCTCTCTTTCTGTTTATACAGCTACAACTTGTACATTCTATTGCTTTGAACTTTTCTCATTTGTTACAAATAAAGTTAATTTCTGCATTCATTAAAAATGTTTCACTGTTTTCACAGATAAATTCTTTTTCTTTTCGTGATATATTAATTCTTACAAAGTGCGGGTATAAAAAGAAAATCTCTTCTGACCTTTGAGCTCAAATAGGAATGCCTGCTGACTGCATAGTTATGGGCAAAACAATAGTTTCAAAACATATTAAGTGCTTGGATTTAGTGAATGTTATATCTAAGCACTTTTATTGCCTTGGGGAAAATGCTGATAATACTCTTTTAACAGAGCAAGATAAATACTGAAATGTGTACAGAATTATTTTTAATTTATCTGTTATGTACCATATTGGATACAAACATTAATTCAATGAGGGACTTTAAACTGAATAAAATTCCTCTTTAGAGTAAGGATTCAAGACTTTAGATATATGGTATTTTGTGATATAACAAAAACATGAAAAGGATTAAACAGCTTGGCATTCAGGCTCTCTGATCTAATAAGTTCTGACTGATGCCACAAAGTTCAGAGCACAGTAATAAAGCAAGGTCATGTAAGATGCACATGCTTATGTGAACTTAAAAAAAGCACATTAAGTCACGCACATGTGCATAGAGATAAAAAAAAAGAACACACCAGTGGGATCAGAAGAGACCCCTCGGATATGAGGGGGATTGTTTTATACTGAAACAGTTCAAGTGTTTCATTTTGTGGGATTTCCTCAGGCTGTATTCAGCTATTGACAAATTTTGGTAGAACATTAGGATTAAAGCGCAAACATCAAAGTCTGGAGAAGACTTTAATGGGACAAAGGAAAAGAGTTGACTTCTAGAAATCCAGTTAATAATTTTAAAGTGTTGGACCTGAAAATAATTTTCTCTTCCATAGAAATACAATTCAATGCAGACTGTGTAACTGGTACAATGTAATCATAGCACTTTCCTAGTACTATGTCAGACCATTCAAACCAAAGTGATAGCCATTGCCAATATAGGTAAGAAGCTATGATTGTTCTTTATATTTTTCTCCTTGGGCAGATTTTCTCTGCATAGATTACATTATTTAATAGAAGAAAACTCCCCATTTAATACTTGTATTTTGGAAAAGGGACTGTAAAGATATACAGAACTATGATTTGTTTGTAAGTCAAAACTGAACATAAATGAGGTGCAGATAATAAGCCTGTGAACATTTGGTCAGAGTGACTCCAGTAGGGACTAGCAAAGGCTGAAATTTAAG
Source organism: Phoca vitulina (assembly GCF_004348235.1). Classification (NCBI taxonomy): domain Eukaryota; kingdom Metazoa; phylum Chordata; class Mammalia; order Carnivora; family Phocidae; genus Phoca; species Phoca vitulina. The sequence continues at coordinate 24,940,837 of NW_022589728.1, forward strand.
AATGATAAATAGGCCCTTCAAGAGATAGAAGGAGCAAGTTTGCATCTGATTGCTTCACTATAGCAAAAGCCTGCTATTTGGAAAGGCAAATGTTTGTTAGATTAAATGGTGAAGGGATTTTACCATTGTAGCTACCCTTAGGATCTGCCTCAGACTCCCTCAGAGTGGGCTTTGACTTTGTGACTTTTGAAACATTCCTTTATGCACAAAACATCCACCTGTAACTGCTGAATATCAGTCCAATGGAAGAGTAGACTGGACAAGTTCAGCAGGAATTTCCTAATAACGATGGGTTTTTCCTCGTCCCCTCAGCTGTCCAGTATCTGCAGAGCAGCAGTACACGCTGGCGTGGTGCGAAATCATGGTGGTTATGTTGACGTCATGCCTGTGGACAAAAGAAAGACTTACACTGCTTCTTTTCAAAATGGAATCTTCTCAGAAAGGTAAATTTAAAAATGTATACATATATATTTTGTATTTTATATATTTATAGTCTCTGTCTTCCCCCCTCTCTCTTCCCCTCTCTCTCTCTACACCCCCCACCCCACACACACCCTTTATGCTTACTTTACAACCAACTCACTTTAGTATGGGTTTGGAGTTACATGGCTGCTCCAGTATGTTTCCTTTAAACCCTGTGTAATATTGGTCCTCTAGGGATGGGAGAAGCTGTGGTACCAGAGGAGCCTGTCTCCTACAGGGTTATAAAAATCAACATGAAAATCGGATTATGAGTCAGAACCACTCTTGGTTAATTGATTTTATAGTAAGGAAATTTCTTTCATCCTCTTTTGGACTTTCTAGATTAGTTCTTATATTCTTATATGTAATTCTCTCTAGGTGAGCAGGGCACTGAATATTTCTCTAATCCAGTTATATGACGAAGTATTTGCAAAAAACGAGTCTGATTTTTCCCAGAACCAAATTCTCTTTTTGATTAGAAGTTGGATACCTAGTATGACATAAATGAATGCCTTCTGGTCATCTCATACTATTCAGTCCATTATTATTATATATTTCAGTGGTTTGGGAAAATGCATATGACTTACTTTATCAAGTATTAAAAAAAGGTAAGAGCAAAGAACCTATAGTGATTTTTCAAATCATTTGTACTTGGGGAAGTAGCATTAATTCTCATGTATGTTGTATAGATACAGAAAAGTTCCTAACTTTTAGACATTTACTGGGTTCTTTAAAATTGCCAATGCAAATTTCGTACATACAGTAAAGTTTTTATAAAGGACACCAAGGGATGGTCCTATGTAAGGTATCTAGATTGCCTTTCACATAACCATCTGAGTGCCATCTTTATAAAAAGACAGCTTTGCATTTAGCATCTGTTATGCATCTGGGAAATTCATAGTAGGTGCTCAAAAATAATAGTACTCTAGAGTATTGCATAAGTATCACTATCTTCTTAACTTGCAGCTAACTTTTAACCATATTGGTCAGTTGTAAACCTAGGTCTTAATATTCCCCCAGTAAAACGGAATAACGGCTGCCTAACTCTGCTTTATTAAAATCAAAGGTGGTAATACAGGAAAACATGATCTGGAATCTCTTAAGTTATATATAAAATACTATTATTACCACTGTGCACCTTAAATTTTAGTAAACTTGCAGCCCAGCATACAACCAAGATTTAAAGAATTACGTCATCCTCACTCGAGCTTTCCAATAACTATAAATTATAGTAGCCTAAGAGAGTTGGCCATCTGGATTCATAGAGCTGCTTTCTTGACTGTCATAAGTAAGCATGATTTATTTGGAGGATTATATGTGGAGATGACATCAATATACTTTCTGTATTTTTTTGCAGTTTACAGAATCCTCCAGGAGGAAAGGCATTCAGAGTATTTGCTGTTGTGTGAAGTGGAACACTTGGAAGACGATCGTAAAGACTATTCCAAATGCCATACTTCTGAAGTTTGTATAAAATTGTAACATTACTGTACAGAAGATATCAACTATTTTCAGCCCCCCAAAAAGTGCCAAATGCATATAAATCTTGATAGATAAATTCTGTAAAAATTAAACATGGGACATTATTAACTTTGGGAAAAGTAATGAATATGTAATGGTTTTAGAAATCCTGTGTTAAATATTGCTATATTTTCTTAGCAGTTATTTCTATAGTTAATTACATAGTCATGATTGTTCTACATTTCACATGTTATTTTATATGGTGCTTTGTATATGCCACTAATAAAATGAATCTAAACATTGAATGTGAATGGCCTTCAGAAAATCATCTGGTGCATTTAAAAATAATCAATTCTTAAAAAATGAAAGGAACCATAGTATCACATTTCCCCCAGCTCAATACTGTGCCATTACCTACTCCAAATAATCTGAAATTGTTTTCCACTTAATACCTGTATAGTTTTTCTCTTCTGTTAAGTTTAGGCATATCAAATATTATGTCCTGATATTGCACTTCTTATTTTGTATAAACTAATTCCTTAATATCCAAATGAATCTATTAAAATGTTTGATTCCTTGGGAATGGCTTTAATAGTAAGTGGAATGAACTATTGTTCCATGGTAGAATAGTGGTATGAAAACATTCCTAGTGATAATATAGTAAATATAGGGTTAAGCACAGGCAGCCAGAGCTTTCTATGTATTGTTCAAAGTGAGGTCACACATTTTTCTTTTGTATCCTGGCAAATACTCCTGCAGGCCAGGAAGTATGATAGCAAAAATTTTAACAAAGATAAACTAACGTATTGCATCACCATTGCCACTGATTTTATTAATGGTAAATGGCCTTGTGTATAAATGTTGCCATATTATTGTACCTGTGATGGTGATATACTTGTTTCTATGAAAAATGTATTGTGCTTTGAGACTAAAAACCTGTAAAATGTTAATTTTGGTATTTTTTTTCCTGCTGGTGAATTTACTCTTTCCCTGTAAACGTATTAAAATTAATCATGTTTCAAAATATTTTTAGTCCCTTCTTCCTTATTTTGATTTAGAAATCATTTTACATTAACGAAATTATTGTAAGTCTTTTAAATTTGGGTTATTGACAATATAAATAACATCCTTAATACCAGAAGTCTGTAAAGTCAACTTGACTAGATATTTGTATATGAAAGAGAAGACAATCATATATTTAGGAGCATTGTATCAAGAGAAAATTTGAATAAAATGAAGAAAGAATCTGAAGGATATAAAGTAATTATAAAAGAATTGACAAGACAGTAAATACTTCATATATTTTCAGAAAATAAATGATTACGTGTTTAGGAGCAGATAAAGGGGAGATAAATCATATGCAGAGATCTGGAAAAGCAAGAGAGCTGGATAATAGAAAAACAAGAAAGGAGAGGCTCATATAGACCATTGCTGGAGAACAAATGGTAAAGAAAATGATACCTTGATCACTTATCAAGCACTGGCCAGAAATTAAGCGATTCAAAATATGGGTAGTCAAAACTTAAGCATTTGTAGATTAAAAATATCAAAATTTAATCAGATTTGTGAGAACATTTTTTTTCCCAAAAGACACATTACACCTTCTTAAATAGCATGATTGAAATGAAAACTTTACCCAGATTCATCTTCTGCTGTCCATTGCTCCCCCCCGCCCCCGCAGTAGGGAAGCCCCATCTTTTCTTGTCAGTATAAAGATTCTCATATTTGTCCCTAGTTTAGGTATTCACCGTCAATTTTCCTGTACTATTACAGGGTCTCCACCTGGAGCCTTATTTTGTTTCTTTCCATGCCTTTTCAATCCATCTTTAAAGTTTTCACTGGAATTACTCTTTTCCATAAGTTTCCATTATTTAAGAAAACCTAATCATCTTATAAAAACATTTAAGAACCTCCATAGTCTTGCTCCATATTGCTTACCTATGCTTTTCTATAATACAAGGTGTGGCCTTGAGTAAGCTTCTTAACTTTCCAAACTTTAATTACCTCGCCTGAAAAATGGGATGAATAATACTTCATAGGGATTGCTCTAAGAATTAATTGAGATATTATGTATAACATACTTAAACACATAGTATGTGGTAAATATGTTAGTTCTTATTATTAATATAATCATTCCTGTTACTTACCTTGGAGAAACTATGTATCTGCCATGCTAGACTACTGATCCTTCAGCACTTAATATGAAATCCTCTAGGAATTTTCTTGCAATTCTCTTGGTAAGAATTAAATAATGCTCTCTAATATGTCCTTTTAATTTGACCATACTAATTTTTAGATTTTGCCTTGTATTATATTTAGTTCTTTAAACTTAAGGATAAGCTCCTTGAGAATTGTAACATTCTTACCTCTTTACCGCAGAGATACAATGATTTTTACATTCTATAAATGGTTGGTCAGTACTGCTAAATGAATATTCCAACAATTTTAAATTTTATTCTTGAGGACAAATGAATATTGTTGCGTACTATCAGCAGAAGATACTATAGCTAATGAAACTAGATCATTGATAAACATTCTAAATGTGGATCTAAAACAGAGGTTAATGCTTATAAAATGGTATTAACATTATTATTGCAACTTTGAAAGTTTACCAGACCATGTGTTAATTATTTCTTTAATGTTCTGCATCTAATAAAAGTGATCTGTGTATTTCAAGCAAAGCCGAATTCTCCAGAAAGATTTCTCTCCTAATCTGTTAGATAATTGGCTCATTATAATGTATGCTTTTCTATTCAGTATTGTATTTTGAAATATTGACTTCTCTAGCATTTCTAAAATGTTTTTAAAAGAACTGTAAACTCTTGAAGAACATAGCGAGCTTAACAAACAGCTATCATTTCTGCAAACATACCAAACTTCAGATTTGGGGCTTAAACTAACTTACTGCACAAAGAGTCATATTGTTTACGTTGATTTAAAACACTTATCTTAGGTGGTATTTCAACCCTGGCACCATAATTTTCAGGAGCTGAAGAAACAGTTTAGCCAAATAATGTGATCCTTTCACTAATTTGTTAGAATTCAAGGCTAAATTAGATCAGTTAGAATTTTTGAAAGGCACCAGGGGACGCCCACTTTCTTGTGGATTCAGAGTCTGGAAAGGTGATTACATCATACTGGGTAAGGCCCTGCTGACGTAAGCAATTGTAATTCACAGGTGCCGCCCATCTCCTTTAGCCCCGGTCGCCGCACTGGCTTCTGAGATCACGGGAGGTTTGGCTCTGAGGTATCGCGAGATCTGGTTTTCGCGGTTTTAACTATCCTGTTGTGGAAGAGAAGGGACCCTGGTAGCAACGGGTATTCTGGACAGGCTCTCTCCTTTGGCTTGTCTTAGCTCTATGCTCCCCAGATTCCGGAAGATCTCAGGAAGCCTGGCTGCCAAGTCAGCACGAACCGCGCGTGCAGAGTTCCCTATTCCGGTGCCTTCCTTCAGGCATCCTGGAACTCTAGGCCTGAGTTAACAGGGGCCACCGCAGCCTAGCCAGCCATCCTCCTGGGGCCAGAGGTTCCTCCTACTGCGTTCCCCATGCCTAGCGTGGAAGGCCACGTGAGCCGGAGGTGCCGGGCTGGCGCATAGGGCCTTGTGGGAGTCAGGTCTCCAAGGTTCCTCATCAGCAGACATGCCGACAGTGCCTTGGATGGCAAGACTAAGGAGCTCCTGTGAGATCTGGCTGCAGGGGAACAGGCATCTCTGTTTTGGGGCATTCTGGACCTTGGCAGCTTGGTGTGTTCCCCACAAGTCCCTGCCTGTGGCCTGCTCTATCCACTGCCCAGACCCAGATTGGGGGCAGACTGGACCTTGCAGTAATAAAAATAGGCCAGATCCTGTATTTACACTTAGCTGAGAGGTGAGTGTTCATTTATAGCTGTTAAGTATAAGTGACCTTTATTTAATTCAAAGAATTCCACCAGAAGTATTTAATTGACTTCGGTTATCGTACATTAGAGGAAGAAAATTGGAGACCGTTATTACTGCCTAATAATAAGATTTTTGCTTCTACTTGGCTTATTGCTTTGGTACTGCTGAGATGTTCAATGAAAGGAAATAATTATGGTAATATTATCCAGAACAGATGTGCTGGAAATTGTCCCATAACTTTGATAGGGTTTTAATCGACAAAACAAAACAAAAAATCTTAGGCTCCTTTGAGAACTGTAGTTGGATAATCTCTGCCTATGTTGTATGTGAGTTTATGTGTGTGTATAAATTTATATTTGTCACAGATTGATGCTGTGTTAGATAAATGTCTTCGAGTTCATCTAACTACCATTTATTATCTCAGTTTGCTGATGGAAAAAAAATGGAATATGTACTACCTTGGCCAAAGTCACATAGAGCTGTGACTAATTTCAAATAAATTCTTTATATTTCCAATCATATTTTCTATATTTCCCTGAGATACAGCCAGGAATAAGAGCACAAACCAAATGTTAGAGTCCTGATGCCTAAATACTTTAAATACTTGCTCACAAACTTAAGAAAATACCAAGTCATTGCAATGTAATCCAATACTGTACATGTAAGGGTGAGTGCCACACTAATAAGAAATAAACCTAATTGGGTATTTAGATGTGTCAATTTAGGAGCATATTTATTTGTTGCATGAGAACTTATTTTTTAAAAAGTAAAATACATCTTCTACCGCATATGCACTCTCAAAGACATTATAAAGCAACAAGACAAGTAGTATTTCTGTATGAACTAGAAGCCTATTGAATGCTTTTTTTCTTTTTTTTTTTTTAAGATTATTTATTTATTTATTTATTTAACAGAGATAGCACAAGTAGGCAGAGCGGCAGGCAGAGGGAGAGGGAGAAGCAGGCTCTCCGCTCTGCAGGGAGCCCGATGCAGGGCTCGATCCCAGGACCCTGGGATCATGACCGGAGCCGAAGGCAGACGCTTAACCAACTGAGCCATCCAGGAGCCCCCTATTGAATGCTTTTTAAAAATAGTACTAATAATAGCCATTTTCACATAGTGCTTATTTGTGCCAGGCACTGTCCTAAGTAGTTTTTACCTAAATTCACACATTCCACACTGTAATCCAGTGAGGAGAGTACTATTATTATCATGTTCATTTTATGGATGACAAGAGGAGTTCAGTAACTTCCTCAAAATCACCCAGAAAATAAATATTGGAGCCAGGATTCAAACTCTTAAAATATGGCTCTGGATTCTGTGCTCTAAGTAATTATTTCCCCTCCCATAGCCAGCATCTTTTATGTTAGGTGTATAGACAGTCTAATCTCTTTATGTAAATATCTTTTTTCAGAATAAGTACAAAGTGTGAAGATATTTTTGTCATAAACAAATGCCCTGAAGAAGTCATTTACTGCAGAGGAGGCTTCCAGTAACCAGACAAATGCCCCGCTGGACTCCTAAGGGACATCACTTAGACATGTAAGTCCCTTATGCAATCCCTTGGCCCCTTGATTATATTCCCTTGTCTTCTCTCCCCCTGCTTTGCTTCTGATCAGTGTCATGTTGTGAGGGCTATCCCCCACATGCAAACAAGTCAAAGCATTCATTGTTCAGTAAGTTTGTGTGTGCTCTTTCCACCTGTGGTTATATATTTTTCCTTGAAATATATTTACCCCCTATGGTTGGTATATATTTTCCATTTGCACATCTGTTTTTTTATTCATTTATTCCTCCTTTCTTGTCTACTTTTGGATGAGTCAGGTTTAATTTAATTATTCTGTTAATCTTAAAAATAAAACTGCCAGTTGGGGTGCCCAGGCGGTGCAGTTGGTTGAGCTTCCGACTCTTGTTTTTTGGCCAGGTCCTGATCTCAGGGTGTGAGATAGAGCCCAAGTAGGGCTCTACACTCAGCGGGGTGTCTGCTTGAGACTTTACCTCCCTCTCCCTTTTTCCCTCCCCACAGCTCTCTCTAAATGAATAAATCTCTTAAAAAGTCAAAATAAATAAATAAAACTGCCAGTTATTTTACCAGAAAAAAATAGATTTTTTTTGGGGGAATAGCAGAGAATTGCAATCTGGGACAAGCAAGCTAAAAAACCATAGGCAAGTCCGCAGAACAAAGGACGTTCATAGAAGAAAGGGGGATATTGTGAGGGCTGTTATAAACAAAAAGTCCACTGGAGTAAACTGGGAGTTCCGACTCCAGGGGCTTTTCATTGTCAGAGCTGGGACTGTCTCTCATTGGCTGGGCTGTGGTAGGGAGGAGAGAAGAATTTTTTCCTCCTGCTGGTGTAGTGAAGTAGTAACTCAAATAGTATGAACTTGCAACTTTCCTATTGGGTTTGCAATTAAATAGTAGGGCAGAGGAGCTCCATGCTGGTCCCTTGACTCCCTTCTAAAGTTTTTTAAAATTGATTTTCACAGATCCATTTTTTCCTTCTCCATTAACAGTTTAACTCTCTTATTTTTCTTACAGTGGTAATTTCTAGACAACATAATATGCATTTTTTTATGTATTACTGTCTACCTTTAAATTAGCACATTTGTCACTTCTCAATGCAAGCACCTTCAAACAATTTCACTCTGTTTACCCCACTCCTGCCTTTTGTGCTTCTTTTGTACTAAATTTTACTTCTATGTTTGTGATCTGCCTTACAAGACATTATTATTTTTCACTGAAGTAGTCAATTTCATTTGCATTCACCTTTTCCAATGTTTGTCATTATTTCTGATATTCTGTGTTTCTATATAGTGTCATATTTATTCAATATGAGGGCCTATCTTTTCATATCCAGTAGTGAAGCCTACTGATTGTATATTTGCTCAGTTTTTATTTATCTGACACGTCTTTACTTTGCCTTCATTTTTGAAGGATGTTTTTGTTAGAATTCTAGGTGAATTGTCTTTTTCTTTTTGATCACTTCAAAGATATTCCATTGTCTTTTGCCTTCCATACTAATGATGATCCTTAAACTATAAGTTTTAATTTTTTTTTTCTTTTGGTGCTCCTTTGAAAGCAAAGTGTGATTTTCTTTGGCTGCTCTTAAAATTTTTTCTTTCTCTTTATTTTTTGGCAACCTAACTAATAACTAACAAGTAACTAAAATATTGAAATCACCCATAGATTTCTCTTTTTCTTTCTTATTTTTCTTTGATTTTTGGTCATTTGTTTATTTTCCTTTTGCATGCCTCATACTTTGGACTGGATCAAAATTGTAGCAATTCAAAATGATGTTATCTTCCTCCAGGTGGGCTAAATTTTCTTTTGGAAAACAGCCAGAGCACTAGTGGATCCCCTTGGTCCTATTAAGGCTTGGTTTTAGTCTTTGTTAGAGCTATTTTATTTTTGTCTTTATTCCTAAGGTGTAGCCCTTAATATTACAGTGTTGCCTTTCTGGGGTCTCAGATTAAAGCTTTGGGTCTTACCAAAGCCACTCACCTTGGCAGGGTTTGAACTCCAGCTATTATCCCAACACCATGTGGCTGCTGTGATCTCTGCTTTAGCATTTTAGCCCCCCACATGCTGTCTCTACTAAGACTTAAAAAGATTTTTCTAAGTCTTACTCTCTGAGTGCAGTTTAGAAGTCAGCCAATGATTTAGGGGAGATTTGTATATGAATTTTTGAACTCTGTCTCTTGGGTTTTCTTCTCCCCTGGGGTTTGCCCTTTAAATGGCAGTCAGTATGGGAGCCCCAAAATCTGCTCTCACTCTGCTCAGTGCAGTAAGACTTGCACTTCCTGCCTATGCTCTATTTCCCTTGTCTGATATTTGGAAAATGACTTTAGTGAACAAGGAAGGCCAGAGAGAATATGAATTTCACATTATACATTCCCTTCTCTCAAGGAGGTTAGCTCTTCAAGTCCTTTCTATATTGGATGTTTTCCAAAACCTTCAAATCCATGCTTTATAAATTTTTTCCGCTTTTATAGATGTTTTGTGCTGAAGGATTAGTCCAAAGCAAGCTATTTTACTATGGCTGGAACCAGAAGGTCACACATGTTTATTTTTATAAATTGTACTTTATTCAGAAAGGTAATGTAACTCATGATGACAATGAAAAAGAATATAGAAGTTTGAAAGCTATATAATGAAAAATATATTACTCTGACCCCCATTTCCCTTTATAAATTCAACTAAGCTTTGTATGCATTTACAATTACAGATACGCATGTCTTTGTATGTATTTATGAATTTGTACATATATGCATGTGAACTCTTAACATTATGCTACTCTAATTAAGAAATTAACACTTCCTTATTAATTTAAACCACTTTTACCATTTTTCTTTTCATTTTTACACTTTGTATGTTGTTAAATTTATCAAATCTTTCCCTTAATGATTTCTGAATTTTGTGTCATCTGCTTAGAAGGGTCATCTTACTCCAAGCATATGTTAAAAAATATCTTCAATGTTTTCTTCAGGCACTTGGAAGTTTTCACTTACTATGTTAAAATGCTGAATCAATCTAAAATTTATTTTGGTATAAGGGCTGAGGGAAGGAGAAATCCAGCTATATTTTTCCAAATGGCTATCCATTTTTTGTAACACTGTTTTTTGATTAATTCATCTTTTCTACATAAATTTGAAAATGCTGCTGTATTTGAACTAAATTTCTATAAATATTTGATATAACTATTGGCTCTATCTTCTGGTATGTTCCTCTCTTCTGATTATGTAGCTATTAGCCAGTACTAACATGTTTTATTAATTTTTTTGTAATATATTTTAATGTGTGTTGTGGCTTACTACTCATATTTAAGAATTTTCCCAATTAGTCTCACATCTTTATATTTTCAGTGTAAAAAGTCATTTTTTGTCAATTAGATAGTCCAGTTTGAAAAACACAGGTATAATGTTGAACACCCTGTGCTTTTGCTTTTCATCATAATTGCAGTTCCTGTTACCATTATTTCTATCCTTTTTATTAAACTGGATCAATTGTATCCCTAGAGCCTATGACCTGAGGTCATATGTCATATGCACTCTGTGATGTGCTAGTATGTCCCTACTCCCTCCATACACATCCCTCAGGCAGAGCCCCTTGAGAGCTCCTTTTCTTTTTCTATCTCCTGTTATAAAACCAAGCCTAGTCCATCTAAATAGGATTTTGATGACATAAATGTATAAACCACATCACAAAGAAGTACTTGATATAAATGGGCAATAAGTTGTAGTCAGTACCAAAAAGAATAGCATAGGAAAATATGTGTTTCAACATTGAGCTGTGCACTGAACTTAGATAATATTCTCGCTTAGTTCCTAGCTCTCTGTCTGCTACAAATACTCATCACATTGTTGTAAATAGTAAATACTATTTTAAATATCTGGCTATACTTGGAGAGTAATCCTCCATTCATTTGGTTGGTGCCAAACTAAAACAGAGCTGTTACAGTCACACAGGTAGGTCAGACACTTAGGACCAAAAGTCAGTGAGTCATCAAGTTTTGCTTTCATAATTTCCAGGCACTGGGGGAATCCAAGATCTGGAAGATCAAAAAAGGGTGGGGATCAGTTCTTGGTTGCTAAATTAGGCGGGAGTGTGGAATACCTACAGTTAATAGAGTAAGGTAAACATAACAGAAAAATAAAAACAGGGAGAATGCAGAAGAGATTAAGCGTCTGGACAGGTTTATTTGTCTGTAATGTCAAAAAGAAATGTATGTGCAGCTGCTCTGGAGGCTTGTGTAGGTTAGATACAACAGAGTTAGGTGTTAATGTATGTCTGGCACATATTCTAGGAGAGCTCATCAGTATACCTTTCCTTTGTTGAAATAGTGTAGTCCTTTGAAATGTCTGACCTACTAACTGCTTTATATGAAAAAGAGGTAGTAAAGCATTTGACCTGGTGTGGACCTACCTATGATTATCTAAGGGAATGTTAGTCCATTGCAATGCAAGGTCTACTTTGAATGTACACAGCCTTTAGGAGACATTGCAATATAAATCAGGGTTTCTTTGGTTATTGCCACATTTTAATCATTTAAAAATATTTTTTTGTTCATGGGATAGTATCCATAAATATTGGCACATTTAAGAATTTATGTAAAAGAATACACATGCATCAGTGTATACATATTAAGAACCATTTAAGTATGAACAGAAGACATAATTTATTTCTTATATATGCATTATTTCTTTTTATCTGTGCACACTCTATTGCCTCATAACACCACAGGTGATAAAGTGTTGAAATTATAGCATTTGGCATGTAATACAATAAATGTGAAGATTTTGCAAACATTTGAAAATGAGAATATGAATAAGAATTCCTTTATGTGCTCTTTACTAATAGTTATTAATAAATATAATCTTTATTGCATATGTTGAATTGTCTTTCCTCTTTATATGAGTCATCTTATTGAAACCATTTAAGCACTTTCCTTGTGTCAATTGAAGATCTATAACAATCCTGTAAGGAAAAAAGGAGTTAAAAAAAAAAAAGTAAAAAATTATACTAAGCCACAGGTAGTTTCTGCTGGTTCTAATGGCTCTTCCCCAGCTCTTTTGGTCAATATGATGTTCTATTTGACAGTAGCTGTTAGTGTAGCACTGCCAGAGAAAGCCAGCCCGTGCATGCACCAGCCAATATTCCTCCACATCCTCACATGTTGAGTAAATCTTTGCTTACTGGCAGCCTTGCCCACTGGTTGGAGCACTTGACTGGAAAGGAGAAACATAGATGTGAAAACTTGGGTTGAGGGGGAAAGAGGAGACGTGGAAAAGTTCAGAAAAAAAAAGGGAAAAGGATTTGAGAATTCTTCTCCTTAAAAATAAAAAATAAAAATTTTAGAATGATGAATCAAAGTGGAAAATATTCATGTATAATTCATAGCCACGTAACCATTGCTCCCATGGATTTTTTTAAACTTTTTTTTCTTTTAAGATTTTATTTATTTATTTATTTAACAGAGGTGGGGGGAAAGCACAAGCAGGGGGAGCAGCAGGCAGAGGGAGAGGGAAAAACGGGCTCCCTGTGGAGCAGGGCGCCTGATGCAGGGCTTGATCCCAGGACCCTGGGATCATGACCTGAGCCAGAGGCAGAGGCTTAACCGACTGAGCCACCTAGGTGCCCCTGCTTCCATGGATTTTTAAAACAACACAATACAATGAAAGAAGTGTTTAGATAAAAGTATCAACAGTATTGACTTCTTACAAATTCTTTACACTTAGAAGGAATACAGTTCTTCCAAGAGCAAGATGAAGTTTTACTTCCAGGGAAACATGCCACCATAATAGTTAAGGAAATGCTGTCTTTATTTTCAACATTTTTGAGCCAAAATTTAGCCGATATGTTCTTGTCCTTTGTAGTCTTCTTCAGATGTCTATAGATAAATGTATGCTAGCTATCATTTCCATTTATCCATACATAAGAAACAAGTAACTTATTTCACTCTGATAAAAAGTATCAGATTGAAAGGACTGATAGTTGAACAGATGTTGAAAAATATTTCTTTCTATTTTCAAAACCCTAATACAGAATAAGTGAAAGGAAAAGTATATGTTCATTGAAAAATACTTATATTTGTTTGCATTAAGAATGTTTACTTATAGGGTAATAACCTAAGTAAAGTACAAGTGAATTCCTAAAAATAATATAAGCATAACTAACATAACACAACTATTGTAATAATAAATAAAACAAGTATTTGTATGTTCTAGGTGCATATAATTTATTCTATACCTTATGTAATAAAATAAAACCTAAAAGATTTCATTTTTGGAAAGATGACAGTGAGGATCAGAAACAAATAATTAAGCTCTTGTAATAAAAACATATTTTCAGGAGCACCATTAAAAATAGATATAAGTAAAGGTTGAAATATTTAAAGTTATTAATGTCATTTCACTTCTTACAATCATTTTTAAGCAAACCCTTTTCATAGACAGAATGTGTACAGATTAAGTTGTGTGAAAAGAGAACAATAAACCACTTTGTCTTGCAGTATCAGCAGATGAGTAGACATCTATGAATGGAGAAGATAGAAAAAACTTGCCAATATCAACCTTTCAATCAGATTTTTTTGTAAACATATTCAACAGAAGAGGATAGATATGTAAATTTTCATAAACATTGCTTGTTTAAGGAACAGTTTAGATACCTTAGACAAGCTGGATGTGTAATGTAAAAGATAAAGCAAGATAAGATATTGCTAGAAGAACTCAGAATTCAAAGAATAGGTGTAAAGTAAAAGAATACCCATGATGTAGGTGCATTACATTGAAAGCAGATTTAAAAAAAAGAAAGAGTAATCTGACAATAGAACACGTTTTTGGCAATATCTCCCCTACTCCAGTCAAACACCAACAAAACAGCCACCCGATACTTATGGTTTCAGAGCGGTGCTGTACCTCACTATGCCTGCCTCATAGAAACCAGTGATTCTGATTGCCCCATTGGGTATTGGTGGGCCCAAACAGGCAGTTGACTTCCAATCTCAACTAGTATAATCAGTAGATGCTTTGGTTTCCTTGCTAGGGTAGTGGCAATGGGGCTGAGTGGGAAACTCATCTCTATTCCCCATCCAGCAGAAGCAGGCAGTGCTTCTATCCCCCCACTACCCCACCCAGATAGTTTCCGTATGGTCCAGTGGTTGGTGAACCTCCACTGCCATCTAGCATCAAGGAGACTGAACAAGATGATGCAAAACAGACTACTCACCCCTCTACTGCCTCCTGCATCAGCAGGGCTCAGTGAAATGGTAAGACGTAGGACTAGTTTGTATTCTGCTTTTCCCTTTCTCTTCCTCTAGTAGCGTGGGGCCCAGCAGGGAAGGGCTCTTATACCTCTACTTGGAAGAAATAGTACTGCACTAGTGGGTATCCCACTTGTGTGGGGTGGTGTGGTAAGACCAAGCAAGAAGCTAGTCTTAAATACCTACTTGGCCCTTGTGCTATACCTCAACAGGAGGAAAGTCTTTTATAAATATATATTATAATTTATATAAATATATATAAATATGAAATCCCTGGACATAACACAAATATATTTATGTGTATGTGTTTCATTTTCTTATATTACAAAATCAAAAAGTCCAGGATGCAAAAAAAAATTCTATCAAGAACCAGGAAAATACCACAATATGAATGACAGTGGTAACATAGAGACAAATCAAATGTTGGAATTATCTGACGAGGATTTTAAAGTAGCCATCATAAAAGCACTTAAGCAATTTAAAATTCTCTTGAAACAGGGGTGCTTAGGTGACTCAATAGGTTAAGCATCCGACTCTTGATATCCATTCCGGTCATGATCTCAGGGTCGTAAGATTGAGCCCCATGTCCAGCTCCGTGCTGGGTTTGCTTCTCTCTCTCCCTCTGCCCCTCCCCCTGCTCACGTTCTCTCTCTCTAAAATAAATAAATCTTAAATATTAAAAAATAAAAATTCTCGTGTAACAAATGAAAAAAAATAGAAAATCTCAGTTAAGGGGCGCCTGGTGGCTCAGTTGGTTAAGCGTCTGCCTTCGGCTCAGGTCGTGATCCCAGGGTCCTGGGATTGAGCCCCATGTCGGGCTCCCTGCTCAGTGGGGAGCCTGCTTCTCCCTCTCCCCTCTGCTTGTGCTCTCTCAAATAAATAAAATCTTAAAAAAAAAATAAATCTCAGTTAAAAAATAGAACATCAAAGAAGAACCAAATGGAAATTATTGAACTGAAAAGTACAATAACTGAATACATAACTCTCTGGATGCGTTCAGTACTAGAGTGGAGATGTCAGAGGATAAAATAAATTAACTTGAGGAAATATCAAAAGGATTGACCTAATCTGAATAACAGAAAATGGACTGAAAATAAATTACTGTCTACATTAAGAAGCAAGAAAGATCCCAAATAAGCAACCTGTTTGCCATAAGCAACCAGAAGAACAAATGAACCCAAAGTTAGCAGAAGAAAGGAAATAATAAAGATTAGAGCAGAGATAAATGAAGTAGGGAACCAAAAAACAATAGAAAAGAGAACAAAAGAAACAAACTAAGAGTTGTTTCTTTGAAAAGATAAGCAAAATAAAAATTAAAAAGACAAATCCTTGGCTAGACTAATCAAAGAGAACCCACATTGACAAAATTGTAAATAAAAAGGAGACATTGTAACTGATACCTCATGAATTCAAAGGATCGTCAGAGACTACTATGAACAACTATATGCCCACAAACTAGACACCCTAGAAGAAATGGAAAAAATTCTTAGAAACATACAATTTACCAAGACTGAATCAGGAAGAAATAGAAAATCTGGATGGACCAATTACTAATCAGTAATCCCAAATCTCCCAATCAAGAAAGGTCAGGGCAGATGGTTTCATTGGTGAATTCTACCAAACATTTAAAGAATTAACACCATTCCTTCTCAAACTTTCCCAAAAAATCAGAGGAGGGAACACTCCCAAATTCATTTTACAAGGCCAACATTATCTTGATACTAAAACCAGAAGAGGACATTACTAGAAAACAGAACTACAGGCCATTTTCCCTAGTGAATGTAGATACAAAATTTCTCAATAAAATACTACCAAACCAGGGCACCTGTGTGGCTCAATCAGTTAATCGGCCTTTGGCTCAGGTTGTGATCCCAGGGTCCTGGGTTTGAGTCCTGCATCAGGCTCCCTGCTCAGCGGGAAGCCTGCTTCTCCCTCTCTCGTTCCTCCTGCTTGTGTGCGCTCTCTCTCTGTCAAATAAATAAATAAAATCTTAAAAAAAAATACTACCAAACCATATTCAGCAGTACATTCGAAGGATCATTCACCATGATCAAGTGGGATTTATCCCTGGGATGCAGGGATGGTTCAGTGTACACAAATCAGTAAATGTGATAAACCACATTAACAGAATGAAGTATAAAAATTATATGATGGCCTCAATAGATGCAGAAAAAGCATGTGACAAAATTCAACAGCTATTCGTGATAAAAACTCCTTAACAATTTAGGAACATATCTCAACATAATAAAAGACATCTGTGACAAGCCTACAGCTAACATCATACTCAATGGTGAAAGGTTGAAAGCTTTTTCTCTAAGATCAGGAATTGGACAAGAGTGCCCATTCTCATATTTCTATTCAACATAGTCCTAGAAGTCTTAGCTAGAGCAATAAGGCAAGAAAAAGAAATAAAAGGTACTAGAATTGGGAAGGAAGAAGTGAAATAGTTTCTGTTTATAGATGACATGATCTTATATATAAAATACCCTAAAGGCTCAATAAAAAAAACTTGAGAACTAATAAATGAATTCAGTAAAGTTGCAAGATACAAAATCAACATAGAAAAATCACTCACATTTCTATACACTAAATGAACTATTCAAAAAAGAAATTAAGAAACAATCCCATTTGCAATAGAATCAAAAAAATTAAATACTGGGGATAGATTTAACTGTGGAGATGAAAGACACCAAAAACTATAAAACACTGATGAATGAAATTGAAGAAACAAATAAATGGGAAGATATTCTGTGTCCATGGATTGGAAGAATTAATTTCCTCTTAGTCATTTTCTCTAACTACTCTGACAGAGAAGTTGAAAGGAAATAGCACTTGAATAGATATGCCTTCTTTTTGATCTTTAACTATTGGGCATTTCTTCTTTTTGTTTGTGTTAAGTTTTAGAACATGATTAAAAAGCTCTTTTGTGTAGGAAATTCAAGAAGTTTATCTTAGGTGATTCTGTGTTCAATTTTATTCACAGTATTCTTATATTTATGATTATTTTTTTCCAGTTTATCATAGCTTAAAGATCCTCATTTCTCTCTTTTGAACACATTGGACTACAGTTTTTTAATCTTAATTTTCTGGCTCTCTCAATTGTCAATCTATAGCAAAATTTTTTTACAAGGGAAATTTACTTTCTGTACAAAATTTATAGAACTAAAATAATTACTCAAATACTGAATTTATAGAGTATGAGGTGCCCCAAAGGCTCTCTTTTAAAAGGTAGAAGAGAAGAAAACTTTGTCAGGAAAGCTCCATGTAAAGCAATTCTTTCTTCCTGGAAAACTGTGGGTATTAGCAATTTCTGATGTTTTCATTAGTTAAAAGAAAATACCAAAGTCATCCTCCTGTGGTTTTGTCTTTTTTAACTTGAATCTGAGTTTCCATTTTTTTGGCTGCATTTTCTTGCTCCTCAGTACTTTACACTGGCAGGGATGCTAGGCCTCTGAAGAAAATTTTGAATGAAACTGCTCAAGTGTTAGATAACCGGAAGGTTGCTAATCCTATTGCTAAACTGATTCATGAGTGGTCTTTTTCACTATATACCCATCCACCTTATAGCCATGTTATTCACAATGCCAAGTGGTTTTACTAAGTCATAAACCTGATGTATCACTTCTCTGCTTAAATCTCTAAGGCTCTCTATTGCCTATGGGGTGTTCCAAGCTCCTCCTTGATCCATATAAAGCTTTCCATCACTATGAAATGGGTCTCCTTTACAATCAACCCCATTACTTGCTACTCTGGCTCCAGAATTTATGGTCCCACAATACCAAGGTACCTGTAGATCTCACAATCTAAATGCGTAATGCTTTTTACTTCTGTACTTCTAATTGTTGGTTTAGGAAGTCATGTCCATTGGAATAAAACGACATGTTGTTTCCCGGATCGCTGAACACTACATAAAAAACTAATGATATACTGTATGTTGGCTAATTGAACATAATAAAAAAATAAAATGAAATATTAAAAAAATAAAACAACATGTTAGAATGTTGGAAAAAATATTAATTGAAGCCATCCATTTAAATCTGCATGATATTTGTAAAAACTTGGCTCAAGCCCACAGATCTATATTCTGTTTCTGTATGTATAAGATGGTAGGCAGTATCTCAGTGTTTTCACTTAGATTGCTGTGCATTTCTAGGATCTTATTTTTTATGGTGACTCTGTGATCCCAGTTCCTGGTCCCAGTTGTTTCACTCATGTTTCATTTCCTGGGACTATTCTCCCCTCTTTGCTCCATACCAATACAGATGTTTAAAAAAAAATCACTTAAGTTTCTTAAAACCCAAGTATTTCCGTGTGTAGTAGACCTTATCTTAGTCTAGGGTAATGGAAAGCATTCAAATTGAAACAACAAAAATGATTCAAAATTGATTATAAGTTCCTGTTATTTAATAATCCTTTAGGCATCCCATTATTTGAATTCAGTAAATATTTTGTCCCAAAGAACTTCTAGCCAGGTTGCTTTAACTCTTTACACCTATTTATCCTTTTAATCTCTTTTCCAGGCCCTTTTTTCTTTTCTTTTCTTTTTTTTAAAATTTATTTATTTGAGAGAGAGAGAACAAGTGGTGAGGAGGGGCAGAAGGAGAGAAAGAGAGAGAGAAGCAGACTCCCTGGTGAGCAAGGAGCCTGATGCAGGGCTGGATCCCAGGACCCGGAGATCATGACCTGAGCTGAAGGCAGCACAACTGACTGAGCCTTCCAGGTGCATCTGGGTCCTTTTTTCTACCAGGAAGACTCAGATACTCTCACCTGTAATGTTAAGCAATTCCACATAATTCTTGACTCATAATGGCTTCTCCTGAGTTAATTTAGTTAACCAAAATGAACTTGGTGGTTTTGAAGTTTAGACTCATTTTTCTCCCCTTCCTTCAATACATCTCTGTATGATGAAGTAAAAACCTGTACTCCATTTGATATGAATTAGGCTAGCTCTCATAGAAACAAGGGGGAGAAACAGTACGTTTAGGATTTAAAATAACTGTCTCTTGGGGCACCTGGGTGGCTCAGTCAGTTAAGCATCTGCCTTAGGCTCTGGTCATGATCCCAGGGTTCTGAAATTGAGTCCCGCATCGGGCTCCCTGCTCAGCTGGGAGCCTGCTTCTCCCTCTCCCTCTGCTATTCCCCCTGCTTGTGTGCTCTCTCTCTCTCTCTGTCAAATAAATAAATAAATAAATAAAATCTTTAAAATAACTGTCTCTTTCTTCTCTGGCCACCCTTAAACATATGTCCTCACTCTCTAAGCACACACCCTCTGATGCATCTCTCAGCAAGATGGTAAGCTCCCTAAAGGCAGGGTGTTTTTTTTTGTGTTTTGTTCACCATATTTCAAATGCTTGAATATTGTTTGGTATATAGTGATACTTGATAAATACATATTTTAATTAAATTAAATTTTGACTAGTTGCCACATTTTCCTGAATTTTTTCTTCTTAAGTTTATCTGAAAGTTCAAGTTTTTATTGACTACAGTAATATCTTTTATTTATACCATACTTTAGAATTCTAAAAGCACTATAATGCAAGTTAGTTTTATTTAATCCTTACATGGCCTTTGTGGGGGTAGATAGACTAGGTAATATTATTTCTGTTTGGGGATAAGAACAGTGAGATACAAAGATAGTATTATTTTTCTTAATTAGTAACTTTGGCCTCCAAACTTTGTATGGTATTTTTTTTATAACAATAAAGGGCATATGCAAATACATATATAATACATGTATATGAAGTAATCTTTGTTTTAAACATACTACATTGTGAATTTATGAACTGAGTCTTGGAAGAAGTTACTTGGATTTAAATAAACAGCTGGCTCCACAACATGAAAGCATGCTAAAAGCCTACTTCAACTAGTGAAAGCAAATTTCTTCACAGTGCCTCCATTTTGGGGAGGAGGAAGACTTGTGAATCATTATTTTGAAGAATCGTTTCAATTGTAGTCTTCCTGAGATTACAATAAAATACAGCCTCTTAAAACTTGCTTTTTGTTTTTTAACTTTTATGTTGCTACATAAGTAAAAAACAAATGGTAGTGAAATATGAGTACCATTCCATTTCAACATTACAATCATAGAAGCAGTTAACTAAAAAATCCAGGAATTATTAGCTGTTTTTAGAATAAGATTTATTTCTGGTTGGGTAAGCCAGATATTTAAGGCAATGTTCAAATCATCTGGAAGCCTTTAGGTCTATAAAACTACATGAAATCTTATACAAATTAGCCTCTTTGAGAAGAAAAAAAAATCCATAGTTCATTTTGTGTTGCTGCTTTATAGATACCAGGTTGTATCTTTGTATTAATAATCTATTAATTTTTATGGAAGTCATAAGACAATACAGAGCGAAACTCTTGCTAAAAATGTATCATTCTAAAGTCAAGCACACCAACTTTCACAGGTGTGTGTCTGTGTGTTATTTTTCTGTTTTATGACAGTGTTTACTGTGTAGTTACTATGTAATAGGCACTATCCTCAGCCCTACAAATACAGGAAACTTCCTTACTCTCTTTGAGCTCTCATTCCAATGTTAAAAGACAATCAATACAGGTGCCTGGGGGCTCAACTCTTGATTCTTAATTTCGGCTCAGGTCATGATCTCAGGGTCCTGAGATTGAGCCCCACATTGGGCTCTGTGCTCCATGCAGAGTCTGCTTGTCCCTCCCCCTTGCTCCTCCTCCTCTCTCTCAAATAAATAAATAAAATCTTTAAAAAAGAGACAATATATTCACAAAATATCTAAACAAATTTTTTTTATCTAAAGAAGAAAATAATATATTTGGAAAATGTTCAATAAGTGTCTACAAAACAAAGTTCAAAATGAAATTTAATTTGGAATTTTGAGGGGGAAGCTGTAAGCCCCCAGTGCAAGCCACAGGTTAGCAAACTTGGTTTGTGACTTTTAGTACATAACTTATTTTTTGCATAAATTCCTTAAAACTGAATTGAAACTAAATAATTGGCAGAGCTAAAGTTGTAACATTATCACAAACACAATGGCAACAGCATGATTTTCTGTTTCATCCCAGTGACTGGTACTTCTGGCCAAGAGAGTGATATGTGCCTGCTTAGAACTGAATCATCTTTTGTCAAGCTAGGAAAGAAAGCACTGGTGCAGCCAGGAGTTCCTCTGGGCAGACGTCATTTGGGTTCTCTAATTTAGTAGGGTGCAAATAGATCCTAAAATTAAAAACCCAGTCCTCTGTTTATTTCTTCTGTTTGGGAAGCAGTCAATAAACTCCAGAAAACATAAGCTCTGTGCTATGTTTCCAATGTCAGCTGCCTCTGTAGCCAACTTTTGCTTGCTATGAAAGGGTTCCATTGACTTTCACCGACCAAAAACACAGGAGACTGACTCTCCAGGAACCCCACTTTATTTTCAGTTATGGCTTCTTCTGTTTCCATATTTAAAAACAAAAAGTCTTTTTTACCTCTGGTTTTCCAGTTTAACCAGGTCTTCAATTTTACTAACAATAATGTGTTTATATGGTGCTTCAACCCAGTGGAAGCCCCAGTTCCTTATATGAATATATATACATAGTCTTTCCTTCTCCTTACCTTCCCATCCCCCACTATATACACACAAGTCACGTCATTCCTGAAATATGACCTCTCAAGGGTGGAGTATGCTTCATGCTGAAACAGCGTATAACATTGGGTATGACTAACTTCATATGGGTCTGCTGAAAGCCAGAGGGGAAGAAAAAAGAAAAAAAAAATGCTCTTCTCTGAGCAAAAGCCATCCTGTACTCTGCACAGAAATGAGGACAGTTGTTGTTCTCCTGCCCTCATTCTCAGAGGGATAGGCTCACCTAGGTCACCCTTATATACATTTGTGTCATAGCATGTTATGTGCTTTTGTAAATTTGAGCTGGAGTCTTAACTCCAACCTAAAGCAGCAATGCGTAATGAAAAGAGCATTGCATTTGAAATCAGAATATCAAGGTAAATTTGACACATTTCCTGTGAGATAATAAACAAGATATTTTGACTCTTCTGAGCCTCAATTTATTGATTTTTAAAACTGGAGTAATAATAATGTTAATCATAGGTGATAATTTGGGAATTTAAAAGAACTGTGAGAAAATTTGGTTTACTATACAGTTTAATGTAAGTTTATTGCATTAGGCCGGGCTCCTTTTGGTTCCAAGTGACAGATAACTCTAGCTGAAATGAAACAGAATATGCATTGCAAATCTGGATCTGGTGTTTGCCTGGATTCTATTTCTTGGTGCATCTTGCCGCTCTTCTTGGCCATCTTCTGCTACTTCACATATGCTGTCCCCACACAGAGGACAAGGTAGTAGATGATAGGCTTCCAGCTTGATATACAAAAGGAAGAAAAACCCTCTCTCACCCTGTGACTGGGTGGTACATTTCAAGAAAAGGTTCTAATCAGCTATAGTTGAGTTATATGTGCAATTCTTTGATTTCTGTACACAGCTTGGGTGACTGTCTGTGGTTAAGGGAAGGCATCCTAGAATTACATGGGATGAGAAAAGAGTCATTCTTTTCTGGAAAGAGGGGTGCTGGGCAGAGAAGAGAGAGTTGGCCACTTTAACTCTGGAACTGGTAAATATTAAAATCCATATTTACTACATACCCTACTTCTTTATCCCTCTTTTTTTCTGTCCCCATTGATGGTTTAAGGCTAATATACCAAACACTTACTGAGCTCCTACTCACTGCCAGTGATGCCAAGTACTAGAAAACAAAAATGAAAAGATGGTGGCTCTCAAGAGCTCATTGCCCAGTTGGGGAGATTGTAATGATATAGTGTGACCTCCACTATACTTTAGAGATAGGCATAGAGTGCAATGAAATATCACTCAGTGTGATGTGGGACTGGGACAAGGAAGTGTGGCATATTGGGGTTATGCTTCCTGAAGGACCTAATATGTAAAATGAATCTTGGCAGATAATTACCCCAAAGATACAAAAGTAGGGATCCGAAAGGGTACGTGCACCCCGATGTTTATAGCAGCAATGTCCACAATAGCCAAACTGTGGAAAGAGCCAAGATGTCCATCGACAGATGAATGGATAAAGAAGATGTGGTATATATATACAATGGAATATTATGCAGCCATCAAAAGGAATGAGATCTTGCCATTTGCAACGACGTGGATGGAACTGGAGGGTATTATGCTGAGCGAAATAAGTCAAACAGAGAAAGACATGTATCATATGACCTCACTGATATGAGGAATTCTTAATCTCAGGAAACAAACTGAGGGTTGCTGGAGTGGTGGGGGGTGGGAGGGATGGGGTGGCTGGGTGATAGACACTGGGGAGGTTACGTGCTCTGGTAAGTGCTGTGAATTGTGCAAGACTGTTGAATCTCAGATCTGTACCTCTGAAACAAATAATGCAATATATGTTAAGGAAAAAAAAAAAAGAAAGAAGCAGGAGGGGAAGAATGAAGGGGGGGAAATCGGAGGGGTAGACGAACCATGAGAGACGATGGACTCTGAGAAACAAACTGAGGGTTCTAGAGGGGAGGGGGGTGGGAGGATGGGTTAGCCTGGTGATGGGTATTGAGGAGGGCACGTTCTGCATGGAGCACTGGGTGTTATGCACAAACAATGAATCATGGAACACTATATCTAAAACTAACGATGTAATGTATGGGGATTAACATAACAATAAAAAAATTAAAAAAAAAAAAGAATTAGCCAGGCAAAAATGGTGGGAAAGAATATTGCCGTATAGTTTAAAGTTACACACCATCTGGTTTTCTTTGCTACCTATTTTTTTTAAAGATTTTATTTATTTATTTGACAGAGAGATAGCGAGAGCAGGAACACAAGCAGGGAGAGTGGGAGAGGAAGAAGCAGGCTTCCGGCCGAGCAGGGAGCCTGATGTGGGGCTCGATCCCAGGAGCCTGGGATCATGACCTGAGCTGAAGGCAGACGCTTAACGACTGAACCACCCAGGCGCCCCTCTTTGCTACGTATTTTAGACTTCTCTAATTTTAATGTGTCTTGATACTGATCACATCTTATAAATCTTCTATACTATTGACAGTGCTTGCACAGTGCTAACTACCTTATTGATTCTTGCTGCCTAATCTATTTAATGTTGGCGATTGTTTCTTCTCATCACTGGCCATCTGGAACATTTTTTTCCTCCTTAGGAAAATGAGCTAATTATTAATAGTAATGGAATGGCATATGTCAGTTTTCCTGGAGAGCTTTTCAGATTTTAATTTTTCCCTCCTAAGAATTCTTAATGCTACTCCAGTAGTGCCATTTTAGCCAATTTTAGAACCTACAGCCATTCATGCCATTCATACATGACAAACGTCAAAGTGATGCCTCCTCTGAACCAGCCCTTCAACTGAAAAAATAAAAATCTGACTTTTGCCAACTGCTTTGGTCAAACTTTTGTTCAAAAAATATATTAACTTAGGAAAATAGCATCATGTAACTATGCCATGCCAGTAAAAATACCACCATGTCCAGAAAATACACTCGTGGGTGGCTTGATTTGTCTAGAACACCTAATTAAATTTTCTTCCCTTTCCTCAATGACATATTCACAATCACTGATTGGTTGCTGGAACTATGTGTATCTCCAAAACCACTGATCTCTGATTTAATTCACATGCAAGACTTAGATGCAAGAAAAACAATACTGACTTTGAGTGAACCCACTGGCAACTCTTTCTCTCTATGCATGTTTACCTATCTACATATGGTAGAAGTGGCTTTAGCTATATGCATACATAGGATGACCAGGATATTTATTCTTAATATATTGGATATTAGGAGTATTTCTGTATTTAAGTGTATCAGTTGACACAATCCCCACATGTGGTTGGGGGAATACAGATATTTTCTCTGTGACTATGAGGTAATTCTCACATTTTTGGATTTTGGATATGAGAAGAGAGTGAGCAATAGTGACGTGCCATCTCTGGAAACTCTCTGGCGGCATTTGTACTTTCCAGGCCTGCTTTACCAATTCCACCACTAATCCTGTGAAATTTGTTTTATGCACTTATATTTCATACAAAAAATATAGACACAATCATATCCATTGACTCCAAGAAGTCATTGGTAGAAAAGATTTCTTTGAAATACTCATTTGGTTCAATTACATTCAAGGTATTTTTGGATAAAGAGGATTTTTAACCCATATCTTTTTCTTCTCTGAGGCAAATAGGTGGTCCAATGGTCTTTCTTTGGCTGGAGTATGGAAATAGAGTGACACTGCCTTGTGAGGTATGAGCACAAGGGAACCCAAAAAGATAAAAGGCAGTGTCCTTGTAAGAAAAGGCACAGTGTACATGGCCCTGGGTCCAAAACAGGACAAGTAAAAGGACAAGTTTTGAGGCAAGGGGAGAGCCTTAGGTTCAGGTTAAGTTTCCTGGGGTGTGTACCTGAATCAGGGAAAGGTGTTAAGAGCACTCTGGCAGTACAGAACATTTTCATGAATTGTGTGAAGTCAGGTTTCTTCACATTAATGAATGCTTTTAATATGCTTGGCATCATTTTCAAGATAGGAGGCCTATTTCCACAATTGCTTCTCTGGGCCAGCCCTTCCCCAGCAGGATAGGCAGTAGGCCAGCCATAGAATCATAGGATGTTTTACAGGGGTTCTCTCAGTTTGACCTTCAGGAAGGGGTACTGACGTTGAGAGTGAAGAGTAGGGTCTCTGTGGGCTGAGAGCAAAAGGCAGACTTGAAATATCTGGTGGATTCACTTGGATGAAGGTTGAAGAAGTCAGAAAACTATGGGAAAATTACTTCCATCTTAATGAAAAAGCCCTGGGAGCCATTCTCTCGCTTATCACTGGTCAGATTACACATGTAATGCAAAAGGGTCAGATAGTATTGTCCACCTAAATATCTTCCTACAGGCCAATGCCAGTCTATGCTTATTATGTGGTGTTTTCCCCCACTCCTGCCAATGTTCCAAAGATTATCTGAGTAACCTATATTTTGTTTGGGTTTTGATTAGCTGTTGATATTTTAGGGCTCATAGGGAAGTTGCATGGGGTAGAAACACTGAGTCCAATTAAATGGGGTTTATTCTTGATGGAGAAGGGCAGTAAGACAAGACTAGAGAGGTGAAAGTTGTGCTTTTGATACACAGCCCTTCATACACAGTGATGTAGTTCTCCGTTTAGGTCTCTGTCTATGGATTGTGGGCAGTGGAATGTGGGTATGGGCTTGGAGAATATGAACTTCTTCCAAATACAGGAACCTATTGAGACCCTAGCTGGAGAACTGATGGTTGTAGGAATGGTTAGTGTCCTAGATAGGGACTGTGTGAGTTTATAGTAGCCTTCTCAGAAAGAGTGGCTCATGAACCTGCACTTAAGTTTGTGCTTGGCTGGAAGCTTGGAAAGGAAATGTGCCTGCTTTGGGAGCATACAGGCACCAGGCTCTTGGAACCAATTTAATTGCAGTCTTCCTCACACAAACATACAACAGTTCTTGGCACATAGATACTTTGTTGAATTCTATTAAAATTAAATTGAAACCAAGACATTTTACTCTACATATTATATTTATTCCAGAGCTCATTTTAGAGGCACAGATGATGTTTTAATCACTCTTTCCATCAATGTCTCATATTTATTTGTCTGTGAAACTCTTTGTAAACTGACCTAATTCCCTCTTATTATCTCAAAGCTGGATGAAATGTCATCAAACATGTCCAGACTTGTTCCTTTCAGCATATTCGCCCCATAAGAAAGAGAGTGTTCCCTGCTATCTCTAACAGACATTTTCTGAGGGGACTCAGTATTGGGTCAATGGCTATTGGGTAGAGTTGGGTCATTTGTCATTTCTGAACTGGAAATAGCCTGATTGGCCAAACTTAGATAACCTGCCTGTTGCCATAGCTGCTGAGGAATGGAGGGCATGCTACTGTGATTGACAGTTCTACTTAAACCTCATGGAGGTGGGGGGGGGCGAAGTTATCCCAAAAAAGGGGCTATTGTTTCTAATAGAAGAGAGTGATAGGACTTCCTGGGTAGATAAAACAAAAGCTACCATAGTCTACTACATATATATTATCTTTTAAAGTTGGAAAATTTATATTTGGAATAAATAAAAGGAAGTTCAGAAGTTCTCTTTATAGCAATTCTGGTATAAATATACTAATTTACTATTGTTTATTTCATCCCAGCCATTATAGGCAGTCAATACTTTTCAAGACAATTTAAATTAGACTAGACAAAAAGATGAAGTCAAAAATATAGGGATATGGAAAAGGTTATGAAGTGATAGAAAATAAACTCAGGCTTTGCAAATATACCATATTAAGGTCATCTGTTACTTCAGAAGATACAACCAAAGAGATGGAAATCAGAAGATGAAGCTTGGTGGGCAACAGGATTATGGTGGTAGAACAGCTAACCTTTGATTCCAAAATTGCCTTAGTTCAAGCCCTAATTATCTTTTCATTTGATAATGGAGGTAGAGTTCTGAATAGACTTCTTGGGTCCAGTTTGTCTCCCATCTAATCAATTTGTCATTATTATCAATACTATTGATCAAATACAAATTTGTGATCATTATAATGTCTTGAAAGACTATGGGGATCAAAATATTAACCACAGTGAGAAATTTCAAACTGGCTTGTCCTAGAAACGGACTTTGAGGGACAAAGAGTGATGTAAGGGAGCTCTCAAGTCAGACAGAACATGATATATATTGAGATGGCTGGAGTGAGACAAGTCTTTGTAAGGCAAGTATGTGACATTAGGCAGGACCACAAGAGACAATAGTATGCCCTAATAATGAAATAGGTAAAGATATCAACATTCAAATGAGAATATTAAAAAAGTGTGCTAGCAGATACCATAATCTTATGGCAAGGTGAACGTTATAGTTAATCCCTGAAGCAGGGTTCATAATCCATTGAAGCTAATGGAATGATGTAACGGGGCACAGGGAAAATGGTATGCAGAATTTAATGTGTATGTGGCCCTAACTTTTGTCCGTTTTCTGATGCTCCATATAAACCCCCAAATGTTCACATTGAAAATAAATTTCTATTCTATTTGCTTTCAATATGTAGAACTTATGTGATTTATTCAAAGAATAGTTAGAAAAAGTGCCATTCAAATTACAGTCATAATATTTGTTCTATTTTTTATGTGATTTTTAACCCAGATTAAATTTCTGAAATTTTATTTTCTAGTTTGAGTGACAGTAATAACTTAATACCATGAATGTTTTTCCCCCTCTGTATTTTGTTTTTATTTTCTAATTTTGGGTTTATTGGGAAAAAAGTGGACATTTTTATAAAATGAGTACTTACTCCATTTGGAAATTTTATTTCTACATTTTTTCTCTTATCTTTAAACAATTCTGAAATATGTAGTTTTCTTATGATAATAAGGTATCATTGAAGCTGTTTTTAACCTAAATTTGTTCCCACTGCTAGTCATTTTTTAATAGCTGGGTAATAGATTCCTCTTTGTGCCTTCACACTCCAGTGGCCAGCACAATGGTTGGCATGTAGTGACTGTTCAATAAATATTTGTTGAACTGAATTGAAATGAATCAAGTTGTAAATATTTTCTGGTCACATGAGTGAAATTAAGAAATATACTTCTCTTGGTTTAGCTTTAAGAGCCAAAATAATACTAATAATTAAACTTTTGTCTTTGGACTACATTTTGAAATTTGAGTTCAGATCACTAACTACATATAACCTGTTTCTTTCTGGAATTGATGATGAAAAAATTTCAAAGCCTTGCCAATTCATTTTTTGAAAGGAAATATGTGGATATAATAAATGTAGAGAAAGCAGTATTTTACATCTTTGAAACTACTGACTTCTAATTAAAATATTGCATAATTAAAAATTGTCAGCATTTACTTACCACAATATGATGACATGAAGCACTACTTGGAAGACACAAGAATTCTTAAAATGAAATTGTTGTACTGTACAGTGGATCAAAGATCATTCTATAAGCTTTTCCCTAAAGGAGTAAAACAGCCTCTAAGTATATTCAGTCTCATTTATTTGAATTCCATATTAAGCAAGAAGCCTTAACTGTACTCATTTTGTCTCTCAGGCATTTAATTAATTTTGGGAAGCACTGACTTTCAATATAAAAATACATATCCTGATCCTTAGTATGATGTTAATAAATGAGGAAATCCTATCATTTCATTAGTTTACTGTTAAAGTGGTATATATGTATACCACTTTATATCAGATATATATATATCAGATATGTATATCTGATCACCTGAGCTGTGTTGTTTTATTTGGGAGAAGAGATGAAATCTATAAAGGTGAGGATCAGATCCTAGAGTGATAAGCCTCCTGAGACAAAATTACCAGGAGAAACAGAATTTAAAGAAGCTAATATCCTCTTTTGATATTTCTGAGTTAAATGTTTTCCTTTTAGAATGATTTCTCCCGAAATTCAGAAGTTAATAAAGGCCAGTTATTGCTGATGAATTCTTCTTCTTTACATGTGTTTATACTTAGACTGGTGAATTGGAATGAGGCTTTCTCTTGTGAACTTCTGAAAAGGTAATGCCAAAATCTTTGGTTATATTGTTGTCAGTGGAACATTTTTAGATGAAAAACTTAATCACCACCTTTCAAAAGAACACTCAAGGCTTTATCTATACTGAGAACATAAACAGTTGTACAATCTACGCCAGGTGATTATACAATTCATCTCTGAACTTAATATACCTCATATGTGAAAAAATTCACTTGTTTACAAGGAGGAAAAGAGTAGAGCAACTTAATACGAAATTGTAGAATGGAAACCTTGTAATAGCTTCAGCTTTATACTCCAACATCTTGGCATGAGGTCAGCCTTGCTTATTATGATTGGCACAGGCTGTAGACTGGCAACTTAGCCTAGTGAGGCTAGAGTAGGTCTAGCTGTTTACATCATTAAATTTTGAATGATGGCATATTTTTACTTTTTTCTGCCAACTTTACCTTTGATAAATAATTCTTAGGATCAATAATTTGTTGGCTGTGACAATTGGGAATGAATCCAGAGAAACTAATTCCATATTATTTATTTTACACCAAATTCTCAAGCTCTCCTAGGAGGACTCTGAGTTATTAGTGTGTATTAAAAGCAGAAACTGAATACAGTAGATTTCCAGTGAGCACTGAGTTTACTCCAAAAGCTTATATAAATGTTCTTATTAAGTTACAGCTCTACAGCTCTATTAGAGAACTGTTTTATTTAATTCCAAGGCAGCCTTTCCAGTGATTGGCATATCTGTCCCCAGGCTAAGGCCTTAAGGTCAATTTTTCACCTTTAAAAACATAATTAAAAAGATAAAATGAACACCCCCTACCATCCTCCAAAGGTCATTAATTAAAATAGTCCTATAGCAACTTTGGATTGGATTCATACCCCAACGGGAGTTTTACAAAAGAGAGGACTGAAAAATGCCCTAAATTTCACAAATTTAACTGGAGAAAAATTGTTGGCCTTAAAATAAGATAAATAGAGGTTAGAATCCTAGCCCTGCTACTTGGCTGTGTGATTTGGGAAAAATTGCTTATCCTCTCTGAGCCTCAGTCTCTACCCCTCAGTGTTCAGAATATAAGCAAAATAGAGTATGAAATTGTATAGTAAAGAGCACAGCATAATGTAGATATTTTATTTTGTTTACTTTCAGTCCTTCCCCATGATAATGTGATTTACTTGACAGAGATTTTCATCTTTTGGTTAAGTGCTGTAACAGAATGTCATGAATATTCTGCCACATAGCAATACTCAGTATTTGTTGACTAGAAAAAAATCTCAATTACTTCATTGCTAAAATGGAAAGAAAAAATAACTTGCTATATATATCCTAATTAAAGCTATCTCATAATTATCTTTGTCTTATCATGGGGCATTTATTTCCAAAGTTTTAGGATGTCTGTGCATACATACATATTTTGTAACATAATCTTTTAAATTTATTTCAGATGATTACCTAAATATAAATCATTTTATGTAGAACTGTTGTATCAAAATGAATCAATATGTTAAGGCTCTTATTACATGCAACAAAATATATTTCCAAAAATATTGCATCAATTTATGCCCTGAAAATAGTGCATAAGAATATCTGTTTAACCATAGTCTCATCAGAAATAAGTATTCTCACTTTTAAAAATTTTGCTAATGTTGGGGCACCTGGGTGGCACAGTCTGTTGAGCGTCCTACTCTGGGTTTCAGCTCAGGCTGTGATCTCAGGGTCATGAAATTGAGCCTGGAGAGGAGCTCCCTGCTCAGTGTGAAGTCTGTTTCGGGCTCTCTCTCCCTCTCCTTCTGTCCCTCCCCACTACGTGCTCTTGCTCTCTCTAACTTGAATGTTTTTATGAGCTAGAAATGTGGCTTCCTCACGGGATGGGAGGGGGGTGGTCTCACTAACCTTGTATATGGAAATGTCTGCAATAAAAGTACTTCTCGACTTCTGTAAAAAAATAAAATAAAATAAGATAAAATAAATCTTTAAAAAACTTTTTTGTTTATGTTAAAGACAGTTTGATTTCATTGTCTCTTGCTGTCTTTGATCATATAAGATAACTGTACAGCCTTACAAAGAAGTTTGCTGAGCTAACTCATGAGTTTTTACCACTGGTAATTTAAAAAGTCCTCACTACCCAGTCGCTGCTCAGTTAAGCAGTGACTGAATGGGTGAGTGAATGACATACTCTACCCCCAGTATGGAGTCTCATGGCAGCAACTTTAAAACACTGGATTTTTCAGACGTAACCTTCTCCAATTAAATAGGGTTGTTGCTTTCTTATGTATTATGAGTATTGTGTATTGTATTATACTCAATACTTTATGACTATTTCTCATAAGATTGGGGTATGATAAGTGCTGTGGTAGGAATTAAATAACGTGCTTTGGGACAAAGGAAAGGGCTAGGAGGATGGAACTATGGTCTTTGATCTGGATCTTGAAATATCACAGTGGTAAAAATGTTCACTAATAGGGAGAAGGACTTCCTTAAAAGATAAAACAGGAATGTC
The DNA here is from genome assembly GCF_004348235.1 of Phoca vitulina. NCBI lineage: Eukaryota > Metazoa > Chordata > Mammalia > Carnivora > Phocidae > Phoca > Phoca vitulina. The sequence continues at coordinate 24,973,390 of NW_022589728.1, forward strand.
AGATTAGGAACAACTTACGAAAGATTCAACTATTAGACTAAATGTATAGTTATTTTAAAACAATGAATAACCATCAAAGTTCACATCATCACCATGTGGACTTTATGATTTATGGCTTTCCAAAGCTAACTCTGGCAACAGTGTATAGTTAATAATTGTTGAGAGAGCCTGAATGTGCAGATGAAATAGAGGAGATGGTTTAATTTTCTAAGTAAAGTTAAGAAAGTCTTTTCTATCTTAAAACAAAACCCTCCCTTTATTCATGTGACGATATAAAAAAGAGGCCACTGGAGATGATTAGCTGCCCTTAGTCTGGAAGGTTATTTGCTTGCAAGCTTATGCAAATGTTTAATTCTTGTATCACTTTGTTGTAAAGTTAAAGGATATTCTGGCTTTGTATCTGCATCAGAATATAGAAAATACATTATTTAGGCTTTCTATTACAACCTTTATATTTTCTAACAAATTATAGCTTGTCCTGAGAACTATATTGTCTCCTTTGTTAACAACAATAAAAAAGGCTTCAAAACCTTAAAAAATATCTACTTTATAACCTTTACATGAGGTCATTTGGAATACTTTATTAGATTTTACCATTCATGTCACAAAAATAACTTTTAATAAAATACCCTAGATTCCCATATTCAAAATCTTTATTGTTTTGTCTGGCCCTTTATAGTTTGTCAGAATAGATTTTATGTATTAAACTGTCTGTTTAGTTAAAAGTACATAATTAAGGAAGAGTAAATTTCAACAACTTGTCATTTTTGGGGGAAAATAATTTTTAAGCAAGTGTACTGTACATGACTGTATAAACATAAAAGTAGGATACATGCTGCTGTACAAAAACATACTTTGTTAGCTTGTAGGGTGGCCACACAGGTTGGCCTGCCTTAAATGACTGGAAAATAAAGCCTTCTTGTTTTGAAGTGATGATCTACACTGGTTTAATACTTACTCGTATTAAAAAACAGAATAGGATTTACAGTTCATCACCTAACTTGATTTCAAGTTTTCTCTGCTTCTTGATTTTAATCTCTTGGAAGGGTGCCTTTCTTTTTGCTGATATCCAAGTACCTTGCTCTCAAAGAGATGCAAATTAAAACATTTCTGTACTGACTTTCAAAATAAGGATTCCCATGTGTCTCATGTGAAGTACTCATAGGCATCTTTTATAGTACAGGAAATGCAAGCCAATAGAGAGGTTAAGGAAATTGCTGAAGGACATTCAGCAAGTTGGAGTCAAAGCCAGAAATAGTAAACAGGCCTTCTCACTCCGAGTTCTTGGCACAACTGCCAGATTTTGGACACTTTTTGATGGTGAAAGAATGAGCCATCTTGGCATCATTTATTTCAATTCATTTTGGTGCTTAAGAAAGCAAGCGTATACAACAGAAAATAAAGCCCAGAGCAGAAGGTATTATTAAACTTGAATTTAATTCTTAATCCTTCTTTAATCTCTTGTTTTCAGTCATCATTTATAGGAACAAAAGGTGAAAAGTTAAATCAGGGATATTTTGGAGTGGTGCAGGTAGGATAGCGGTAGTAGTACTACTTTGGTATTATTTACTTTTTCCAACTCAGTTCAGCACATACTCCTAAAGGATTTCGCCTGTGCCGTGGACTGTATAAATCTGCAAACATGATTTAGACATTGTCGCTATCTTTGAGGAGAAACAGACATATAAACACATGCATAGTAATAAAGTCTCTGAAGTGTGAACATCCAGGAGTGTACAGAGCAGTGGAGAAGCTCAGAGAATGTGTGCAGAATTTAAAGTAAGATGTAGGATCAGGGAATGCTGTCTTAGGGGAAGTATACTTGGATTGAGCTTCGAAGGATTACAGTTTTAGCCAAAGAAAAAGTCAGAAGGGAAAACAAGCAAAAGGAATAATATCCCTGAATGCAAAGAGATGTGGATTATAAATTTCATGCACGGAATCATAGTTCAATAATGTGAGAATGTAGAGGAAGGTGGTTGAGAGCTGAAACTAGAGAGGTAGGAAGAGGATGCAAAAGACTTTGTATGATATACTAAAGATCATGCTGAATTCCTTTTAGGCATGGAAGCCAGAGGAGGCTTTCACCAGTCACATGGCATGATTTGCTCGTTAGATAGATTATCCTGATTTAAAGAAAACAAACTTAAGTGGATAATATAACAGTCCAGAAGGGGGTGCTGAGGCAATGACTCAGGGAATCGTAATCAGGATGGTGAGGAGAAGGTAGGTTGAAAAGAGATACGAATGAATCTAGACACAGGCCTTATACTCTTCACAAGAATTAGCTCTAAATGTGTCATAGACTTAAATGTAAAATGCAAAATTATAAAACTCTTAGATAATATAGGAGAAAATATGGGTGACCTTGTGATGGTGATAACTTTTTAGATACAATACCAAAAATACAACCCATGAGAAAAAGAATTGCTAAGCTGGACTTCATTAAATTAAAAATCGCTCTGTAAAGGACACTGTCAAGAGTAAGACAAGCCCCAGATTGAGAGAAAATATTTGCAAAAGATGCATCTGATAAAGGACTGTTCTCCAAAATATACAGTGACTCTTAAAATCCAGCAATAAGAAAACAAAAACAACCTGATATAAAAAATGCCCAAAGAACTGAAGAGACATCTCTCCAAAGAAGATACACAGATGGAAGTAAGCGTATCAGAAGATTTTCAACATCATATGTCATCAGGGAATTGCAAATTAAAATGACAGTGTGATACTACTACACACCTATTAGAATGGCCAAAATCGGGGCGCCTGGGTGGCTCAGATGGTTAAGCGTCTGCCTTCGGCTCAGGTCATGATCTCGGGGTCCTGGGATCGAGTCCCGCATCGGGCTCCCTGCTCGATGCAGAGCCTGCTTCTCCCTCTCCCTCTGCCACTCCCTCTGCTTGTGCTCTTCTGTCTATCTCTCTGTCAAATAAATAAATAAAATCTTTAAAGAAAAAAAAAAAAAGAAAAAAGAATGGCCAAAATCCAGAACACTTAAAGCATCAAATACTGGTGAGGATGTGGAGCAACAGGAAGTTTTCATTCATTACGGTGGGAATGCAAAATGGTACAGCCACTTGGGAAGACAGTTTGGTGGTTTCTTACAAAACTAACATACTCTTACATAACAATCTAGCAATTGTGTTTCCTGGAGTTGAGAACTTATGTCCACACAAAATCTGCACACCGATGTTTATAGCACCTTTATTCATAATTGTGGAAACTTGGAAGTGATTAGAATGTCCTTCAGTAGGTGAATGGGTAAATAAACAATGGTATATCCAAACAATGGAGTATTCAGCTCTAAAAAGAAATGAACTATAAGCCATGAAAAGACATGGGAACCTTAACTGCTTATTACTAAGTGAAAAAAGCCAATCTGAAAAGGCTATATATTGTATGATTCCAACTATATGACATTCTGGAAAAGGCAAAACTATGAAGGCAATAAAAAGGATCAGTGATTTCCAGTGTTTAGTGGGGAGGAAGTTATGAATAGGTATAGCTCAGAAGATTTTGACGGCAGTACAATTACTGTATGATACCATAATAATGGATACATGCCATTATGCATTTGTCAAAACCCATAGAATTTACAACACCAAAAGTGAAGCTTATGTTAAACTATAGACTGGGTTATAAGGATTTGTCAAGAGAGTTTCATGGATTGTAACAAGTGTTCCATTGTGGTGGGGGTGTGGATAGTGGGGAAGATTGTGTATGTGGCAGGGATGGGGTAATGGGAATTTTTCTGTAAACCTAAAACTGCTCTAAAAATAAAGTTTATTAATTAAAAAAAAGATATAATCATAAGAATGTGGGGATTGACTATGGAATTTGAGGAAAGGGAGGAGTCTGTATGTTCTCAAAGAATATAGAAGTAAAAGAATATAGAAATAAAAGTTTTGGGGAAGGTGACAAAGTAAATTGGGATTTTAGTGGGCACATCATTGACTGTATTCTTTAGGAAGCTCATGATGTGACTCAGCCCCAGAAAATATGTCAGACCTGGAAATATTTCAAACTTTTAAGTATATATATATATAAATGGCACTTAAAAATCTTTAGAGTAGAAGAGATAAACCAAGAAATGGAACTGAGGAAAAGAATAGTGAACCAGGGATGAATCTTGAGATAACCCTGAGATTAAGGTTCTGGCAGAAAAAAAAAGAACTATGGTGACAAGAACTGGTGAGAGAAGTAGGGGTATAAATTGAATAGTCACCTAAATAAAATAACAATGTTTGTCTAGTAATTTATTTTTTCCAAGGAATTTATTTTTTCCAAGGAATTTTCTTATCAATTTACTTGCATCTCAAATTGAACATAGGCGAGATAAAGTGCCAGTTTTTACAGTTTTTACAAGTTCATTTTTAGAAATTAAAGAACTGATCATTTCTTCATAATCTACTTGACAGATTCTTTTTATTTAGTGCAACCTTAAATAATAGTATCATCCTTTTTTGTTTTCTATTCCATTCCTAAATTGTTTCATCTATTCTAATTGTTTATATTTTTTTCTGTAAATTTCTCACCCAAATCATTCTTCTTAGCACACAGATTTGCATCTCTGACTCTTTATTGAACATGTTCATTTGGACATTCCATAAACTTTTCCTTTTGTGTTTTCATCGCTGTCAGTGGCAACGATGTTAATCCAATCATTAAAGTCCGAAACTGGGGCGCCTGGGTGCCTCAGTTGGTTAAGTGTCTAACTCTTGGTTTCTGCTCAGGTCATGATCTCATGGATCCTAAGATCAAGCTTCGACGGGGCTCCATGCTCTGCTTGACAATTCTCTCCCTCTGCCCTTCCCCCCCACTCATTCACACATACCGTCTCTCTCTAAAATAAATAAATAAATAAATCTTTAAAAAAAAATCAGAAACCAAGAAATCACCCTTGGCCTTCCTCTCTCCCTCAGTCCCCACATCCATACAATCATCAAAGCGTATCACTTTTCCTTCCTACCTTCTGGTCTTTCCACTGTTTCCATTCTGTCTAGCAATGCCTCTAGGTTAAAACATCATTTTTTTTTCTTCCATAAACTATGATAACTATTTCCTGATTCTGCCTTTATTCTTATCCCCATTTAGGCCATTGGCAACACTGCAGACAGATCAGAACATGTCATTTACCCCTGCTTAAAAGCTCCCATTTTCCCACCTATGCCTTCAGGACAAATTCTAAAGCTCTTTCAATGGCACATATGGCTCTTCAGGATCTGGTCACTCTTACTCCTGAATTCATAATTTATCTCTAACTATATCCTATGTTCTCCCCACACAAGGGGCACTTGCAGACCTTGAATAGATGTTTATTTTCTCTTTCTCTCTCTCGGGCTTTCTGTTCTATTTGCTTGTTATGCTCACACACACACACACACACACACACACACACTAGTAGTGAATGGATACATGGTAATCTTTTCAGATTTTCTCTTTAGCAGAACTCATCATTATATCCTCTTATGTGCATGATTCTCCATCTGAAAGTCTGTTTCCAGGCAGCCCAATCTAAGACACATAATTTGTCTTTGCATGTCAAGTTAGGAGGCCTCCTATGATTAACAATGACTTAGTGATCCTGCTTTGAGATACTTAAAAAACCAATAATTAGCCTTATCTAGTATTTAGCAACTATAATATAACTGTTTTGCTCACCAGGTGATAAACAACTTAAAGACAGACTTTGTCTTTAATGTAGTATTCCCAGTGTCTAGCACTCAGGCACTCAATAATTATTTTCTTAGTGATTAGTGTGCCCAAGGCTATTCAAATATTTGGTGACTTAAAGGTGCCTAAAATGCAGGTCTCCTGAGAACAAGTGCCAATGTATTTACTTATAAACCACATAGCACTGGTTACTCAATAATATATGGAAGGAAAAGCACTGGGAAGTATTTGTTGCCATTTTTCTATACCCTTATCAGATGTTGCTGAATTCTTGGATAGAGATCTAAATTCTTGAAAAGAGAATACAAATATATTTACAAAATTAAACATGGGAAAGATTATACTAGAAATCCTCCCTCTTCCAGCAAACTCAAAATATTTTTACAATTTTATTAAATTAATTTATTTATTTTAGAGAGAGAGAGATTGAGAGTGAGGAGGGGGCAGAGAGGGAGGGAGAGGAAGAGGGAGAGATTCAAGCAGACTCCATGCTGAACACAGAGCCAAATGTAGGGCTTGATCTCAGGACCCTGAGATCTCATGACCCTGAGATCTCATGACCTGAGCCAAAACCAAGAGTCAGGTGCTTAACTGACTGAGCCACCCAGGTGGTCACAGAAAACTGATGATATATGATATTAATTACAGAAGCAAATCATAGGTGGCATGAAAACTATATGATAATCCTGGAATATTACAGCTGTAGTCCTTCATACAATGAAATTGGAATAGATTTACTTTCAAGAAATATATATTTTCAAGTATACAGGTCATTGTTCAAAATTGGTTCAGAGCATGCCTTTAGAATTTCCTTTTACTTCATATCTACATATATATAAGCAGATACTATTATGTCAGGTTGTTTATCTGAGATTAGATAGGGGTCACTGACAATGAAACATTAAAATCCACTGTCCTAGTCTGTAGGCCACAAAATTATCACTGCATTAAAAAAAACAATCTTGTTAGGTTTGCTGGCATGAAAAATTAAAATGATAAGATAAGTGCATGTCAGAATAAAAATATTGGAGTAGAAATGAGTAATGTTGGAAGGAATGTGCTAAAACTAATGTAGTAATTCAAACCAGGGAAAGGCCAACTAAAGTGACTGCTGTTAAAAATAGCCTCATTGTTTTCAGTTATTGTTCTGTATAAAATTCTTTCTATTCAAAATTTATGTCTTTGACAATTTCTTATACATATGTGATATAACCTGACAATTTCAACATTAAAATGATTTTTATAATATGTATACATGTACAAAAATTGTTTTCTTTCACTTTTGACTATAGTGGCTGGTTTTATAGCCAGTTGCTATTTATAGTTCTGTTTTTTGTCACAATCTCTTATTTTAACATGCTGTGTTTCTCAGAATTTGAGGCTTATTACTATTGCTCTGTGTCTGAAAAGATGCTTTAAGAATCATATGCATATGTCAGTGCACTGACATACCAGACTTGTGTATACCAATCTCATTCATTATTCTTACCCATTTTAAATGATTTTCAAGGAGTTCAAGGTAGACTGAGAAACATGTGATGATAACACTGACTTTCTACTTAATGACTAATGGAGCTAAGCTCTTAACAAACAAGGTGGATATACCATCTTTGCTAGTTCAGTTATAGCCATTTTGGGGAGCAAATACAGAGATAGAACTTAATTTAATCTGCAGCTTGATTTTATTTTGGCAACTGTCTTATTGTCCACTCTCTAAGGACATGTTGACCTTCTCATTTCCACTTTGGACATTATTGTCCAGCTCTCCTTTTAGTTGTCAGTTTTGTTGTAATATTACTGTTTCAAGTATATAATGCTATACTGTAATTGGCTTTTAAAAGAGTGGTTCTTTTTGTATTTGCCTATTTAGTTTGGCTTAATTTATATGGTGCTGGTAGTTGCTTAAAATATACTTGTTGTAATAATATGTAAAGTAGTTCATTTTAGGCAACATTGTGTTAAAAAAATTAGTTGACATAGTTGAGATACAGGAACATTGTCCAATGATAAATTAAAACGAGCATTTAATTATCCACTGATCTTCTGGTGATGACGCAAGGCAGTAATTCTCAAAGGGTAGTTCCCAGACCAACAACTTCAGTATCATTTGGGAAGTTGCTTGAGATGCAAATTCTCAAGATCCAATCCTGACTTACTGAATCAAAAACCCATGGGACTGGGACCCATCTAACTGTGATTTAACAAGCCTTTAAGGTGATTCAGAAGCATGCTAAAGTTTGAGAACTGCAACTGTAGATTATCCATCAGTGTAAATCTATGGAGGCTTTGAAAGATATACATCAGAATGGGAGATAATTTATTTACACTTAACCATAATGCCATACTGTTCATACTGAAAGTCACTCAGATACCTTTCTGCATTGATATTTTTCACATTTAATTAATAGTTGAGCCATTCTGATGAGTTTTAGCTATTTTTCATGAATACCACAGCCTATTCTTTGTCTTGTTGTAAATTGATCCTTTTTTTGTTATAAATATACCTATTTGGCTTTAATAATTGTCTTTGTGTTTTATCTGATATCAAGATGGACAACTCCTCTTTTATTTTCTTTTTGATTAATGTTTGCTGGTACAATTTTTTCATCCTTTTATTTTTATTCTACCTATTTCATTGTATGTGAAGTGAGTTTCTTGTAGACAGCATATTTTTGGATTATGTTTGTTGTTTTTTTAATCTGCTCTGCCAATGTCTCTTTTTAAACTGGTATAGATGATCTAGATTTAAGAAAATTGTCAATATGTAAAGGCTTAAGTTTGCCATTTTGTTTTTTGTTTCCTTTGTTTATTATTCCTCTATTTTTCTCTCTTAAAATTTATGGGTTACTTGAACTTTTTTTTAGGATCCCATTCTGATTTATTTATAATATTTTTTGGTATATCTCCTTATATAGTTGTCTTAATGGTTGCGCAAAGCATTACAATAAACAGTGTACTGTTATTGATGTTTTGCCATTTTAAATGTAGAAAACTTAACTTCCATTAGATCCTTTACCTTTCCCACTTTTAAAATGTCACACTGTATTATAATTTTGCTTCAACAATCAAGTATTATTAGAAACTCAAGAAAACCTATTATATTTAGCATAGTGTTTAACATTGCTTTCTGAAATTCCAAGCCTTACTGTTACTTTTTCCTTTCTGTTCAGAGAATTTCTTTATTTTTTTTATTTTTGAAGATTTTATTTATTTATTTGAGAGAGAGAGAGTGTGTGAGAGAGAGAGAGCATGAGTAGGAAGAGCAGCAGAGGGAGAAGCAGACTCCTCGCTGAGCGGGGAGCCTGATGTGGGGCTCTATCCCAGGACTCTGGAATCATGACCTCAGCCAAAGGCAGAAGCTTAACTGCCTGAGCCACCCAAGGGCCCCCAGAGAATTTCTTTAAAGGCAGCTTTGGTAGCAACAAATTCTTTCAGGTTTTTAGTTTTAGTTTTAGTTCTTGTTTTTTGGTGGGGTTTTTTTGATAACCTTCCTTTAGAAATACATTCATGAGGAAATTAGAACTATGGCTTAATATTGATTCAACAGCATTCAAAGACATTGTATTGATCTGAGACAAAGGATTTCAAAACCAGATTTAAAAGGCACCTGGAGCCAGACTGCCTGGTTCCTAAATCCTAGACCCACCATTTACTAGCTATGTGACCTTGGTTGAGTGACTTAATCTCTCTGTGCCTCAGTTTGCTATCTTTAAAGGATACTTATGATATCTGCCCCTTTAATGAGTTAATACATGTAAAGTTCATAGGAAAACAGTGACTAGCATGTATGAGAAGTAAAAGTCAGCCATTGTTTTTAGTGATTATGGAGCTAGACGCATACTACCACATCTGGATTATTCAATTTCCTCTATTCTGATTTCAGGCTGACATATAATTTTGCTTTATATGTAGAATAAGCAGATTCTGGATAATGCACTAATCTACTAAGCATGTGGAAATACATATTTCAAGGTAGTACAGTAACTTACAGTAGCTTAGAGAGTTTGCTCCAATTCCCAGTGTACTCCTCAATAGAACCTTCGGTAAACTTCTTAACTTCTAAAGCCTAGTCATCTTCATAGGTAAGTAAATATGGTATGTTCATCTCCTAGAGTTAAAAGAAGATTAAATTAAATAAGACATATAATTTACTTAGCCCAGAGCCTGATGCATGGTGACCGTTCAAGAAGTAGGAAGTCTTGCTCCTATTAGAGTGGCTCAAGTAACAGTTATATTTGACACCCTAGTTTAAGACTCTTACAATTCTAAATATTTTGAGTTAAAGTCCCCAAGTCCAGCAATTCTGGGAAAGTAGAAAGATCAAAGTTCTTGGTCTACAAAATAAGAGGCGATCACAGACCATGGAAATTTCAATGGCTCAGATGCCACCGTGCCAGGTACTATTTAATTTTAAGTATCATCTCCATACTTCTAGACATTTCCCTATCCTGTTAACGACGAAAGATTAGAAACTAGATTTTTTGCCAGGAGGATTCCAGTTAGATTCCATCAACAGGAGACACTCCTATGAACTGAGGGAGCAGCCATTATTCTCTGTCAGTGCCTGTAGGCAGGCATGTGGGGGCTGCAGACAGCACGTTGAGGGAAATTGTGCCAGCAGCTTCCAAAGTCCTCCCGAGAATCACTCATTTTAGTATTACAGCCAGCCATAATTCTTTTTTTTTTTTTTTTAAAGATTTTATTCATTTATTTGACAGCGAGAGACACTGCGGGAGAGGGAACTCAAGCAGGGGGAGTGGGAGAGGGAGGAGCAGGCTTCCCGCAGAGCAAGGAGCCCGATGCGGGGCTCGATCCCAAGACCCTGGGACCATGACCTGAGCCGAAGGCAGACGCCTAACAACTGAGCCACCCAGGCGCCCCTGCCAGCCATAATTCTTGATGGTGACTTTTATGTGATTTCCTCACTTCTACATTTTCTAAAAGCAACTTTCCTGATCTCATTTCCCTAGTTCTAAGCTTTGTTGTTGTTGTTTTTATAAACCACAGATTTCCTGTTTTACTTTATTACTAAAACATCTAGAGTGGCTTCTACCATCCTAACTAAACCTATCTAATACAATGACCCATGAGTCCTCTCGGTAGAGATTCTTATGATTTTCTGATTATACAAGTTTCACATAGTGATCCCCAAAGGACAACAATAATTCAAATGTGATAACATTTCTATTAGCAACAGGAATATAGTACTGTGGGGATAGAACATATTACTTCAAAGCTGGGAGCATCAGAGCTGCAACCAAACATGCATACATGCCTGTCTCTGTACCCATCCTAACCTCCTTCTTACTGTAACAAGAGCAAGGCTGCTCTTTTTCCTTAGGTCAATACTGCCTTTGCATTTTGTTCCACATCTCCTCTTGTGTTGTCAATAAACTTTTATTTTTAATTATCTATTCATAGTCTTGTATGCATCAGATGTTATTTCTCAATGGAATCTTCCCTCTACCTTTAAAAAAAAAAGTATAACTTACATTCAGTGAAATTTACCCACTTAAGCCCGATGTGTTTTGACATGTATACAATCATGGAAACCACTATCACCATCAAGATATACAATATTTCCATCTCTCAAAGAATTGCCCTGTGTTTCTTTGCAGGTGATTCCCTCTCCTACATCAATTTCTGGAAACCACTGATCTTTTTTCTTATCATTATAGTTTACATTGTGTAGAATTTCTTATCATTGGAATCAAATAGTATGTAATTTTTTTGTGTCTCACTTCTTTCACTTAGCTTAATACTCTCAAGATTGTTCATGTTGCTTCCTGTATTAGTATTTCCTTTCTAATTATTGAGTAGTCTTCCATTGTATGAATATACTAAAATTTGTTTATCCATTCACTAATCTGGAGACATTTGGTTAGTTTCATGTTTTGGCTATTGTGGAAAAAGTTGCCATGACTATTTAAGAAAATGCCAAAATTATGATTTTGGCAACTATATACATTTTTCCTTAGGGTGGAAGTGACATTCTAATATAGCTGTTTACATCCTAAGTCCCATTCACTTTTAAACAAGTAATCTCCTAAAGAAGAAGAGGAAGAGGAGGAAGAGGAGCACTCTCCAAGTCTCATATCTTCTTTTTTTTTTTAAAGGCAAATAAAGTATTTATTAGATTTGTTATAAGTGGTAAGCAAGAATACAGTTCCACCATGTTTCTTTCACCTCTTCTACATTCTTCCTTTATTTTCCACTTTTTGGAAGAGTTTCTGAGCATCTCCCCACATCTGTTACTTGGTCTCGTATCTTCTAGCCAGTTATCTATCTCACCCCTACACAGCCATAGTTTTAAAAATTATTTTGTGGAGATTAAATGAAAAAAGAAGTTTGTAAAAATCTAGCAAACAGTTAATGGTAGCTTTTATAGCACTGTTAAGTGCTGGACTAGGCTTGAATAAACTAAGCCTACTTAGATGGTCCTGGCATTTCAGAATGTGGAATCATTCTTATTATGTGCAACTTTTTTTTTTATTACTTGCATAGATCATTAGATTGAAATGTGAGTGCAGGAAAAATTAAGATCAAACAAACGTATGTGATTACACTTGATTTTTACAATAAGGCATCATTAGGTATTGTTAGGTAAATATTATTCACATTGATGAAAGATTATACTTTTTAAGAAAAATTTTGTTCATGTATCTCAGGACATAAGGAATATATCTCAAAGAGAAGCTGGAAAAGTTTGCATAACTAAATATTTGCTGAAATAAAATGTTTTCTTTGGAGGGGCGCCTAGGTGGCTAGTCGTTAAGTGTCTGCCTTTGGCTCAGGTCATGATCCCAGGACGCTGGGATCGAGCCCTGCATCGGGCTGCCTGCTCAGTGGGAAGCCTGCTTCTCCCTCTCCCACTCCCCCTGCTAGTGTTCCCTCTCTCACTGTGTCTCTCTCTCTGTCAAATAAATAAATAAAATCTTAAAAAAAATGTTTTCTTTGGAATTAAAAGTTAGCCAGATTATTTTACTCTAGGAACAATGCTCAATATGAAATAATAAATGCAAATTTCATATCTAAAATTCATTCAGGATTTGGAGGTTGGTTTGGGGGCATATTCACATGTTTAATTAGGAAAGGAAGTTTTCAAACACCAGTTTTTTGTTTTTTAATAATCATTTCTATTTCCTTTGGCAGCATAGAGCATTTTTTCCTTTTTACCTAGCAGCTAAATCTGGTTTCCAAACTCTATTCCAGAGAATTATTTTAGGCATAAATTCCTGTAACTTTTAAATTTTTTTAATGAAAAAGTCTCAATTCAAAATTTTAGAAAGCTAGCAGAAAACTTTTAGATTTATTTTTTTGTGCATATATCTTTTTTTGTGTGTGTATATAAATCTTAATAGATATCTCTAAGCTTTTGAATTATCAACCCAAATCCCATAGCTCTCAGTTAAGAGATTATTGTTTTTATTTATGAAAATGGGTATGTTTCTCATACTTGAATGAAATTATAGTTTGCTAGTTTTTGAGGGATAAAAATGATTCAACATACATTTTTATCTGCAGAATATAAGAAACAGTTGAGTTCATTACATTTCCATAGTGTTAAATTAGAAACTGTAGTTCAAAGTAGATGCATTTCTTAAATGAATTTTTAAAAAAGAGGTCCATGTATTTATGACTTCTTTTTGCATAGTCATTTTAAATAGTTAGAGGTTAAACATTATGCCCCAAATAAAGTCTTACACGTTGAATGAAAGTTCCTTCATTAACTTAAAGCTTTTATAATACTTATGAAATACATTTTTAAAAGGGTTGTTTTATATATTTTTGTTCTTCTTGTTGCTTTCTTTAAAACACCAAATTCAGATTGCTTTTAACTACTTTTGACCAAGTTTTAAATTCTTAACCAATTATAGCTGTTAATGAAATTTGGTATTGGAACAAAATATTATCTCTAACATTTACTAGTTTTGTCTTTATTATTCATTCATGTTAGGAAAATTCTACCTCAAAGTTTCTTAGGTAGGATTGCTATTTTTATTTTCTTTATCCAATTAGAATTCCTAATATATTAGCTTCCTTATTTTGTTTCCTTTTATTTTTCAGTACAGATTTTGACAATAATGGTATCCAAAGGATGCCAACATGCTGTAGAGAAGAAGGAAGGAAGGAGGGAAGGAAGGGAGGAACAAAAAGAGGGAGAGAGGGGAAGAGGGAGGAAGGAAGAAAGGAAGGTCCAGGTATATAAAAATATTCTCTGTAGTCATATGTAAAACTAGTTCTATTTCTGATAGTTTAGAACTAAAAAGGTGCTTTTTCTTGAATTTATTTTGACTGTCATGTAAGTCTTAGTTCACTTGATATTCACAGTGTCAATGGATTTGTGTTATTGAGGTATTTATTCATACAGGTACATCCATGTTGTGGCAAATGGCAGGATTTCCTTCTATTTAACGGCTGAATAATATTCCATTGTATGTATACACCATGTATATGTATGTATTTTCTTTATCTATGCATCTGTTGATGAACCTGGGAGACATTATGTCAAGCAAATTAAGTCAGTCACAGAAGAACAAATACTGCACGATTCCTCTTATATGAGGCATCTAAAATAGTCAATAGTATAGAAGTAGACAATAAGATGGTGATTATCAAGGGGTGTGAGTAGGAGGATATGGGATGTTTGTTCAGTGGCTGTAAAGTTACAGTTATACAAGATGAGTAAGTTCCAGAGATCTGCTGTATAACATAATGCCTGTAGTTAACAATAAAGTATTATGTACTTAAAAAATTAAAAGAGCAGATCTCATGTTAAGTGTTCTTCCCACAAGACAAACAAATAACAAAGAGACACAAGGAAACTTTTGGAGGTGATGGATATGTTTATTACCTGGACTGTAGTGATAGTAACATGAGTGTATATATATATGTCCAAGCTCACTAATTGTATACATTAATTATAGGCAGATTTTGTATACCAATTATATCTCAATAAAGCTGGAAAAAAATAAATTATTCTTAGACTCTGAAAACCCACTGCATGCTTATCATGAAATATTGGATCAGAGGCTCTCAGATTTGTTACTTCACCCAATTTCTCAGAAATATGTTAATGTAGCTTATGATTAAGGTTTTTATAAGCAAAACAAGTCAATGGCAATCACCCTGTTTAACCAGCATTTATTATTTTCTTTGGGCTGAGGTGTAGGCATGGATCTGATGCCCTGAAATATTATGCATTTTTTAAAAAAAGGCAATTATCAGAGTAGTGGATTACTTCTCTGATGCTTCTTGAATTGACCTTTGATGAAATAAAGTCTCTACCTGGTTTTGGACCACCTGAATTAATTCAAGCAAATTAGTCTCTCATAGTAGACCGATACTTCTGTTATGCATGATTCTTCCTTGTGCATGACCCAATTTTGTACAATGATTCTTATACTTTGACATATGAATATACTATAGCAAAGCTTAGGATTCCTTTGATGAGGTCTGGTCTGAATGATAAGTCCCATCATAACTTCTTCCCCATCATTTCCTTACCCCACCAGGACAGTGGAATTATCCTGGACTAAGACTCTGCTCCTATACATAATGACCATTTTATATTCCTTTTCATAATGAGAAATAGCAAGATCTTAAGGTCAACAATAAGGCACACACTGTAATATTGACCGGCATAAGTGCCAGCAGCTAGTTCAGAGGGAGGCTTAGGGACAAGAAGTGGAAGTACACTTTATCTGATCTGAGTAAGCGTTCTTGGGGAGCACGTCTATTTCATAGTCTAAGAAGTTGGTAGACGTGTTTTTACCGAAAGGTAGGAAAAGAATAAGTGATATTGATAGAACTCTTTGTTGAATTAGTAAAAACTATTCATTTTTTTTTTTTTTTTTTGCTATTCCTTTTGCTTACTTAATAAGCTTTTCAATCACTCAGGTTTCAGTAGACCAGCAATTTTCTGTCATTTTCACAACTATTGCATTACTCTTTTTTTTTTTTTAAAGCAAAAGTTAGCTGTTGGATAATAGTTTGAGAACTAAAATCTGGACCCTAACCTTACCTCTACCACTCACATAAATGGAAAACATTTGGATATTTTCTCTATTTTATTTTTCCTTCAGTGCTTCTAATGTGGTTACTTCATCTTTGACCTAAATCTTAAGTAATTTTTTAAAACAAAGTTACATTATGAGTACTGATTTTGGAAAAAGGAAAAGCCCAGTTGTTTCAGTAGCTGTGGACTTCCAGATAATTCTTTTATGTGAAATCCTGAAATGTAGTGTCCTAGATACATAATACAGAAACATTAACAATTACTCATTTAAAAATATTCAGCCAATATTTACAGAGTATTTTTTATATGCCAAACAGGGGCAAAACCTAGGCTTTGTGGAACCTGAAGTACATGCTATTTGGGTTGCCTCTATAAAATAAAGGGTGCAAAAGTTAAATACAGAAGTGAATGTTTTATATAGAATAATGAATCATTGAACACTACATCAAAAATTAATGATGTACTATACAGTGGCTAACTGAACATAATGAAAAATACATTAAAAAAAGAATAAAATTATGTTAAAATAAATCCAAAAGCTTACAAATGCCATAAACACTCCAAAAATCCAGAAAAATAACATTTTTCATAATTAATTGAACAACACACTTCTATAATATTTTCCTTACATTTTGACTATACACTTTGATAGCCTCTTTATATAACAATTATAATATTCTGAGTAGAGGAAAAAATAATATAATTGTGTTTTTCCTCTAGCCTAGTGGATCAATTTTTAAAATATTACTATTGATAATTTAGAAAAGTTTATTTGGGCCTCATACATCATTTTTAATAATTTCATAGAAAATTTTATAATTGTTGTCAACTTTGGGAAACCTCAATTAAGTTTCTTTCATATATGTGCCACTAAATCCAGACTAAATACCTATCCAACTCAAAGTCCTCTTAGAGGAGAATTTTAAAAATACTCAGAGTACTTCCTTGCCATTTGGGCCTTGTTGTGTGGTGGCTTATTTTGTCAAAGCCAGTGAGGGGGAGAGTCAGTAGAGAGAGTTTTCTAGTGAAATGGAAGTTATAATTTTACATAATATAATCAGGGAAGTGACATCCTGTCACCTTTGTTATATTCTTTTGTTTAGAAGCAAGTCATAGTTCCTTCTCAACCTTAAGGGGAGGGAATGATACAGGGATATTAAAACCAGGAATGGGGATAATTGATTGGTACCATTTGGACTATTGTAACCACTCTTGAAGATAAGGGGGATTATAATCTAAAACTGCTGAAGCTTGAGTTGATTATCCTACCTATGGGTTCACACGGGCAGCATATGTTACCAAAGAAGTAAAAACATTTTTCTGTGGAGAAAAAATGGTAGTTCCATCCCTAGAACTCCGTAAGTCCAAAATTAGGTCTTACCTATTTTTTTCAAAACTAATTTTATTTATATCAATTTTCAAAAAAACATATTTTAAATTCACAAAGAACTTATTATTTAAAGAACTTTGTCCTGACTCCAATTTATGAGTTTTTACAGTTGGAAAGGCATACCATTCATCTGTCCTGAAATGTTTGAATTGATCAAAATATGTTAGTTCTGACTATATATTTGTATTAATCATAGAGAATGGCTGTCTCTAGACCAAGAGTTTGCAAAATGGATGGTCTTGACAATTACATCATCATAAAATAATAAATCTTTGTTTCTACTTAAACATGTTTTAATAACATTTGAGGATCTGTTATATTCTGTGATTTTGTGATAGAGGCTTTCCTGTATAATATCTCTTTATTTCTTAAAATAATCCTAGTAAATAAATGGAATGGTTGCCATTTTATAAAGTACCATGAATCTATATTGGCCAGCAAAGATGACTTAAGAACTGTCAGAAATATAAGGAAGAAACCAAAATAGCATGATGTCCCAGAAGAAGTGACCAACTGTACAATATGTAGTTTAAGAACTCTCATAATATGCAGACAAAAATGTAATAACAGTTAGCAATAGGTAGGTCACTGGTGACTTTAGCGACATGAAGTCAGGGAGTGATGGAGATAGAATTCAATAATGAGTGTATTGAACTTGTTATGAGGAGCACTGGGTGTTGTATATAAGTGATGAACCACTGGATTCTACTCTTGAAACTAATATTGCACTGTATGTTAACTAGAATTTAAATAAAAATTTTGGGGAAAAAATAAGTGTATTGAGAAGTAAGTATGTGGTGAAGATTGGGTAGTATGCATAGTTATTTCAGGAAGTTTGGCTGTAAAGGGAAAAAAGCATACAAGGGATAATAACTGGAGAAAGAGAATTTTTTTTCTCATTTTTTTTTTTGATAAGTGTGTTATTTTTTAGATTCTAGAAGGTTGATCCACTTAAGCGCTGATTGGAAGAATTAAGTAAGCAACGAGAGATAAAGACACAGGAAAGGAATTATCTCCAGGTCTGATAAGAGATTGGGAGGTAATTCAGGGTGCAAATGGAACAATTGGTCAGAAATAAAATTCTTAAGTTTCCAGGACAAGATTTGCCCCAGGTTTTAATCAGAAAAGGGATAAATTCACTTTGATGGAGTGATGCACATTTCCACACTTTTCCCTCACTTTCCATAAATATGGCCAGAATTTTTTTTTTTTTCTGAGCTAGTTCACCTGTTATTCCTCAGAGGCTCTTATAAATGAACCAAAAAGTGAAATGGAGTGTGGATAAATATGGGAAAAAAATTGTTTTTGGTGAGTTAACAGTTCTGCTCAAATAGAGACTTGATATTAAGGGAAGAGAAAGAAGTGATAATTACTTGAACAGTTCCAAGTCAGTCCTACTTATAACGTCCTTATTTTAGGCAAAAAATAATATAAGCAGCAAGAAGTGGGAGACTAGTTAGAAGATCGTAACAAGATTACCCTTAAAGCTTGGATTATTTAAACCAGTTCTGAATATCACTAAATTTCTCTATCAAAACATTGAATAGATGGTATTAGAAAGTTTTAACAAAAGAGCTTCCACTTTTAGAGATGATTCAATCAGTTATTCACTCACAGGTATATATAGGACAGAAAAGTTCCCTGTTCTCTATTAGTACTTCACTGTTGTTTATATTGTTATTAAAGGACATAAATGACATTTTAACTACAATCAAACCACTTTTAGTATTGATATTTTTAAAGATGTATTTATTTATTTTGAGAGAGAGAGAGAGCCTGGGTGGGGTGGGGGGTAGCGGGGCGGTCAGGGGAAGAGGGAGATGGAGAGAGAATCTTAAGCAGACTCCGAGATGAGAATGGAGCCTGATGTGGGGCTTGATCCCATGACTCTGAGATCAGGACCTGAGCCGAAACCAAGAGTTGGACACTCAACCAACCACTACCCAGTTGTCCGTAGTATTGATCTGTGATACATATAACTAATTTTGTGATCGCACCAAGCCACACAATTGCTCTGGACTTTGGATTCTTCTCTATTAATATAAGAAATGTATACAGTGATCTTAAAGGTTCCTTTGGCATTATAAAATTGCATATTTCTAAGTTAATAATGAAGTCTTTCCATAAGAAAAATGACATACCTGTAAGACTCAATGAAAAAATCCTCCTCTCTAGGAAGGGTTTCTTATTGATAGTCAGGGGGCGATGGATGAGGAGATTGGACATTAGCTACACCAAAACCAGCAGAAGGAATTTAATTCCCAGACAGACACTCCATGAATACATTCAGAGTTCAAAAATGAACTAAGCCAAAGAGGGAGGATTAACAAGCTGCCAAATTAGCCACCAAAAGCAGATTCAGAAAGCAAAGGTATAAAGAGCCAAGGCAGAAAAGAGTTCAAAGCAATATACAAGGACAGTGAGAGGTGAATAGACTCTGGGCAATTATCTGGAACAAAATTTTTGCTTTTGCCTATATTTTATGTGTTTATTGAGGCATTGTGTTTGGAGGGATTCCAGTGTTTAAAAGGTAGACCTTTGCAAAGTTCAGGTTCTAAAATACATATACCCTTATGGACTGTTCAAGAGTGTGATATTTAATAACTAAAATGAAATGAAATGCTATCTGTATCAGTGCAGAATCTCTTTTGGAGGTAAATGGCAGAAAAAACAATTCAAACTGACTTTAAAAGTGAAATTATTGGTTTAATTAACCGAAAGCTCAGGATTAAGACTAGTTTTTGATAAGTCGTAAATTAGAGGCTTAAATAAATGTCACTGTGGATCTTTTGTAACATGAAGTCTCTTTATTAAAGTAAGAATTTAGACAGTTTGTTAAAGAAAATCTCTAAAAATTAAAATGTATTACATAGAAATACAGAATATAAAATAAGATCTTGTACGATGTTGAACTGAAGCATTGGTAATGGAAATCTCTGTCTCACTCCTGATCATGAGGAGAATTTTCAGTTGTCACCATTTAGTATTATGTTTTTTGAAGGTTTTTTTGTTGTTGTTGTAGATACTTTTTATTTATAAAATATGCTTTATCATATTAATGATAAATTTTTGTAAATGTTTCCTTTTTTGAACCTTGAACAGACTTTGACTTTTATCCAATGTAGGATGATTTTAGTTGCTGTTTTCCTTTTGTTAATCATTTAGGGTCTTTTTAGCCCTTATCACTTTCTCTAATCTGACAGTTGGGCAGGGAATGAGTAATCCCCCAAAGCAAATCAGTTTCCTGTCAATGAAAGAGGGGTGATGAAGGCCCAAGGGCAAAACAACCAATATTTTTTACATGATGACAGGTGTCTGTGTCCACTCCCCTCCCATACCAGCTCAGGGTGCCTTAGCATGTCTCAGATCAGCCTCAATGCACAAAGAATTGCCTTCCTTCTTGCTTCAACTGATGTCCCTTGGTGCCCTCTGGACCCAGGAATAGAAAAGGAAATACATCCACAGAATGGCCAAATAGTTAAGAGGGCAGAGACTTGAAGCACTGGTAAAATGAGGCTTCTACACTCAGGATTTCAGGGCAATTGCTGCCCTATGCCATAAAGCATATGTAAGAGAGTATTTATTCTTGCCCAGGGGGCAGCCTGTCCAGGCGAATTATCTTACAGTCCCTAGAGTTGGAGTCCGTTTTCTCTTCACTGCTCTCAAGGTGCTCATCTCTGTGGTTCTTTCTTCTGACCTGGTTCCTGGACCTGGAACTTTTAGACCTAGGGTGTCATTGTGGCACTTCTCAAGGGTGGGCTCCACATTTCTGAACTTCAAAATTTATCATTCATCTCCATGCCTTTCTCTGTGTCTATCTCCATGGAAGCCTTCCTTTTTCAAACAGAAACTTCAAACCACAACTACTCTTATGCCACCAGAAAACCAAGAAAGAACTGATCTTGAAATCCTTTCCACCCAATGCTTTTTTTCAAAGGGAAGCTACCTTATTCTATCCAAATTAATGGATTTAAAACTAAATATAAATTTAATCTCAAGTAGGAATGCTGTTGCCTATGCCCAAATGAGAAGAATAAAATAAGTAAATTCTAGACTAACGATTTTTGGGGCCGACATGATGTTATGTAACATATGTATTCTCATTTTTAGCTAGCAGTGTCAACTCACTAGGGAAATGTCAGAGTAAAAACTTTGGCAATTAAGGCAATTGACTTGGATGATAGGCATGAATTTGGAGATAATGGTACCTCATAGAGTTGTTTTGTGTTTTTATTTACAAAGTGCTGGTTCTGTTTTGGGGACACAGTAAATTATTAAGTTATTATAACAATGATACATGTGATGTTAGTGAGGAAGTATTGCCAAAATAGACTAAGTTCCTTGACTAACCCATAAAAACTTAGTTGATCCGTTAAGGAACTGATGGTACTATTGCAAAAGTACAAAGCAGAATTTAGGCCATCTCTGCTTCTCTTCCTTTGGAATTTTTAAAAATAAATTTCTCTACTGGAAACCTTTTTGCCTTATGATGTAAATAGCTGATTTGGTAATTTCATGTTATCATGAAAGCACAAATGCCTAAAACACAGGGAAAGTAAGGCAGTGGAAGTGATTTCATTTGCTAAGTGGGAGACTTTAATTGTGGGTTCTTCTTCTGACCTTCTGATTCCTGGACCTGGAATTTTCAGCCTCCCTCTTTCCTTCTAAGTCTTCCTTTATTGACATACACTCGCCCTGTACTCTAAGTTTATAGTCTCCTAATTCCTTAGGGCTATAGGAAAGATCAGGTGGAAATAAAGAATTTGAGATATAGAAAAGGGAGAAATACTGTATCTAGAGAGGCTACATATGACTTTCAGATTTGGGCAAGAAGAATGTGAAATTGTGTATGCCACTCCAAGGTCCCACACATCTGCCACCCTGAAAATAATCTTTTTCTAAGAATAAAGTATGAGGCTGAAGGAAATAATATTTTTTAAGTACTTACTATTTGTCAGGCACCAACTAGGATAATTTACATGTGTTGTTTCATTTAATCCTCAGGTTAAATACTGTAATTTTATATCACCATTTAATTTTATAACAGCTTGCAGAGTACTCCTGAAACATATTTTCACAGCAAGCTTATGAGGAAGGCACTATTCATACCCTTATTTTAATGATAAACTTAGAGTCAGTTTATTAACTAGGTTAATTTAAGGATGACTGAGGATGACTATGCTAATCTAGTCTCAGCTTCTTCATTTTACAGGGGGACCAACCTTTACAGGAACAATGAGTAACTTAGAGGGTGCAGGTGAAGCATTTATTGGTACAGTGGCTCCAATTAGTACTCACTCAAGAAAAGTTTACTGTGATTTTTCCTTGAGGGTAATTTGTTTGCTCAATACCACAAAGCCAGAATGTGGTGGGATTTAAACTCAAAGCAATTCTTCCAATTCCAAGCACTTTTTACTACACCCTGCCTCTTGAATGAAAAGATAAGCATCAGTAAGAATTCCATCGCCCTACTCTTCCTGAGTATGCACACAGATGTATACCTGCCACTTTTCTCACATGCCTTCATGCTTCCTTTCATATTATTTTTATGCAATCATTTAGACACCTTTTGCAGTAGACAGTATAATAGCCTCCTAAAGACGTCTACATCCTAATCCTTGGAACTTGTGAATATGTTACTTTACATGGTAAAAGGGACTTTGCAGATATGATTAGGATCTTTGAGATGGGAAGATTATCTTGTATTATCCAGGGGGTGCCCAGTGTCCTTAGAAGAGAGGGGCAGCAGTATCAGACTCAGAGAAGCCGAGGTTGTAGTGATGGGACCATGAGCTGTGGAGTGCAGGTAACCTCTAGACACTGGTAAAAGGTGAAGAAGAAGATTCTCCACTAGAGTTTCCAGGAGGAACACAGCTTTGCTGACACCTTGAGTTTAATCCTGTAAAACTGATTTTGGACTTCTGATCTCCAGACCTGTAAAATAAGAAATTAAGTTTGTGGTAATTTGTTACAGCAGCAGTAGGAAACTAATATATCTTCCTTCTTTTTATTCTTTTTTACCATACTCCTCTCTACTAATCCACTCAAATACTTCGGCATTAAGGGCCAGGTAATTATTAATGTTTGAAATAACAGCAAACATTTATTTTTCATTTTTTGCTTGTGTCACCCCATTGAATGTTTATGTGGCAGTGGCAAAGATCTCAGCAGCCTGGGTGTCTCTAAAGTCTCTGATCTTCTGGAATTACCCTTTCTTTTAATATTTGAAATAAATTGGCTATGGAATATGATCCTGGTAATTTGAAAAATACAGACTTCTCTTCAATATTCTTGTGGGTTATCAGGGAATTTTAATTGTCTTTTGCATTAATGCTTGTTTGTTGCTGAATTATTTATTTCCTCCTAAAATCTTGCTCCCTGAGTAGAATGGTGGTTGCCAGAGGTTAGGGGATGGGGTACATGGGAGATGTTGGTCAAAGGATACAAACATTGTACTTATAAAATGAATAAGTTCTGAGGATCTAATGTACAGCATGGTGACCATAGTTAACAAAACTGTATTAGATACTTGAATTGCTATAAGAGTAGATGTTAAATGTTCTCACTACACACAAAAATGGTAAGTATGTGGGTGCCTGGGTGGCTCAGTTGGTTAAGCGACTGCCTTCGGCTCAGGTCATGATCCTGGAGTCCCTGGATCGAGTCCCGCATCGGGCTCCCTGCTCGGCGGAGAGCCTGCTCCTCCCTCTGACCCTCCCCCCTCTCATGTGCTCTCTCTCTCTCTCATTCTCTCTGTCTCAAATAAATAAAAATAAAAATCTTTAAAAAAAAAAAAATGGTAAGTATGTGAGCGGATGGAGGTATTAACTAACCTTATTGTGGTAATCACTTCACAACATATACATGTATCAAATCATCTGGCTGTATATGTTAAACTTAAATAATTATATCTCAGTAGCACTGGAGAAAATTTCACTCCCAGGGGCTACAATTCTTTTCTCTCTGGGCTATGTCAAAATAAATGTTAAGACAAAGAACCCCGCCCCCCCACCTTGTCCCTAGTTACTATCTATTTAGTTTATCTGGAAAGTAACTTAACAATAACATGAAGTACTGTGCATAACAGAACTTTCCCAAAGGTTGGAGTAAAAGAGTGGGTTGATGTTACAAGCCAGCAACGTATAAAATATTTAATATTAGTTTGCTGATTGGAAAATGTCTTTGCTTGTTTCCAACTTTGGGAATTTCTTAGTGGGTCTCTACTTGCACCCCTCATGTTAATGGACTCTGTGTTTCTTCCTAGATTCCCTTCTCTTTCATCTACTCTGCCACTGTCTGTTAAACAATTATTTTTTTCTCATCTAGAATTTGTAAAAACCAGCTCTGAGGAAAGTAGTTTGCTTCCAAACTCCCAGAGCAAAGAGAGGATCAGTTTGAAGGAGTATCTCAGAAGGCCAGAGTTGGGGAAGGGTTTTTATAGGGCTTTGAGGGTTGAGGTATTAATTACTGGATGGCATTAGGGCAGAAGTTAGGAAGAAAGATCTTATAAATGAGGGATTTTCTAGAACAGCCAGTGGTCTTATTTTTGGAACATGTGCATCCTTATAAGGTTACTCTTAAATCGGTTTGATTTTGGTTGTTCTTATACTGGAACATGGAGGTTTGAAGTAGCTGGTCTTAAATTTAAGCTTTTAACTCTCTACTGCAAACTATTTCACGGTCTATTTTGTACATCCAAAAAACTCTTTTAGGGACTTTCTAAAACAAAAAGCACTTCTTTGTTTTTCCACACTTTGTTGGCATAAAGCATTCCCAGAAGCATTAAAATTAAAGCTTTTTCTAAAATAAGTAAATTCTTAGAAATGGTGTCATTCTCTCAGGCACAAAAAATATGCCAGCCAATTGGAAGGCAGAATCCAGAGTAAGTTTCTTTTGTTTAAAAATCACATATTTTCCTCCCTGTGATATAAAGTGGGTTTTATTGTCTTTTTTATTCTCAGTTTTAAGGTAAGGAAACTGGTGCTTATAGATTATAAGTAGTTTGCCTAAGGTGTGATATAGAAGTGTGATATCTCTATGCTATCAGAGCTATGATTTGTTGGGAACTTCCTATGAGAAGGCACACAACTTGTGAGACTCTTGCAAACTGTTATTCCCTCACGCTTTGGGCTTTAGAACATTTTTTAGTAGACAAAACATACTATGGATTTACGGATTTAGTTCATGTCTTTGTCAGAGCAAAAGAGCAATTAATAATAATTCTGAAGTATAAAAGTTTTCAGTATAAAATGCTTCCTAGAATGAATTCTCCTTTTACTTTGGAGGAAAGCAGAAGTTATCTGTTTGCCATATTTATAAGGGGCTCATGAGAAATCTTGAGAACTTTTCTCTATTTATTCACTCTCCTCATCTTCCGTCTCACTCAGGATCTGTCTGTGCTGCACCCCAGTGCTTGAGAAAGAAACATGTTTGGAAGCAATACTTTCTCTCTCTTTCTGCCAGACCAGCCCCTGTGTCTATAAAGTCAGCTGCAACATGACCAACTCCTTTATTGAATGTTTATATTATGATTGGCACTGTGCTGGAATGTGGTTTCTTAACATGTGTCCTTGCTCCATCTGAATGGGTGTGCAAGTAAATATAACACCTTATCAAACAGAACACAACCATTTAGCTTATCAGGAATGCACGTGGAATACAAAGAATGTCTTAGAATTTTGTTATTCTTCCAATATGATTTCCTTCAGACCTACTTGGTGCTAAGATAAGTATCTAGATATCCATTGTGATGGAGGGGGGAGACTGACTTCCGTATCTGATATAGGGAAATAATCTTACTTCTTTCTATTACAGGAGGAAAATGGGAGTCTTCTGTGTGGAGGGCCTCTTTCTTGCTAATATTGATCACCTCTCATACATCACAGCCAAACAGAGTTGAGGATAGAAGTGAAGGGCACATAGCACAGGGATCCTGTTCTGCTATCCTAAGACAATCACATTTACTATTTATAAAACTCTACGAGATAGATATTTTTAAAAATCATCTTATAAATGAGGACCCTGTTCCAATTTGACAATTAATTTGTCAGAGGTAGTAGAACTTGAAATTAAATTTGGAGTTGTATCCAGTTAGGTTAAGTAAACTGTCCAAAGTTGGTATGCTTGGGTTGACTTTGGAATCAACTCAGTTCAGTGTAAATCCAAACACTAAGCTTATGTCCATTATACTCTGCTGCCCCTTCTATGTATTTTAAGAGGAGTTACCACATGGTTGGTTTCTTTAACATTTACCACTGTGCTTATTGGAATCCAAGTGTTTTAGGGTTTTTCTTTTCTATAATGTTTAGTAATGACTCATATTAACCTAGTAACTATGTGAGAGTATGAGCATCAGAAGACCAAAATTAATGGAAGTAAAATTTTTTCAGATAAATTCATATTTGTCTACTAATTTTCTTTTAGATCAAACTACTTTCTTACATGCTAATTTTCCTGGGTTGCAATGCCCCATATTATCTGTTATCATACTTCCAATTTCTCTTGAAATTCACACATCCCCATTTTTTTTTTTTTTTGAATGTAATGAGAGTTGTACAGTGGTCAGATTTATACACCACAGAGAAAGGGAAAAAAGTGCTCTGGTTTCACTGATGACATGAATCAGTTCCTGGTACGTAGCAGATAATCAAAGGCTTATTGAAACTTAAAATGAATCATTATTTAAATCAACATGTAAAATGAATCATTATTTTTTAAAAATCTGTTAATTTTCAAGATTGAAAGACTCTGCTGTCTTTAGTCATGTTTAAAGGTGGCTTTTCTTGTTTGAAAACTCAGGAAGGTAATATTGTTTCTGAAGTTAAAATTTAGTTACTCATGAAGTGGAATTTACCATGTAAATTATGTAGGTCATGTAAACATTGTTTCTGGCTTTCAGAAAATATTGAGGACTTCACCATTTCCAATTGGAAAATAAAGCCAAGTAAATGGAAGTCAGGAGAGAGGATTATAAAAAACACAGTGTTCCCTTCAGCTGGCTTCTCTCTGTGTTTACTCATTATAGCCATTATATTTACAGAACAATTAAAGCAAGGAAAATTGTCATCAGGAAACCTCCTAGACATTCTCGTAACTGCTCATTGAATCCAGGAGATGTGATTATTAACTTCATTACCTAAGAGACAGGACAACCTGAAGTTTACATATTTTACAAAAAGATGGTTTACTTTATTTAGTAAATAAGGAATTAATTATTATTTTCTAGTAGTAAATACATATGGGTCACTAGCAAGTTAACTAGTGTTTTCTGCCTGCCTGCATTAAAACAATCAGTGCAATAGCATATCCCAGTTTCCTTAGTCCCATGTTTCTTCATTTTAGTGGAGTAATGTATTAAAGCAGAGATGATAGGACCCTGTCCCTGGAGAATCTGATTCAGTAAATCTGAGTTTATGTACTTTTCTACATATTTTATTTTATAAAAATAAAAAGCCAAAAGCTCACCTAGAGGGTAATCAGATACAAGAAAATTTAGTATACTCTTCACCAAACCAATGGTTGGCCACCTTTTAAGAGAGGTGTGTTATGGTTTTAGCCTGAGGATGGTTTATTTTTGTATTCACCAACTTGAGGAAGAAGAGGCAACCAAACTGGGTCTTGACAGAAAGTAAAGAATATGTGACCATCAGTACTCCTAATGACAGGAGCTGTCACAAGAAATATAAAGGGAACTGTGTAGGTGGTACCATATATTACCCCCTCCACCATCACCATGCTGTCTTTGGCATATACATCATAGGGCCTTGATTACTGCATTGAATCCTAAAATATAAGTGGAACTGTGGGAGATTGTATGTTGAAAAGTTTACAGGGCACCATGGTTTCAATTTAATGTCTTTTTTTAAAAAGAAAATGACATGCTACGTAACTGTGATGAAAAGTTTAGTGGGGTATGGGATTAGTTTTGAAGACCTAGGTCTTGATAACTTTTAGTTGGAATGCCCTTCCAGGCCTGTCGAGGTATAATAACACTGGCACAAAAGTTGGATAGTTTATTTTCATTTAAATTCAAAGAAGGTCATTGTCATGACATGCATGTCCTAATGATATTTGAATCTTTCCACAAAGTGTATTCACAATAACCTGTCATTTGATAAATTAATAAATGTAAGAATGAATGAATGAATTAAATGTACTATATTTCTTTCTTTCTCTTTGATTTGCTTTCTCTGTAATTTTCTCTATATTATTCCAATAGTGTGCATATGGCTAAATCAAGCACTGATTTAAAAACAGACCATGTCATTTTGAGCAACACTTCCTGCAAAATAATAACTGAGATTTTAGTTTTAATATAAATAAATAAACCATCCTCAGGTTACACCCATGACACACCTCTCTTAAAAGGTGGCCAACCACTGGTTAGTGAATAGTGTTCTAAATTCTCTCGTTCTGATTACCCTCTAGGTGAGCTTTTTTTATTTCTTGTTATGAAGTAAAATGTGGAAAAGTGTACATGTTAGGAATGTACAGCTCAGTGAATTCAGTAAGCAGTTTTAAGACCTGTATGAATTCTGTTGTAGCTACTAAGTTTATATTTACCTTCTTGAAAGATCTGCAGATTGCCATGTTCTTTTGCATATATTACAATAAACCTTTAACATGTGTTATTATTATTACATAATAATATTATTATATTTCTATAGATGAGGAAACAAAATCAGAGAGTTAAATTATATGTCCAAATTCCCACAGCTAGTAGGTGGAAGAAATGGTACTCAAATCCAGGTTTTCTGGTTCAAAGTCACATGGCTATTTTTCCTTAATGCTATCTTTTGTGAGGTGGATGACACAGCGCACTGCTCAGATCCTCCTCTTCCCCCTCTTAGAATGAAACCACTCATTTCCCCAGCTGCTGGGAGGATTGGTGGGTGACAGCTCTCAAATGAGTCAGCAAGTTATCTTTAGGAATTGCCCTAACCCAAGAAGAGCACTGCCTAGCCCATGACCACACCCTTTGGGAAGATGTCAATTCACATCCAATTACTAGTTGATGCGAGGGTATAAAAAGTCTGTCACTCTTCATAGTTCTGAAAAACTCATAAAAACCATTCTAGTTCGAGAGCTTTCCTGGTATGATTGCTGATGCCTTTGTTGGAAATGCATCATACAAAGAAGGTTGGATAGTTTACTTTCATTTAAATTCAAAGAACCTTCCTTCACTGCCCAGTCCAGGTGTTGATCCCGAAAACACCAGCCCATGAATTAACCGTGTGCAAATCGCTGTCTTAGAGTCTGCCTCCCCAGAAACACAAGTGAACTTCCTTTGTAGTGTGGTTTTCTTTTTTTTTTTCACTTTATAGAATTTTTATCCTTTGCTTTTTTAACCTTAAAAAATTGTGAAATATAACACACATGCAGAAAAGATCTTTTTCAATGTACTTTATGCCTCCTTAGAACTGTATGCATTCATTCAGTCAACAAAAACTGAGTGCCCATTTATCAGTCAGAAATGGATTGTGAAAAACAGAAACCACTTTATTTTCAGCAAAAATGGATTTTATATAAGGAATTGGGTTTTTCCAAACCATTCAAATGGCTGGACCTCCATAACTGACTGGCATTATCTGCCACAATCAAAAAGATGGTAATCAAGTCATCATGTTGTACACCTTAAATATATACAATTTTTATTTTTTTTTAAAAAGTTTTTCAGAGAGGAGATGGAGAATCAGAAAGATTTGTTTAGTTGGTGAGTGTAGATCTTAGCACTTTAGCTGCCATTCCAAGATCAGAGAGCAGCTTCTAGAACCCTAGTTTCCAAAGCCTCATCAGACCTGATAAATTTGCACCAGCAAAATGGATACCTTGTATAAACTGTGCTTATTCCCACATTAACATAATTCCACATGTGAATAGATGCATGTATATGATTCAAGAATACAAGTCACCTCTGGAAACTTACCTGGAATCTGTTCAGGAAAAGGTTATTTTTTAGCTTTCTGGCCTTTGCAGTACAGGAAGTCTCCCCAGAAGGAAGTTGGGACAGATGAAGCATGAGCCAGTCCTTGCCTTCACCAGGCTTACATTTTAGAGAAAATGTAAGACAAAAAATAAACAGATATGGCAGACAATAACACTCCTAAATGCTGTTATTAGAAGATCAGCAAACTTTAATAATGAAAAATGCTTAGGTTTGGAAACAGTCAACACAATTTGTTCTCTACAGGAATTTTTTTTGGAGAAAAAGGATGTTTTATTGACTTGACTATAAATTATAATTATTATTTATAAAAGTTATATAAGTGATCATCTTTAAAGTATCAAAAAGCCAAATACAAATAAAGCACAGAAAATTATTGAATTGAAAAAGTTCTGACATAATTCTTCCACATGTTATAGGTAATCATAGGAAGAATCATTGCAATAATTACCCAAAGTAATATTAAAGTTAACAAAAAGATGTTTGATCTTAAATGTAAATTCAAATGTATAATATATCTACAATAATAGATCAGCGTGAAAGTGTATCTACATTTTCTAACAGTAAAAGTAGGTAAGTTGGCAAATGCTGTATTCCTCAATGAGATAAGAAAGCAGATCAAGGATAATATATTGGATAGTCTTATCAACCAGGCGACCTTTGAGGATAAAATTTCAGGGTAGTGTTCTACACATGTAGCTGAATTTATTATTCTAGAGCCAGTATGTTTTTTTTACTGAGTTTGCAAATAAAAATGTAACAAATAATTATATGTCAGGACTGGTAGGAATACCAAGTGTTATTTCACAACTGCCACTATGTATTTCTTCTTTTCTGACACAATCTACACAGATCCAGGCTTTCTGTGTTTGAGATGATTCACTTCCTTTCGTTGACAAGTTTCTTTCACGATATGCTGTTCCTGGATCTGGCTGTAGATAGATTTTGATAGATATTGGTGACAAGCAATGCATTTTATATGAGGATGATGTTGAAATTTCTCCTTCAATTTCTGGTTATAATCTTTGGCTGCTTTTTCTCGTGATGCAAGTATACCCAATTTTTCAGAAGCATTAGCTCTCCATGAACGAATGTTCATTTCATCAGATCCACATATAATATATTTGCTGTTAGAAGTCCATTTTACCCAGATAACGTGTTGCATTCTTTTTGTGTGATAGACTTCCCTGCTTCTATTTTTGTCCACAGGAAAGATTCAAATAGATTTATAAAAACTAAGAGACACAAACTCTTTCCTAGTGGGAAAGTGATCCACATCAAGCACCGCAGATACATGATCCACATGTACCATTATAAGAGTGTACAGTGCATGCGTATCAAAAGTACATAAGTTGTAACTTCATTTGCTGCAGTAAAAATGAAAGCTTCCATAGGGTTCCAACAAATTGTATTTGTTCTCATCTCTAAGATGACCTTTTTCAGAGGAGTAGCTTGCCTCATATCATGAAGCACTATATTCCTGTCAGAAGCACAACTTCCCAAGAGAAATGTCTCAATTGGGTTAAATTTAACACTGTTTATACTGTTGAATCCCCAGGTCATGCAACATATAGGATTGGTTCTTTGTTCATCCCAAATGTCTACTTGATGTTCACATGTGGCAAAAACAGCTTCTTTCCAGTGATGATCAATTCCTGTATATACTCCCTTTCCTAATATTGTATGCGATGGTTGGTTCCTCCTCTTCTCCATCCATTTTCCACTACTTCACAGTTTTGTCATCACCAACAGTAAAAAAAAAAAAAAAAAGTCCCACATGAATGAGTACATGTTCTTTGTATAAAACCCTCATGTGTTTGTATTGTACAGATACATTTTCATTTGTCAAGTTCCAAATTCTAACCTCTCCATCATATGCTCCAGAAAGGACCATAGCCAGGCTCTTTGGATGCCTTGCCAAGCATTGACATCATCTCAGTGACCATCCAGGGAAGCAAGGAATGGTTTTGCAAATACCTGTTCCAGTTTGGTAGCATTTAAAACTCTTACAGATTCTTATGGGACCTTAAAAGAATGTAAGGTAGAATCATAGTTTCTTGGAACTGGTGATGTAGATCCAAATCTTCTTTCTTTCCTGAAAGTTCTGAATCCTCAATCTGCCTTTTCTGGTTCCTGTATTTTTCCATTAATCTTTACTGTTGGCATGGAAGTACTAAAAAGAACATCAGAAAATCTCCTGGGTTCCAAATATAGTCCTCCTTGCTTGTACCATACCAGCAACCAATTTCCCTTGGTAATTGGGATCCATCAGTCTATTCCTTACAGGAATTTATATAATAGTGCCAATGTGATATAGTTATTGAAATACACCATTTGGCAGTCATTGCATGAATTGATTTGGGATCCTGAAAGACAGTGTGCGAGTTTAGATGTGTGCTACCACTTTTGAAAGGATTCTATTGGACTCAGCAAAACTGATCCATTAAGTTTGGAATATTCATGTTATGAAAATTAAACTTGATTAGGACTTGACCTAACTCACACTCTCCAGATTTCAGATGTGACTAGGTTAACACTGAAGGGTACAAAATATGGATTATTCTATTAAGAGGTTCAAAGGAAAGCAGCTGTTTTGGTTGAGTGAACCTGAACAAATAATACAAAATTGAGTATAGAACACTGATGCTTAAACTGTTCTTAGTGATAGACCCTTTGAGAATCTAGTAAAAGCTATAAACACATATTCCAGACATGCTGAAATATACACATATATGCATATACAAATACTTTACAAATATCAGCCGCTTCATAGACCCTTTGAACTTCTGAGATCTCTTAAAGTCTTTGAGTCTTGGCTTAAGAAGTTCTAGTCTACAATCACATGCTTTCTTAAATTTCTGAGGATTTTGAGTTTTCAGTTCTCAAAAAGTGGTAATATATGTACATGCATGATATACATATAGCATATATATACATATATTATGTGTGTGCATATATAATACACAATACATGTATATACATATAATACATATATATAAATGAAATATATCCTACTAAATATCATGCTAGCAAAGGAGTATAGCCTACCTAAGTCAGTTGTCTCAAAAATTGTTACTATGCACCCCCATCAGTAACATATTTTTGAGAATATTCTACTACCCAGTTTTCCAGAGGCTAGAAAATTACTCCATTTATTTCTCTGTTTACATCTGTCACACAGTAATAAAATATAAGCAGATTACTTAATACCACATGAGTAGTGGTGTGATCTTGAGCAAGTCATGGGTCTTTCCTAGTCATGTTTTCATCTATAAATTTGTTTTGTAATTTGATTTATCTTGTTCAGTGCTAAGATTTTGTAATTCTTTCAGTTGATGCTAGAATATGGGATTGTATTTACTGAATTGTTTTTGTTAGACAAAGACAGTATATGTATGGATCAGAGCAGGTCCTGCTATATACATTATGCCTCAACAATATGAAATAGTAAACTGAAATAAAAGGGAAATTTCTAATGCCCTAATTCCAATATGAATGAATGAATGTGCTTCTCTTTAGGAACACATATTACCTCTTTAACCCATGATAATGAAGCTGTCATGGGGTGTGTGTATGACCTGAGTCTCAGGGTGCTCAGAGCAGCATGGGTAGTGATAATGCCCCTAGGACCTGGTCTGTTTGTCTTTCATCCTAAATTTGCTAAAGGAATGGGGTGGGTGAGGGACTGAAATAGAATGGCTGTGGCTAAATGTGCAGGGGCCTCAAAGACACTGATTAGCCAGGAAAGTATTAATAATCAGAGTAACCATAATAAAGTTATCTCAGGACATGAGTAATAGTATGCAAAGCTAAAGAGTGTCTGTGCCTGCATCTAGGGAGTAGATTTAGAAAACTTGTTTTGTTTTATTATTATTATGGATAGAGTGCTTAAAACTAAAATGCTAGGTCGCCAATCCAAGGGGAGGATGCTGGAATGAGGACCAGTATGACATTTGATAACAGGGCAGGGTGTTTAAGTGGGAGGCAGCACTGGTGGCTTTATAATGTGCTGTTTCATTTCTGTTTGGCTTCTGCTGCAACCAGCTGGCATGAAGGATCTCTCTGGTGTTTTGAATCAAGAAGGGAATAAAACATACTCAGGCTTCACTACAGATAACCTGAACATTTTGAATTTGGTTCATGGCAAGAGAAATGTGTACTTTGGATTTATATTTTAATAGTGGTGGTATGTTGGCTGAACTGATCTCCTTTATGACTTGAGAATTTATTTGTGCACTAGTGCCTGGATTTAAGAAAGGCAATATATACCTACGGAAGGAAATATTTATCTTATCTGAAAACAATTGACATGTATGAACAATGGCTGCTTAATGAGAAAATATCTATTGACAAATAATAGAAATTGTTGAATTTTGGTTGCAGGATTAAGCAGTGGTTTTTCCCCTTAGCCTTATCTTGATCTGTTTAGCTTGGATTTGTTACTTGAATTTAGTCATTGTTATACAATTATGAAAAAAAAAGAAAATTTTTTATACCCTTTGTCTTTGAAGTGATCTCTGCTTTTTATTTAATTTTCTAAGAATGTATAATGCATAACAAATACAGATATATGATCTTGAGAGTACATTTCAATTATTTTTATCTATTAATCACACCTTGTAACTACCTCCCAGATCAAGATATACAATATTATTAGAGGCTTCCTTATACTCTCCTAGCTACCAGCTGTATATTCCATTCTTTGATCTGGCCGAACATCGTCAATATTATTCTGCTTGGCCAACTCACATTGACTTGGCTCCTCCCACATCCCCAGAGAGACCTCTGTTATGACTTCTATCACACAGATTGGTTTTGCCTATTGGGGACATTTATATAAATGTAATCATATAGTATTTTTGTGTATATGTCTTTTCTTTCACTCAGTGCTATGTCTGTGAGACTATTCATGTTGTTGCTTGTAGAAATAGATTGCTCATTCTCATTGTCATGCAATATTCCATTTAGAATATCAATATTCTAAAATTATGTACGTTCTTCTATTCATGGATGTTTAGGTTGCTTCCAGAATTTCACTATGTCAAGTAATGAAATTGTTAATTTTTTGACATGTCTTTAAGTGAACATATATATTCACATTTGCAATATTCAATAGCGTATTTGTTGTGTCATAAGATATTGGTATGTTTTGCTTTAGGAGATATACTGCTATACAGCTTTCCAGAAACATTGTACTTATTCATATTCTCACTGGCAGTACTTGCCCCCCAGCATTTCTGGCAGATGTATAGTGGTGTCACTGTGTGTGTGTATGTCTCTGTGTGTTTTATGTAATCTTTTTTTTTAAAGACTTTAATTTGTTTAGAGCAGTTTTAGGTTCATAATAAACCAAGAGGAAGGTACAGAGATTTCCCATTTGTCCCCTCCCTCCCCACCCATGCATCCTCCCCCATTATCAACATTCCACATCAGTGGTACCTTTATTAGTATCGAAGATCTGCATTGATACATCATAATCACCCAAAGACCATAGTTTACTTTAAGGTTCAGTCTTCCTGTTGTACGTTCTGTGGGTTTGCACAAATGTGTAATGACACGTATCCATCATTATAATATGATACAGGGAATTTTCACTGCCCTAAAAATCCTCTGTGCTCCATTTATCCCATCCCCTGCCCGCAATGATCCAATTATTTTTTTCCTGTTTCCACAATTTTTTCTTTCCAGAATGTTATATAGTTGGAATCATAGAGTATGTAGCCTTTTCACACTGGCTTCTTTGACTTAACAATATTCATTTAAGGTTCCTCCATGTCTGTTCATGGCTTGATAGCTCATTTCTTGTTAGAACTGAATAATATTCTATTGTTTGGAATCTAGAATTCTATAATTTTCTATTGTAGTCCAGTTTATTAATTCATTCACCCCCTGAGGGACATATTGGTTGCTTTCAAATTTTGGCAGTTCTGGGTAAAGCTTCTGTAAACATTTGTGTGCAGGTTTTTTGTGTGGACATGTTCTCAACTCCTTTAGGTAATTACTGAGGAGAGTTACTGCTGGATCATATGGTAAGAATATGTTAGTTTTGTATGAAGTCACCAAACTGTGTTCTAAAGTGTCTGTACCATTTTGCATTTTCACTAGCAATGTATAAAAGTTCCCATTGCTCCACATTCTTGCCAACATTTGGTGTTGTCAGTGTTCCAAATTTTGTCCATTCTAATAGCTATGTAGTAACATCTCACTGTTACTTTAATTTGTATTTTTTTTGGTGACATATGATGTAGAACATCTTTTCATATGTTTACTTTCTGCATATTTTTTTGGAGAAATGTCTGTTTAGATCTTTGGCCCATTTTATTTTATTTTATTATGTTAATCACCATGCATTACATCATTAGTTTTTGATGTAGTGTTCCATGATTCATTGTTTGTGTATAACACCCAGTGCTCCATTCAGTACGTGCCCTCTTTAATACCCATCACCAGGCTAACCCATCCCCCCACCCCCTCCCCTCTAGAGCTCTCAGTTTGTTTCTCAGAGTCCATAGTCTCTCATGGTTCGTCTCCCACTCCGATTCCTCCCCCCCCTCATTTTTCCCTTCCTGCTATCTTCTTTTTTTTTTATTTTATTATGTTATGCTAATCACCATACATTACATCATTAGTTTTTGATGTAGTGTTCCATGATTCATTGTTTGCGTATAACACCCAGTGCTCCATTCAGTATGTGCCCTTTTTAATACCCATCACCAGGCTAACCCACCCCCCACCCCCTTCCCCTCTAGAACCCTCAGTTTGTTTCTCAGAGTCCACAGTCTCTCATGGTTCGTCTCCCCCTCTGATTTCACCCCCTTCATTTTTCCCTTCCTGCTATCTTCTTCTTATTTTTTTTTAACATATAATGTATTATTTGTTTCAGAGGTACAGGTCTGTGATTCAACAGTCTTACACAATTCACAGTGCTCACCATAGCACATACCCTCCCCAGTGTCTATCACCTTAAAATTTTGGGAGGCACTTTCTTCTAACAGACCAAAATAAGCCCAAAATCTAGTGTGTGACACTGATCTATGCACCAGCCTGATCATATTTGATCATATTCTATTTTTTTTAATATTTTTCTTTTTTTTTTTTTCTTTCTTTCTCTTTCTTTTACCCCGGTTTCAGGTCTCTTCTGATTTGTTTAGTGTATATTTTTCTGGGGTCGTTGTTACCCTGTTAGCATTTTGTTCTCTCATTCATCTATTCTTCTCTGGACAAAATGACAAGATAGAAAAAATCACCTCAAAAAAAAAAAAAGAACAAGAGGCAGTACTGACTGCCAGGGACCTAATCAATACGGACATTAGTAAGATGTCGGAACTAGAGTTCAGAATGACGGTTTTAAAGATACTAGCTGGGCTTGAAAAAATCATGGAAGATATTAGAGAAACCCTTTCTGGAGAAATAAAAGAACTAAAATCTAACCAAGTCGAAATCAAAAAGGCTATTAATGAGGTGCAATAAAAAATGGAAGCTCTAACTGCTAGGATAAATGAGGCAGAAGAGAGAATTAGTGATATAGAAAACCAAATGATGGAAAATAAAGAAGCTGAGAAAAAGAGAGATAAACAACTACTGGATCACAAGGGCAGAATTCAAGAGGTAAGTGATACCATAAGATGAAACAATATTAGAATAATTGGGTTCCCAGAAGAAGAAGAAAGAGAGAGAGGGGCAGAAGGTATATTGGAGCAAATTATAGCAGAGAACTTCCCTAATTTGGGGAAGGAAACGCATCAAAATCCAGGAGGCACAGAGAACCCCTCTCAAAATCAATAAAAATAGGTCAACACCCCGACATCTAATAGTAAAACTTACGAGTCTCAGAGACAAAGAGAAAATCCTGAAAGCAGCTCGGGAGAAGAGATCTGTAACCTACAATGATAGAAATATTAGATTGGCAACAGACTTATCCACAGAGACCTGGCAGGCCAGAAAGGACTGGCAGGACATATTCAGAGCACTAAATGAGAAAAATATGCAGCCAAGAATACTATATCCAGCTAGGCTGTCATTGAAAAGAGAAGGAGAGATAAAAAGCTTCCAGGACAAACAAAAACTAAAGGAATTTGCAAACATGAAACCAGCCCTATAAGAAATCTTGAAAGGGGTCCTCTAAGCAAAGAGAGAGCCTAAAAGCAACATAGACCAGAAAGGAACACAGACAATATACAGTAACAGTCACCTTACAGGCAATACAATGGCACTAAACTCCTATCTTTCAATAGTTACCCTGAATGTAAATTGGCTAAATGCCCCAATCAAAAGACACAGGCTATCAGATTGGATTAAAAAACAAGACCCATCGATATGCTGTCTGCAAGAGACTCATCTTAGACCCAAAGACACCCCCAGATTGAAAGTGAGGGGGTGGAAAACCGTTTACCATGCTAATGGACACCAAAAGAAAGCTGGGGTGGCAATCCTTATATCAGACAAATTAGATTTTAAAACCAAAGACTGTAATAAGAGATGAGGGAGGACACTATATCCTACTTAAAGGGTCTATCCAACAAGAAGATCTAACAGTTGTAAATATCTATGCCCCTAACATGGGAGCAGCCAATTATATAAGCCAATTAATAACAAATGCAATCATATGGCCCATTTTAAAATCAGTAGTTCATTTTCTTATTGTTGGGTTTTAAGAGTTCTTCGTAGGGGCACCTGGGTGGCTCAGTCGTTAAGCGTCTGCCTTTGGCTCGGGTCATGGTCCCGGGGTCCTGGGATCGAGCCCCACATCGGGCTCCCTGCTCGGCCAGGAGCCTGCTTCTCCCTCTCCTGCTCCCCCTGCTTGTGTTCCCTCTCTAGCTGTCTCTCTCCCTGTGTCAAATAAATAAATAAAATCTTTAAAAAAAAAAAAAAAGAGTTCTTTGTATATTTTGGGGGTGCCTGGGTGGCTCAGTTGGTTAAGTGTCGACTCTTGATTTCAGCTCAGGTCATGGTCTCAGGGTCCTGGGATCAAGCCCTGCTCTGTGCTCAGTGGGG
This sequence comes from Phoca vitulina, assembly GCF_004348235.1. Taxonomy (NCBI): domain Eukaryota; kingdom Metazoa; phylum Chordata; class Mammalia; order Carnivora; family Phocidae; genus Phoca; species Phoca vitulina. The sequence goes on from NW_022589728.1 coordinate 25,012,411, forward strand.
AGTCTGCTTGAGGATTCTTTCTCCCTCTGCCCCTCCCCCAACTCATGTGCGGGCACTCTCTCTCTCTCTGTCTCAAATAAATAAATAAATCTTAAAAAACAAAAAAACTTCTTTGTATAGTTTGGATAACAGGCCTTTATCAGATGTGTTTTTGCAAATATTTTCTCCCAGTCTGTGGGCTTTTATTCTTATTCTCTTGACATGGCCTTTCACAGAAGTTTTAATTTTAATGAAGTCCAGCTTATCAATTATTTCTTTCATGGATTGTGCCTTTGGTGTTATATCTAAAAAGTCATCATCATATCTAAGGTCATCTAGGTTTTCTCCTGTGTTATCCTCTAGGAGTTTTATAGTTTTGAATTTTATGATCCAGTTTGAGTTAATTTTTGTGAAGGGCATAAAGTCTGTCTAGATTATCTAGATTCATTTTTTTTGATGAATCTAGATTCATTATTCATCAACATGTGTATGTCCAGTTGTTCCATAACGTTTATTGAAAAGACTATCTGTGATCTATTTTATTGCCTTTGCTCCTTTGCCATAAATCAATTGACTGTGTTTACATGGGTCTATTTCTGGTTTTGCTATTTGGTTCCATTGATGTACTTCTCTATTCTTTCACTAATATCATATTGTCTTGATTACTGTAGTTTTACAGTAAGTCTCAAATTCAGGTACTGTGAATCCCCTGGCATTGTTCTTCAATATTACGCTAACTATTCTGGTTCTTTTGCTCATCCCTCTAAACTTTAGAATCAGTTTATCAATAGCCACAAAATACCTTGCTGAGATTTTGATTGGGATTGTACTGAATCTGTAGATCAAGAACTACTGATATGTTGACAATACTGAGTCTTCCTTCCTATTCATGGTCATGGAATACCTTTCTATTTATTTAGTTCTTATTTGATTTCATTCATCAGAAATTTATAGTTTTCCTCTTGTAGATCTTAGACATATTTGTCACACTGTGGTTTTAATTTGTATGTACTTGATGGCTAATGGTGTTGATAACTTTTACATGTGTTTATTAGCCATTTGGATAGCCTCTTTGTGAAATGCCTGTCCAGATGTTTTGCCTACTTTTTTTATGGGGTCATCTATCTATGTTTCTTGAGTTGTAGAAGTTTTTTAATGTAGTCTGTTTATTTTTCCTGAACATTGTATATAATATGTATCTATGTATGTGTCTGTGTGTGTGTATATGTGTGTGTATCATATATATACATATATATATATATGTTTTTTCTCATTCTGCCTTTTAAAATGTCTTCATGGAGTATTTTGATAAATAGGCACAAATTATTAGTGTTATCTTTGGCTAATGCCTTTTGTTTCCTCATTAAGAAAGCTATTATTTTGGTCATGAAAACATTCACGTATATTATCTCCTACAACCTTTATTGTTTTGTACTTCACATTTAGATCTACACTTCATCTGGAATCAATTTTGGTATATTTAGGACATAAAGATTAAGATTTATTAATCTCATTTTTCCCCCACTGCAAAGCAATGTCACCTTTATCATAAGTCTGTGGCTGTTTATATGATTCTGTTTCTGGATGCTTTATTATATGCCATTGGCCAGATTTTCTATTCTTGTGTCAATATCATAAAATCTTACTTATTATGATCTCTTGGAAAGTCTTGGTGTATGGTAATGTAAATACTCTGACTTTGTTTTCTTTTTTTTTTTACTGTTAAATTTTATTTTATTATGTTATGTTAATCACCATACAGTACATCATTAGTTTTTCATGTAGTGTTCCATGATTCATTGTTTGCGTATAACACCCAGTGCTCCGTGCTCCATTCAGTACGTGCCCTCTTTAATACCCATCACCGGGCTAGCCCAACCCTCACCACCCTCCCCTCTAGAACCCTCAGTTTGTTTCTCAGAGTCCATAGTCTCTCATAGTTCCTCTGACATTGTTTTCATTTAAGATCGCCTTGCCTCATCTTGACCTTTTTGCATTTTGATTTGAATTTTAAAATAAACTTATTAATATCTATAAAATAAAATTTTGACTTTAATTGGGATTGAATTGAACCTATAAAATCTATGTAATTTGGGAAATAATTAATATATTTACAATCTTTAATAAATTCTTTCATTTATTTACCTCTCCTTTAATTTTTCTAAGTAATATTTTATAATTTTATGTGCAAAGATTTTGCACAATTTTTGTTAAATATATAAGAATTTTATGTGCTTGATGCTAAAATTAATACCTTCTTTTAAAATTTTTATCTTCTAAAAAAATTTTTATTTTCATGTTAAATTAACTTATTGATTCTAACACTTTATGAATGCTTCTGGATATTTTGTATACATGATAATACCACTTGCAAACAGTGTCCATTTATTTATTCTTTTCCAAACTTTATAATTTTTATTTCTTTTGATAATATTATTGTACAGGCTAGGGCATCCAGTGCAAAGTTAAATGAAAGAGATGATATCAGACTTTCTTGTTCCCAGTCTTGATGGGAAATTTTTGATATGTCTTAATTAAATATAATGTATTCTGTAGCCATTTGTAGATATCCCTTACCAGATTAAGAAGATTCTCCTCTATTTTTAGTTTGCTAAAAGTTTTTATCATGGGAGAATACTGACTTTTATCAAAAGCTTTTCCTGTATCTATTGATATAATTATGCCATTTCCCCCCTTTATTCTGTCAGTGTGATGAATTAGATTGATTGCTTTCTGAATGTTAAACTTCTCTTCAGATCTAAAATAAACCTTACTTAATGTTGTTATATTATCTGTTTTATGGTTTTATTTGCTCATATTTCATTTAGAAATTTTCAACTATGTTTTCCAAAGAAATTTGTCTGTAATTTTCCTCTCTCGTTATGCCCTTTTAAAATTTTAGAGTAAAGGCTGTGCTGATCCCGTAAGGTGAGCTGGAGACTGTTCCTTGTTTTTCTCTTCGGTGAAAGTGTTGTGTAGAATTATTATTTCTTCCTAAATGTGTGGAAGAATTCAATAGTGAAGTCATCTGGGCTAGATTTTGAAATGTGACTGTTTAGTATGGAAACCGATAATATATTCAGTTGTTTTAGTAAATAATGGGATAATCTGAAATTCTATTTTGTTTTATCCTGTCAGCTTTAACATATTTTATTATTTCCCCCCATCCTGGGGAATGTTTTTCTCATTTCATTTAAATTAAAGAAAAAATAACTTAGGACTGTATTTCATTATACAAAGCAAAACATTTTATAAATTTCCTCAGTTACATCAAATATATTAAATACTATGTAATATTAGTAGGATATTTTACCAATAGGTAAACCTTTATATGCCTCTTTGATCAATTATCTTTATTTCCTAATGAGATATTAGATTAATTAAAATAAGAATATGTTTTTGATAAACATTATTGGTAACCCATATCCCCCACATTTCAAAAACCGTAAAAGCTATGTAGTTCCAATAAAGCCCCAGTATTTTTGTTTGCTATTAGTTGGTTTTAAGAGTTCTTTTCTATTTCCTTGATCATACTTCTTTTTAAGGTTAAAGTGCTTGCTACTGTGAAAGACTTCTTAACAATAGTAAGTTAATTATTTAGAAAATTCATGTCTTCACTGTCTATATTTCATTGTCAGTATTTCATAAAATATACGGTATCTCTTGCTTCTACCCCAGCCACTCTCTAGAATTTCAATTAGTTTTTATTACATGTGCATTTATTTTTTCAAACATTTAGATAAAAAAACCCACAAAGATTATAAATTTGGTCTCATTTTTTAAGAGAATTAATACAGATTGCAGTCCCTCCAGAAATATCACCTAGGTTGTAAAATGCCCTCAGCACTATTTACTTTTCTCTCCTTAGAAATGGGTTCAGAGTAGAGCAAACCACAGTTAAACTCTTAGGGTTTCAGTAGTGATGGTGACATGAGGTGAGGAATAGTAAGGGCAACGTTCAGGATCTAGGTCAAGAATATTAGTGAGGGCCCCACCAATTCAAATTTAAGGTAACTTGTATGAAGTCCCAAGGCAAGGACTACACAGGCTGTCTTTATTAGGAGTTTGGTTACACAAGCTCTGGGTCAGCTCCCATTCTTTGTGGCTATCCAGGCAGGCCATCTCACCTAGTTAGTGTGGCCGGGTAGACCAAGGAAAGCACCAACAACTGGGTGCTTTTCATTGCTAATCCTGGCCTTGACTCACTCTGTGACCTCTCTTGGTGTGTTTCTTCAGCTGGAAAGTGAAGATAATAATAATGAGGTATTTAACAAGGGGTGTTGTGTGGGTTAACAGTTAATAACATGTTTCATAAGACAAGGCAGCATTGAACTTGTAAATACTAATAGAAAGTTTCTCCACACTACAAAGTAAATTAGTGCTTCTCTTGAAGAAAACCCAATATGCCAGAACATGAACATACAAAGCAGTTGAAATAAGGTGAATTTTTACTTGACAGAAGTAACTTCATTTTCTAAAAGAATACTCCAGTTTTCCTTTTGATATTTGGTTCATCCCTTGCACATTTAAAAACTTTATTATAAAGTTTATCCATATCTTCTATTACTTTAGTGTTTTGTTCTTAATATACATATTTTGATGTGATTGGATACAATTTTTTTCTCAAAAATTGAACTAAGAATAAATATATAGCTTACTACCTGTATATATATGTAAGTCAACTTCATTTATATAAGCCTTTTTGTTAATTCTGTTGCTTCATTGTGAAGGATTCTTTTATTACTTGGGGAAATTGTGTTAAACTTAATGAATTTAAACTTATACATAGCTTTCTAGGACTCTAACATATCACATCCGGTAACCTATCTCCAATAGCTTAGCACTGAGCCAGCTGTTTGTAGGCAAAATTGTACATGCCCACTAAATTAATTCTCCATACAATTTACTTCATTTACATTCTGTTTACTTACTTTGTTATTCACAAAGATGAGGAAAAATCACAGATATATATGTGAAAGAACTATGAGCTTGCTAAAAGAACATCCAAAGATAATGATAATTTCTAACCACTAAAAAGTGCTTATTGAATTCAGGAATTATTGTTGATATTACCAAGACAAAGTCAAATGCAAAAAAAACAAAAAAATTATACTGGTAGAAGAGAACTTCAAATAGAAAAATTGAACCCCATGTTTAGTAAAGTATTGTTAAAATAATTGGAAAATGCTCTTCCTTTCTTTATATAGATCTGAATGTCATTTTTTATTTTATTTATTTTTTAAATTTTATTTTATTATGTTAATCACCATACATTACATCATTAGTTTTTGATGTAGTGTTCCATGATTCATTGTTTGCGTATAAAATAAAATAATAATAATTTGGAAAATGAAAAGGAGTGACTAGGCACTTAATTGAAATTTTGCCCAGGCTATGACTTAATGTTGTCTTACAGTGCTATTAACAATTGTTGTCATTTTATAAATTTTTGGAAATTTTAATGGGAAATTGGGGAGATCTTTATAATACACATCTTATTTGATCTTTACAAATAATGTACTTCTGACCTCATTAGTTCACTTAATATTTGTAAGTTTCTTGAGTGATATGAAGAGTATATATAATCCTTTTCTTTCTATAGAAGGAAAATGAGACTCTGACAGTTCAGTTATTCATCTTTTTATTTTTTTCAAAAAATATTTATGAAGCTTTATCCAGTCATAAAACTAGTTAAAAATTATACTAAAATTATCTTTGAAATGTCTGTCAAGTCCTCCTCACTATGCCATATTGCTTCCATTTTTTTTTACCATCTAGATTATCTTCGCTCATTTTTCAATCTACTTCTAACTTCTTTCTACCACCTAACTATATACATATACATACATATATAAAGGGAGAGAGAGACAGAGAGACAGAGAGAGACAGAGGGAGAGAGAGAGACAGAGAAGAGGAGAGAGAATTGCCTTATATTGAGGTGGTATGGAACTACTTGTTTATTTTTTGTCTGTTCATTAAAATGTCCCACCTAAAATTAGATATCAATTTTCTATAAACAACATATGAAACAAATGAAGATAAACCATAAAATTATGGGAAATCTATACTGCTTTCATCATATACATGATTAGCCTTTGCAAATAGAAAAGTCTTGGGATCAGGCCTTGCAAAAAAGGTCCTACCAGAGCCTATATCTGTCAGGATATAATTTTGAAATTAATTTCTGCTGTGAGGTAATTCTTAAACTTTGACTAAAAGTAATATTTCACTTTATTAGACATTAAGCACAACAGAATAGAGACCTGGTCTTATTCACAACTGTTCTGCTCTACTACCTATACAAGTCTAATTATTTTCAACATTCTTTGGGAATGAGTATATATATAAAATTAAGAAGGTGGGAACTATTAGCAGAGGGCCTTCCTCAAGAATCACCACACAAATTTCATGATTCTGATACTGGGTGTAGGTGTTCGGGAACCGTATTCTCTTTATAATTTGAAGTACAGCCCCTGACATAAAAGAATATTTGGCCCAAAATGTTGATAATGCCAAAGTTAATAATTGATAAACTCTGATAAGAGTGAAAGAGATACCAATACTTCTTTTATAATTTAATGACATTTAAAAAAAATAATAAATGTTCTTTCATGAGCAAAACTTATTTCTAGATAATCTGATTATCTGATTTTTCGGTTAGTTTCTATTACAACTACAGTTGTGACATAGATATTTGAGGTGATTTCAGTTATAAGGTCATAAGTAGACCAATGACATATTTTATTATCTTCAATCAGTAGTCATTTTTGTGCTTTGGTTTGATAATTGGCATCATTAAAGTACTATGGAATTCGATGGCATATAATCTAGCACAGGGTCATCTCATGAAGATCAGTCACACTTACCATACAGTCTTCTACACTTTCCAGCAAGGCAGTGTTGCAAACATTACTCTTTGAGATTTAATTACATCTGTAAAATGGTTATAATACCTCACTCATAGAATTCCTTAGTATTAGAGATAATAAAGGTAAAGAACAAAGCACATTAACATATAGCAATCTCCTAAAATATAATTGTATTATTATTACTCACTATGTAAGTTCCCTTGACCTGTTATTAGGATTTTACCTGCAGTTTACTCAGATTTCCCCAGATGTTGATGCTGTTTTATGATGATATGCAAAATCTTAGGAAAAACTGATAGAATATACTGCTGATATTGGGGAAGAACTGAGAACTTTCCCCCTAAGGTCAGGAACACAGCAGCGATGTCCACTATCACCACTGCTGTTCAACATAGTATTAGAAGTCCTAGCCACAGCAATCAGATAAAAAAAAAAAGAAATAAAAGGCATCCAAATCAGCAAAGAAGTCAAACTCTCACTCTTTGCTGATGATATAATACTTTATGTGGAAAACCCAAAACACTCCACCCCAAAACTGCTAGAACTCATACAGGAGTTCAGTAAAGTGGCAGGATATAAAATCACTGCACAGAAATCAGTGGCATTCCTGTACACCAACAACAAGACAGAAGAAAGAGAAATTAAGGAGTGAATCCCATTTACAATTGCACCCAAAACCGTAAGATACCTAGGAATAAATCTAACCAAAGAGGCAAAGAATCTGTACTCAAAAGACTATAAAATACTCATGAAAGAAATTGAGGAAGACACAAAGAAATGGAAAAACGTTCCATGCTCATGGATTGGAAGAACAAATATTGTGAAGATGTCAGTGCTACCTAGAGCAATCTACACATTCAATGCAATCCCCATCAAAATACCATCAACTTTTTTCAAAGAAATGGAACAAAAACAAATGTTTTTGTTTTTGTTTATTGTCCATAAAATTTGTATGGAACCAGAAAAGACCCCGAATAGCCAGAGGAATGTTGAAAAAGAAAAGCAAAGCTGGTGGCATCACAATTCCAGACTTCAAGCTCTATTACAAAGCTGTCATCATCAAGACAGTATGGTACTGGCACAAAAACAGACACATAGATCAATGGAACAGAATAGAGAGCCCAGAAATGGACCCTCAACTCTATGGTCAACTAATCTTCGACAAAGCAGGAAAGAATGTCCAATGGAAAAAAGACAGTCTCTTCAACAAATGGTATTGGGAAAATTGGACAGCCACATGCAGAAGAATGAAACTGGACCATTTCCTTACACCACACACAAAAATAGACTCAAAATGGTTGAAAGACCTAAATGTGAGACAGGAGTCCATCAAAATCCTAAAGGAGAACACAGGCAGCAACCTGTTCGACCTCAGCCGCAGAAACTTCTTCCTAGAAACATCGCCAAAGACAAGGGAAGCAAGGGCAAAAATGAACTATTGGGACTACATCAAGATAAAAAGCTTTTGCACAGCAAAAGAAACAGTCAACAAAACCAAAAGACAACCGGCAGAATGGGAGAAGATATTTGCAAATGACATATCAGATAAAGGGCTAGTATCCAAAATCTATAAAGAATTTATTAAACTCAACAGCCAAAGAACAAATGATCCAATCAAGAAATGGGCAGAAGACATGAACAGACATTTTTCCAAAGAAGACATCCAAATGGCCAACAGACACATGAAAAAGTGCTCAACATTGCTTGGCATCAGGGAAATCCAGATCAAAACCTCAATGAGATACCACCTCACACCAGTCAGAATGGCTAAAATTAACAAGTCAGGAAACGACAGATGTTGGTGGGGATGCAGAGAAAGGGGAACCCTCCTACACTGTTGGTGGGAATGCAAGCTGGTGAAGTCACTCTGGAAAACAGTGTGGAGGTTCCTCAAAAAGTTGAAAATAGAGATACTGTATGATCCAGCAATTGCACTACTGGGTGTTTTATGATGATATGCAAAATCTTAGGAAAAACTGATAGAATATACTGCTGATATTGGGGAAGAACTGAGAGTGTTTACCCCAAAGATACAAATGTAGGGATCCGAAAGGGGTACGTGCACCCCGATGTTTATAGCAGCAATGTCCCCAATAGCCAAACTATGGAAAGAGCCCAGATGTCCATCGACAAATGAATGGATAAAGAAGAAGTGGTATATATATACAATGGAATATTATGCAGCCATCAAAAGGAATGAGATCTTGCCATTTACAATGACGTGGATAGAACTGGAGGGTATTATGCTGAGCGAAATAAGTCAATCAGAGAAAGACATGTATCATATGACCTCACTGATATGAGGAATTCTTAATCTCAGGAAACAAACTGAGGGTTGCTGGAGTGGTAGGGGGTGGGAGGGATGGGGTGGCTGGGTGATAGACATTGGGGACGGTATGTGCTATGGTGAGCGCTGTGAATTGTGTAAGACTGTTGAATCACAAACCTGTACCTCTGAAACAAATAATACATTATATGTTAAAAAAAAAAAAAAAAGAAGAAGATAGCAGGAGGGGAAAAATGAAGGGGGGGAAATTGGAGGTTGAGATGAGCCACGAGAGACTGTGGACTCTGAGAAACAAACTGAGGGTTCTAGAGAGGAGGGGGGTGGGGGGATGGGTTAGCCTGGTGATGGGTATTAAAGAGGGCACGTTCTGCATGGAGCACTGGGTGTTATACGCAAACAATGAATCATGGAACACATCAAAAACTAATGATGTAATATATGGTGATTAACATAACATAATAAAAAAATGGTAGTTTTATATCACTGAAAAAAAAATCTAATTTTTAAAAACCTAAATTGTGGCATCAAAATAAACATCAGATTATGCTCCATAAGAATATCATATAAAATGAGAAAATGTCATATTTTCTGTTACTTCTGTATACTTTGTATGAGTAGTATATGCCTATTCCATTATATACTGGGTTCCTAAGGGCCATGTATCTACAGTTCATGAAACTTGGGCACTAGATGGCACTCTAGTATCCTTGATTAAATGAACACAATTACACTTTTCATTGTTTTCAAACAAATTAGGGCCATTGTTCGAACCTTTAATCAACTGGATTTCATAGAAATATCTGACACTCTAGAACATTGTTTCTGTGATATTCTTATGTAAGTGGAATATGCATAATAAGTACTCAGGACACACACACACTCTGCATCTACTATGAAATTCACCAATAGAGTTTCTCAGTTATGTTGAAAGGCTGGCATCAATTAGTTATAATTTGTCTGTATCTCTAAAATCCTAGCTTATACTCCTACCTGGAAAGGTCTCCTTTCTTTAAATAAGGTTCAAGAAGAATTAAGTCTGTTGTGATTATTTTTCTTTGACAGCCTAATACCTTAAGATTTTCATATTCTAAGGCAAAATGTAAACATATACACACATACACACGCAAAGGAAGGAAAAACCACCTACATTAACTAATAAAATAAATGCATTTATTAAGACTATTTCTGAGGACCATGTAAACTGTTTTTAAATATAGGGGTGCCTGGGTGAGTCAGTCAGTTAAGTGTCTGACTTCAGCTCAGGTCATGATCCCGGGTTCCTGGGATTGAATCCTGTGTCAGGCTCCCGCTCAGTGGGGTCTGCTTGTCCCTCTCTATTTGCCCCTCCCCCTGCTCATGCTCTCTCTGATTCTCAGAAATAAATGAATAAAATCTTTTAAAAAATTAAAAATAAATAATATACACACCCATTTTAAATGCTCATAACTCCCATTTTACAGTTGAAAAAACAGGCTCAGAGAGACGAATTTATCCAATATCATACAGCTTGTAAACACAGCCCCTGATCGGAGCCCAAACTGTGACTATAGAGCTAAGATACTTAATTACTACAGGAAACAGTCTTCCATTGTGTTTATCTTGCACTGTGGTACAGACATAACTTTTCTATCTAAGCAGAAATATTAACCATTAAAATATTGACTTTGGCATATGCAGAGCTTCTTTGGGTACTGATATGATCATGCCAACTATAAAGTAACATTTTTGAGACAACTAGAAACAACTAGTCAGTTGTTGGAGGTGATGTTGGCATTGTGGTTATGTTATATATATTTATTATTTAGGACTATATTCTGAAGTATTTATAATAGGTGAAATTATGAGTTATTTGGGATATGCCTTAAAATGCTCCAGAAAAATGGGATGGGATGATAGATTAAATACAATTAGCAAAATATTAATAATGGCTACATGGGAGTTCAATGTGTTATTTTTCTAATTTTGTGAATATTTGAAAAGTTTCATGGTAAAAGTTTAAAAAGGGATACTTATCAGTTCAAGGTACAAAAATCATCTCAAGAAATCAGTGTTAAAAAGCAGATGCGGTCAACTTTAGAGTTTGTGGCATAGAGCTCTGCTCTTTATAATGAACTCATCTCATAGAAACAGTGCTTTGGGTTTATTAGGTTAAAAAGTTCTTACCTTAGGAATTAGAGAGGAGTATGTTATTGCTTTCAGAACCAGTAAATTTTGATGAGAGCCAGGGGATGTAAAGAAGGAGGAAGTTGATCAGGGTATCTGTCAAGAGAAGACACCTGAGAATAACAGTAGGCAAAGGCACCATGAGAGTGTCAGTCTCTGGGCAGAGCTGAACGGACAAAAAGGAGGATTGGGAATGGAAAAGGTAACAATAAAGGCTTACTATAATTTTGTTCATGGTATATGCCTGGTGATCTGAAGTATAGTAAAGACAGACAACTATGTCTTTATGATTATTAACTCAGTCAAAGACTGTTATAAGAACAGCTCCAAAACATGTTATAGTTAATGAACTACTAGGCAGATGGATACATTTAAAAAAATTCATAATAGGAGCATTCTAAGAGAATGGAGAAGAATGAGAGACCTATAGATAATACCAATATGGGGAGAATGAGACCCTCAATAGTGAATCTTGTTAGTATCATAATAATCATATTTCTACTTTTAAGAATGTTTGCTTTGACTAATTTGAACCTTAAAAGAACCACAAAATCTATTACGCAGTGCTAATCAATGCCCTGCACGTTTCAGGCATGATGGAAGCTGAGTAAATATGTTTTGAATGAATAAATAAATAAATGAATACATGAATTAGAATTTAAATGATATATACACATATGTGCCACAAATGCTAACTAGTCATTCCAGAGACCAAAAGAATAATTTGGATTTTATATTTAGTAAAATATTATTAATTTTAAATGACTCATGAGAGAGACAGTTAGTTCATGGAATTTTTAAAGCTAACGCTGAAAAGAGGATATGTGAAACCTACTCCTTTCCATGGATATGTAGTTCTCTTACAGATAAATCCATTTTTGTATTCTCTTGACTATATTTTAAAGTTAAACTGTAGAGATTCTTTCCTATTTTAGAAGAAAAATTTGCTGTGGCAAGAACAAATTCAGGCTATTTTCTTTTCTCATTTCAAAACCTTTTCCTGACAGTCCAAACAGAAGAAAATCAACTAACAAATTCTTATTTCAGTCACAATACATAAATGTTTTAGGCTCTTTGGAGAAATTTAACATTAGAGTCTCTGTTAATTATAAGCATCTGTTTCTCTAGTAATAAGTGATACTTTTATTTTTATGTATTTATTTTTTATTTTTATTTTTCAGGCTCCATACCCAGCATGGAGCCCACCAGGGCTTGATCTCACGACCCTGAGATCATGACCTGAACTGAAATCAAGTCAGATGCTTAACTGACTAAGCTAACCCAGGCACCCCAATAAGTAATATTTTTAAAGTAATATAAGTGCTTTTAGTAGAATTAATATTGTATAGTAAAAGTAAATATGTTTATGTTGAATTTGTTTCAGGGTCTCAAAAAATAGGGCTTGATTCAAGAAAGACTTGTTGGATTTTAACAAGATTCTAGATTCCATACATAGCAGTTGTAATAATATGAAGTGAAGCAAACCTCCAAATTGTGTCTGTTCAAAAAGATTATAATGAAGTATAAACAAAGAGACAACATAATTTAATAAATCTAATATCCAGTAGCATAACAACAAATGTAGAGAATTTTATATTATATAACTAGAGATTCTGCTATTGCTCACTTTGTCTTTTGTTCTGAGAGATCTGATAACCTATGTTGTCCTTAGAAGCTCCTGGCATTTTATTCCCATCACCCTCTATCTATAAACACTGAGACCTACTGCCTCTGATAGATATCATAGTACTTCAGATCAAGCTTCAAATTTTCTAGATTTGTATGCCAGATAAGTACAACAGATATTCTCTATATTTTTTCTTTAATCTGTATTTACAAAGGGCTATAACTGTGTCTGACGCATAGAGCTAGTATAACAGAAATATTCTAACTAGGGGGACCAAATGTCCTCATCTCCCTAAGATGAGTGAGGTTTTAGAGCAGAGTAGTGTTTCTGTCTTTACCATGTCCAACATTTATACTATCACTTAAAACTTTTTTAACACAATCTTTAGCTGTTTGTAGAATTTCTAATGTGACATTATAAAAATGTGTCGTATCTATGACTCAATATTCCTTATAGATAACTCCAAGAAAAGAATTTTTTATTTTGGAAAAATGTTAGGCATGTTGGAGTAGTCATAATGATTTTAAAGGGTTATGTCTAAATATTTGCGTTGTAATGTAATCTGCATTTAGGATGTCCACTGGATCTTTCTTGGAAAATAACCTTTAGAATTGGAAGGGATCATTTAGTGATTTCCTTTAGACAATGTTTTCCTGGGTCCACTTCTAAGAAGATCCTTCAGTATCTCCCATAAATTATGGGAACAAATTGTATTATTTTTATACTTTTTAAGTTATTTTAAATTGGTAAAGAAACTATAGTAAAGTACCCATTCTAAATTATATTTCATAAAAATATCCAAAGACCAAATAAAATAACATAAAATTTTTTTAAAAATTTTTTATTGTTATGTTAATCCCCATGCATTACATCATTAGTTTTAGATGTAGTGTTCCATGATTCATTGTTTGTGCATAACACCCAGTGCTCCATGCAGAATGTGCCCTCCTCAATACCCATCACCAGGCTAACCCATCCTCCCACCCCCCTCCCCTCTAGAACCCTCAGTTTGTTTTTCAGAGTCCATCGTCTCTCATGGTTCGTCTACCCCTCCGATTTCCCCCCCTTCATTCTTCCCCTCCTGCTACATTCTTCTTCTTTTTTTTTTTTCTTAACATATATTGCATTATTTGTTTCAGAGATACAGATCTGAGATTCAACAGTCTTGCACAATTCACAGCGCTTACCAGAGCACATACCCTCCCCAGTGTCTATCACCCAGTCACCCCATCCCTCCCACCCCACCCCCCACTCCAGCAACCCTCAGTTTGTTTCCTGAGATTAAGAATTCCTCGTATCAGTGAGGTCATATGATACATGTCTTTCTCTGTTTGACTTATTTCGCTCAGCATAATACCCTCCAGTTCCATCCACATTGTTGCAAATGGCAAGATCTCATTCCTTTTGATGGCTGCATAATATTCCATTGTATATATATACCACATCTTCTTTATCCGTTCATCTGTTGATGGACAAGTGCTCAATATCACTCGGCATCAGGGAAATCCAAATCAAAACCTCAATGAGATACCACCTCACACCAGTCAGAGTGGCTAAAATTAACAAGTCAGGAAATGACAGATGTTGGCGGGGATGTGGAGAAAGGGGAACCCTCCTACACTGTTGGTGGGAATGCAAGCTGGTGCAGCCACTCTGGAAAACAGTATGGAGGTTCCTCAAAAAGTTGAAAATAGAGCTACCATATGATCCAGCAATTGCACTACTGGGTATTTACCCCAAAGATACAAAAGTAGGGATCCGAAAGGGTACGTGCACCCCGATGTTTATAGCAGCAATGTCCACAATAGCCAAACATAAAATTTTTTACTTGGATGATCATGTAGATTCATTTTTATGTAGTCCTTAAATAATTGTATTTAATTTTAAAAATATATTTGGATTTCTTGATTAAAAACAAAAAGCATCAATTAAATTTGTAGCAATACACTGATTCTTGCCTTTCATTTCAGGCCTACCTATATTTGTGAGTCCATTACTATATCACAGACATGTGCACTGCCCTTTGTGAAATGCCAGGCAGGGTTTGGATGTATCCACTCTGAGCAGATGCTTAACTTGCAGTGATGAGGAGTTCAATGACAAGTAAAATGCAAATATATGTTCTCATGATAATGTTCTGCCAAAGTGAGATATTGGTACAAATACTGCAACTGAGACAATAAATAACTATATGTATTTTGAGAAATAGACTGTATTTGCTGAGTATCTGTCAAATAAATATAATACTTTGAGGATTTTTTTTCTGATTTAACAACTGAACAACTTTAATTTGCCTCTCCAAAAATTGTAACAATGTTACCATGTCACAGGAGATAAATGTCTTCATTTTCAGTAAGATGGAAAAACTCTCTTAGAACTAAATATTTGACAAAGATGTCCCTCTTTCCTGAAAAATAACTGAGATAGTTGTAAATCATACCTCTAACCATTGCAATGGAAATCCCATCAGAAACGCAAATTTAAACTGGATGTCAATATGTTCAATGATTGTCTCCATATCTGACAAATTAAAGAATGACAACAGTTGTTAGATATTTTTGGTGATTCAAATTTGATAGTATTTCCTCTTTTCTCAGTTTCTAATCCCGCATAGTCTTCTCTTGAGTGGGTCCATGTGAAGAATAGGTCATATAGTGTGGTTTAAGAACTTGGACCCCGCCCTTTACTAGCTATGTCACCTTGGATAAATAACTTAACCTCAGCCTAATTTCCTCATCTGTGAAGCAGAGATAATACATCATAGGGGTCTTATGACGAATAATGAATTAATTATTAATAAAATGTATGGAACAGTGTTCAGTAGGAAAACTCACTTCTCCTGTATGTTTTTTTTTTACTACTCACATATATAACACTTAACTTTTGGCATTTCTGGTCATCAAATGTGTGTGCTGGGAGATACACAAGCAGTTCCCTGTGACACCAGCAGGGCATCCTAGAATTCAATTCAATTCTGACACTAGCTGAAGTTAGTATCAGATCCTACAAATAAGGGCCTCAGTCCCACAAGACTTTCCTTCCCCGTTTGAAATGTCAGTCGCAAGTTCCAGGTTATCACCTGTACTTCTGACCCACTGGCTATAAATTGGGGTTCCCATGACTCCCTTCTTGGGTTCAGTAATTTGCTAGAATGGCTCACAGAACTCAGAGAAACGTTTAGTTTACTAGGTTACTGTTTTATTATGAAAGGATGTAATTCAGGAACAGGCAGATGGAAGAGATGCATAGGGCAAAGGAAAAGGAAAGGACGTGGAGCTTCCATGCTCTCTAGGCATTCTACTCTCCCCCCATCTCCATGTGTTCAGCAACATGGAAGCTCTCCAAAACTGTGCTTTTGGGATGGAGGCTTCATCATGTAAGCATGATAGATCATTAACCCCACTTCCAGCTCCTCTCCCCTCTCTGGAGAATGTGGCGTGGGGCTGAAAATCCAAGCTTCTAAATATGGCTTGGTCTCTCTGATGACCAGCTCCCATCTAGGAGCCCATATAGCATAGCCTCATTAGAATAAGAGACACTGCTATCACTGAGGATATTCCAAAGGACTTAGGAGTTTGGTGTCAGGAACCAGGATCAAAAACCAAATATTAGAACAAAAGATGCTCATAGCTCTTATCAATTACAAGGGGTAGTTACAAGATAATTACAAGGGGTTTGGAGCTCTGTGCCAGGAACTGGGGGCAAGGACCAATATATATACTATCATCTCTCAAGGGTCTAACCATAGTAAGTGCTACAGAAGTGTTTGTTATTTAAGCAAAAAATAAATATAGAATCTTGAGTGGGTATTGAAATTGCATGGTAAATTTAAGCATTTTCTATTTGTAATTTATTTTTACAAATAGTGTTTTCTCACATATTTCTGACAATAAAATCATTTTGAATATTTGGATTTTTTCAAATGATAGCAATGTAAAATAGGGTCCAGTGCATGGACAAAAATGCAGTTATTTTACATTTGAACAAAGTGAATATACCATTTATTCATATATATATACATATATGAATATAGCATTAAAATCAAGTTGTCCAAAAAAGATAATGCTTCATAAATTTTCTCTTTTTATATTGGTAAACATCAAATAACACATTCTCTTTAATTTGTTATTCATCAAGTTGTAGAAATTCTCAAATGTTAACTGTTCTGTACTGCAATATACATAAACTGAGGAACAATACGGATAATCCTGGCACTCAGAACTTGCTCTTGTCAAAGATTTCTGACCTTGGACTAGACAACACACAGCTTTGAAATTTTTCAAGTATGAAATATAACTTTTGATAGTGTAGAACTGTAACTTCAGTGTTAAAAATCCTGATTATCTTGGTTTGAGTTGTATTTTTAAGTTTAGTTTTGTGATTCTTTGACTTTTTATTTAAACTTTAAAATAACAGGATGTGCTTAAATATTCAGAAGTACATTATTATCTGTGTTGGAGTTGGAGTGATTTTTTTTCCCCTCAGAATCTGACCTGTCAGTCACTCAACAGACCTTTTTTTTTCCCTGTTCTTCGTGCCAAAATCCACTTCTTCTGGGTTGTTTGGCCCTCTGTTAGCCCTCACAAGCTGAAATCCTACACTGAATAAACCGTCAATATTTATTTTATAAAGTCTCCTACTTTTATATCAGAAAGGTGGATCATGTGGTAGAGGAGTGAAATCTTAAGAGCACTAATTAAAATACCAATAACCCAAACCTACATTGATGCATTTTTCTAAATGGCACACTCATATTGGCCTTGAACTCCTTGAAGTTTCCAGATTCAATACTTCTGAACCTCTTTGTCTGCTCAAATAACCAAGAAGTGCTGATCTATGACAGACTCATCAACAACACTTTAGCTACCATGTGAGTTCTGAATGGTCTGTACAAGAAAACATCAGCCACAGCCCTGTATCTCATTCAGCCCAGAAGTTCATGCAGCTCTCTGGAGCATGTTTTCCATATAAAGCCAAAGTATGCAAATAAGCCCACTTTAATGGGCTTCTGTAGTTGATTTGGGGTTAGTTTCCCTTACTTCATCATTTCTAAAAGGTACATGTTGAAACACCATGAAATTGAATGAATGTTTTGGCTGAAAAGAGGTGGTTTACTTAAGGCAAGGGGGCCCCAGCTAGATTGCAGTTAGAAGGATGTAAAGTACATTAACACCAGACTTGCCCTAGAGGTGAAAGCTTAGTTTTTCAGTAAGTGTGTTGTGTGTGTGTGTGTATAAGTGTCTAAATCTTTGTTTCTGATTTTGCCAGGTTAAAGATAACTGTTAATTTGCTACTGCCTGAAATCATAATTTGGTTAAGGTGTTTACATTTAACCCTTAGACAAATTGTTACTTTGAATTATGTACCTTATAAATATGTTTTTGTAGTGATGAGGATTTTAAGCATAGTGAGTTTCATGAAGCATTTGTATCCCTAAATTGAACTAATAAACGTGTTTGTTCTTATCAGTTGGATAGGTAACAGAGTTTGGAGATACATACTCTGGTTATTTGTTTAATTTTTAAAATGCCAACATAAAAATCACATTTTCCCATTATATTTTATTTATACTATTATCTATTCCTTAAAAAACCCTCTTATTCCCATTTTATATTTTCTATATATTCTCTATATATACAATATATGATATATTATATTTTATAAATATAAATATATATTGTTTCTTATAAGGGATAGATAACTTGCCTAAAATTCTGTGAATGACAATAACTTTCTCTCATTCTGCTGAAAAAATAGAATGATCACTCAGAAGTGGAGAAATTTGGTTTTTAATCTCAGTGCTGCTGCAAAACATTTCTTTGACCTAGAGCAATTTCATATATCGGCATGACCGTCACCATTATATCTTTGTTCAAGTTTGCTCTCTGTCTGACCTACCCTTCACATATGTCATCACACATAAAAATTCTACCCAACTTTCATGTTTCAGAAGCTGTTCCTCCTTTGATGCTTTTCCCAGCTACTGAACCAAACAGATCTATCCCTTTTTCAAATTGATAGAATCATAACACATTAATATTAGAAATGTCTTATAAAATGACATAGGTCAGTTGTCCAGTTAAAGCAGTCATATGTCCAACCAGTCATAACAGATAATCAGACTGTGCTTGTATACTAGCATTGACAAGAAGTAGTAAATTAGGAGAAATTCCATTTTTATCTCCAGAAAACTCAATTCTCAGGAACTTCACACTCACATTGCCCAAATTCTCTGCAGAGCTGAAAGGAAAGTCAATACACCGCCTAAGTGGAAGCATGCAAATATTCAAGCAAATTTATTTTTCTTTACATTAACAAAATCACTTCACTCTCCCCAGAGATTGTCTACCTCTAGACCTCAAATATTCCCCTTGTCTGAGAGTGCAGAATATATTTGGCTGGTAACCAGATAGGATCTTTGCACTATAAGGGGGCATTTCCTTTCTTTCAGAAAGGGAGCAATGAGAGAAGCAGGGCACCTACCTTAACACACACACACACACACACACACACACACACACACTCTTAAACTTACTTCCCTACTTTAATTTTACAAAGTCAGCCCAAGTTGTCAGGAGGGATGTGGGAATTAACTTATCCCCTCTGCTTTTATAAACTGCATATTTAGAAAATAATTTCTTGAGAAACAAGGAAAGATGGAAAATAAATCCTAATTGATGGCAGAGACCCAATAATAAAGAATGCCCCCAGCATCTTTTACTAGATTAATCAAACTCACCATGACAAGTCACCCATGTTTTAGAATAGCTTGTTTTATTTTCAGAATCCAATAGAAACATTGGTAAATCCAGGTTGCTACTGTTCCTCAGTTCTTGATCAAACAGATGGAAACAGTAGGACAAAATAGAAAGTCTTTACTTGAATAGATGAAAAGGAAATTCATAAATATATATCTATGTAACAGCCATTGTGAAAAATTCTCTTCAAATCTAATGATTTGTTGTATAATGAAACTATCCTATTAAAATCTTCAAAACTCAGTAAGAGTTTTTTAAAAAAACTCTTGACTAAGGGATATTTATTTGTCTAATTTTAGTAATTTTAATTAGGTTTTGTTTTCCCAAAACTTTATAGAAATACTCCTGGCTCTGCCAATTTGTGCTGGTAAATGGAGATACTTTTTCCAAAAGAAAGTCTGTCTTTAATTTTCATGAGTAAGCATTTTCCCAGGACTTTGAAAAGGGACTCCAGTCATAAAACAAAATTATTTTGCAAGGAAAAATGAACACATTGGCAAATTAAATCATTACCCAAAACTGTAATGCTGAGAAAAGTCATTTTATGTTGTTACCCCATTTTATCTTATTAGAAAGATTTACCTCTGTGATGTAAAAGCAAAAAGAAGAAGAAGGTATGTCTAGAAATTTTAGGGATTGGTAAAAAAATATAGGTTGTCTTTTTTAATTTTTTAAAAAATAATACAGGATGAAAAATTTTTCAGTCATCTAGCACAATGAAAATTGTCCCATGCCTTTGTAGCCCAGAATTTCCATTTATAGAAAAACTGCACAAAAAGATATGTACAAAAATGTTCATTGCAGCATTACTGGTAAAAACAAAAAGAATGGTTACAAACAAAATGTCCATCAGTAGGCGTAGATAAAACAAATTTATAAGATGGGATACAGCATATCAGTTAAAGTAAATGAACTAAAAATAATGTATCAAAAAATAAATCTCAAAACATAATGATAAAAGAATTATAAGATTATATAAAAATATATGATACATTTATAAAAAACACAAAATACTATATGCTCTTCAATAATACATACATATGTATATGTAAATGTGTTAAAAAGATTGCAAGCATATATACTAAGTTCATGATAATATTTATCTCCAGTGAAGGGAAAGTGACTAGACATAGGGGAAGGGACTTCAAATTTAGCTATAATATATGTTAGTGATTATATAAAAACAGATAAAACAGGTATGACCAAATTATAACACTTTTAAATTCTGGTTGGTGGATAATTGGTTATGCATTATATTTTCTTGGACTGTTTATTCATTTTAGAATTTCTCAACAATGACAAGATAACCCAGGAAATTAATTTAGTAAAATGTTCATTATTTAAGTAAAGATACATATCCCCTTTTTAAATTATTATTAATCAGGCTTTACATAGCAAAATTTGAAGCTGTTCTTTAAGCCTGTATGTGTTTGGGATGACAGGACCTTCAAGTCACTTTATCCATGACTTCTAGACCTGAATTCAAATATGAGAGTACTGAGTTTAGTGATCAAGCCAGATATAGATTCAAGGATTCTTTGAAACTTTGGCTCAAATAAGACAGTATCATGAGCCTTTTCCTTCTATGAATATACTATTCTGCATCTAGACTCTACTTACTACTTGAGGGAAAACTTATTTTTCAGAAATTACTAAAGGAGCTACTGCTATTTTTAAATGCCTAATAACACTTAACCCCCCCCCCTTTTTTTTAGTCTGTAAATTAAGATTTGGAGTTTTCCCCAAATTTTGGTTTGAAATTGATTGATTTTAACACACATAAAGGATTTTCCTTCCATGTTCCCTAGGCCCGCATGAGAACTTATTAGGCAATGTGACAAATGTAGTGATTCTCCATCCCCCAGCTCATAGAGTGCTTTCCTTTTATGGAATGAAGAGGCTATAACTTTAGTTAGGTTGCAAATACATGTCTGCATTTCCACCAATAAGACACTTGCTATGGACTTTGGATATTGAACATGTGGTTCCAAGTAGGGTCAAATAGAGGGGGTAAGATCATTGCAGGTTTGGTGGTACCACGGACACTTTTGGTAGCAGCAAGAGTCTCAATAGTGCTAGCAGCTGCAGTAAATTGGCTGCATAATGCCAGGAACAGCAACCCCTTGAATTGTCCTATATATGAGCCAAGTTTTTCAGCCTCAGTTCTGTGACCTAACTAAATAACTTTTCTGTTGAAATTACTCAGAGTTCCTATCTGTTGCTTGCAACCAAAAAGTCTGATCTCAATCTACTAAACAGTCGAAGTGAATGAAATACCCCCCAAAAGCCAAAAAAGCCTATTTAAGCATGTGTTAGAGCAAAAATATAGAGAAAAGTGAAAATTTCACTTTGAAATGGAATCTTGAATACATATTATGTTTATGTTTAAACAAACGGGTATTATAATGGTGTCAAAAGTTTTTTTTTTAAATTCCATGCATGAAGATGAGTTCACTTATCAACCAAGAATGCAAGTACATTTTTAAGAATTTCCCATTTCCCTCCATGCTGAATAGCTTTCAAGTTTTCCATTTTAGATTTATGTTGTAAGAGAGATGTGAAGGGAAAACCATTGTGTCGATCTTGGTGTCACTTGACTGCTATTGCTGGAGTTGGAAAACCACTAAATTAAGGTGACTAACACTGTCTTAAAAAAGAAAAATTAGAAAAACACATATTAATTTCTCAATATCAGAGGAATTGGTAATTACTATTTAAGGACTAAAAATATAGTTTGTGGAAGGACTAAACATATTTTTGCCCTCAGATTTCATACATAACATGTACATAACATGATAGATTTTTCAATCTTATTATCAGTTGGACTAAATTATCTTTTAATCTCAGAGAAAGTACAAATTTTAGTTAGGTTGATATTCTATTTTTAGTGGTATTGCTAGTTGATATGGGTTGAATTGTGTCTTCCCAAAATTCTTATGTTGAAACTCTAGCCCCAGTATTTCAGAATGTAACTAACTGTATTTGGAGATTGGGCCTTTAAAGAGGTAACTATGTTAAAATGAGGTCATTAGGGTGGACTTAAATCCAATCTGGTATGTGTCCTTTTAGAAGAGGAATTTGGACACAAAGGGAAGCCAGGGATGCATTCATACAAAAGAAAGACCATGTGAGGACACAGTGACAAGGTGTTCATCTACAAACCAAACAGAGAAGCCTCAGGAGAAGCCAACCCTGATGACACTGTGATCAGACTTCTAACCTCCACAACTGTGAGAAAATATATTTTTGTTGTTTAAGCCATCCAGTCTCTGGTATTTTGTTATGGCAGCCCAGGCAAATTAGTACATCAGTATGACTGGGTTTTCAATGACTAATAAAATCCTGGAATAATTGGGATTCAAATTTGTATCTGTTATAGAATAGAGATCATCAAGCTCACAAACATATCAAGAAAGCAATTAAATATGATGTAATATGATAAAATAAAATGTTAGGTTATGGTTTTATTGAGCATATGCGTGTACTTATGTACATGTATCATGATTTTTTCCCTCACTTTTTGATTCTTGGATATGTCAGTGTATGATAGCAAATTGCCCATTTAGGAAAATGGCAGGCTTCTGTTTAGGGAATTAAACCTGTAATTCTACTTTTTTGATATTAAAATATCTTTTTGTTGTTGTTGTTATGTGATGCTGATTGTAGATGATATACCTTTTGTTTTTTCATTGATGTTATTTTCTTTTACTTAATAAAATAACAAGTTTGTAACCCTCTGTCAGGATTGGGAAGAGAAATTTAACTACCTAGGAAGCAAGGACAAAATTCTCTACAGAGGTTGGCTGTAAGAAACAAACAATAAAAAAACTTAGTGGATTCACTTTGGAAACAAAAAGAAACATTGCTCCCTACTCCTTACCCCACTTACCAGGGATATAAATGAGAAAAAACATGTTGGCAGTAGAATGATAGTCAGAATGTTCAGGAAGGAAGAAAATGGTACAAGGTACAACTTGGCAGAACATTCTTAATTCCTAGTTCATGAAATCATTGTACATTGACTTAGAATTACTTAATTTCCAATTAAATTTTAAAAGATGATATGGAATATGTCAACTTGTTCAGTGTTCTGTGTATAATAGGTAATAAATGTTAGAGTAATTTCGTGCTTCTTTTATGTAAACATTCAGGAAACATAAAAGTTGAAGAAATACTTTAGTGAAAAGAAAAGAAACATATAAAAACCATGTTTAGATAATGTTAACATGAACATGGTTATTTTGTATACTAAGCAACAAAGATCAGTATGCAGGAGAGGATAGATGAGAGATCTCATGGATATGTATGTGCAGATAAAGGCTGTTTGAAAATGTATATGAATAATTTGAATTTCATATGCAAAGAAACACTGTCTTTGAAGGATTTGCAGAAGGAAGTGATGTGGGCAAAGCAGTGCATTTGAGAGATGATTTTGGCAGAAGTGTCTGGCTGCATGTTACGGAAACACAAAAATGTGGAGGAGAGGTGAGACTACATATGTGGAAGCTGGGAGATGAAATCTACCAGATGTGCAGGATGCCACTGTAGAAATGGAGAAGAGGATGTTATGAAGGAAGAAACATTGTCAGAATATTTTCAGTTTGGGTCCAAAATAATACTAAGTGGTGAATTTTAGGATGTAGAGTCTTTTTAAAAACAACCAACAACATAGGGATGGAAGAATAAAGAACCATAGGGCAGAAAGATACAAATACCAACATTTGGTAATATGAAGGAAATATTTTGAATAAAGTAAGTAATTTATTTACATTATAGAAAATTTTCAAATTAAACATGAGAAACACGTTATTTACTTCTCATTTCTCAAACCAAGATTGTTAATTTTTTGACATATGTATGCATACATACACACACACTATCTCATATAGTTTTATATATAATCTGTGTGTATTTTATGACATACATTTAAATTAGTTATATATTTTGAATATTTGCCACAACATTAAATGTTCTTCAACAGTATTTATCATACAGTATTCTGTTAACCATTATTCTATGTGATCTTAACAAATTATCTGTAAAAATAGGGTTCTAGGATCGAATTAAATTTAGACACATTACATAAATATCTCTTACATCCTTCTATGTGGAGAAACACAATGGATGTTAAAACATTAACATATTTGAGAATTAAAGACCCCTAACTTTATATAATTTTACAGATTCCAAATATTTTTCTATACAATACATTCCAAGTACTAGTGTTTCTTAATACAAGTTTGGTAAATATTGTTCTATTTTAATATCTACATTTTATTTCATTCTATAGACATGGCATATTTGATCAATCCACTATTACTAGACTTCAACATTGTTTCAGGTTTTTTGTATTTCCATAATATAGGATAACTTCCGATTTATAAATTTTAACACTTACTTGATTATTTTCTTATGGGGGTTTTTCTGTTTTTCTAAATTTTAATCACTCAGTGGTCATCACAAGCGCACTCCTTAATCCCAATCACCTGTTTCACCCATTCCCCCACCCACCTTCCCTCTGGTAACCATCTGTTTGTTCTCTATAAATAAGAGTCTGTTTCTTGGTTTGTTTCCCTCTCTCTTTTTTTCTTTTTCTCATTTGTTCTGTTTCTTAAATTCCACATTTAAGTGAAATCATATGGTATTTGTCTTACTCTCACTGACTTACTTTACTTAGCATTATACTTTGTAGCTCCATCCATGTCATTGTAAATGGCAAAATTTCATTCTTTTTTATGGCTGAATAATATTCCTGTGTGTGTGTGTGTGTGTGTGTGTGTGTGTGTGTGTGTGTGCGCGCTAGCTGCATCTTCTTTATCCTTTCATTATCAGTTGATGGACACATGGGCTGTCCATAATTTGGCTTTTGTAAATAATGCTACTATAAACATAGGGGGCATGGATCCCTTTGAATTAGTGCTTTTGTATTCTTTGGGTAAATACCCAGTAGTGCAATTGCTGGATTGTAGGGTAGTTCTATTTTTAAATTTTTTGAGGAGCCTCCATATTGTTTTCTCAAGTGGCTGCACCAGTTTGCTTTCCCACCAACAGTGCATGAGGGTTCCTTTTTCTTCACATCTTCGCCAACACTTACTGTTTCTTGTGTTGTTGATTTTAGCCATTCTGACTGGTGTGAGGTGATATCTCATTGTAGTTTTGATTTGCATTTCCCTGATGATAAGTGCTGATAACCATCTTTTCATGTGTCTGTTGGCCATCTATATGCCTGTTCATGTTTTCTGCCCATTTATTCATTTTTTGTATGTTGAATTTTATAAGATCTTTATATATTTTGGATCCTAAGCCTTTATCCGATAACTCATTTGCAGATATCTTCTCCCATTCCACACATTGCCTTTTAGTTTTGTCAGTTGTTTCCTTCTCTGTGCAGAAGTTTTTTATTTTGATGAAGTCCCAATAGTTTATTCTTCTTTTTGTTTCCCTTGCCTCAGGGTATCTATCTAGAAAGAAAGTTGCTACCGCTGATGTAAGAGAAATTACTACCTGTGTTCTGTTCTAGGATTTTTATGGTTTCAGGTATCACATTTAGGTCTCCAATCCAATTCAAATTTATTTTTGTGTATGGTGTAGGAAAGTGGTCCAGTTTCATTCTTCTGCATGTTGCTGTCCAGTTTTCCCAGCACTATTTGTTGATGAGACTGTCTTTTCCCCATTAGATATTCTTTCCTGCTGTGTTGAAGATTAATTGACCATATAATTCTGGGTTTATTTCTGGGTTTTCTATTCTGTTCTATTGATCTGTGTGTCTATTTTTTTTTACCAGTATCATACTGTTTTGATCACTATAGCTTTGTAATATAACTTGAAGTCCAGAGTTGTGATGCCTCCAGCTTTGATTTTCTTTTTCAAGATTGCTCTGGCTATCTGGGGCCTTTGTGGTACCATACACATTTTAGGATTGTTTTTTCTAGTTCTGTGAAAAATGCTGTTGGCATTTTGTTAGGGATTGCACTAAATGTGTGGATTGCTTTGGGTGGTATAGACATTTTAACATTTGTTCTTCCAATCCATGAGCATGGAATATCTTTCCATTTCTTTGTGTTGTATTCAATTTCTTTCATCAATGTTTTATAGTTTTCAGAGTAGTACAGGACTTTCACCTCTTTGGCTATGATTATTCCTAGATATCTTATGGTTTTTGGTGCAGTTGTAAATGGGATTGATTCCTTAATCTTTCTATGTGGTGCTTCATAATTGGTATATAGAAGTGCAACAGATGTCTGTACATTGACTTTTTTCAAATTTTTATTTAAATTCCAGTTAGTTAACATATAGTATAATATTGGTTTCAGAAGTAGAATTTAGTGATTCATCACTTACATATAACACCCAGTGCTCAACAGAACAAGTGCCCTCCTTAATACCCATCATTCATTTAACCCATCTCCTACCCACCTCCCCTTCATGAACCCTCTGTTTTCTACAGTTATGAGTCTTTTATGGTTTGCTTCCCCTTTTTTCCCCTTCCCCTATATTCATCTGTTTTCTTTCTTAAATTCCACATATGAGTGAAATCATATGGTATTTGTCTTCTCTGACTGAATTATTTCTCTCAGAATAATATACTCTAGCTCCATCCATGTCATTGCAAATGGCAAAATTTCATTCTTTTTGATGGCTGAGTAATATTTTATTGTATAAATATACTACATCTTTATTCATTCATCAATCAATGGACATTTGGGCTCTTTCCATAATTTGGCTATTGATAATGCTGCTATACATCAGAGTGCATATGCCTCTTCAAATCAGTATTTTTTTTATCCTTTGGGTAAATGTCTAGTAGTGCAATTGCTGGGTCATGGGGTAGTTCCAGTTTTAACTTTTTGAGGAACCTCCATACTGGTTTCCAGAGTGGCTGCACCAGTTTGCATTCACACCAACAGTGTAAGAGGGTTCCTTTTTCTCCACATCTTTGCCAATAATTTGTTTTCTGTATTCTTAATTTTAAACATTCTCCCAGGTGTGACGTGATATCTCATCGTGGTTTTGATTTGCATTTTCCTGATGATGAGTGATGTTGAGCATCTTTTCATGTGTCTGTTGGGCATCTGTATGTCATCTTTGGAAGAATGTCTATTCATGTCTTCTGCCTATTTCTTAACTGGATTATTTGTTTTTTGGGTGTTGAGTTTGATATGTTGTTTATAGATTTTTGACACTAACCCTTTATCAGATATGTCATTTGCAAATATCTTCTCCCATTCTGTAAGCTGCCTTTTAGTTCTGTTAATTGTTTACTTTGCTGTGCAGAAGCTTTTTATCTTGATGAAGTCCCAATAGTTCATATTTGCTTTTGTTTCTCTTGCTTCAGGAGACATATCTAGTAAGAAGTTGCTGCAGCCAATGTCAAAGAGGTTGCTGCCTGTGTTCTCCTCTGGGATATTGATGGTTTCTTGTCTCACATTTAGGTCTTTCATCCATTTTGAATTTATTTTTGTGTATGGTATAAGAAAGTCGGCCAATTTCATTCTGCATGTTGCTGTCCAGTTTTCCCAACACCCTTTGTTGAAGAGACTGTCTTTTTTCCATTGGATATACTTTCCTGCTTTGTCAAAGTTTAGTTGACTATATAGTTATGGGTCCATTCTGGGTTTTCTGTTCTGTTCTACTGATCTACATGTCTGTTTTTGTGCCAGTACTATACTGTCTTGATGACTACAGCGTTTAAGTATAGTTTGAAGTCCAAAATTGTGATGCCTCCAGCTTTGATTTTCTTTTTCAAGATTGCTTTGGGTATTCATGGTCTTTTGTGGTTCCACACACATTTTAGGATTGTTTGTTCTAGTTCTGTGAAAAATGCTGTTGGCATTTTTTTTTTTTAAGATTTTTATTTATTTATTTATTTGACAGAGAGAGAGACAGCGAGAGAGGGAACACAAGCAGGGGGAGTGGGAGAGGGAGAAGCAGGCTTCCCACAGACCAGGGAGCCCAATGCGGGGCTCGATCCCAGAACCCTGGGATCATGACCTGAGCCGAAGGCAGCCGCTTAACGACTGAGCCACCCAGGCGCCCCTGCTGTTGGCATTTTGATAGGGATTGCATTAAATGTGTAGATTGCTTTGGGGAGTATAGGCATTTTAGCAATATTTGGAATTCCTATCCATGAGCATGGAATGTTTTTCCATTTCTTTGTGTCTTTAATTTTTAATTTCTTTCATCAGTATTCTATAATTTTCAGAGTACAGAGCTTTTATCTTTTTGGTTACATTTATTCCTAGGTTCTTATGGGTTTTGGTGCAATTGTAAATGGAATCAATTCCTTAATTTCTCTGTCTGCTGCTTCAATATTGGTGTATAGAAATGCAACAGATTTCTCTACCTTGATTTTGTATCCTGTGAATTTACTGTGTTCCTGTATCAGTTCTAGCAGTTTTTTGGTGGAATCATTCAGGTTTTCTATATGTAGTATCATGTCATCTGCAAACATTGAAACTCTTCTTCCTTGCTGATTTGGATGCCTTTTATTTCTTTGTGTTGTCTGATTGCTGTGGCTAGGACTCCCCAGTACTATTTTATTTTATATTTTTAAAATATGTATTTCTTTATTTTAGATGAGGACGGGTAGGGGCAGAGGGAGAGAGAGTCCCAAGCAGACTCCGCACTGAGTGTGGAGCCTGCCACGGGGCTCAATCCCACAACCCTGAGATCACGACCCAAGCCAAAACCAAGAGTTGGAAGCTTAACTGACTGCAACACCCAGATGCCCTATTCCAATACTATTTTATTTATTTATTTATTTTTCCAAGTGTACTAGAATTTTATTTTGAAACATTACATTACTTTTCACAACTAAGAAAAAATAGTTTCTTTAAAAATTTCAGGTCATAAATAACTATGATTTCTGATCACCCCTGGCCAGACTTATGAAAAGGAAAAGAGAAATGACCCAAATAAATAAAATCATGAATGAAAAAGGAGAGATCACACCCAACACTAAAGAAATACAAACAGTTATAAGAACATATTATGAGCAACTATATGCCAGCAAATTAGATAATCTGGAAGAAATGCATGCATTCCTAGAGATGTATGAACTACCAAAACTGAACCAGGAAGAAATGGAAAACCTGAACAGACATATAAACCACTAAGGAAATTGAAGCAGTAATCAAAAATCTCCCAACAAACAAAAGCCCAGGGCCAGATGGCTTCCCAGGGGAATTCTACCAAACATTTAAAGAACTAATACCTATTCTTCTGAAACAGTTCCAAAAATAGAAATGGAAATAAAACTTCCAAACTCGTTTTATGAGGCCACCATTACCTTGATCCCAAAACCAGATGAAGACTCTATCAAAAAGGAGATTTGTAGACCAATATCCTTGATGAACATGGATGCAAAAATTCTCACCAAAATACTAGCCAATAGGATCCAACAGTACATTAAAAGGATTCTTCACCATGACCAAGTGGGATTTATCCCTGGACTGCAAGGTTGGTTCAACATCCACAAATCAATCAATGTGATACAATACATTAATAAAAGAAAGAACAAGCACCATATAATCCTCTCAATAGATGCAGAAAAAGCATTTGACAAAGTACAACATCCTTTCTTGATCAAAACTCTTCGGAGTATAGGGATAGAGGGTACATACCTCAATATCATAAAAGCCATCTATGAAACACCTACAGCGAATATCATTCTCAATGGGGAAAAACTGAGAGCTTTCCCCCTAAGGTCAGGAACATGGCAGGGATGTCCACTATCACTACTGCTATTCAACATAGTATTAGAAGTCCTAGCCACAGCAATCAGACAACAAAAAGAAATAAAAGGCATCCGAATCAGCAAAGAAGAAGTCAAACTCTCACTCTTTGCTGATGATATGATACTTTATGTGGAAAACCCAAAAGACTCCACCCCAAAACTGCTAGAACTCATACAGGAATTCAGTAAAGTGGCAGGATATAAAATCACTGCACAGAAATCAGTGGCATTCCTGTACACCAACAACAAGACAGAAGAAAGAGAAATTAAGGAGTCGATCCCATTTACAATTGCACCCAAAACCGTAAGATACCTAGGAATAAATCTAACCAAAGAGGCAAAGAATCTGTACTCAAAAAACTATAAAATACTCATGAAAGAAATTGAGGAAGACACAAAGAAATGGAAAAATGTTCCATGCTCATGGATTGGCAGAACAAATATTGTGAAGATGTCAATGCTACCTAGAGCCATCTACACATTTAATGCAATCCCTATCAAAATACCATCAACTTTTTTCAAAGAAATGGAACAAATAATCCTAAAATTTGTATGGAACCAGAAAAGACCCTGAATAGCCAGAGGAATACTGAAAAAGAAAAGCAAAGCTGGTGGCATCACAATTCCGGACTTCCAGCTCTATTACAAAGCTGTCATCATCAAGACAGTATGGTACTGGCACAAAACCAGACACATAGATCAATGGAACAGAATAGAGAGCCCAGAAATGGACCCTCAACTCTATGGTCAACTAATCTTCAACAAAGCAGGAAAGAATGTCCAATGGAAAAAAGACAAGTCTCTTCAGTACTATTTTAAATAAAAGTGGTCAGAGTGGACATCTCTGTCTTGTTCCTGACTGTTGAGGAAAAGCTCTCAGGTTATTTTGCATTGAGGATGATACTAGCTGTAGGTTTTTCATATATGGCTTTATTATGTTGAGGTATGTTCCCTCTAACCTACTTTGCTTTTTGACTTTCTGTTTTGATGATCTGTCCATTGACATAAGTGGGGCGTTAAAGTCACCTACTATTAATTGTATTATTATCAATTCATTCCTTTATGTTTGTTATTAACTGTTTAATGTATTTGGGTTCTCCCGTATTGGGTGCATAAATGTTTAGACTTTGTATATCTTCTGTTGGATTGCCCCTTTTGTTATTATATAGTGCCCTTCTTTATCTCTTGTTATAGTCTTTGTTTTAAAGTGTGTTTTGTCTGATATAAATGTTGCTACTCTGGCCTTCTTTTGACCTCCATTTGCATGATAAATGTTTCTCCATCCCCTCACTTTCAATGTGCAGGTTTCTTTAGGTCTAAAATGAGTCTCCTGTAGACAGCATATAGATGGATCTTTTTTTTTTTTAATACATTCTATCACCCTATGTCTTTGGATTGCAGCATTTAGTCCATTTACATTGAAAGTAATTATTGATAGATGTGTATTTATTGCCATTTTATTACCTGTTTTGTGTTTGTTTCTGAAGATTTTCTTTGATGATGTCTTTCTCTCTTTCATGATTTACTGGTTTTCTTTAGTGACATATTTGGATTTCTTTCTTTTTTTGTATATTTATTGGTTTTTGATTTGTGGTTACCATTAAGTTTATATAACATCATCTGCATATAGCAGTATATAATAAGTTGTTGGTCTTTTAAGTTTGAACCCATTCTCCTTTCCTCCCCACATTTTAGGTATATAGTGTCATATTTTCTATCCTTTTACTTTGTGAATTTCTTGACTGATTTTTTTACAGAAATATTCATTACTGCTTTTGTGTTTCCTACCTTCATACTGTCATTTTTGGTCTTTCCTTTCCACTCAAACAGTCCCCTTTAATATTTCTTGCAGGGCTGGTTAGGGTGGTCACAGCTCCTTTTGTTTATCTCTCCTTCTATTCTGAATGATAGCCTTGCTGGATAGAGTATTCTTGGCTTCAGGCTTTTCTCATTCAGTACTTTAAATATATCATGTCACTCCTTTCTGACTTGGAAAGTGTCTCCTGAAAAAATCTGCTGATAGCTTTTGGGGTTTCCTTTGTATGTAACTGTTTTCTTTTGTCTTCCTGCTTTTAATATTTTTTCTTCATCACTATATTTTGCCATTTTATTTTATTTTTTAAAGATTTTATTTATTTGTCAGAGAGAGAGAAAGAGAGCACAAGCAGGGGGAGCAGCAGGCAAAGGGAGAAACAGACTCCCCCCTGAGCAAGGACCCCTGATGCGGGATTTGAGCCAGGACCCTGGGATCATGACCTGAGCTGAAGGCAGATGCTTAACTGACTGCGCCACCCAGGTGTCCCTATTTTGCCATTTTAATTACAAAATGTCTTGGTGTGGATCTGCTTTTGTTGATTTTGTTGGGGATTCTTTGTGCCTCCTGGATCTGGATATCTGTTTCCTTCCCCAGATTAGGGAATTTTTCAGCTATTATTTCTTCAAATAAATTCTGTGCTCCCTTTTCTCTCTCTTCTTCTGGGATCCCTGTAATATAAATGTTATTACATTTAATGGAGTCACTGAGTTCCCTGAGTTTATTCTTGTTTTGCATAATCCTTTTTCCTCTCTTTTGTTCAGCTTGATTACTTTCCATTACTTTGTCTTCTAGGTCATTAATTCATTCCTCTGCTTCTTCCAGCCTGCTCTACATTCCATTAGGTGTTTTTCTTATTTTGTTTATTGAGCGCTTTGTCTCTGCTATGTTATTCCTTATCTTTGTCTTAACGGTCTCACTGATGTTCTCTACTCTTTTCTCAAGTCCAGTGAGTATCCTTATGATCATTGCTTTAAATTCTCCATCAGGCATGTTACTTATATCTGTTTCACTTAGATCTCCAGCCATGGCCTTATCCTTGTCTTTCATTTGGGACAAATTCTTCTGCCTTCTCATTTTGTCTAAGTCTCTTTGCCTGTTTCTCTGTGTTAGGAAAGTCAGTTATATCTCCTGTTCTTGAGGGTAATGGCTTTATGAAGAAAAGATCATATAGTACCCTGCAGTGTAGTGTCCCATGTTCCCTAGGGCCTGGGCTTCCATGAGTGTCTCCAGTGTGTGCTACATTTGCTCTATTGTTGTGGCCTGGCCACTTTATGCATCAGGCCAGTTGTCTGCAGAGGCTCTCTTTGCCTGTTGTGGGCAGTGTTTGGTTCTGGCCTGAATCTGGCACATTTTACCAAGGTGTACCCTGGTCTGCTTGTGATTTGAGGCCTGTCTCCACCACCACCTGAACCGAGGCCTTACAAAACTCCTGGGTAGGGAGATGCAGTGTTGGCAGTGGTTTGGGCCAGTCTTCTGGGGAAGGTGGCCTGCTACACTGGGACTGAGATAAGTATGGCTGAGAGGGGTGGTTCCACTGGAGCACAGTGGTGCAGGGTGTAGTGTAAGCAAGTTAGGTAGTGAGTACAGGCACTGTGCTGGTTCCTGCAGGTGGCTCTGTGTTTATGCTGAGGGACAGGGCAGGGAAATGGTACCTGCCAGTTTATTTGTTCCTGGAGGGGTCTTTCTGTGAATGTTACCTCTCTGAGACATGGTCCAAGATGAGCAGCTAACCTCCTGACTGTGTGCCCCAGGCACTCTTTAGATGGCTGTTTTCACGCAGTATGTCTGCGGGTCGTTTGCCCTTTGTTTTCTGCAAGAGTAGCTCCAATGCCCTGCAAGCTCTCCCAGATCCAAGCATGCTGACCTTTAAAATTCCAGGCTTTAAACACCACTGGTTGTAAGAACTCACAAAATTCGTGCCCTCTGGCTCCCAAGCCAGTTGCTATGGGGATTCGTTTTTCCCACATGCTCCCCTGTGTTCTAGTCTGTCTCTTGCCCTTTTCTACAACTGAGGCTCCCTTCCCACCACTGGAGCCATGGTCCATTTCTTTTCCAAGCCCCATCTCTGCACTTCCTACTTTCTTTGATGTAGCCTCGTCTCTTATTTTTAGTTGTTGAATTTGTTCTGCCAGTCTCCAGGTCAATTTCTGCAGTATTTAGGATGATTTGGTAGTTATCTAGTTGTATTCATGGGCCCAGGCAAGCCTAGGGCTCTCCTAGTCTGTTGCTATCTTCCTCTACTGTTCCTTGGTGCCTTGCTGTTGGTATACTTTTTGAGAAAGTGTATACAAATAACTATAGCTTTAAATGTGTATTGTTATATCATCCTTCAAAAAGTATATTCTAGTTTATTTTCCTATCAGCATTGTTTGCTTATCTGCAAATTCAACATTCAATTATGAATTGATTTTGAAAAATTCAGTACTTATCTAAGCTGTATTTGTGGGATATGGATGTTTTTATTTTAAAATTTATTTTTTAATGTTAAGCTTTTAATTAATTTTTTATTTTAATAAATTAATGTTGGGGAAATATCTTTACACTTGGAATTAGAACTGGAAGAAATTTCCCCAAAGTTACATAGTTAGTAAGCAACAGAGCTGATTTTAATATACAAGTCTCATTAGTCCCTGTCCTGGTCTCAGAGACCACTGAACTATACTTCCTCAAGAAAGAATTTCCCTGTCATGGACTCAGACCCAGCCAATAATAGGGAAAGTGTCAAATCCTAACCACCACAGCAGTACAGTCAAGAAATCTGAGTAGTATCTCCAACTCTGCCATTTCCCAATTCTATGAACTTGGACACTCAGCTTGTCAATAATTTAGTTTCCTTTTGTATAAAATGCCATGGATCTCTTATAGTACAAACATTTTATAGTAGTGAATGTAAGTAAAAATACTACTTTAGATATAAATATCTTTAATTATGAGTATATTATTCCTGTTACTTTTGAATAGCCTTGACTTCTTTTTTAAAATTTGTCTTAAATACTTTCTTATTCTATTTATTATAATGTTTACCATTTTATTGCAGACTATTAGTAGCTGGCATCTTCTACTAAACAAAATCCAAAATGGAAGAAAAAAATACAGAGACAGATTTTAAAGAAATGTGGATAATTATTAGTGGAAAAGAAACTAGTGTAGTTCTGAGAAAACTATTTATGATTAACTTAAGCCCATTATTATTTAAATGTTTTTTCAAAATAATTTCTGACTTATAGAAAAATTGCAAGAGTAGTACATAGAATTCTTGGACACCTTTTGCCAAGAGTCCTCAAATGTTAACATCTTATCAGATTTTCTTTATCACTTTTTCTAGATAAATAGGTAGATAGGTAGAAAATTTTTCTCTAAGCCATTAAAGAATAAGTTATAGACATGATGTCTGTTACCATAAACATTTAAATATTTATTTCCCAAGAACATAACCATAGTATAGTTTTCAAAGAAGGAAATTAATGTTGATGCAAGATTTATTGTTATTTCACCAATATCTATATTAATGATGGTTGAAGCAAAATAAATCCAAAATCATGTGTTATATTCAGTTGTCATATCACTTTAGTTTCCTTTAATTTGTTTTTTTCTTTGCATTTTATGTCGATAGTTTTAAAGAATAGAAGATACTTTTTACAATATCCCTCAATTTGAGTTTGTCTGGTGTTTTCTCATGATTATATTGAGAGTATGCACTTTGGGTAGAAATGCCATAGAACTGATGCTGAGTTCTTAGTATGTTATAGCTGTTAGCACTTGCTGTTGATTTGTCTCATTACTGGCAATGCTAATTAGATTATTTGGTTTCTGTCAAATTTCTCCCCTGTAATGTTACTATTTTACATATTGTGATTATTAAGTACCTTGTGATGAGATATGCAAAGATATTATAAATATCTTCTTACTCTTGTT
The DNA here is from genome assembly GCF_004348235.1 of Phoca vitulina. Lineage (NCBI taxonomy): Eukaryota > Metazoa > Chordata > Mammalia > Carnivora > Phocidae > Phoca > Phoca vitulina. Next base: position 25,048,560 of record NW_022589728.1, read on the forward strand.
GGACTAATTGTTAGCATCTTTTGATGATTCTTGACTGAATCAATTATTATAATAAAAAAAGGAAAAGATATTATAATGGTGGTTGGCAAATGGTGATTTCAAATGCCATTATTCTTATACATTTATTAGTTAGCATGTTACTGAAAAGAAGTAATTTGTCCTCTTTCCAGTTATATATTTACTTATTTATATCAGTATGAATTGTAGATTCCTATTCTGCTGAATATAATTTTTACTTTATTTTGATATTCAAGTTATAATGCTATTTCCTTTAAGTTGACTCCAGGCCCCTTTGACACTCCTCCATCATTCTTTGTGCATTGGCTTATATTCTGGCTCAGAATTATTCCAGGATTATCTTGATGTTTCCCTACCCCAGTTCTGGAATCAGCCATTTTCCCAAGAATTCTTGGCTTTTTTAAGAAGAAAGTGGTATTGGGACTCCTGGGTGGCTCAGTCGGTTAAGCGGCTGCCTTCGGCTCAGGTCCTGGAATCGAGTCCCGCATTGGGCTCCCTGCTCAGTGGGGAGCCTGCTTCTCCCTCTCCCTCTGCTTGTGCTCTCTCTGTCAAATAAATAAAATCTTGAAAAAAAAAAGTGGTATTTAGAAATCAAAATCCTATTATTAAGTTTATTCATTGCCACTGGGGAGCCATTGCTTCTTTATGTTTTTAGAGTACAAAAACAGATAGGTATCACACTGATGTTGCCAAGTCCAATCCAAATCCATGAGCCTTATTCTATCTTTTTAATTTCCATATTTGTTTCTTTCTTCTCTGGTTGAGAAACCTGTCTCCCATTTCTACAAATTTTTATATATGTGTTCAGTTCTAGAAAGCATAGAAAGTGATTTTTGAACTACTTATTCATGCTTTTGTCATAAAGAAACCATCTACTTGGATTTCAATTTATTATGAGTGTTTTTAGAAAGTACTTTTTTCTTTTGTGTTTAACTTGGGGGTGTATTATCTAACCACGATGTTAAAAGTGACTCCATTTTGGTGTCAACCCTCTCCTCTTCAAGTTGTAATGTTGTTCATTTGAACACATTTAAGTTAATATATTTTTGTTTGTATTCAGTTTTAGAGTTCTGTGGATTTTATTTAGATTTTTGTATATATGAAATATTAACATGACTATGAAATTCAGATGTGTAGAAAAAGGAATACAGGTATCTTCTGCTTTCCAAAAGTTCATGTTAAGTCACTTTATTTTATTTTATTTTGCAGGCAAGAAAACTTTTTATTTTAAACCACAAATATCAGGTGGCTACAACTATTCATGTTTCATTAAAATCACATAAAACTTAGGTACAAAAGCACCACTGATTATTGGCTGTAGAAAAACTGCGTGAAAAATTTAAATATTCACAGTAAAAACACCACAATATGCACAGTACTGAATTTTTAAAGCCAGTGCATGGAATGCTGAATCAATCTTACACATAGCTTCCAATATTAAACTGATACTTATTTTGCTTGAGGATGATGGAAATTTCCAAAAAGCATGACTATGAGAAGGCAGAATGTCCATCCTTATATATTTTTGTATGCCAACAGGTAGAAGCCTAAAAAATTAGCATTTACAAAATACTTGTTAAAAATAACTTAAAAGTTGTCCCATGAGGTACATTAAATCAATCCAAAATTTTCATGACATTTCATTCTCCCTTGTTATCTACAGATTCAGTTTTCTGTGCCTCTCCAGCTTTAGTTTTACCATTTTCATAGTTTTACAAAAGATCTGCATTAGTACAGTAAAGACTTTTTTTAAAGTGGAAATCTTTGGATCTCTTTCAGTTAACAAAAACAGGTATTAATATAGGTCTTTTGTGAAAGCAAAATGGTATAATGTGAATTTTTGGAAAATGGGGGATATTCTTTGCCTTAGGTTATTGTGGTTTACAAAAGGTTTCAAAAGGATGCTCTACTTTTGGATAGCAGGGCAAATATGCCATTTATACCCACTTTTTGAAAGTAGCCAATTTTATTACTATCTAGCTGTCCCTCTGTGTTTCTTATACATGTTTTATTTTCCCCTCTTTCTTACACAAAAGGTAACATACTAAAGATACCCTTCTTGACAGCCTTTTTTACTTAACAATAAATATTCTGGAAATTGCTCCATATCAGTTCATTTTCACAGTTGCATAGTACTCTATCAGATACACCATATAGATGTATCAGAGTTCATTCAATCACTCCTCTATTTAAGGACATTAATATTGTGTCCAGAACTTTGCAGTAACAAATTAAGTTGCAGTGAATATCCTTGGGCATATCATGTGTATTTTAGTATTGCTGGAGATGTATTTTTTGATAAGTTTCTAAAATTGGGATTACTGAATCAGTGAGTAAATATGTATTTTTTGGTAGGTTTTGCCAAACTCTCCTCCACAAGATTTTATAAATTTGTGTTCCCACCAGTAATATATGAAAGTCAGTTTCCCCAAGTCCAACCAATAGATGTATTGTTTACCTTTTAATTTTTTTTCAATTTGGTAGATAAAAATAGTATCTCAGTGTTGTATTAAATTGCTTTCCTCTAATTATGTTTGATGTTGAACATGCTTTTATATGTTTAAAGATAATATTTTAATCTTTTGTTCAAGAGTTATCCATCACTATTTTTTGTCTATTATGCTTCCAGGCTTTTGTAATTTTTCCTCTCAATTTTTAAGAGTTCTTTATATATATTGGAATTATTAGCCCAGTTCTGTGATATGTGCTGCAAATATTATCTCCCAGTTTGTCAGTTACATTTTTATTTCATTCATAGTGTTTTTGTCATGGCTATGAAAAAAGATATAGCCAAGTAGTCATTCTGGATTTCTGGAATTTTAGTCATAATTAGAAAGCCTTCCCTATACCTGAGTTAAAGAATATTTTCTTCTGTAAATTTTTTTATAAAATACATTTTTGTACCTGTTAAATCTTGACTTTATATTAATCAGCGTCACCTTCACTAGTTTTTTTTTCTCATTTTAACTAGTAACTATTAGATATTTAAATAAACCTTCAATATTTTTCAGCTTTTAGTACAGTTGATATTAGTTGATTTGCTGTTAGGCAATAGTGTGTGATCTTTTTTGAGAGATAAGTGCCTACCATTAAAATTAATAATTCTTCATTATAGAATGTAACAACTTAAAAAAATTAAGAACAGTTTATGGAGCTAAATAGCTCTATGTTAATAAATTCATGATGACTTAAATGATGTAAGCTTGCTTAATTAAAAATGATAATAAATGAAACTAGAGAAATATCAGGCACTAAATCATTTAAGACTTTGTAAGATATCTTAATTTGGATGTATTTCTAAGAAGAAAGGAGTGTTTATAGACTTAATTACTAAAGGGACAAGATGATTGTTTTAAGATACTGTGGCTCTAATACGAATAATGGATTAGAGAATGTATAAAACTTGGAAAAAGGAATTAAATTAAGGTACTAAAATATGATGCTGGTTTGTTCAAAGCAATATTTGTAATAGAAATGGATAGATTTAAGACATATTTTGAAGATAAAATCAATGTATTTAACACTGGATGAAATTGGGTATGAGTGAGATGTAGTAGTCCAAGATAAAGTTCAAAGTTTTTGTTTAGGTCAACTGCATGCATAGTTATAACAATCATTTTGGTATCAAAAAACAATAGAAGAAGGTAAGGGAGGGACTGAGAAAGCTGGGAAGAGATAGCAAGTTGAATTTTTGAAATGTTGAGTTTTAGATGACTATGGAACCTACAAGTGGAGGTTCAGTAAATAGTTGGATATATGGATCTAGTTCCCAAGAGACTTTTCTTGGCTAAAGTTAGTGATTTAAACATATTAACAGAAGAGAATGAGCTTTCTTCAGTAAATTGTGGAGGTACTATAATCATAGACTAAAGGTGACATTGTAGGAGGGAAAATGAACAAATATTAAAAGTTTCTTAATATTACATATACAGATGCATTTCAATGAATCTATTCATTTCAACAGAAATTCTGGGGATGTTGGGCTTGGAAAGAAAGCTTCAAACAGTTTGTGGGTAGGTGTAGCTTGAGGCCAGATTTTCTGGTCAACCAAGTAGGACAATTATAGATGCAAAGTCTACTTTACTGCTGATTTTTTTTTTTTAAAGCAAGGCCAATAGACCACAGGATTTTTACTAAACAGAAACAATTCTTAACATGCCTTCCCCTGAAATCTTACAAAGCAACAATGAGTGGTAGGAAAGGGAAGGGAGCAAACGTTAACTAAACTCACACAGGATAACTGTTGTTGCTTAATACTGGGGTCTAACAACACAAAGCTTCTGCTCTATATACTATACAGTGTTTTTAAGTCCCATATCTACAGCACCTTTGTGAACTTTGAAAGCATAATGCAGTAATGTATTTGAAAGGGTTAATGAGGGAAGTCAAGAGCAATAAAAGATCACAAGACAAGAAGGTCAGTCTAGCCAAAGAAAATGGTGATAAATTGTAACCAGGTGTCTTTATTTCCTGATTCCTCAAGTACTGCTCACTCAGCTTTCTCTGCTAGAAAAGGAAGCTTGTGAAATTCCATACAACATTTGTCAGCTTCAATAATTCCTTGCAAGATCTTAGAATTATTTGCTTTAATCTTAACTACCTCAGAGGCAAATGAGATAAACTATTTGGAAATTATTTATGTAGTAAAATAAAATCTAATGTTCATTGTGATTTAGGAAATTCATAGAAATACCTTGTTGGTGTCCTGTTGTTTGTCTGCTTTAATCTTTCAGGACAAAGAAGGTCTAATTGTGCATTGCTCATGTACCCAGGTCAAAAGTGAAGTTGTGAAGCATTCCAAAATTATATGCTGACTTTTGCAACACAAATACTAAAATTCCTGTGAATATATTTCACACATTATTTATGTTCTCTCTGAGTTTCTTCACAGGGCCAACCTCTCTTTAACTGCACACTGCACTATTTGTAGTATCTTATGTTTTCGTATTGGTATTTCTTTTAGGTCATGTTATTTCACTAGATTATATGGACAGAAAAATATTCAAGGAAATCTCCATTGTAAGGGAAGAGGATAAGACAAAGCCTGAGGTACAAAACAGAGAAACCATCTGAAAAGAGACAAAGTATGAGAACATTTACTAGTGTTGGATCTAGAAAATAGACTGACCAGAGTGAGGCAAGAAACAAGCCTTGTCACCCAAAGGATACAAGACAGGGTTCCTCTTCTTATTCCAGTTTGAGAAAAGGAATAAAATGATAGAAAAATCCCTTGTATATAAAATATCAGTGTAGAAAAAGAAAGAACATTCTTTTGCACTGCAAGTAAGTGCACCTTTCTATGTGAGCATTTTCATGGAGCTGTTCATCAAAATATCAACTCCCAAAGTTACTCTCCTCCAGGTGTTTCAGTCTTCAGCCTCAGGGAATAGTCTATCTATATTAACCAGTAGATAATTAACCCATGATATCTTGAAAGATGCAGATCTTTTGGGAAGGAGTATGTAGCCTTCTGGTGTCTTGACAGTTCAGTGCTACTAGATTATTTGAGCCAGCAGTAGATAAAAGATTAATTTAAAAAAAATAGTTAAATACAATTTCTTTGAATAAAAATCATGTAGGGGTGCCTGTGTGGCTCAGTCAGTTAAGCATCTGACTCTTGATTTTGGTTCAGGTCATGATCTCCGAGTCCTGAGATCAAGCCCCATGTTGGGCGCCATGCTCAGCCAGGAGTCTGCTTGAGATTCTCTCTCTCCCTCTCCCTTTGACCTTCCCCCTGTGCTCTCTCTTTTAAATAAATAAGTAAGTAAGTAAATAAATAAATCTTAAAAGAAATTCATGCCTACATTTCATTGTGTTCTTTCCTATTAAGGGTACTAGAGAAAAGAATTTAGAATAAACCAATTTTCAAATTAGTTCCCCTTATTTCAAAAGATCTCTTTTTTTTTTTTTTTTCAAAACTGGTAGTGTTGTTAAGGTGTAGAAAGGAATTCACTCTGTCATGTACTGGTTGTGTTTATAAATTAAAAAAAAAGGAAAGGAAATACATTCAGTTTGTGATGTAAGAAATTTAAAAAAAATGTCAACCTATTATCAAATGACTGATTTTGGAATATTCCTAGGCACTATTTTTTTTTAGAGATGGAAGAGATATGCTCCTGGATGGGGATAAATAAATACATCAATACTGTGTCTATGGAATGTCACAAGGATAAGTAGCTTGAAAAGCATCCTACAACTCACCATCTGATAACATTCCTAGAACTAGAGAGTTTGCATCTATCCATATTAAAAAATTAAAAATTCAAGTTATTAAATATGCATAATAAAAAGAAATAAAGTGATGCCAAAACTTGGAAGCAACCACGATGCCCTTCCATAGATGGATGAATAAATAAACTGATACATTCAGATAATGGAATACTATTTGTATCTAAAGAGAAATTAACTATCAATGAAATGAAAATATATGGAGGAATTTTAAATCCGTAATAGAAGTGAAAGAAACCAATCTGAAAAGGCTACCTACTATATGATTCCAACTATATGACATTGTGGAAAAAGCAAAACTATGGAGAGAGTAAAAAGCTCAAGGTTGCCAGGATTAGTGGGGAGGCAGAAATGAATAGGCAGAGCATAGAGGATTTTTAAGGCAATGAAACTGCTCTGTATAATACTATAATGGTAGGTCTTGTCATTATATATTTGTCTAAACCCATAGAATTTACACCAAGAGTGAACCCTAATATAAACTATGAACTTCAGATGATTATGATGTATCAATGTAGATTCATCAATTACCACTCTAGTGAGGGATATCAATAATGGAGGGGGCTGTGCATGTGTGCTGCAGGTGTTGGGGAAACCTCTCTACCTTCTGCTCAAAACTGAATCTAAAAGTGTTCTAAAAAATAAAGCCTATTAAAAGGAAATGAGTCATCAAATCAATGAAAAACATGAGTAAACACAAATGCATATTATTATATGAAAGAAGCCAATCTGAAAAGTCTATACACTAAAAAACCCATGATTCCAACTACATGACATTCTGGAAAAGGCAGAGATATGGAAACAGTAAAAGAATAAGCTGGTTGCTAGGGGATAGAGGAAAGGGAGGGATGAATAGGAAGAGCACAGAGGATTTTTTAGGGCAGTAAAATTATTCTATATGATACTATAATGGTGGGTACAAGTCATTATTCATTGGTCCAAACTTATAGAATGTGCAAATCCAAGAACTCTAATGTCAGTGGTGGACTTTGGATGATAATGTAGTGTCACCATAGGTTTATTATTTATAACAAATGTGTGTACCACTCTGGTGGGAGATGTTGATTATGAAGAAGGCTATGCACTTGTACAAACAGGGGAGCATATGAGAATTCTCTGTACTTTCTACTTGATTTTTCTATGAACCTAAAACTGCTATAAAAGTAAACTCTATTAAAAAAAAAAAAAAAAGAAGAAGAAACCAAACTGAAATGACCAAGCTGAAATTCAAAGAAGTGACTCATGTTAAGAAGATACCTAGAAGAAAAACCTTTGGCTTAGTCTGAAGCTTAATGACATGAAAATTGTCCACTTGAATAAAAGAGTAACTTATTACCTGGACTTTTGGATGTTTTCTGATTGGGAGGTAGGATATTTTGTAAGAACATTTCAAACAGTGCATTGATTAAAGACAAAAATACAAAGAATATTGATCTGTTTGATGAAGGCTATCTAAAGAATAAAAATTAATAACCAGACAAATTTGTGTAGGAGCCTCAAGTTTTAATTTTAGAAAGGAAAATTAATCATTTTCCAGGAACCATGAAGTAGGAAATTTATAATTTTGGCAACTTGTTTGTATTTAATTTTGTAAAGTCTTGTTTTTTTCCTTTTAGTGATTAGCAGTAAAAGCCACTGGCTTGTTTATTTTTAGTGGCAAGAAAGAAGAGAAAGAACAAGGGAGACAGCATCCCCATTTGACTTCAAGTTTTGGGGAAGGGAAATCCCCAAAGGATAGATTAGTTGGTTGCAACCACAAATGTAGAAATAAAAAAATGAGTCCCTTTGGCAAACTGGAGAAAGAGAAAAAAAGGAGGAGATGGCTGTGATATGGTTGAAGATGGGCCCTGGGGCAATGCATATGAAAGGACTTTGAACATCTTTAGTAACAATTCATCATGTAAATTCCAAATAACATAAGCATCGTATAGACATTTGGAAGAGAGGAAAATGATGTTTGTTTTTCTTGATAAGGATACTAGAAAGAAGAAGCTGAGTGCAAGTGAGAACAAATTTTAAAATAGAACATTGTTTATTATTTAGATAAGGATTATTTCCAATAATCACTATAATTTGTAACTGGTGAAGTGAAATGTAGAGTCAAACCTCTCACTATTTTTTTCAGTTGCAGGGCAAAATAGGATATATTGGTACTAAACTACATCTCATTAACTTCTTTGCCTCAGCTATTGACATGACAAGTTGTTTTTATCTTGAAACTGTGCTAAAATACACTTGGCTTTGCCAAGTCTCTAAAATGGCTCACTGTTTTCTTGCCAGAGAACAAGAAACTAGCAATTTTTAAAATGGGTAATAATTTATGCTCTAATGACCTACACCTACCTCATTTTGGGTAATATAGTGCAGTTTCATTTAAATGTTTTAATGTATTCAAACTTAATTTATTACTAGTAAAAACTACCCAGTTCACATTCATAAAACTGAACTCCTTTGTCTATAACTACGTAACAGATACAACAGGAGTATAATTTGGTAATATAAAATGCTCTCCTTGATTATACAGCACATCTACCTCTCCAACTTCAGGATTGGATATTGTTTTGTTCAAGTTTCACTTTATTGGTTACAGTGCATGACTAACAATTTAAATTTCATCCTTGTTATCATAATGTGTGTATTTGATTACGGGAGGAGATGGTAATAATAGTAAATAATATAACTTACTAGCTTAAGTCAGTCTAAATAGCATGGCTTAAAGTGCATAAGCCAAAAAAAAAAAAAAAAAAAACCCAAAACTTAAAAGAAAAAGAACTTCCAGGTAGCTAAAGACAAAAACAACTGTCTAAGTCTGCATCTTTCAATATATCCAACCCAGACAATTCAAAACTATAAGAAAAGCAGCATAAAACAACAACAAAAATAATAGCAAAAAAACAATTAACAAATTGTCTTAAACATGACTTGAAAACAAAGAATGACTGAACTTCAAAATAACAGTAAATAAAAAAAGAAAACCATCAAATCCCAAGAAAACAATCTTCACATGATAGCACCACTGCAGTGAACAAGAACTGACCAAGAAAAGCAGCAGGGAAAATAAAATTGAGAGGATTTTTTGGGCCATTGGGTAATAAAGGGGAAAAATTAGGGTCTTACCAGATAACAGAGAATCAAATGGCAGAGACACACAACCTCTTCCCTAACCATAAAAAAAAAAAAAAAAATACTACTAAAGGTCTAGATTTTTATCTATTTTGATAAATTGACAAAAGGGGATGCCATTGAACTAGAAGTTTTGTAAAACACCCACAGTTCACAACAGTGAACAAAAGAAAACTCAATAAATCTACACAGAATTCTTATAAAAATCAGAAAACAAACTTAGTGAGCTTTGATAATACTCTTCATCTTTCCAAAAAATAACAAGAAAAACATGTAGTAAAAAATGACCATGAGACAACACTTCAAATTTAGTTAAATACTCAAACAGGCTTTTAGGGATGTGAAAAAATAAAACAAAAAACAAAAAAAACATTGAATTATAAATTAAAAATTAAGGTCAGAGAAAAGAAGGAAAGATGGATTAAATTCAGTAAAGAAGTGGAAGGCATTGAAAAAATTATTTCAGAAATAAAAAAAAACTGCATGAGATAATAAAATTAAACAAAACCTCATAATAATAATTTAAGAAAAGCAGAGGAACAACCAAGAATACAAAAATTAAAGAACTGAGAAGAGCAAATAAGAGCATGGTAGAATGGAAGACAGGCAAAGAAGGCATAATATTTGTATAATTGGAGTCCCTAAAGATTAAAACAACACATAGGCATAAAATTAATATTTATCATTGTGATTGAAGAAATATTTACAGAAATAGAAAGCCTGAACCCATATATTGAAAGGGTCCTTTAGGAAGCTGGGAAAATTATCTGGAATCATCAACCTTGAGAAATATGCTAATAAAACTACTAAACTTCAAAGATAAAGGAAAACAATTCTCAAGGATTCTACAAATAAGATTAATTAAATTACAAGAGAAAGCAGTTATACTGGAAGCAGAATTTCCAAAATCATGACACAGAGCCTTACCCTTCTTTTCTTTCTGAATGTTCTTTAGTTTTGGAAAGTTTCCAGGCATATTTGTGAGATAATATAACCTTAATGCCCAGTGACCATGAATTATGAAATTGACTGAAGGGCTAAGCTTTTTTGATGAAGTAATCACAATAGAAGTGCAATAAATGACAACTTTGGGTAGCTCCAGTTTAGAAAATTCAAAGCACTAATAATGAAGACTCTGGCCCAAAGGACATAAAATTGGTATCAGAAAGTTTGACTTGCTCTTTTTCTTCCATTTTTACCCAGTCTTTTGACACGCCCATGGCTCCTAACATGCAATAACTGTCCCCCGAGCTTTTAATCCTCATTGGGTCAATTTTCAGACAGTCCTCCATTATTTTGTATCCAGGACCCTGTAGCTGAGGATCCAGACCAAGGTAACTACAATGGATTGAAAAAGCTTCTAATGTTTTTAAAAAAGGAAGAATTTTTGAGTTATTTCATCTCCATTTCAGGTAACTTAGTTAATTATAAAATGGCCTTTTAATTAAATTTTCCTTTTGTTATCATTACTGGTTGAACCAAAGCATCATCTCTAGTCAGCAAATTGCAGATCGGGAGCAGGAAGGGACTTTTACTGTTGAAGGCAAGAATTACAAATATGTAGAGGGGAAAAAAAAAACAAAACAAGAATGAAACTTGTGGATATTGCACACAGCCTGATAGTATACATTGTGAAGGACACAGCATCACTTCAGTAAAATTGCCACTAAAATTTGTAAAATCTAAATCTAATCATGAGAACACATCAGGTCCAAATTGAGAGTAATTCTTGAAAATAACTGACCTGTAATCTCAGGTCAAAAACATGCAAGTCAAGGGAAAACTAAGACATTGTTTCAGATTGAAGGAGACTAAAAGAGACATGGCAACTAAATGGAAAAGTGATCCTAGGCAAGTGGAGTCCAGGCCTTTATTGGCAAAATTGACTGGGCTCTATAGATTAGAGGTAGTGATATATCAGTGTTGGTTGTATTGTGGTTACATAAGAGCATATCCTTGTTGGTAAAAAGTGCACATTGAAGCATTTGGAATATGGGCCATTCTACTGATAAGTTACTCTCAAATGATTTAGGAAATAAAAAAAAAACATTTTGGTAGTAATATTGCAGTTTTTTAAAATAAATTTAAAATTATTTTAAAATAAAATAATATCACACATTATAAAACTAATTATATTTAAGAAAAAACTCGGTTATTTCTAAAACCTCCTAAAAGCAATGGTTATTTGTATAACTGAAAAGCATTTAGAAAAGAAGCTAAATTCTGAGCCAAATGGGAGAGATTCTTCACAAGTATGTATTGTTTTTAGTATTCAATTTAAACAATTTTTGCCTAAATAGGATAAATAAAACTTACTGATAAAATAGAACCTATAAAACACAACTTATAAAGTCATATGTAAAATATTTTAAAAATAATTTAGCAGATACAATTTATACTGCATTCAAAGAGAGGACTTCTTATGTAGCTATATGCTCATTATGTTGAAGAAAATTTCCTGTTTTATGAGATAAAAATAAAATCTGTGAAAACTCACTCTTGAATAGGATAAAACTCAAGACTTAACAAGAAAAAAAATCAATTTCCAGAAAAAGTTTCTAGCTATAATGCTGTTGTTAACTCTCACCATGGCTTATATATTTAAGTAATTTGTTTGAATAAACTGTATTTTTCTCTTAAATGTATCATTCAGCTTTCTAAGTAAAGTAGAATAGTTTAGAAGTTAGACTTTGAGAAACAAACCAAAATACCTTCCAGAGATTGACATTTCTAGTTCAATGATTTGAAACTGAGTATTATTTGAGACAATTTTTTCAGCTGTTAAAATTAACTATGCAGAGTTATCAGTTCTAATGAAATGATGATTTCCAAGAATAAAACCACTACAAAACTGACTGAAACTCCATTTTTTCCTCTTGGGTCATCATGATTTCTGAACAAAAACTTACTCTTCCTCCCTGTAGTTATATCCCGTGCTGACATTGGCAGAGACATTATCTTCAGCTGATTCTCAGAATTCAGATTCTTGGCCTTCACTGATCTTTTCTGACTCTGACTCAAGCACACTGAGCTCTATCAATGAGGCCTTTTAGTGGTCTTTGGGAACATTGATAAATGGGACTTGTTGAGTGTGACCCATTTTCATGTACTTTAGCCTTCTTTCCCCCATGATAATTCCTTGGTCTCTGAGAATTGGTTCTCATCCCCTCTTCTGCAGACTGTCCCACAACTTGCCAGTTGGCACAAAGAGATTCTGAGTTCTATATTATATGGTTCATTAATGCCCATATTTTTTCTGCTGTATAGATCATTTGGCTGTAATTTCACATGTAATACTGTGAATGGAGATATCTTTTCTCAACCCACTTTTAGGTGAATTCCTCCAGGAGCTGGCAAGGGACTTCCAAACATTGGGATGAACTTGTTGACAAAGTGTACGAGGACCACACAAAGGGAATTGTGAACTGAATGGATGCCCTTTTCTATTGGTCTTCTCAGTGGTATAGATCAGATTGGATGCTAAAGTCCAGACTTGTCTGGAATCTTAAAATTTTAATTTTACTGAGATCCTCTGGCTATATGTTACTTATCCATTTTGTGGGGACTACAAGTTTTCACATATTACTATTGTCCACATCACATTGGCCACTAAGTCCAATGATTACACAGGACTGCAAAGGAGGCTGAGAAATAAAGACTTTAAATAGTAATAATTTTATTAATTTGGAAGAAGAGGAAAATAGATTTGAGGTACAAATAATGTCCTTTGTTATACCACTTCAAAATATTGTTTTTTAGGGCACCTGGGTGGCTCAGTTGGTTCGTCAGAAGGCTCAGTGCCTTTGGCTCAGGTCATGATATCAGGGTCCCGGAATCGAGTTCCACTTTTGGCTCCGTGCTCTCTGGGGAGCCTGCTCCTCCGTATCCCTCTGTCTCTCTCTCTGTCTCTCATGAATAAATAAATAATCTTTTTAAAAATACTGTTTTTTAGGGTAGGATACAACCAAGAAAATCCCTTTGACTTAGTTTTCCTCCAATTATTGCATCTTATTATGAGAAATCCTTTAGATGGTCTGCTGAGTTACAGAAAATTTTGTTATAATGTTATATTTTCCTAGAATGACATAAAGTGGATTTGGATTTTGAATAAATGTTTGGCTGTGGTGAGGTGAGGAGAGTTAGGTATATCATATGATAGTTTATGATATTATACCCTAGTTAGTGTCTCAAGAAAGGGATGCATTCAGCCTCCAGAGCAGCTTCCTATTGAAGGAACACTGTTTGGCCAAGGTGTCACTGCTGCAAGGGTAGGGACGTTCTGACAGAATAGAAGAAAGTGACCTAACATATTCCTATATCTGTGAGCTTCTCTTTCCCTTCCACCATTATTCTGAATGCTATACCACCAAAATGATGAGACACTAGGATGGGACCTCTATCCAGGGACTCCTACCCACCTTCTGTCCACTGTTCCTCATCAACCCCCTTCTTTTCAGAGTTAAGAGGTGATGAGAGAAAAAAACCAAAATCTTTAGATGTGTCTATTTAACCTAGAAATATTTGAAACAGATTTGTTCCTCTTTTTTGTAATTGAAGAATAATTAATATACAGTTTTATATTAGTTTCAGGTGTATAATATAATGATTCAACAATTCTATACATTACTCAGTACTCATCACAATAATTGTATTCTTAATGATCATTATCTACTTCATCCATTCCCTCGCCCACCTCCATTCTGGCAACTATGAGTTTGTTCTCTGTATTTCGAAGTCTGTTGTTTGTCTCTTTTTTCCTTTATTCACTTATTTTGTTTCTTAAATTCTACATATGAGTGAAATCATATCGTATTTGTCTTTCTGTCTGACTTATTTCACATAGTATATACTCTCTAGGTCCAATGATCCATCTGATAAGGGTTAATATCCAAAATATATAAAGAACTTATACAACATAACACAAAAAAACTCCCGCAAATAATGCAATTTATAAATGGGTAGAGGACCCCAATAAACATTTTTCCAAAGAAGACATACAAATGGGTTTGTTCCTTTTTTAAACACTGTGCAAATTAGGATAACTTGAGACATACCCATCGCATGTTCATGTTGTAAAGCAAAGCCAGTAGCCATCTCTAAACACCAGGGAATATGAACATCCCAGGAGTAGATCCAAATTCTGAAATCTCTCTAGAGCTGGCCATTTAATAATTAACTTATTTACAGATGTTTGTAAACCATTGCTTTTTCTTTTAGGAAGATTATGGTAGTTGAGAAGACCAAAAATGTTAAGTGACAATGAAAGAGCAGTGTAAGTATAATAAGACTGATGGTGTAAGTTCTTAATGGGAAACACAAACAGTATGATCTCTGAGTTTGGAGGAGGGAATACAGTTCCTATACAGTGACTAACCAGAGAAGGCTTCATTGAGGACCTGCTAGAGCCCTCAGTGCTCCTGATTCCAGAGTGAGTAAGATCTTATCCACATGGCTAGAATGTACTACTTTACTTTCCTGGTTTTATTCAAGGAAATAGTTCCTTTCTTGATCATTTAGCTTAGGATCAGCAAACTCTTGCCTGCCACTTGTTTTGTATGGCTACTGAGTTAAGAATGGTTTTTACAGATTGTATTAGGTAGCTTAAACAACAGACATTTATTTTCTCATAGTGCTGGAGGCACTTTGGAGCAAGGTCTTGGCAGGGTTGGTTTCTGGTGTGGACTCTGGCTTATAGACAGCTGCATTCTTGCTGTGTTCTCACATGGTCTTTCTTATATGCTCATGGGTCCCTTGTGTCTCTCCTTCTTCTCATAAGAACACCAGTCCTGTCAGAGTAAGGCCCCACTTAAGAGTAACCTCACTTAATCTTTATTACATCCTTATAAACCCTATATCCAATATTGTCATATTCTGGGTTATGGCTTTAACATATGAATTTTGAAGAGATGAAATTCAGTACAGAAATGAGCACAATTCATAACACAAATGAAAATTTTCAATCAACTTGATAATAGGGAATACTGACTTTAAACCCTAAATAAGAAAAATGTTGTCCCTTCAAGAAAAGAACTTCATTTTTTTCATTAGACTTTTATTACAAAAAAAGAAACTGTACTCAATTATTACTTTTATATTGTGAATTTTGTCAATAAAATTTTGTGGAATTTGTTTTTTCTCTTGTTATAAAGCTACCTACATTATATTCTTGATTTTTCCTCTTGGCCTGCAAAGCCCAAAATGGTTACTACCTGTCCCTTGACAGAAAAAGTTCATCTACTCCTGATATAGCCCAAGCAAGTTTTGACTGATTCATTTCTGGCTTTAAGCCTTTGTCTATATTATAGGCATCTGCTCAGGCAAACATTTGCTGCTTTTGATCTCTAAGTTTTTGCTAGAATTTCCTATTTTTCTTTAGCTCCCTTTCTACAGAGATTCATCTCTTCCTGTAAGCTTATTTTATAGACTGTCCCAAACTATTTTGACAAGAATGGTATTAGCTTGTTTAAAGCCTAGTTCTGTTTTAAATGTTTTAGGATTATAGGGGTGTTACTAAGAAAAAAAAGTCCACAGACTCAATGTATCAAGGGACTTTTGAATTTTCTCACAATTATCTCAAGGGGCCCCCAGATTCCTAAATGCCTTCAGTACTAGGAATGTTTAATCCAGATCTGGGTGCCAGGCACACAGGGGAGGAACTGGAGCAAGCTCTTCTTTTTCCACTTCATTCACCCAAATTTTTCTAGACCATTGTAGATTTACCATAGTAGAGGGGATATAAATCCTTTGCATATAAATCCAATATTCTGATAGTGTTGTTCTGCATTGAAAGGGCTTCTGATTTCATAGAATAGTGTACCTTTGCCTTAATAAATATACTTGAACCATAATCATGGCAAAATAATAATAATAACTGATTTACTGAGCACTTACTATGTATTAGTACTTTTTAACAATATTTTTATGATATAGATACTAATATTCCTAATGTACCAGGTGAGAAAATTAATCTTGGAACATATATATAACTTATCCAAGGTCACACACATTTACCAATTGGGAAAGTTGTGTCTCAAACCCAGTACCATTCAACATCAAATCTGTGTATCAACCACTGTATTTGATTGCCTCCATGTACACTTTTCATATGAAAGCTATTTTAAGCAAGAATTAAAGCAATAGTCATTATCCGTCTATGGAGTAATATTACTGTGCTTTAGCTCATTGGTACAGATTGAAATCACTTTATACAATGTCTGAACTTCCCCAAGGTTAAGAAGTAAAACCCTAGAGGGATAGGCAGCCCTGGTGAATATTGGGCCCAGATCTGACACTATTCCTAGTATTGGTTATTAATTGATCCCCTTTGAATAAAATTGACAGACAACTGAGATCTTAAAGGACTTTTGTAGGTTTTTATTGTGCCTGATTTCAAAGGATATGTGTGTGTGGGGAAAAGGCCATGTTTGTTCAAGCCCTGAAACAATTTTCAGGGACCCCACAAACAGGAAGTAGGCTGCTCAACTTGTGCCAATCACAGTTGCAGAGACAGCTTGTTTAGATAAGTTCCTATAATAGGCAGAACCTGTGATGAGCTGAGTGACTGACAGGGAGGTCTGTCCAATTCCAAGGAATGAGTCCTTTCTAGCCAGTCCATTGGGATGTGGGGTATGTCATGAATTACTGACTACTGTATATTGGTTTACCTTTGTACTTTTTCTAAAATAAAAAGATATTTTTTTCTTTTAGTTTTACCTTCAACATCATTTGATTTCAGGCATTGTACGTGTGTTAAGACTGATTACAGTTGCTTTTAATCACACAGGTTTGTAGAGCTAAGTCTAATAGTTGAAAGAAATGAAAGTTACTAAGAAATCCTGAATTTGTTGTTAAAGGGAAGAGCTAGGTGGAGATTTCAGTTGCTAAAATTCTTCTTTATTAATAAAATAAATATTTTAACAAATATAAATAAATAAAATATTCTTTAATAAATATAAATAAATAAAAATTCTTATCTGAATTTTATATAATGTAGCAAGCTGCCCAGCTAGAAAACATTTCAGGCTTTCTTTGTAGAACTTATAACCTTATGTTACACTTTAACCAAAAAAATGTAAGCTAAAATTTGATAGCTTTTTCCATGACAATTTAGCTTTTCTAATATTGGCTCCCCTTCCCTACCCCTGTTTTACTTGTTTTCTTTTTCCTAATAGCATGTGCTTGTGAGGCTAAAGTTGTACAAGCCAATTTACAGATTCAAGAGATTTAATTTACAGATACATGAGAATGAAAACTGTATGTTAAAGATGGTAAAGAGAAATATGGAAGGAGCCCAAGACATTGGTGACATCATGGAGATACTGTATTAGCACTGACGTGTCTAACTCTATATTCTTCATTGTGTGAGAAAAATAACCCACTATTACATGGATAAAAGACTACTGATGGATTTTGTTAATGCAGGGACCTTATTAGAATTGTGAAAAGAAGGCGGGGGGGGGGCGGGATTGGGTAGGATATAGTGTATGTGAAAGGTGTCTGGAGTGTGTTCAACCAAAGGTTGATTGTAAAGCACATTTCCTCTTGGTCTCCTTTGAAAAATACCTCCTCTCTTTTGAGACATTATTCTCTTTTGTACCATCACATATCCCACTTCCAAATTTCTGAGTAGAAGCCACCAATTCTTAAATAATTTTCTGCATATTTATGGTGATTAGTGGAGTCATGAGCCATGGAAGTGTATGATTACATTTAGAATATCTCCAGCTTCTAGTCTTAGCAATCGGCACAGGAATGAGCAAGAGAGTCAGTCTGGGCAATCACACTCCTTCCTGGGAATTTTCAAATTGGAGTGAGAGAAGGAAAATCCCTTTCCTCTCTTCTCAGAAGTTGGAGGATATGAGCTTGCAACTTCTCACATCCTGTGAGAAGGGGATATTGAATATAACCCAGTGAGAGAACCGAAGATGAGAGACATTGCAAATTCTACTGTAAATGTAAATTTCTCTCTGCTTTTATTGTGGCTACATAAGCCAGTGGATCGTTTATTTGCTTAAGTTAGATCAGGTTTAGATGTATTTCACTTGCAGTCCAAAGAGTTTTGATGCTATAAAGTAGAGGCACCAGGTTTTATTTGTGACTATTTTAAAACACAGACTAATTTCAAATTTCTGGCATTTATACTTTATAATCTAAGTTTTAGTGCGGTTACATGGCCTCTCATTAACTGATTTGTTACCCTTTGACAGAAATGTGTAAAGTATAATCATTGCTTCATTTAAAAATACCCTGTGATTGAAATTATAGTCAATTAGTTAACAGACTGAAATTCATTAGAGACCCCACACATAGTGGTGACTAAAAGGGTTTTCTGTAAAATTATAACTCATAGTTCAGCAAACTGTGATGACTTTGAAAATTAGTATTTTTCCCTCCACTATTGGATTTATATTTAATAGTTCAGGTTCACTTCTCCAAAATAGTTTATGCCCAAGAACATTTCTCTTTTGAATAAAGTTAAGAGTATAGTTCTTAGAAAAGAGTTTACTTTCCCAATTTTGTGGTTGTAAATCAGTGTTTCTTAAACTTTAGCAACAACAAACACAAGTGAAAACCTTTTAAGAAAAAATTCTTTGGATACCAATATTGGCTAGAATGGTTTTGTTTGTACTATGTATGTAATATTTTAACTAGCTACACATGCATTTATGCACATGTTTTGTACCATGATGCAATTAAAGTCAATAAAACTACAAAATATTTAACATTCACAATACTTATATTTTAATGTAATAAATTGTATGTTCTTTAATAAAAACCAAGAAACTGTCAAGAGCTAATATATTATTAACACTGACTGCTGTAGACATTTTTGTCATGAATATACTGCACCTGTACTATAATTGACTTGGTTCTTACCATTGTATCTACCTGAAACATAAAATCTTTGTTTATACAGTACATGAAATCATTTTGATTTGGCACAAAACTTCTTTTGCATATTAAGCTTATCTCTGCCTTTTTTGTAATTAGCCTAATAATAGTACAAAACATGGTGTTATTCCCATGAGGTTAAAAACCTCAGTAAAAACTAGTTTATTTTGTAGAAGTATACATCAATTATTAATTATACCTGAAACAAAGTGTTTTCTTTATAATTGTAAATAAACTTCCACAAAGATGCAAACAGATTTGGGACAATTATTGTAATTTTGATTTTAGAACAATCTAAGATTATTAAGCATGAAACATTTGGTGGGAGGTGAATACTCTGTATCCACATTACAAACAGATGAAGAGGTGAGCACTAAAATTTGTATGGGTCATAAAATTATAGTGAATATGTTGAATATTGTTTTTAGATTATCAGCAAGCAAACTTCATTTCTAGCAATGATGGTGTAATTGAGAATTACAAAAATATCATGGAAGTTTTACCAATCTTTAAAAAAAAAAGAACAAATCTGGAGGACTTATACTACCTGATTTCAAGACTTACTGTAAATATGCTGGAATCCACTGTGTGGTAAAGACACATCAGTGGATAGCTGGAACTAAACACAGAGTTCAGAAGTAGACCAAAGCACAAACATTCAATTAATTTTTTAAAAGAATGCCTTCATTCTTGAAGAATACTTTCATTGGATATAGAACTTTGATATTTATTTCAGCCCTTTAAAGAGGGTGCTCCACTGTCTTGTAGTTTTTATGATTTTTTTTATTGTGTTATGTTAGTCACCATATAGTACATCATTAGTCTTTGATTTAGTGTTCCATGATTCACTGTTTGTGTATAACACCCAGTGCTCCATGCAGAACATGCCCTCTTTAATACCCATCACCAGGCTAACCCATCCCCCCACCCGCCTCCCCTCTAAAACCCTCAGTTTGTTTCTCGGGTCTAATGAGAAGTTTGCTGGTGTTCAATTTGTTGTTCTTCTCTATAATTAATGTGTCATGTTTCTCTGAGTGCTCTCAAGATTTTCAGCAGGTTAAATATGATAATCCTAGGTAAGATTCTCTTTGATTTTGTCATATTTGGGTTTTGCTGAGTTTCTTGAATCTGTAAATGTATGTCTGTCATTGAATTTTGGAAGTTTTCAGACATAATTTTTTCAAAATTTTTCCCACTCCTTTTTCCTTTTTTTCTTGTACTTCAATTGCTTATTTAATTGGCTTTTGAAATTTTCCCATAAATCTTGAGGATCTATTTATTTATTTTGTTCAATCTGTTTTCCTCTCTGTCTTTCAGAGTGTATAATTTTGATTGATCTTCATTAACTTCCCCCCCATCATTCTCATTTTGCTATTGAGACAGTCCAGTGAATTTATTTTTAGATATTATATATTTAATTCTAAAATTTATACTTGATTAATTTTTAATAATTTACATGTCTTTGCTGAGACTTTTTGTCATTTCATTCATCATGAGTACATGTGCTTTTATTCCACTAAGCAGAGTTAAAATAGCTGTTTTGAAATCTTTGTCGTATAATTTTCAGCATCTCTATTACCTTTGGGTTGATATATTTTTGGGGGATTGGAGGGGGTTGACATATTTTGGTTGTCTTTTCCCTTCAGGTTATGTCCCATTTTCATGGTTCAGTTTATGCTAAGTGATTTTTTTGCATATTCTTAACATTGGGAATATGATGTGTGGATTCCAGATTATGCGGTAAGCTCCATAGTGTTGATATGTTTGTTTTTGTCAGGCAGTTAACTTGGATAGACACAAATCTGGGAAGCAATTCAGATATCAGTTCCGTTCATCAAACCTTAATTGTTAGCTGCTTGTAGTTTGCGCCAGACAGACATGGTTCAGGGAATAGCATGGACTTAAGGTGAATTTATGCATGAAATTGGGTATCTTTGGATATCTTTTCTGGAGCTTCCTTCTAAATCTTTAGAGGCTATTGTTGCTCCAGGAGTCCTGCCTCTGGTTCCAGAAAGATGGTGAAATTTTCTATCAGAATTTGAGTCACCTGTCATTACAGCCAAGGTCAAACTACATATACCCACAGTAGACAGGGGGGAAAAAAAGAAAAAAGAAGCTTACTCTGTTGAACGTTTGCTTCAAATTTTGACCTCACTCCACAAATTTCCTGCTTTTATTCAATCTCCAGAGGCTTCAGGTATTTGTTGTTGTTGTTGTTGTTCATTGTCTAGATTTATGGCTGTTATTTATGGGAGGATCAGTTTCTTAGGACTAACCTCTCTATGCCAGTTGACAATCTATTACCTTCAAATGGAGAAAAGCCCAGGGAAACTTCTGCTTTCTTTTTATATGTTTGTATTAAATTTGGGACCCTGCTGGAAAATTCTCATATCTTAACATTTAGAACAAATGGAATGGTACTCCATGCTCATGGACTGGAGGAACCAATACTGTTAAAATGTCCATCCTACTCAAAACAATCTACATATTTAATGCAATCTTTATCAAAATACCAACAGCATTTTTCATAGAACTAGAACAAATAATCCTAAAATTTGTATGGGACTTTGAATAGCAAAAGAAATCTTGAAGAAGAACAAAGCTAGAGTTAACACAATCCCAGATTTCAAATTATACTAAAAGCTGTAGCATGGTACTGGCACAAAAATAGATACACAGATCAACAGAACAGAATAGAGAGCCCAGAAATAAATCCACACTTGTATGGTTAATTAATCTATGACAAATGAGGCAAGAATATAAAATGGGGAAAAGACAATTTTCTATAAATGATACTGGGAAAACTGGGTGCTACATGCAAAAGAATGAAACTGGACCCCTTTATTATATCATACATGAGATTAAACTCAAAACAGCTTAATGTCCTAAATGTGCGACCTGAAACCATAAAACTCTTAGAAGAAAATGGTCAGTAATTTCTTTGACATTGGCTGTAGAAACATTTTTCTGGATCTGTCTCCTAAGGCAAGGGAAACAAAAGCAAAATTAAACTATTGGGACTATACAAAATAAAAAGCTTTTGCACAGTGAAGGGAACTATGAATAAAATGAAAAGGCAACCTACTAAATGGGAAAAGATATTTGCAAATGATATATCCAATAAGGGGTTAATATACAAAATATATAAAGAATTTATACAACTCAACCCCCCGAAACAAATAATCCAATTTAAAAATGGGCAGAAGAACTGAATAGACATTTTTCCAAAGAAAACATATTGATGGCCAACAGAGACATAAAAAGATGCTCAACACCACTAATCATCAGGGAAGTACAAATTGAAACTGCAATGAGATATCACCTTCACCTGTCAGAATAGCTAGAATCAAAATAACAAGTATTGGCAAGAAAAGGAAACTTCTGCACTATTAGTGGGAATACAAATTGGTACAGTCACTGTGGAAAACAGTATGGAGGTTCCTCAAAAAATTAAAAATAGAATTACCATATGATCCAGTAATTTCACTACAGGATATTTACCCAAGGCAAAATGAAAATACTAATTCAAGAAGATACATGTACTCCTATGTTATTGCAGCATTATTTACAATAGCCAAATTATGGAAGCAACCCAAGTATTCTTTGATAGATGAATAAATGAAGATGTGTTACATATACAGAATGGAAAATTACTCAGCTGTAAAAAAAAAAAAAAGAATGAAATCTTGCCATTTGCACCAACATGGATGGACGTAGAGGCTACAAGAAAGACTAAGAAATTGTGTATTTGAGACCTTGTTTCTTGAGAAAGGCTTGTATTGCTATATACTTTCCTCTTAGGACTGCCTTTGCTGCATCCAAAAGATTTTGAACAGTTGTGTTTTCATTTTCATTGGTTTCCATGAATTTTTTTTAATTCTTCTTTAATTTCCTGGTTGACCCATTCATTCTTTAGTAGGATGCTCTTTAGCCTCCATGTATTTGAGTTCTTTCCAACTTTCCTCTTGTGATTGAGTTCTAGTTTCAAAGCTTTGTGGTCTGAAAATATGCAGGGAATGATCTGAATCTTTTGGTACTGGTTGACACCTGATTTGTGACCTAGGATGTGATCTATTCTGGAGAATGTTCCATGGGCACTAGAGAAGAATGTGTATTCGTTGCTTTGGGATGGAATGTTCTTAATATATCTGTGAAGTCCATTTGGTCCAGTGTGTCATTTAAAGTGTTTATTTCCTTGTTGATCTTTTGCTTAGATGATCTGTCCATTTCAGTGAGGGGGTGTTAAAGTCCCCCACTATTACTGTATGTCGATGTGTTTCTTTGCTTTTGTTATTAATTGGTTTATATAATTGGCTGCTCCCATGTTAGGGGCATAGATATTTTACAACTGTTAGATCTTCTTGTTGGATAGACCCTTTAAGTAGGATATAGTGTCCTTCCTCATCTCTTATTATAGTCTTTGGTTTAAAATCTAATTTGTCTGATATAAGGATCGCCACCCCAGCTTTCTTTTGGTGTCCATTAACATGGTAAATGGTTTTCCACCCCCTCACTTTCAATCTGGGGGTGTCTTTGGGTCTAAAATGAGTCTCTTGCAGACAGCATATAGATGGGTCTTGTTTTTTTATCCAATCTGATAGCCTGTGTCTTTTGATTGGGGCATTTAGCCCATTTACATTCAGGGTAACTATTGAAAGATATGTATTTATTCCATTGTATTGCCTATAAGGTGACTGTTACTGTATATTGTCTGTGTTCCTTTCTGGTCTATGTTACTTTTAGGCTCTCTCTTTGCTTAGAGGATCCCTTTCAATATTTCTTGTAGGGCTAGTTTCGTGTTTGCAAATTCCTTTGGTTTTTGTTTATCCTGGAAGCTTTTTATCTCTCCTTCTATTTTCAATGACAGCCTAGCTGGATATAGTAATCTTGGCTGCATATTTTTCTCATTTAGTGCTCTGAATATATCATGCCAGTCCTTTCTGGCCTGCCAGGTCTCTGTGGATAGGTCTGTTGCCAATCTAATGTTTCTACCATTGTAGGTTACAGATCACTTCTCCCGAGCTGCTTTCAGGATTTTCTCTTTGTCTCTGAGACTGGTAAGTTTTACTATCAGAACCTAACCCTACACCTAAAGGAGCTGGAGAAAGAACAGCAAATAAAGCCTAAACCCAGGAGGAGAAGAGAAATAATAAAGATCAGAGCAGAAATCAATGAAATAGAAACTAAAAGAACAGTAGAACAGATCAACAAAACTAGGAGTTGGTTCTTTGAAAGAATTAACAAGATTGATAAACCCCTGGCCAGACTTATCAAAATGAAAAGGGAAATGACCCAAATAAATAAAATCATGAATGAAAGAGGAGAGATCACAACCAACACTAAAGAAATACAAACACTTATAAGAACATATTATGAGCAACTATATGCCAGCAAATTAGATAATCTGGAAGAAATGGATGCATTCCTAGAGATGTATGAACTACCAAAACTGAACCAGGAAGAAATAGAAAACCTGAAACCTATAACCACTAAGGAAATTGAGGCAGTAATCAAAAATCTCCCAACAAACAAAAGCCCAGGGCTAGATGGCTTCCCAGGGGAATTCTACCAAACATTTCAAGAAGAATTAATACCTATCCTTCTGAAACTGTTCCAAAAAATAGAAATGGAAGGAAAACTTCCAAATTCATTTTATGAGGCCACCATTACCTTGATCCCAAAACCAAAGACCCCATCAAAAAGGAGAACTACAGCCCAATATCCTTGATGAACATGAATGCAAAAATTCTCACCAAAATACTGGCCAATAGGATCCAACAGTACATTAAAAGGATTATTTACCACGACCAAGTGGGATTTATCCCTGGGCTGCAAGGTTGGTTCAACATCCACAAATCAATGTGATACAATGCATTAATAAAAGAAAGAACAAGCACCATAAAATCCTCTCAATAGATGCAGAAAAAGCATTTGATAAAGTACAGCATCACTTCTTGATCAAAACTCTTTGGAGGGACGCCTGGGTGGCTCAGTCGTTAAGCGTCTGCCTTCGGCTCAGGTCATGATCCCAGGGTCCTGGGATCAAGTCCCACATCAGGCTCCTTGCTCAGTGTGGAGCCTGCTTCTCCCTCTCCCTCTGCTGCTTCCCCTGCTTGTACTCTCTCTCTCTCTCTGACAAATAAATAAATAAATAAAAATCTTTAAAAAAAAAAAAACTCTTCGGAGTATAGGGATAGAGGGTACATACCTCAATATCATAAAAGCCATCTATGAAAAACCCACAGCGAATATCATTCTCAATGGAGAAAAACTGAGAGCTTTGCCCCTAAGGTCAGGAACATGGCAGGGATGTCCACTCTCACCACTGCTATTCAACATAGTATTAGAAGTCCTAGCCACAGCAGTCAGACAACAAAAAGAAATAAAAGGCATCCAAATCGGCAAAGAAGAAGTCAAACTCTCACTCTTTGCTGATGATATGATACTTTATGTGGAAAACCCAAAAGACTCCACCCCAAAACTGCTAGAACTCATACAGGAATTCAGTAAAGTGGCAGGATATAAAATCACTGCACAGAAATCAGTGGCATTCCTGTACACCAACAACAAGACAGAAGAAAGAGAAATTAAGGAGTGGATCCCATTTACAATTGCACCCAAAACCATAAGATACCTAGGAATAAATCTAACCAAAGAGGCAAAGAATCTGTACTCAAAAAACTATAAAATACTCATGAAAGAAATTGAGGAAGACACAAAGAAATGGAAAAACGTTCCATGCTCATGGATTGGAAGAATAAATATTGTGAAGATGTCAATGCTACCTAGAGCCATCTACACATTTAATGCAATCCCTATCAAAATACCATCCACTTTTTTCAAAGAAATGGAACAATCCTAGAATTTGTATGGAACCAGAAAAGACCCTGAATAGCCAGAGGAATGTTGAAAAAGAAAAGCAAAGCTGGTGGCATCACAATTCCAGACTTCCAGCTCTATTACAAAGCTGTCATCATCAAGACAGTATGGTACTGGCACAAAAACAGACACATAGATCAATGGAACAGAATAGAGAGCCCAGAAATGGGCCCTCAACTCTATGGTCAACTAATCTTCGACAAAGCAGGAAAGAATGTCCAATGGAAAAAAGACAGTCTCTTCAACAAATGGTATTGGAAAATTGGACAGCCACATGCAGAAGAATGAAACTGGACCATTTCCTTATACTACACACAAAAATAGAGTCCAAATGGTTGAAAGACCTAAATGTGAGACAGGAGTCCATCAAAATCCTAAAGGAGAACACAGGCAGCAACCTCTTCGACTTCAGCCACAGCAACTTCTTCCTAGAAACAACGCCAAAGGCAAGGGAAGCAAGGGCAAAAATGAACTATTGGGACTTCATCAAGATAAAAAGCTTTTGCACAACAAAAGAAGCAGTCAACAAAACCAAAAGACAACCGACAGAATGGGAGAAGATATTTGCAAATGACATATCAGATAAAGGGCTAGTATCTAAAATCTATAAAGAACTTCTCAAACTCAACACCCAAAGAACAAATGATCCAATCAAGAAATGGGCAGAAGACATGAACAGACATTTTTCCAAAGAAGACATCCAAATGGCCAACGGACACATGAAAAAGTGCTCAGCATTGCTTGGCATCAGGGAAATCCAAATCAAAACCTCAATGAGATACCACCTCACACCAATCAGAATGGCTAAAATTAACAAGTCAGGAAACAACAGATGTTGGTGGGGATGCGGAGAAAGGGGAACCCTCCTACACTGTTGGTGGGAATGCAAGCTGGTGCAGCCACTCTGGAAAACAGTATGGAGGTTCCTCAAAAAGTTGCAAATAGAGCTACCGTACAACCCAGTAATTGCACTACTGCGTATTTACCCCAGAGATACAAATGTAGGGATCTGAAGGGGTACGTGCACCCTGAGGTTTATAGCAGCAATGTCCACAATAGCCAAACAATGGAATGAGGCAAGATGTCCATCGACAGATGAATGGATAAAGAAGATGTGGTGTATATATATAATGGAATATTATGCAGCCATCAAAAAGAATGAAATCTTGCCATTTGCAATGGCGTGGATGGAACTGGAGGGTATTATGCTGATCTCACTGGTGAGGAATTCTTAATCTCAGGAAACAAACTGAGGGTTGCTGGAGTGGTGGGGGGTGGGAAGCATGTGGTAGCTGGGTGATAGACATTGGGGAAGGTATGCGCTATGGTGAGCGCTGTGAATTGTGTAAGACTGTTGAATCACAGACCTGTACCTCTGAAACAAATAATACATTATATGTTAAAAAAAAAAGAAGATAGCAGGAAGGGTAAAATGAACAGGGGAAAATCGCAGGGGGAGACGAACCATGAGAGAGTATGGACTCTGAGAAACAAACTGAGGGTTCTAGAGGGGATGGGGGTGGGAGGATGTGTTAGCCTGGTAATGCGTATTAAAGAGGGCACATACTGAATGGAGCACTGGGTGTTATACACAAACAATGAATCATGGAACACTACATCAAAAACTAATGATGTATGATGATTAACATAACATAATAAAATAAAAAACAAAACAAAAAAAGACTGAGTAAGACAAATACCACATAATTTCACTCATGTGGAATTTAAGAAACAAAACAAATGAACAGAGTAAGAAAAAACAGACAAAAGAATAGACTCTAAAATACAGAGAACAATATGGTGGTTGTCTGAGGGGAAGTGCATAGGTGGAGGAATGAAGTAGTTAAAGAGGATTAAGAGCACAATTATCATTATTAGCACTGAGTAATGTATAGAACTATTGAATTATTGTACACCTGAAACTAATATAACACTCTATGTGAATTATATCTCAATTAAAAAATTGTGGTCCCATTAAAAAAAAAGAAAAAAGTAGCAAATACGTCCACCTGTAAAGCTTGAGAAATTTTCCTGATTCCTTGATTTGAGTGAAAAATGAAGACTAGTAACATGAGTTTTATGACCTGAAAAAGAGACGCAAAATTCTGTGTTAATTCTCTTGACCCATAGACCATATTTCCATTGTCCTGCTGCTCTCTCTCTTCCACCTGGTTTGTAGTTTTGCTTGGGTCTTGCTCCTCTCTCAAATATAGTTTAATATTTCTTGATAGTGCCAGTGACTCTCTAGCCAAACATAACCTTTTCTTGCCAGGCGTTGTTCTGCTATCACAGGCTTTGTTCCAGAAAACCAAATTCTTCACCATAAATTTAGTTGACTATTCATTTCTCACATCTTCTCTCCTTTCTTCAAAATTACAATCTGGAGGAGAAGATACAAATATACAATGAAATTAGATTAAAATATTAAAAATTGAAATGAAAATACCTTAAATTTCTTATTCAGCAGTTAAAATTTTTATCTATTCATTCCTATTTTTACCTTTCTTTTTTGTTTTGTATTACAGCTTATTTTATGGACCTGAAGAAATGACCAGTGGGCAATTTGACGGATATTGT
Source organism: Phoca vitulina (assembly GCF_004348235.1). NCBI lineage: Eukaryota > Metazoa > Chordata > Mammalia > Carnivora > Phocidae > Phoca > Phoca vitulina. Next base: position 25,077,276 of record NW_022589728.1, read on the forward strand.
TAGGCTTCTTGCCACATTTGTTCTGTCTCTTAGTAAGAGTCTCATTTACTAAAAGTGCTCCATCAGAATGTGGATGGCATTCTTTCAGAGATATTTTAGAAGAGATTCCGACCACAGGGTAAAGTTGGATTTAGCGTCTCCAAGGTTACTGTCAGTATTAAGGCACAATGATACATCTGCAAAGTTATCCTGTCAAATTGGAAATGAGGTATTATTTTACCTAACCATGTATTTTAGAATTGATAGGTCTTTTGAATACATAGAAATTATTCCAAAAATGATACATTTCATACCATTCAAAAAATCATGAAATTAAAGGAAGCCAGGTAATAATAAGGGGCTGATTTATTGCTTTACTACACAAGAATTCTTCTGTTAACCTAACAGAGGCTCATTCAACAGAAAAGTCATTCTGTAGGGGAAGAAGCCAAAAGCCCTGTGCTGAAAGAAAACCCATTATGGCTGATTTGATGATATAATGGCATTTCCTTTCTTTGCGGTATTGTAAAACCTAAACATATTAATGGTGTTCATTTCCTCACCTAGAAGGGGAGGATTACATTGGTCTAAGCTTTTTGTAAATTTTAGAGCATATGTTACATAGTAATTTGATTCTCAGACTTAGCACTGAGTTTTAGGAGCTTCATTCCTTTGATCAGAAGCTGTAGAGCCAAAGCCACTTGGGGCTCCAGATCCTGCCTGCCAACCACTGGCCTTCATGATAGTTCATCCTGCCAAGTGGACAGCGACCGATTATTTTCTGGTTCCCAATTTCTGAGTCCTACACTGTAGGTTAGACCAGCCCATAAAGTTGACTTTGTGTATACAGTACTCTGAGATGGCATAATCGACACATTTTTCTTCCTGCACACGGCAGCAGAAGAGAAGAGCTTCCTCTATTAGTTGATCTGCTAAAAGCTTGGTCCGTGGGGAAATAAATCTTTCAACCCTTGAGTTATAAGAACTGTAGTTTTCCTTAGGCAGTGTAGATCTTTTAATTTGCTTTTCTGTGTAAAGCCAAACCTTAGTTTTCAGTATTCCCATGTATTCAGGAACACTAAAAATCATTCTTATCTACCTGCTATTTTATTAATTATAAAGTATTATAATTACTATACTTTCTGATATTACATTTTCTACTTTGCATGCCCATGATGCATATCTATAACAATGATCTTATTTAGAAAAACAGTAAAAGTAGAACAAATTAAGGATATGTAGCCAATTTTCAGTCTTAACCAACACACTAATTACTCAACCATTTCTATTACTGAAGGACAATTGAGAATCAAATTATCTGTAAAATTAAAAATATGCCTATGGCAGATTAAATTACTGTATCATAATTATTCACCATTCTTTGTATTCATACCCTTTGTCATGTAATTTTGCAAGTCCTTTTACAGAAGATGGGCTATATACTTTTATCGCTCTTTGGGCTTGTGGATATTGGTGAATGTGGATATTGGTGAATGTGACATGACCAAAGCCACAGAAAACAATTGCATGAATGGACTGGCTCTCTTGCATGTCTCCCTTCAAGAGAAGAATATTGCAGGGGCGCCTGGGTGGCTCAGTTGTTAAGCGTCTGCCTTCGGCTCAGGTCATGATCTCAGGGTCCTGGGATCGAGCCCCGCATTGGGCTCCCTGCTCAGCGGGAAGCCTGCTTCTCCCTCTCCCACTCCCCCTGCTACTGTTCCCTCTCTCACTGTCTCTCTCTGTCAAATAAATAAAATCTTAAAAAAAAAAAAAAAAAAAGAGAAGAATATTGCAGCTAGCTCTGTAGTCCAAGGAGATGAGATATACTTGAGAGAGAGCTACATGTCTGACCTAAAACCTGAGACTGGAGGCATAGTCTAGCCTAGGTTAGGTGATTCCCAACTGAGAATGAGCAACAAAAGCAAGCTCAGCTATCAGGAAAGTGGCTCAGCCAATTTTCAGTCAGAGACAGTGGCAACTATTTATGAGGAGAATGCTTTTTTCCTGCATTTGTGATATTTTAATATAGAGAATATCTTATTGGTGCTATATACTTTTAACTAAAGTAATCATCACAAATTCACATTTACTAAATTCCATGTCTTTAACTCATAATAGGTCTTTTTGTTTTAATGCCTTTTCAGAAACTCAATTACCTTAATTACCAGTAACTCTGAAAATGTGGTCTAAAAGTAAAAATATAAAAATTTTGATGTATGACAAGATATATCCTCAATTTCTTAGAAAATTAAAAGGTTAAGAATAACTCATTCTCCTAGATTTACATATTTTTTAAAGATTTTATTTATATTAGACAGAGAGGGAGAGAGCACAAGTAGGGGGAATAGCAGAGGGAGAGGGAGAAGCAGGCTCCCCGCTGAGCAGGGAGCCCAATGAGGGGCTCGATCCTAGGACCCTGGGATCGTGACCTGAGCTGAAGGCAGATGCTTAATGACTGAGCCACCCAGGAGCCCCATAGATTTACATATTTTTAACCACCCACTGAAAAGCAACTAAAACATTCAATGAAAGTGTGTTTATTTTAAAAGTCTTGAAAAACATGGTTTAGATTATGAATAAAAGCAATACATGTCCGTATGGAACACCTCATCCACTGAAGAGCTCAACATTGCCATTTCACATGGGTCCTTACAAGATCTGGTGTGGCAGGAGAGGAAAGATGTGCTTATTTTAGCTGATGGGGGTCTCAAGAGCATGTGTTTACTGAGAGATAAAAGAAATTATAGAAATGATTTATTGTTGCATATTAAATGGAAGCATTTCAAATTTAAGGAGATATTCCTCATGTCTATGGCCACCAAAAAGTCTTTATGGCCTACTGATTTTACATTTTGAAAGATAAACTTTTTATTATCACCTATTCTACTTTAAAACTCTTATTATTTTATCACTGATTTATTTCTCTGTGTATTCCTTCTCATTTGGTGGATCAGAGCTTTAAATACTTAGCACCAAGGAAAAGCTATGCTTGGATAGAGTTATGGTAATCTGTCTCCATTAAGTAGTAAGGATCACCAAAAATAATGAATCCTCACTGCAAAGGCAATTTTGCAGCAGTGACAGAACACGTTTTTTCCAAAATTCTGTTTGTAAACCAGAAGGTGCCGTTGTTTTTGTTCATCTGACCAAGTTTTCTCTGCTTGTGAGTGCTCTGGCTCATAAATATGTCTGTGATTCTCTCCCCAATCCCATTCTATGGAATCATTGCTATGCTCATTCAGAATCATGCTTTCAGTTTATGATATTCTCTGTGCTTCCTGGTTGTTAGCAACTATCTCCAGGCCATTTTCCTAGAACCAGGGAGACCTTTTGATACCTAATGTGATTATTCTCTTGACATGCTAACACTTGCCTTTCTTCACTATTACTTGAGGAAATTCTGTGTTCTGTGTTTATATGTATAAAGAATAGCTTTAGGCAAATGTCAGAAGAAACACTCAGGTTGAAGTTGGACAAAAATGAGATTTCTGTCAATGAAGGAAATAGACTTGAGCAGTGATATTAATTGTTGTTTATGATATGACTTTTGCTCTACTGGATGGCTGACATTAATGGAAACTATAAGTAAACCCTTTCAAAGAATGTACTATAATAAGATTTTTGTAAAAGATTTTATTTATTGAGAGAGAGAGAGAGAGTCAGCAGAAGGAGGAGCAGAGGGAGAGAGAATCTCAAGCTGACTCTGTGCTGAACGCAGAGCCCAATGCGGGGCTGGATCCCATGACCCTGAGATCATGACCTGAACTGACGCTCAACTGACTGAACCGCCTAGGAGCCCCTATAATAAGAATTTTTTTTAAAATTAAACCTACAATAGTATGTGTATTTAGCATTTGGGGGTCTTCTAAAGTTAAAAATATCTCAACTTGTTAGACCTGAGTAGATATATTCTCAAAATTAGGAATGTCAGTATTCTGAAATTTAGCCTTACTATCAGTGTTTTAATTACTTAATTCAACATATATTTATTTAAAATCTACCATGGACTAGGTATAGTCTTAGATGTTGAGGGGTAGTGGTGAACATGTATCTGTGCACTCCTGGAGCTTCATTCTAGTGGAGGAGACAAACAATAAACAATAATTATATTAAAGCTTTATTACATTTGTGGGAAATGCTATATATAAAAAATGCAGGCCTCAATGAGAATATATAACGTAATCTTACTTGGTGAAGGAGGGCAGGGAGAAAGTAATATTTAGCTGAAATAAAATTTCAAAGATGTAGTTAACTAGGTTAATAAAAAGTTCTGGGTGCAGATTTTTTAAGCAGAAGAAAGAACAACCTGAGTTTAATAAGAAAATGGTGTGCATGAGTTTCCTAGGATTGTTGTAACAAAGTACCACAAAGTAAGTGGCTTAAAACAACAAACTTATTCTTTCATAGTTCTGCAGACTTAGGTAAAGATACAAATTAACTAGGAAATTAAAAGAAAAGAAAATTTGGGCATGCATACTAAAATGTGAGGACTACCCCTAAAATAGTAGAACTATAAGATTGAAGTAAAAATATAAGAACATTTTTTAAATCAATCTGTTGTTAATAGATTGTTGTTAATAAAGAGAAAAAAATAAGCAAAGAATAAGATAAGAAACATAAAATCTTAATAATATGGTAGAAGTAAGTCCAAATGTGTCATAAACTACATGAATATTATTTTTGCCTATTAAAAGACTGAAAATCTCAGATAATATTTTAGAGTGTTCACTCTGGTTAGCATTACAAAGGGAAGATGTGTGACGTGAAGTGAAGATGGATTAGAAGGGAGAAAAAGTGTAAAGGGCAAGAAAAGTTCAGAGAACATTTCAGTATTGATGGTGGGAATGAAAATGGAAAAGAATAGATATTTTAAGGAGATACTTGGGAAATAGGTTTAATAGTTCATTGTATAATCCAAGGATCAGAAGCCCATGTACTCCTAAATCTTAAAACCCTCTGAAGTTGCCTTCACCACTGAACTTTTAAAATAACTGACTGTAAGTCCCATTTCTCAAAACTGACAAATCTAGTTCCCTGTTTCTGCTTACAGTATCTTGCAAGAGTCATATGTAAGTATGTCTCTTAGTGATCTGATACATCCTGTCTCTTCTGAATTCTCAGTGGTTATTACATGATACATGTCCTGTGACCTTCTGTCCCACCTTGCCTTAAATATGTCATAAAACTCATTTCTTTATTTCTAGTAGCTAGTGATACAATAAAGCATTATCAGACTTTTATTCAAAATGGGGAGTCACAGAAGAATGTAATAGAAATGCATCACATTTAAAGTATTAGTCATCCTTTGTCTTAAGACTTCCTTAGTCTTCTCTGCCATTATGAGTTTATCTCTGGTTGTCATTATCCCACAGGCTATGTCCCTAAATCATGTAATTCAGCCTTACTTTTTTCGTTCTTACATATAACCTTTCTTTCACACACTATACATTGCTTTCTTAAAAGAAAATAATAATTTAAAACTAATTCTTCTCAATATTTTTATGCAAGCAATTCCATCCTTCCTTTGTACTGCCTCTTATTTCTAGATTGTAATTTGGAGTAATCTTTTAACATTCAGTTAGACCATAAAGATATCTTGTAAAATAATAACAATTCTCTTCCCAAAAGGAAACCTAAAGTTCAAGCATGATGCCCAGTTTCTGGCTGGTACCATTTATTGAAGTGAAAACATTGATGGACTAGTATTTTGGAGGGGGAGGTAGAATTGGAATGATGAGCTTCATTTTGAGTGTATTGATCTTTTTTTTTTTTTTAAAGATTTTATTTATTTATTTGACAGAGAGAGACACAGCGAGAGAGGGAACACAAGCAGGGGGAGTGGGAGAGGGAGAAGCAGGCTTCCCGCTGAGCAGGGAGCCCGATGCGGGACTTGATCCCAGGACCCTGGGATCATGACCTGAGCCAAAGACAGACACTTAACTGACTGAGCCACCCAGGCGCCCCTGTTATTTCTTGCCTTATCCCTTTTATTTAGGCTCCTTTACAGTCACAAACTCAGTAGTCATACATTTTTGCCATATTATAATTTTGGCTTTGCCATAATTATATACTTTAATACTTAAGCTTTAATATTTTTCTACTCTTCTGATTTTAAAATTTTTATCTTCTAACTCTAATCTTGGGTTTTGCTTTATAATTTTAACACTACTTATTCTCATCTTTTAAAGTTAGTGTAAAACTTCACAATTTTATAGTTTCTATGATAGGTGGGAAAGCTCCAAATGATGGTCAAGGTATGTTTTTAGATATAATGCAGTGCCACAGCAGTAGTGTTGAATAAGAAATGATTAATTCCAGTTGATGGAACATAGGTGGATGGCAGAGGAAATGGTATTTCAAATACAAAAGAGAATTGCCTTCACTGAGGTCTATGTGTCCAGCATGATGAATGTATTTAACTCTGATATATTCCTTTATCCTCTCAACAATCAGGCATAGTTGGTATTATTAAATACAGTTTTTAAATGAGTCAACTGAAGTTTTACGAAGACTGATTTTTCCTGGATTATCCAGAGTAAAAAAATGTAAACTCTGTCCATCTGATTCTAATTCCTCACTCCTTTACATCACATATGCTCACTGAAATAGTTGACCAGGCAATGTCAGGGAACCATTTTGAACCTAATTACAGCTAAGTGAATGGAACCAGAACCATTAATGTACCAACTGTAAGGTAAATCGCATTCTTCATAACAATGTATTTGAAATAACATGAATAAAGTCTGCTTACTCTTTTAAGGTCATTATGAAAGAAAGGTAAGTAAGGGGCTAACCTTTATAATTTACTACCTACTTAAGGTAATTTTATATGGAAAAGGAAAAATGCAAAGAGGGTGTCTTCTACTGACTTCTTTACTCTCAGCAAAATTCCCATGTTTAAATCTCAACCACTAGCATTGATAGAAAATTACTTCTACTTATTTAGTAAAGTAACTAGTAATTGGCATCTAATTATCTTAAAAATATGTTCCTGGGAACATGTGCCCATGTCTTGAAATCACTGGATTTGCTAAGTTTTCATTTAGAATTCTAAACTAGTACTACTATGCTCTTTAAGCTTTCCACTACTTTATAAACACTCCTGTTGGCCACAGAGTATTTATACTGTATATGCCAAACTTAATTCACCAAGAGCCTGGATTTGTTTTTCAGTGTTTTGAAAACTGAATAAATTTTGATGATTGACAGCCAAGCTGTGATTCTTTTTCCTGGACTGAAAAATAAATGAAATCTCTCTACTTTTGAATAGTAAACACCCACAATTTAAACAGAGTAAAAGGGCTTTGGTTATTTGTTTTTCAAAGTGCATTCGCTATTAGAAAGTAGACCTAGAAGAAACAACCTTTTATGTTCATTTGATTTTAAAATTTCTCAGTAAAGTTCCATGATTCATTGTTTGCATATAACACCCAGTGTTCCATTCAGTACGTGCCCTCTTTAATACCCATCACCAGGCTAACCCATTCTCCCACCCCCCTCCCCTCTAGAACCCTCAGTTTGTTTTTCAGAGTCCATAGTCTCTCATGGTTCATTTCTCCCTCCGATTTCCCCCCCTTCATTCTTCCCCTCCTGCTATCTTCTTCTTCTTCTTCTTTTTTTTAATATATATTATTTGTTTCAGAGGTACAGGTCTGTGATTCAACAGTCTTACATAATTCACAGCACTCACCATAGCAAAACTAATGATGTAATGTATGGTGATTAACATAACATAATAAAAAAAAAAAGAAATTGCCCATAGCAACCCTGAAAACAAAAACAAAAACAAAAAAAAGAAAACTCAGAGGATCTGAATAGACATTTTTTCAGAAAAGATGGCCAACAAGCATATGAAAGAATACTCAACATCACTCCTCATCAGGGAAATGCAGATCAAAACCATAATGAGGTATCACCTCACACCTGTCTGAATGGCTATTATCAGAAAAGAAGAAACAACAAGTGTTGATAAAGATGTGGAGAAAAGGGAGCCCTCATGCCCTGTTGGTGAGAATGTAAGTTGGGGCAGCCACTGTAGAAAATGTGGAGGTTCCTCCAAAAAATTAAAGAGAACTGCTATATGCTCCAGCAATTCCATTTCCAGGTATTTATCCTCCAAAAATGAAAACACTAATTCAAGAAAAATGTATGCACCCCTATATCTACTGGAGCTTTATTTACAATAGCCAAGATATGGAAACAACCAGAGTGCCCATCAATGGATGAATGGATAAAGAAGATATGGTGTATATGTATACAACAGAATACTGTTCAGCCATACATAGAATGAAATCTTGCTACTGGAAACAACATGGATAGACCTTGATGGTATTATGCTAAGGGAAATAAGTTAAACAGAAAAGGACAGATACCATACGATTACACTTAAATGTGGAATCTAAAAAAACAAATAAAAAGAAACAAAACAAAACTCATAGATACAGAGAACTGGTGGTTGCCAGAGGGGAGTGGAGTAGAGGGGTGGGCAGGAATGGGTGAAGGGGATCAAGAGAAAAGAAATTTTAACCTCTTAACTTTCATAAAATTAGGGCCAATACTGTAGAATGGGGGCTATCCTGAGTCCTTCCTATTTGGCATATGTTACAGTTTATACTTCGTGGCATATTTTACGGAATTGCAGGGGACTGGGAGTTTCAGGGGACAGCAGATTATAACTGATATGTTTAGGGCTGTTGCCTTCCAAAGCACTCAAAATGACTGCTGTGGAAGAGACTGTGGGTACTCATGACTATCAATGAGCTCTCTACATTTCTCAGTCTTGTGACTAGTTCTGGTCAATAAAACGTGAGTGAAAATTTTGGCTCTCAAAAAATAGATAGATAGATAGATAGATTAGATAGATAGATAAATAAATAAATAAATAAATAAAAATAAAATAAAATTTCTCAGTAAAGATACTAGTGACTTGTAAGAATAGTTTCCCTAAAATTTATCAGTGCATTCCTTGTTGACCAAATCAGTTAAACTCAGCATTATTACTAGTGTAGGTTTCAAATTTTTCTGATATTACCATGTGGGTTAACTTGTGAAGTAAACAGCATATGGAACTTTGGCTGTAAGTTACATGTTTTGAATCCAATTCATATGTCACCCCTTAGTGTGTTACTATATGGCAATATGATCTTATCTCTAGTATATTGATTGTTAATTGAATTTTTAAACAATTTGGTTATTACTAACAGCCTTTCTCTTCAACATATTAGACATTTTAGACCATTTAGACATTTTAGACAATTTAGTAATTTTCTTAATTGCATTTTTCATTGACAATCAAATGCCAAGATTTTTAATAATGCTTTAAGAAAATCCATACAAGGTGGGTAGTGAAAGCCATATGCAGTTTAGGTAAAACAATAAGGACTCTCAAAAATAATGAAAAATCACAAATATTATGATGGTAAATCTTGAAAAGAAATACCTGTCTATAAAAACATAAACCACATGTGGAAAATAAACCATACATCATTAGAAAAAAGTCTATTCAATTTTTGTTTTAGCCAGGAAGTTAACTTTTTATTCAGTCACAATATGTCTCCTTAATTCAGGGTTCTAGTAACTGCCCCAGATATGCTTTCATTACTTCACTTTTTTCTTTATTTTGTTTTTGCCTTTTTTTAAATGGTAATGCTGTTGCCCATGTATTTTCAGAGTTGGCTCTAGAAATCAGGGGGAAATTACTTGTAAAAAAAATCACCACTACTTTCAGTACAAACAAATTAGGATTAACCAAAATGAGTGTTATTAGCCTACTCATTTAAAACAAAAAAAGTCCTAAATAGGCTATGACACAAAAAGGAAACAGTGAAATAATGAGAGCCATCCATCATCTATCACTTGTCTAGTCTTTCACTCCTAGTCATTAGAATAACCCTAGGATAGACAGAGTTGGCAAATGGATACAACATTTGTTACTCCTTTCATCTAATGATCTGACTTCACTGGGTGTCCTCTTCAATCTCTTGTTTTGAGGTTGGGGTTAAGTGTGGTGTGGACAGAGAATATTTGTGATAATATGGCTATCAGGCATCATCTCAACAAGTAAGGTGTAAATGGAGCAATCCAACCCCCTTTCTGCATTTCAGTTCTGCTGTTGTGCTCCTCCAGTGCCTTCTACTCTCCATCAGGTCTTCTCTTCAAGATCGTTGGATCAGACTTGGGGAGAGAGGTTCTCTAGGGTAGGTTCATCAGTGTTTGACCTTTATTATGATCGTTGTGGTGTATTATCATTTGATTTTTCTTTTGTGAATGATAGAAAATCAAACTAGCTTACAACCCTATCCCTCAGTTGTTACCCCATATAACAGAAACAGGTACGGGTGACTCATTTCAGCATGGCAGGATTCAGGGCTTCAAACAACAGGTCTTTTTCACGAGCTCTAAACTCTGCATTCGTTTATGTTGGTTTCATTTTCAAGTAAAAATGATCACCAGCTCGAGACTTACATCACATTTAGAGTTAATGATCCCAAGTCAAATAGAATGCCATTTCTGAATTATTCCAGTAAAATTTCCGAGGATGACTGTTCTAGTTTAATTATATGCCCATCTATACTCCAATATCCATATTCAGGTAAATGGGGTATTCTGATCAGTTAGCTTATGGTATATAACCAAATTTTTGTAGACCAGGAGAGCCCATCACAAATTAAAACAAAATGAACACCATAGAAAAAGAGAGGCACTGCCTATAAAAATATTGAACATTTTGGTTGTCAAAATAAAAATAGGGATTTTTGTAGGAAATTTGACATTGATTAGAATATAACTAAGATCTTTTTCTGAGAGAGAAACACTGGGAACACTTTTTAAGAGTTTCTTTTGTGTACATATGTGTGTGGATGTATTTTAGCTAATTGGGCTCAAATTTCATGAGTGATTTCATAGTCTTTTTTTCATTTATATTATGATAGTTGTCTGTGTTACTAAAACACTTTTATAAAAAGTCAATGACTATATATATATTATATTTTTAAATGGATATAATATCAGTTGTAACCATTCCTCTATTTTTGTTTAAATTGATTTTTTAAATTATTTTTCAAACATCGGATTATTTCTGAATGAAGGATTAGTTTTGCGGATAAATTCCTAAGTTATATTTTTGCATTAAGTATGAATGTTTATATAACTCTTAGTCTGTATTGACAAATTTATTTTTCAAATTGCCCTGTTTTTAAATGTTCTCTTAGGCTCTCTTTTCATCTCATTCCATTCTCCAATAGCAAACTAATATACTTTCATGGTTTTAATTACTATCTGTAGTCAAATGGTTGGCAAATCTGCATATCCAAACTGAGAATCATCTCCTGAGTTCCTGACATCCAAATCCAACAGCATATTGACATCTCCACAGGGCTTCAAATTCCACATGACAAAAACTACCCCTTGTCATATCCCCATCCTAAAGTATGTGCTCTATTGGATGTGTTTGTTCATTTTCTTTCTTTCCTTCTCAGGAGTCCTTTCTTCAATGCCTTTAATAGATGGAATCAGCATTTCCAGAGAGGTGGCTGGGATGCCAGGCCAGGTTTTCCCACTAACAGTTCTTTGCCTTTTTTTCTAAAGTCTAATTTAAATTTATGGCCATAATAAAAATGGGTGCTGTACATCTTCCTTTTTAACAATCCTGGCCATCAAAATGAAGAAACAGTGTATGAAGTCTTCCATGTTGATTTAAAAGAATTATTTATAAGTAAAATCTTAGTTTTGAAGAGCTTAGGAAGTGAAATTATAAAATCAAAATATAAAATAAAAAAGTACTGTTTTGTTAATTCAGAAAACTTGTTTTGATATACAAAACATCTCCTGCTCCCCCAAATAAAAATTTCATTAAATTAAATCATAATGCTGGAGGAGATCAAAGCAAAGACAGGAAACAAAGGAGTTGAATCCCTATATAGATGCATTCTTGGAATACTCATGAATATAATATGTTTCCTGATAAATACTGTGGTAATAGCAGAGAGCTTAATCTAATATCAATCTAGAAAACCACACCTTCATATAGAATTATTTTGTTGTTGTTATTTAGTGTTTTTATATTTTTTAAATTTGATATCCTTTTAGAATGGAGGCATCTCATGTTCTCTAGTTTTTCTTAATGGTCACTTTGAAAAGGAACAGTCAAAATGTTTCTCATGATCATTAGCACTGGTGTAGGTTGAAGTGTTTTTATGTACTGAATTTGCAAAGAAGCATTCATTCGTTTACAAGATAATAATGACAAACCCCAAACAAATATTTTAAGAAATGTCAAACAGCCTCAGTTTCTTAATTCATTCATTAACTTTTTAAAATGATACTGGACTCTTGTTATTGCTCATAATTCCATACTTTTTGTGGCTCAGCTGACCAGAATTCAGGAGCTTGATAAAGGCTTCAAAATATAGCTGCTTGTTGGTCTGTCAGGAAGAGTAGAGAGATACTAGGCTGCTCAAGTTCTAATCTTTTTTATGTAAGCAATGAAAGACAGAGAAGACAGTCTGTTTATCTGAAATCTCATCCCTCTTTATATTTTTTTCATATTTATAGAAGCCTATTTCCTATCAAATATAGGTCTGCATGAGTAATTAAATCATTCTCTTTGAGTGATCAGAGACCTGTAGCAAACTGATGGCAAATAATGCAGGGAATTCTCAGTGTAAGATGAAATAAATGAAAATAATGTAAATATATACATATATATATATAATAATTTATCTAAATGCTATTATTATATTCATGGCAGTCTTCAAATTTGGAGTATCTTTGTAAAGGTATTTGGCAGAATATGATCAATAAAGAAAAGGAAGGTATTTAGTGACATGGCATTTCAATCCATTACTTACTTAAGGAAAGGCATAGTTGAACTTAGTCTTTAAATATTACATGAAACTTTATATAATTGGGCCACTGAAAGCTGGGATCTGAATTATACTCTAGAAATGACATAAATAAGTGAATGGATACATGTTATTGGTAAAATCATTAATTTTGATCTCTCTTAAGAAATCTATTATGACTAAGTCTTGTGAGTAAAAATTGGTGTTTTTCATTATCCCATCTTTGAACACTTCTGAGTCAGCAATGCTGGGATTCACTACAAAGTAACTTCAAGAGACTGCATGATAATATGACGTTAAGTTAAAGACCACCTTAAGTAAAGGTATATGCATTCTAACACCCAGTGATGCCAATGACAGTGTCCTTTTAGAGTTTCTACACCCTAGCCTTATGGGAGAGAATGATCCTTACTGGATAATGCAGGACACATGGTCCAAGTTTGAGAAATCCATCCTGAGTGCATTTTACCATATGGTACTGCACATGTACAACTTTATTCAAACTTTAGGCATCTTGTTTTAATTTATGGCCTACAAAAACTATTTAAAGTACATAATATATGACTGTTGTGACAAGTAGTATAGCAGCTGATGTTTGCCTTTGTAGAAGAAACTAAGAAGTTTTGGGATAGAACCATTTGGAACTAAAAGTCAACATGATGAGGCTGTCAGTACTTATTGGGGCTGGTATCATAAACAATGTAGAATATATCTCTTCAGAGTTTTAAAATCTCATAGCCAACTAAAAAGAAGCCCTAGGGAAAAACTATTCAATGATATTAGCAGGACTCACCATGCATTAGACATACAACATTGAAGTAGTTCTTGTGATAGATACCTTGTGTCATTTTCTTTGTTAAGTTGGAAGAATGTAACATTTTTTTTTTTTTTTTTATGTTGGCAGGGAAATTCTACATGTAAGGCAATTTCTCCTGGCTCTGAGACCACCAGTGATAGGCTCTCAGAAGCAAGGCATACATGTACCTGAATGCTGAAGTTTCCATGTAATTCAGATTCACAAAAACCTGAGATAATGTATTGAAATAGCTGCTGATCGATACAAACTATCCCTTGTGTTTTCCCTAAAACCTACCCATTTTTTTTTAAAAACATTTCCTCAAATGTATGTGTGACATTTATTTCTTGGTGGGACCCTCTTTGACACACAAGTGACAAGATATCTGGTGGCTGTTCTTATTATCAAACATGAAAATAATATGTACTCATGTCTACCCCAAATATAGCCTACCTGGGATATAATCTAGGATTCATGGAATATAATCTGACATTCTCTATGCAACAATTATTTTTTAGAAAACCCCATATGATACTGTTTTTTAAAAAAGGTAAAATCAAGAATAATCCTTTCTAGGGTTTTGATGACCCAGTATTTCCTCACTGTTCCCAGAGTTTGTCAAAATCTTTATTAGACTTTTCAAGTTTATGGAACTGTATTCAATGAATTAAATGATGTTTGGTAAGAGGTAGCCTCACTATAAAGACTGCAATTTCCAAGTGAAAATTTGTTTTGATTCTTAGCCAATTGACTTTGCAAAAACATAAAATACTTGGCCATTATCAGATTTCACTAAAATTTTAGCTTTGCCAAAACGTTTGGTCTAAACCTGTATTATTCCCTTTTTAAAGTTTAGAGTTAAATGAAATTTTTCACATCTATTTTATCTTTATATTATTCATCTCTTTAACTAAAAAGTGTTTTTTTAATTTCTTTTTGCACATTGCTTTTCATTAATTAATGTCGCTGTGTTCTTATGAAAATAGCTATTAAAGTACTTTATATTAAAGTCTTTGAGGTCAGTTGTATATTAGGTCTATTAATCAACAGAAGAAAAGTTAATTAATTTAGACTATTACTACCAGCATCAGTGTTACCTCTCTGTACGTCAGTATCTCTGTAATGTTTCCTGACTTTTCATCCAGTTTACCCTTCTGAACCACTCTCTCCATGCCTGACCTTACATATCAATCCTCATTTTTATATCTGTTTTAACTTTTCTACCTGCCACTTTAAGGCATGATGTTCTGAGATGGCTGGCCTGGACATAGCCCTGAATCTTTCATTTGTCCGAGAGAGGAATCTGAATTTAAACAAGCTTTAATTGAGTAACTATTATGAGCTACACTAGACATAGAGCAGCATCACGATTAGCTCATTAGTGCCTTTTTACAGTTCAGAGAAGGCTTCCCTTCTCCTCTAGTGGTAGCAGCTCTTCAGTAGGGCACACACATTGGGTTTCAGCCACCAGTGACCATCTTGCCTGAGTGTCTTTGAGCAGCATGCACAATACAGCCATACATGGTCAGTGCTACACTAAGGATAAAACAAACAAATTGGACCCTGGCTTTGCTTTTGAGGAATTCATAACTGAATTGGGGAGATAAGAATGTATGAAAAAACTATTATATTAAAAATATGTGCTATGGAAACCCATCATATGAAGCTAATAACTTAGATTTAACAAATTTCTACAACTCTTATGTAACAAAGAATTGGAAGCCTAGGGCCTAAATTGCTGTGTTTTTGAAAAGTCCAAGACCACCCAATGTATTTTTTCTGGACTTGCTTATTCTCTGAGGACATCTTTTAGTGATTACTGAGAACAATGAACTAATCTTAGCACCCCCCTTATGTGCAGGTAACACATAAACCTTTGCTCACTGCCAGAGAGCACATACACTCCCACTTTCAGATAGACCCTCATGCTAACAACAAATAAAGCTTTCTTTTTTTTCTCACCTATATTCTGGTAGTTGCACTCTGAGAACCTGAATATAATACTGCTTTGTAGTAAGGAGTAAGGTTTTCACAGAGATGTACTCTAAGTAATGCAGGATTTCAGGCAGAGATTTCTTCCCAATGAGAATGAATATAGTGACAGGACAGTATTCTGTGGGGAAGAAGCACTATGCCCAAGTGCTCTGAACTGCAAAAGCACAAAAGGATGCATATACTCAGCAAGGAGCTCTCACTTATTATAACCCAGAGTCTATATATGAGAAGTCATGGAAAAGGAAGGTGAAGAAGATATATAAGTAAACAAGCAAAGAGGCAAAAAATATAGGACTTGTGCCTAAAAGGCAGTTAAGTACCAGAAGTCTTTAAAAGGACAGATTCATATAATCAGATTGGTTTTTAGAGGATAAGTTGGGTGGTTGTATAGGGCAGGGGGAAGTGAGGCAAGACTAATAACAGTGAGAACATTTTGGAAGTAGTATAGGTCAGTGGTTCTCACCTGGGGTGATTTTGTCCCCAGGAAGCATTTGTCAGTGACTGGCTAATGTTGGAGGGGGAGTGTGCTGCTGATATCTGGAGGCCAAGGCTGCTGCTGAACCCTGCAATGCAAAACACAGCCTCCAACAATAAAGACTTATCCTGACCAAAATGTCAGTGGTGCCTAGATTAAGAAAACCTGTTTTAAATATGGGTGGTAATGTGTAGTATCATACTGAGGGTTTAATTTGTGTTTTATGTAATGACTAATGATGTTGACATCTTTTCCTTTGCTCAGCTAATACTGTTGAGCATCTTTTCAACTTTTCAATGCTTTGATATACTTCAGTGAATTCTCTGTTAAAATAATTTGTATGTTTGGGAGGAGCTAAGATGACAGAGTATTAGGAGGACCCTAGCCATCCCTCAAACATAGCTAGATAAATATCAAGTCATTCTGAATACCCAAGAAATCAATCTGAGGGTTGACAGAAAAAAACAAAAAACAAAAAACAACCACCACACAACTAAAGGGAGAGGCCGCATTGTGGAAAGTAGGAGATGCAGAGGTGTGGTTTGGGGGAGAAACGGATCTCAGATGCTGTGGAGAGGAGGGAGCCCTGGTCATGAAGAGAGGGAGAAAGTGAGAGAAAGGAGCACATAGGGGATCGCACAAGGAAAACACTTCCCCAAAATCACTGACTGGGAAAACAAGGGGCTGATTTTTGTGAGGTTTTACAACCAGCAGGACTCAAAAACTAGAGGTTTTCTTTTTTCTTTTAAGATGTTATTTATTTATTTGACAGAGAGAGAGCACAAGTCGGGGAGAAGCAGGCTCCTTGCTGAGCAGGAGCCCGATGCAGGGCTCGATGCCAGGATGCTGGGATCATGACCTGAGCTGAAGGCAGCTGCTTAGCCGACTGCACCACCCAGGTGCCGCTTAACCGACTGAGCCACCCAGGTACCCCATCAAAGACTAGAGTTTTAGAGGTCCATGGTGTGGCTGATGTAGAGGCCTGAGTGCATTGCAGTGTGCCTATGGAGAAGGAGGCAGATAGCCTGGTGGCAGACTGTGCAATCTGAGGATCCCCTGGGATGCACTGGGAGAGGCGATTCCTCCTTGGAGTGTATCTGGGAGAGGTGACATTGCCTCTCCGGGAACAAAAGAGCTAGTGGGTGCCATTACCCTCCCCTGTCCCTCAGCATAGGCACAGAGACACCTGCTGATGGTCGTTTACTTGGACATCAGCTCTTTGCTGCGCTTTACTCCAAAATCCCCACCCCTGCACTTTGGTGCATATGCCCTTCTGGGACAAAGCTGCATCAGTCCCAATGCGGTGAGACTCCCAGAGGACCAGTGTGGGTCCACACCACACCAGGTCCCTAAAGTTTTAAAACTCAGCCAGCCTACCTTGGATGGAACACAGGTGCAGTGCAGTGCCAGGTGGGCAGGCAGCCCAAACACAGACAGGTGAAGGCAGGGATCTGAGGGACACATGGGACACATGAGGGGAGATTGTTCACTCTGCTGGGAGGGCTTCCCTGGCAGGTGCAAACTCCTCTCTCCAAGGCCCAGGAAGGAGGCTGGCACCATTTCTATCTCCCCTCTGCCCCCCCAACCTCAACATACACTAACTTCAGTATCAGCACAGCGCCAACAGTGGCGGGCTAAGCTGCTTATACCAGGCCCACCCCACTGCACTCTGTAGGTGCTGCTTTTCTCGGACAAGTGGGCCTGACAACCAGAGCAGCAGGCCCCTCCTCTAGAAGAGCAGAACAAACCTCCCTGCATGCACCACATCTACTGACCATAGAGTTCTGCAAAGCTTCAGTTCTATTGGAAATAGCATCAGGTCTCTTTTAACAAGCAGACAAGATCACACTTAGTTAAAACTCACCACTCTGGCCACGGTCCAAACACTCCCCACTGCCACAAGGAGGAACTCTGCAGAAGACTGACCTGAGGGAAATAGCTGGTAAAACATAGCAGCAGAGTGCACACAGCACACACACAGACATTTCCTGAATCACAAGGCCCTGGACAGTATATGACCTCTTCTATATAAAAACATTACTCTCAGGAGCAGGAAACATAACAGGCTTTTCTAACACACAAAAGAAGACAGAGACCTAGATGACATGACAATATGGAGGAATTCATCCCAAAAGAAAGAACAAGAAAAGGTCATGGCCAGGGATCTAACTGAAACAGATATAAGTAATAAGCCTGATATAGAATTTAAAGCAACAATCATAAGGATATGAAATGAAAAATGCAATAACCAAGATTCAAAACTGACTGAATGTAATGACCATAAGGATGGTAGAAGCAGAGGAATGAATAAGTGATATAAAAGATAAAATTATGGAAAATAAGTGCAAAGAAGAGGGAAAGAAAAATATTAGATCATGAATGTAGGCTTAGGGAACTCAGTGACTCCATAAAGCACAATAACATATCACAGGAGTCCCAGGAAGAAGAGAGGGGAAAGGGGACAGAAGGTTTATTTGAGGAAATTATAGCTGAATATTTACCTAATCTGGGGAAGGAAACAGACATCCAAATCCAGGAGGCACAGAGAACTCCCATCAAAATCAACAAAAGCAGGCCAACACCAAGACATATTGTAGGAAATTTGCAAAACAGAGAGATAAAGAAAAAATCCTAAAAGCAGCAAGATAAAAGAAGTCGCTAACTTACAAGGGAAGACAAATAAGATTAGCAACAGACCTCTACAGAGAAATTTGGCAGGCCAGAAGAGAGTGGCATGATCTGTTCCACGTGCTGAATGGGGAAAATATGCAGCCAAGAATAGTCTATCCAGCAAGGCTGTCATTCAGAATAGAAGGAAAGATAAAGAGTTTCCCAGATAAACAAAAACTAAAGGAGTTTGTGACCACTAAACCAGCCTTGCAAGAAATATTAAAGGAGACTCTTTGAGTGAGAAAGAAAGAACAAAAGCAACAAAAACTAGAAAGGAACAGAGAAAATCTCCAAAAATAATGACAAAACAAGTAATAAAATGGCACTAAATTTAATTAATAAATAATTACTCTGAAAGTAAATGAACTAAATGCTCCAGTCAAAAGACATAGGGTGTCAGAATGGATAAAAAAATAAGACCTATATATATGCCTCCTACAGAAGTCTCATTTTAGACCTAAAGACACCTGAAGATTGAAAGTGAGAGAATGGAGAACCATTTATCATGCTAATGGACGTTAAAAGAAAGCTAGACTAGCCATACTTATATCAGACAAACTAGATTTTATTTTTTTTTATTTATTTTATTTTTTATTTTTTTTTTAAAGATTTTATTTATTTATTCGACAGAGAGAGACACAGCGAGAGAGGGAATACAGGCAGGGGGAATGGGAGAGGGAGAAGCAGGCTTCCCGCGGAGCAGGGAGCCTGATGCGGGGCTCGATCCCAGGACCCTGGGATCACGACCTGAGCCGAAGGCAGACTTACAGCTCAGCTTAATGACTGAGCCACCCAGGCGCCCCCAAACTAGATTTTAAACCAAAGACTGTAACAAGAGATGAAGAAGGGGGTCTATCCAACAAGAAGATCCAACAATTATAAATATTTATGCCCCAACTCAGGAGCACCAAAATATATAAAATAATTAATAACAAACATAAAGGAACTTATTGATAAGAATACAGTAATAGTAGGGAACTTTAATACCCCACTTACACCAATGGACAGATCATCTAAGCAGAAAATCTACAAGAAAACAGTGGCTTTAAATGGCACACTGGATCAGATGGACTTAACAGATATATTCAAAACATTTCATCCTAAAGCAGGAGAATACACATTCTTTTCAAGTGAACCTGGGATGCTGTCCAGAATAGATCACATAGTAGGTCACAAATCAGGCCTCACTGGTACAAAAATATTGAGATCATACCATGCATATTTTCTGACCATAACACTCTGAATCTTGAGGTCAACCACAAAAAAAACCTGGAAAGACCACAAATACATGGAAGTTAAAGAACATCCTACTAAAGAATGAATGGTCAACCAGGAGATTAAAGAAGAAATAAAAAAAATACATGGAAAAGAATGATAATGAAAACACAACAGTCCAAAACCTTTGGGATGCAGCAAAAGCAGTCATAAGAGGGAAGTATATAGCAATACAAACCTACCTCAAGAAGCAAGAAAAATCTCAAATATGCAATCTAACCTTACCCCTAAAGGAGCTAGAAAAAGAAAAACAAATGAAGCCTAAAGCCAGCCAAAGAATGGAAATAATAAAGATTAGAGCAGAAGTAAATGATACAGGAACAGACAAACAAAAACAGTAGAACAGATCAATGAAACCAGAAGCTGATTCTTTGAAAGGATTAATAAAATTAATAAACCCCGAGCCAGACTTCTCAAAAAGAAAAGAGGAAGGACCCAAATAAAATCACAAATGAGAGAAGAGGGATCACAACCAACACCACAGAAATACAAAAAACTATAAGAATATTATGAAAAATTATATGCCAACAAATTAGACAATCTGGAAGAAATGGATAAATTCTATGAACTATTGGGACTTCATCAAGATAAAATCTTCTGCACAGTGAAGGAAACAATCAACAAAACTAAGAGACACCCTATGGAATGGGAGAGGATATTTGCAAATGACATATTTGGTAAAGGGTTAGTGTCAAAAATATATAAAGAACTTATCAAACTCAACACCCCAAACCAAATAATCCAGTTAAGAAATGGGCAGAAGACATGCATAGACATTCTTCCAAAGATGACATACAGATGGCTAACAGATACATGAAAAGATCCTCAACATCACTCATTATCAGGGAAATGCAAATCCAAACTACAATTAGATATCACCTCACACCTCTTAGAATGGCTAAAATCAACAACACAAGAAACAAGGTGTTTGGTGAGGTTGTAGAGAAAGGGGAACCCTCTTGCACTGTTGGTGGGAATGCAAACTGGTACAGTCAGTTTCTGGAAAACAGTATGGAGGTTCCTCAAAAAGTTAAAATTTGAACTACCCTATGACCCAGCAATTGCACTACTAGATATTTCCCAAAGGATACAAAAATAATTGATTCAAAGGGACACATGCACCCTGATGTTTATAGCAGCATTATCAACAGTAGCCAAATTATGGAAAGACCCAACATGTCCATAGACTGATGAATGGATAAAGAAGATATGGTATATGTATACACACACACACACTCACACACACACACACACACTGGAATATTACTCACCATAAAAAAGAATGAAATCTTGCCATTTGCAACAACATGGACGGAGTTAGAGTGTGTTATGCTAAGTGAAATAAGTCAGTCAGAGAAATACAAATACCATATGGCTTCACTCATATGTGGAATTTAAGAAACAGAAGAGATGAATGTAGGGGAAGAAAAAGAGAAAGGCAAACCATAAAACAAACTCAACTATAGAGAACAAACTAACAGATGAATGTAGGGGAAGAAAAAGAGAGAGGCAAACCATAAAACAGACTCTTAACTATAGAGAACAAACTAGGAGGTGGGTGAAGGGATGAGTTAAATGGGTGATGGGTATTAAGGAGGGCACTCATTGTGATGAGCATTGGGTGTTAAAATTAAGTGATGAATCACTAAATTCCACTCCTGAAACCAGTACTACACTATGTTAACCATTTGGAACTTAAATAAAAACTTGAAACAAAAAAAAATTGTACATTAAAAAAATTGGAGTTATTTTTAATTTTTGCACTTTGAGAAATCGTTAAATTTTTAGGTTTTACATTTAAATCACTGGTATGTTTTGAATTAATGTTTCTATATGGTTCAAGGCATGGATCAAAGTTGTTTTTTGTTAAAACACAAAAATAAAACAATTTTTTGATATAGATAGCTAAATGTTCCAGCAAAATTTGCTGAAAAGACTATGTAGAAAACCTTTGCTATCTATAGGTGTGTCTATTTCTGAACTCTCTATTCTGCTTCATTGATCTGTTTGTCTGCCTTTATGCACATTTTCTTGATTATATGGCATTATACTAACTCAACATTGGATAGTGAAACTCCTCCAACTTTATTCTTCTCTTTCAGAGTTGTATCTTCAGTCTTTTGCATTTTCATATGAATTTTAGAATCAGTTTGGGGGCTCCTGGGTGGCTCAGTCGTTAAGCATCTGCCTTCGGCTTAGGTCATAGTCCTGGGGTCCTGGGATTGAGTCCCACATTGGGGCTCCCTGATCCGTGGGGAGCCTGTTTCTCCCTCTCACACTACCGCTGCTGGTGTTCCCTCTCTCACTGTGTCTCTCTCTGTCAAATAAATAAATAAACTCTTAAAAAAAAATCAGTTTGTCAATTTCTATAAGAAATCTGCTGATGTTATGAATGGGATTGCATTGATATGATGAATTGATCAATAAGATAAATTGTTACCTAAAAGTGTTGAATTTTCTGATCTATGAGCATAGTGTAAGTTTCCATTTATTTATATTTTTAGAAATTCTCTTAACAAGTTTTGTCAATTTTAGTATATAGGTCTTGTCATGTTTGGTCATATTTCTTTCTAAGCATTTCATATATTTGGTGTTATAATTTAAATTTTTTACAATGTCCATTTCTAATTGTTCTTTGCTATTCTGCTGAAGTACAAATTATTTTTGTCTATTGACCATATATCCTCCCACCCTGATTAACTCAGTTATTATATCTAGAAGATTTTTTAGAGATTCTTTATGCTTTTGTACATAGGCAATCATGTTGTCTGCAAATAATGACAAATTTAGGGGATGCCTGGGTGGCTCAGTCAGTTGAGCGTCTGCCTTCGGCTCAGGTCATGATCCCAGGGTCCTGGGATCAAGTCCCACATTGGGCTCCTTGCTCAGTGGGGAGCCTGCTTCTACTTCTGCTTGCCACTCCCCCTGCTTGTGCTCTCTCTCCCCCACCCTGACGAATAAATAAATGAAGTCTTTAAAAAAAAAAGACAAATTTAGTTCTTCCTTTATAGTTTGAATACTTTTCTTTTCTTCCCCCTTTGCACTGGATTGAATGTATACATTGTTATTTGGTTTGCAAAATTAGGCATTTTTCCTCGTATATTTCTGTTACTATTATCTCATTTATTTGCATTGTGGTCATATAGTATACTTTGTATAACGTGGATCCTTTTATATTTATTGAGATTTGTTTTATAACTCACAATATGAGCGGTATCATTAAATGTTTTATGTGCACTTTAAACTACCTAAACTTACTTATTTTCTATGTGTTCTATCAATTTTTATGAAAGGGATGTTGACATATGTACCTGTAATTGTGGATTTTTCTGTTTCTCCTTGCAGTTCAATCAGCTTTTGATTCAGAAATTTTTCTTTAAAGATTTTATTTATTTAATTGACACAGAGAGAGAGAAAGACAGTGAGAGAGGGAACACAAGCAGGGGGAGTGGGAGAGGGAGAAGCAGGCTTCCCGCCGAGCAGGGAGCCTGATGCGGGGCTCGATTCCAGGACTCTGGGATCATGACCTGAGCCGAAGGCAGACGCTTAACCAACTGAGTCACCCAGGTGCCCCTGATTCAGAAATTTTGTAACTGTGTTATTAGTATATAAACATAATTATTATGTCCTCTTGAAGAATTGACCTCTTGTTATGAAATAACCTAGTTTATTCCTAGTAATGTTTTTTCTCTGAATCTCCATTTCTGATATTAATTTAGCCACTCCAGCTTTACTTTGATTAGTTAGTAGAATATATGTTTTTCCATGCTTTTACTTATAATGTATTTATTTGTGTTTTTATATTTAAAGGAGTTTTATATGCAATATATAACTTGGTCTTTCTTTTTAAATTTAACTTGACAGTCTGACTTTTAATGGGAGTATTTAGATCATTTATATTTACTGTTATTAATCATATAGTTGCAATTAAATCTTTCATCTGAGTACTGGTTTTCTGTGTATCCCATCTGTTCTTTGCTTACTTTCTTTTATTTCCTATTTTTTATATAATTTGATATTTTCATGGTTCTATTTCATCCCCTTTGCTAGCTTATTAGATATCACTCTTTGTTGTTATATTAGTATTTGCCTTAGAATTTGTAGTATACTTGTTTCATTTTTACATTCTGTCTTCATTTGATGTTATATCAATTCACATAGATTATAAGAAACTTATGACAGTATAGTTTCATTTTTGCCCCCTTGACCTCTGTACTATTTTTTGTCATGTATTTTACTTCTATATACGTTATATATATCACAATGCATTTTTATTATTTTTCCTTTGAATAGTTAATAATCATTTATTAAGATTTAAGTATAGTAAGAAAAAAAGTCTCAATTATAGAGATGGTTGCCATTTCTGATATTCCTTATTTCTATCCTTATTTTCCTTCTGTCTGGAGGGTTTTCTTTAAAATATATCGGATTGCATGTCTACTGGTGATAAAATCTAGAAAAGCTTATTTTTCTTTTGTTTTTCAAAAGGGTTAAAAATACTGTAAAAATGGTGTTTCTCTGTAAGTTTCACTTGCTGTGCTTACAATGAAAACGTTCGCAGCAGTGCCAACTTAATCTTTGTTGCTCTTTATGTTATATGTCTTTTTCTTACGGCTGCTTTTAATATTTTTATTCATCACTTTTTAAAATTAATTTGATTACGATATACCATAGTGTAGTTCTCTTCTGTTTCCCATGCTAGGGGTTCCTTGAGCATCTTGATTCTGTAGATTTATACCTTTCATCAAATATGGAAAATGTTTGGCCTTTGTTTCTTTAAGGATTTTTGTTCTTTTCTCTATTCATTCCTCTCTTTCAGGAACTCTAATTGCACATATATTTGACTATATTGAGTTCTCTAAATCTCTGTCCAATATTTTTTTCTAGATTTTTTTTCTTTCTGTATTTTATTTTGGTTTGTTTCTGTTGCTATATGTTTAAGTTCAACATTGTTTTTTCTTCTGCAATGTCTTATCTGTTAATCCTGTTTAATGTATTCTTGTTGCAAACATTTTGATTTTTATCTTCTCTAGAAGTTTGAGTCTTTTCTCACATGTTTCTACTTATATATCCCATATTTCCTATAGCTTTTTGAACATATGTAATACAATTATAATAACTATTTTATTGTCTTTGTCTATTAATTCTGTGACCTGTATCATTTCAAAGTATGTTTCAATTAATTAATTTTTCATGTCATAATGGGTTCTATTTTTCAGTTTCTTTGAATGTTTGGTAATTTTTTATTAGATTCCAGACATTGTCATTTTTACTTTGAGTGCTGTCTGTGTTTATATTTTTATAAATATTCTTGTGCTGTGTTCTTGGAAATAATTTAGTTCTTTTGGGTCTTGCTTATAAGCTTTGTTATGCAGGGCCAGATCAGTGTCTACTTTTGGACAGTGGTTCTCAATTACAGGTGATTTTGGCCTGCAAGGTATATATTTGGTATATCTAGGACATTCTTTTTTTTTTTTTTTTTTTTTAAAGATTTTATTTATTTGACAGAGAGAGACACAGCGAGAGAGGGAACACAAGCAGGGGGATTGGGAGAGGGGAAGCAGGCTTCCCGCCGAGCAGGGAGCCCAATATGGAGCTCGATCCCAGGACCCTGGGATCTCGACCTGAGCCGAAGGCAGACGCTTAACGACTGAGCCACCCAGGCGCCCCTATCTAGGACATTCTTTATTTTCACTACTGGATGATGGTAGTGGAGGTAGAGGGCTTCTGGCATCTGGTTGATAGAGGCCCGTGATGCTGCTGAACATCGTACACAAGGCAGCTCCTCCTGATTTGATAAAAGAGTTATACAGCTCAAAATGTCAATAGTGCTGAGATTGAGAAACCCTGGCCTATGAAAATGATGATGAGTTTGTGCCTTAAAGAACTGGCATGATAAGGAGAGGAGAAGCCTGAACTGAGAATCATTTCTGAGGCCAAATAAACAGAATTTGAATCCCAATTGCATGAATATTAAGAGAAGAGTTAGTGGTGAATAAAAGTACTTTTTTTCATGTGAAACTGGACTTCTGATTACATTAATTTGGATCAAGAATAGTGAGAAAGAAGGTCTTAAGAGAAAATGAAGGGAGGCTCCTAAAAATGAAAATAGAGAAAATTGTTTCCTCTCCTGATAGGTTTCATGAATGTGGGAGAAAGCTAACAGAACTTCCAATCACCACATATTTAACAGTTGATGATTTCAAGGTACTTTACAACTACAGAAGATGTCTGTGAAAATTAATTAAAAAATTTTAAAGTAAGTTTTTAAAAAAATTCTTTGATTTTTGTCTCTTGATGCATGATTTATTGATATGTCACATTGTGGACTCAAACATTATAATATCAGGGACTTATTTGGATCAAGGTTCATGTTCCAAAATGCAGGGTTCATATATCCCTGCTCTTCCAGCATAGTTCCTCCCCAATTAATGGAATGATGACATGGCACTGTGTTTTTTTTTTAAGATTTATTTATTTATTTGAGAGAGAGAGAGTGAGGGGAGGGGCAGACAGAGAGAGAGAGAGGGAGAATCTCAAGCAGGCTCCCAACTAAGTGCAGAGCCCCACATGGGGCCCTTTCTGAGGACCCTGAGATCATGATCTGAGCTGAAACTAAGAGTGAGACTTTGAACCGACTGGGCCATTCAAGTGGCCCGAGGTGGCACTTTCTTAATATTAACAACTGAAGAGTCCCATAAGCATGTTAAAATCTCCTTTCTCCCTTCAGTTTGACAGTTTCCAGTCTCTTAGTTAATAAATAATGTTTTCATTTCACACCAGGAGTTGTTTGTTCTCTAAAGCAGAAAATAAAGTTAAGTTCAAAGAAATAGTTATATTATGAAATAAACTAAGGTTTATTTTCCAAATGACAAAAAAGCATTAAAGATGTTGAATAAAGAGGAATTCATGGCTATAGTGGTACCATCTGCCTACTCACTTGTTTCTTCACTGATTAAGCCTATGAAGAAAGGTGTTATTTCGAGTGTCAAATATCATAACTGAGAAATAGTTCTGGGAAAATTGATATTTTGTATGGGCTCACCCAGAATTTTCAAATATTTTAAGGTAGACTCAGTGGTAAGCTTATGTCTGGGCTTCTATTATAAATCAAATATTAAGCACAATTTGGAGAACATGTGTTCTTTTGTCATATTTTCAGAAATGTCTGCTTAAGATAATTAATGTTTTTTTAGACTTTTAGAGTATGTATTTTCCTAAACTGAGCATAGTTTATAAGACAAGTATTCCTTCATATACCACAAGTTATAAAAGGTTCTGACATGCAGTAGTAATAATGATGCAGAAACCATAAATAATGTTTTTAATGATATTCATAAAGTAAAATACATTGATAAAATGGAGAATTATATGGGTTTTGGAAGAGTCATTCATTCATTCACTCATTCATTCATTTATTAATTCAAAATATTTACTGATTATCTACTGTTTTATCAGCTCCAGATATAAAATGGTGAACAGGTGAGCCATTAAGGAAATCAGAAAGTAGTGGAAAGGGGAAAGACATATAGATGATTATCACTCCACAACAGTGTTCTTTTGACTCTGCTGTTATATAAAGAGTCCTTTAGGGGTGTCTGCATGGCTCAGTCAGGTAAGCGTCTGCCTTCAGCTCAGGTCATCATCTCAGGGTCCTGGGATCGAGCCCCACATTAGGCTCCCTGCTAAGCAGGGAACCTGTTTCTCCCTCTCCCTCTGCAACTCCCTCTGCTTGTCCTGTCTCTCTCACATACTCTCTCTCTCTCAAATAAATAAATAAATCTTTTTTAAAAAAGAGTACTTTAATAAAAGAGAGCCAAAGTACAATGCGTTTAATTTCTCCTGTATTTTGATTGATCCTATTCCCAGTAACCTATATTTATCCTTTTGAGCCATTACAGGTCTGCTACAATATTCTATAATAAATGACAATATCTCACTTTTTAGAGAAACATATATTTTCCATGGCATTTATATAGTTTTTATTATTTATACAAGTTTCTGAGAAAACTTGTCTGAGCACATACAGTAGGAAAAAAACATAACCTTCTTTATTCTCCAGTATATTGTGAGTACGAAAGAAGTTAAGGCAGCTGGGCTGTGATCCATTTGCTCCCTTTTCCAGAAGGATATTCCTGGGGTGGTGGTGAGGGAGCAAGGGAGAAGGTAGATGACTTGGCCCTATCTCCTTTTCAGCTGGACCTCTGGGTAAAACAAACAGACAACAACAGCAACAACAACAACAAAAACTGAGTGAAATTTCCTAAAGAGAAAGAGCTGTTTATAGAATGATTTTAACAGAATGTTCCTGGCTAAAAATTACTGATAGTAAATAAACCTGAAGTCTATGGGTTTATGAAAGTATAGGTCTCTGGAAAATGTCATATAAGGTATACACCTCTCTGGAGTATAAAATGGAGATGTTTTGTAACTTAAATGTTTCCTGATGAGTAAAGGAAATCTCACTTCACCTGGAGATCTCATCTATTATTCTGGGCCAAAGAGCATGTGTCATAGGAAAAAAAGAACATGGGAGGACAAACAAGATGTTCCAGGTCTCTATTTCACTTATGCTTCTTAAGGATCTATATCTTTAGGATTATTAGGTCTTATAAGGGAGAGAATTAGGAGACCAGAAAATGTCAGTATATAAAATATTGGTAGAGACACAGTGGGCATGAAGATCTATAGGCCAGACTGTTTTCTGTCTTCTTTCTAATATCAGAGCACTTTAAGATGCAACAATTATAGGGATACGGTCTTTATATCAGCAACAATAAAATTTTTCAAAAGGCGCAAAGGATGAGATGTGATGGAAAGTAGTCAAATTGCAAGTTATGAAAGGTTCTGACATGCAGTAGTAATAATGATGCAGAAACTATAAATAATGTTTTTAATGATATTCACAAAGTAAAATACATTGATAAAATGGAGAATTATATGGGTTTTGGAAGAGTCATTCATTCATTCACTCATTCATTTATTAATTCAAAATATTGCAAATATTTTCAAATGATCTTTTGACCAAATGACTAATCAATAATTTATACCATAATATGGCAAACTAAGGCATGAGTCAAATCTGGCTGTTTGTTTTTTAATAGAGTTTTATTGGTGCATTTGCATATTGACTGTGGCTTTCACAATACAGTAGCAGAGTCATGTGGGTGCAAAGAGACCATATGTGGCCCACAAAACCTATAATATTACTGTCTGACTGAGTCCTGATTAAGTCTCCATTTTATATCACAATGTATTATAAAAAATAATTCATTCACATTTATAGAGATCTTTACAATTTATTAAAAATTTGCCATAATTTATATCTTTTAGGTAAAGATGATTTTATTACTTTTCCAATTTAATAATGTGGTAACTTCATAGCTTCCATCAATGTATTCATATTCTTTGAACTAATTATATTTTGGGGCATACGTCTTTAAAAATAAAAATATAGAAAAAACATTAACATGCAATTATTAATTGTGGTACAATTTTCAATGGTAAAAACTGGAAGGAATTTGTTAATTATGACATAAGAACTGGACTGAATGTTATGCAGTCATTAACTATTTTAACTAGGAAAAATATTCAGTAATTAGAATTTTATTTATAGAATTATAAAATTCTATGATAGTATGTTACACAAAACAAGTAGATATCAAAGTGGTGTACATTATGAATATAATTAGCTATAGTGGCACATTTTTAAAAAAGGAAATATACAAAGTCATAATTATGTTAGAGTAATGGTACATGATATAGTCTTGTGATATGTTTGATTTGTCTAGGCTGGAGTCCCCAATTATTTAATCAAACACAAACCTAGGTGTCGCTGTGAAGGCATTTTGTGGATGTTATTAAAATCATAATCAGTTGACTTTAAGTAAGAGAGATTATCCTAGATATTCTGGGAGGGCTTGATTCAATCTGTTGAGAAGCCTTAAAAGTACGCTGAAAAGGAAATTCCATCTATGGACAGCCTTTTCAGCCCTACGGAATTCCAGCCTGCCCTTCCTGAAGTCCTGCCCTATGGATTTTAGACTTACCTTGCCAGCTTCCCCAATCATGTAAGTCAGTTCTTTGCAATAAATCTTTCAATATATATCTCTTGCTGATTCTGCTTCTCTGGTTGAACCTTGATTGACAGAGATTTTGGTAACTGGAAGTAGACTGCTGCTGTGACAAATACCTCAAAATATGGAAGTGACTTGGGAATTGGGTAATAGGTGGAGGCTGGAGGAATTTTGAGAAGTATAAATGAAAAAGCCTACCTTGCCTTGAACAGACTGTTAGTGGAAATACGGATGTTAACAACTCTCCTAGTGAGGACAAGGGGCATGGTAAAGAAAACATACTGTCTTAGAGAATACCTAAGTCATCATAAACAAAACATTTGTAGAAATATGGGAATTAAAGGAGCTGCTAATAAGGGCTAAGGTGGAAAAGAGAAACTCATTATTGGAAACTAAAGAAAAGGAAATCCTTGCTATATAATGGCAGAAAGCTGAGCTGAATTGTGTCCTTTAGTTACGTGGAAAGCAGAACTTGTTAAGTGATGAACTTAGATACTTTACTAAGATTTTCAAGCGAAGTATGAACGGTGCAGCCTGGTTTCTTCTTGCTGCTTATAGTATAATCAAGAGGAAAAAGGTAAGTGAACTGTTAACTGGTAAACAGAAAGGAACTAGGACTTGATTTTGGAAATTCTCGTCTTTCTAGATTGCAAAAGATGCAAAAATCAAGAGATTTGCTGTCAGGAAAGCATGCTCTTAAGAGAAAGCCAAGGGTGTGGCTGGAAAATGTTTGTCTAGCGGCTCAGAAGGATAAAAAGGTCAGGGTATTCAGTTGCACAGAGGACTCTTTGAAGAGATAAGCATGTGGTTCATGGGTCTCCTTGGCCATATCAGCAGAAGCCAGGAATGTGGTTATCCAAGAGAAACTTGTGGAGAACTCTCTTATCTGGAGCGAATTCCCATAACATACAATGGAGATCCACAATTCTTAACAATATTCTTAACATTCTTAACAATGTTATACCAGCAAAAAACACTGTCATCTTGGTCTAAAAGAGACATTGCCAATAGGGTGATAAAATGAATTAACTGAAAACATGTTCTATCTTTGAAGAGCAAGAAAGGACTCCTAGAGCAGAATCAGGAGCCCAGAAAGTGGAATCACAAGGCACAGAGGATTATTTCTAAGACTTGAAACCGAATGGAGCTCTCTCAGATGTTATAAAAATTGATATCAAATTAGGACCAATGACACTTTTAAAAAAAATTGTCTCCCCTTTTAAATGAGAATGTCTGTAAAATACTATCCCATACCTGCCCAACATTTTATTTTGTATGCAAATAACTTGTTTCTTGAGTTTCACTGGTGAATAGCTGGAGATGAATTATGACTAAGGATGAATTATATCCAGAGCCTCAGCCATACCTGATGTAGATAATGAGATTTGGGGCTTTTGAACTGATGGTATTTAGATAACATATTGAACTTTGAGTTGATGCTGTAATTGATCCAGACTTTGAAGGATGTTAAAAAGGAATTAATATATGTTGAATCTGAGTCAGGGCCAGAGGGTAGGCTGTGATCAGCAGAATAATGCTCTCATCTGAAAGATGTGCATATCTTAATACCCAGAACCTGTGAATAAGTTAAGTAGCAAGGGGGAATTAAAGTGGCAGATATAATATGGTTTCTCGTCAGTGAACCTTAAGATGAAGAGATTGTTCTGGATTATCTATAATAATCCAATAATGCAATTCCAATAGAACTTTAAATGATGAAGAAGGAGGCAGAAGAGTAGAGTCAATGTCAGAGTGATACAATGAGAAAAATATTCAGCTGACCACTGTTGGCTTTGCAGATGAAAAGGGGTAACTGACTATCCAAGAAATGCAGTCTTTAAAAGCTGGAAAAGGCAACAAACAAACAAACAAGCAAGCAAGCAAAAGCCCACAGTCATTCTTCCTTAGAGCTACGAGAAGGTAATGTGGTCTTGCTAACACTTTGATTTCAGTTCCATGAGATCCATTTCAGACTATGACCTACAGAACCAAAAGATGATAAATTTGTGTTGTTTTAAGCCACTAAGTTTATGGTAATTTTTATAGCAGCAATAGGAATGAAAAATACAGATTTAGGGGTAAAATTTTTCTTAATTTCTCCCCCAAATTCTCTGTACTATCTATATTATCTTTGCAATGGGACATACTAATTTTTTTCTCAATTTCAGAAAAGGTTGGAGATGTTCCCAATATTCCAAAGCTATTAAATGGAAGATCAAGAATTTAAACCTATGGCTTCTGTCTAAGTCATATATGCTATCTACTCTACCACACCTAAATATGGTGAAGCAGTGAAAAAAATAGAAGGGATATATCCTGGATGCCATTTTATAGATTCATACATTCAGCCAGTAATGATTGTGCTTCTTATAGGGTCTGGCTTTATAGAAAACATTGAAAATACAAATGTAATAAGAGGTAATAAGCTTGAGAGAAGCTAAACATTAAAATATATGAAAATTGAAAAGTCTAAAGTTTCTGTGTTGTGAAAGTCATCTTTTTGTTGTGACAAAAAGACTTGATTTATTAGGTAAGGATGCATGTGGGAGTCAAGGGAAGTTAAGTTCTGATATGATGGATAGGATCATATTCTGAGAGAGCTTACATATCAGGCAGACGACTTTCACATTGACATGGTAGTAAAAAATTACTAGAGATGTATTTGCTTGGGAGAACCATCATGAAATCATTTTAAAAAGATTGTTCTAGTGTCTTTATAGAAAGAGATTAAAAAATGGAAACAGAGTAAGAGATGCCAATTAAGAAACTCTTGCAGTAATTCATATGCAGGGCCGTGAGAGATTAACTCAAGAGGTAGTGGTAAAAACAGAGGAAAAGGAATGAATATGAATAATTTTCAAAGGAAATACTTATAGGTTTTCATAACTCTTTGACCTGATGAAAAGAAAGAAGAAATAATCATTGTGACTCTGTATTTATAATCTATGAGGCATGAAATCACATCAGACCTAGCAATGGATCCAGTCTGTATGTGTCAGTGTCTGAAGCAGAAAAGGTCAATCCAGTAGGGTTCTCTGAGATTAAATGCAAACCTTTAAAGAGAAAAAAAAATGGTTTGGGGGAAACATAGGTCAAGAACTAGCATCTACTCCATGGTAGGTAACATTTGCAAGAAATGGAGTAAGCAACAGTCTGTGAAAAGAAAAATAAGATGAATCCCTAGGGGTTTGGGGAAGAAGGACTCTGGGGGCAAAGTACCCAATGCTTAAAAGCAGAAATGGATTTGAGAGTTAATCAAGAGAAGATCCTAAGAGAATTTCCCAACAACCAACAGGCAGATGGAGATAATAGTTTTAGGCTGATGGGCTTTACCTCTGATATACCACAAGGCTGTCACCTGGCCCTGAATTCTTAGAGAATATGATTTGACTGACCCTATCACCTCATTTTATGTCTAATAAAGTTACATCTGTGGAATTGCATTATATACCTTTGTAAAGTACCTAATGTTTTTAATATAAATCTTTGAATTTCATAATGAAAAAACATATATGCTTCTAAAACATGACCATCAGTAAATGTATTAGGATTCAGAGATAAATAAAGTATGATTCCTACCTTTAAAAAACTTAAAATATAGTTTTACTTATTTTACTTATTGATTCACAATCAAATGCATTGCTATATTTAAAAATCTGGTCTTGGGGAAAAAATTCCTAAATATTGAAAATTGGCTAAAAAAATGACTTTTCAGTGAATGCACTCATTTTAATTAAGTTAATATTTGTATTTCAATGATAGTGATTTAAATATAACTGGGGCTCCATTTTCTTACTTTTTAGCCAAAATGTAACTACAGTCAAAAGTCCTTAGTTTTAATGAAAAATGTGGCAGATGTTGTATGCCCTCTAGTGGCCACAAAGTATATCTTTATATCTTGCAGGGGTTTTGTCAATGCATTTCACAAGTTTGGATGTTAAACTTATCTTTATCTACTGAAAGCCTTTGAGATTATCTGGCTAGTAAATAAGGTATAAAATTATATTTCTACA
This sequence comes from Phoca vitulina, assembly GCF_004348235.1. Classification (NCBI taxonomy): domain Eukaryota; kingdom Metazoa; phylum Chordata; class Mammalia; order Carnivora; family Phocidae; genus Phoca; species Phoca vitulina. The sequence goes on from NW_022589728.1 coordinate 25,111,397, forward strand.
AAAAAACAAGAAAACAAAAAAAAACCCACACCCTATCTTTTACTAGAAGAGATAAGATTGTGTGTGTGTTGATACCCTTCGAAGGATGATCAAAGAGATGACTGAAATACATCCAAACTTTTGAAAATGATACGAGATGGTTGATTGATTCAACATCACTGAATGAGGAAGAGCAGCTCTGCAAAGTATTTTGCAAGATCAGAATTATCATTAGACACTGAACAGGTAAAATGAAGTGTGCATATTATTTGAAGATAGAATTGATAAATGAGTATTTTAATATGCTTGATAAAGAGTTTCTTGTCCCATTGTTCTAGTGAGTGAGCACGTGTGCAAGTGGGGGGAGGGGCAAATGGGAAGGGAGAGATAGAGAGGGAAAGACTCTCAAGCAGACTCCACACTGAGCGCAGAACCCATCATGGGGCTCAATCCCATGACCCTGAGATCATGACCTGAGCCAAAACCAAGAGTCGGATGCTTAACCAACTGAACCATCCAGGTGCCCCTATTTTCTAGAAATTTTAAACACAGATTTGTATTAATAAAAATATTACATTATATCCTTTTTCTTGTTTTCTTGTTTTTAAGTTTAAGTGTATGGTACAATATTTTTTATAAATTACATTTTGTTGAGTTAAAAAGGACATTTTTGGGATTTATGTATGTTGATACACGAGGCTCTAATTGATTCATTTTAATTAGTTTAGTATTTCATTGTTTGGATATACCACAACTTATTCCGTTCTTTTGCTAATTTATTTCAACTTTTTCAGTATTGCAAATAATACTGCAATTAATATTTCATATAAGTGCTTATGTGTCTCCTGTGAGATTATCTCAGAGTATACTAAGAAGTGCAATTACTAGTCAGGAGACAGGCCCTAAGGTGGGCTCCAGAGATTTTCCTCTTTCTAGTGTCCACACATTTGTGTAACCCACTTCCCTTGACTGAGAAACCCCTGTGATTTGCTTCTAACCAATAGGACATGGCAAAGGTAGTGAGATAGCTCTTCTATGAGTAAGTTATGTTATATGACTATATCACAGCAGACTGGAGCCGATATTCTACCCACACGTATGATGAAATCAGCAGTTATGTTGGAGAAGCCCATATGACAAGAAACAGCAGATGGCCTCCAGGACCTTAGGACTGCCTTTAGCCAATAACCAGCAAAAATCAGGATCTTTAGCTGTACAGTCAGAAGGAAATTATTTTAGCCAACAACTTAAACTTGGAAGCTATAGTAGGCAAAATAATGATCCCAAATATGCTCACATCCTAATCCTTAGACCCCGTGAATGTATTACCTTACATGGCAAAAGGGACTTTGCAGATGTGATCAAGGGTAAAGACTGTGATAGGAAGAACATCCTGGATTATCCAGGTTGATCCAATCTAATGATAGGAGATTTAAGAGCAGATAACTTTTCCTAACTTTTCCCAACTTCTTTTTTCAGTAGTTACAGAGAGAGGGGAAGAAGGGTCAGAGAGATGCAACAGTGCTGGCTTGGAAGATGGAGAAAGGATCATAACCCAAGGAATATAGGCAGTCTTCAGAAGCTGAAAAGTTAAGCTAAAGCCCATAGTTGATATAGCAGTCAACTGGTAAACTTGCCTTTTATTAACTGTAGTAAATATCTTTATCCTGAGTAAAGATCCTAGTATCCATGTCTTGGTGGTAATAACAGACTACTTGTAGTTATAATGTGCCTAGTGTATCTTTTTCCATCCATCCTTTTTTTTTTCTTTCAAATAGACTATTTTTTAAAGCAGTTTTAGGTTCACAGAAAAATGAGTGAAAATTATGGAAAGTCTCTATATACCATCTGTCTTCCCTTCCACAACCTCCCCCATTCTCAACATCCTCCACCAGAGAGGTACATTGGTTATAATTGATGAACCTACATTGAAATATCATTATCCCCGAAGTCCAAAGTTTATATTAAGGTTCACTCTTGGTATTGTACATTCTGCGGGTTTTGACAAATGTAAAATGACATGTATCTACCAATATATATATTGTATGTATAATATATATACATTACATATATAATTGCATATATTACAATTCCAAATTATTACAACATAATTACATATTTTATATATGTATATACAGTATAGTATAGGATTATTTCACTGCCCTAAAAATCTTCAGCGCTCTGTTCATTTCTTCCTCCCCACTAATCCTGGCAACCACTGATCTTTTTACTGTCTCTATAATTTTGCCTCTTCCAGAATGTCATACAGTTGGAATCATATAATAGATAGCACTTTCAAATTGGCTTATTTTACTTCGTAATTTGCATTTAAGTTTCCTCCATATTTTTATGGCTTAATAGCTCATTTCTTTTGTTTGTTTATTTTCAGTTTTAACATTTCTTTTTTAAAAAAGATTTTATTTATTTATTCGAGAGAGAGAGGGAGAGAGAGAGAGAAAGCATGAGTAGGGGGGAGGGGCAGAAGGAGAAATAGACTCCCCACCAAGCAGGGAGCCTGATGCAGGGCTCCATCACAGGACCCCAGGACCGTGACCTGAGCTGAAGGCAGATACTCAACCAGCTGGGCCACCCAAGTGCCCCAGTTTTAATATTTCTGTTTTTAAAATGCTTAAGGAATATACTTTTCATCTCAAAGCATTTGATATTTGTGTTTAATTATGAATATTTTCCCTATCACTTAAATGGCTTAGCATATAAGGAAATATTTTGCCTTACCTAGCAATCACCAAAAGGGTTTCTACTAGGATCCAGCCAGACAAATCATTTGTTTTAAAACAACCAATAGGCTATATGTGTATTTTTTAAGTGGTATATAATAGCAGTTTAATATGAATTTCTAAACATTACATGATTCAAAATCCTAAAAGTTTATGCTTTTCCATTTTTTTAATGTATTAACAATAGAAACCTTTTGACACATACTTTTGAAAGTTGTTGAAAAAGTTAAAAGCTAGTTTGTGGTATCTCTATTCTTATGTCCAGGTTCACCATGACACTGACACTGGCCCAAGTGGGGATTAAATGTACTAGCTAGTAACTTATAATGTGTTATTTAAAGTCCAAAACGTCCATAGAGGTACTCTGTACCAGCATGTCTACTTTTTTTTTAATCAAAAATGTATAGATTAATGGTTTGTATCTATTTCACCTGTTTAAAACCAGTCTGCTTTAGCTCCCTGACCAATAGAATACAAAAAACCCATCCAGGGAACTTATACCTTGGCTGTGCTGAATCATGACTTCCCACACTTATCTTGGTGGTCATGATCCAGAGATGAAGCATGTCCTGCATCTGAGAAAATGGTCTGGAAGTGTGCCTAGGAATCTCCATTCTCTCTCATGGTTGTCTATGCTTTTATCCTTTTACCTTTATTAAAGCTTTATATGAGTGTATGTTGGTTCATAACCTCCTCAGGAGCTTCCTGGATGAAATCTAAAACTAGCCCCTATGGGGAGGGAGAGACTGAAGAAAGAGGTAGGCCACTCCAGGTTGCTAGGTGGCAGGTTCAGTGAGCAAAGGCAACCTACATACAGGGCTTGTCTTGGGCAGCAACAAGGGAAATACATCTTTGCACCCGCCCACCAAATCTTAAAAGTGTATATAGAGTCCTTGCCTGGGTTCAGCGCACTGGGCTGTATACTGTCCAGACGGTCTCAGCACCACAGCACCATCTCGTCTACTATGTCTTTGGGGCAGCCTCTGGGAGTGGGGAAGGCAAGCAGAACCCATATTCCATGGATAGGGGAGGTGGTGAGGAGCCTCTTATTGCCAAGGTGCACCTCATAGGTCAACTGGCAGTCATGTCATCTTGATGACCTCCACCAACAGTGTACCCTGTGGTTTAATGAGTTCTTTCAGTTATCTGACCCTGTGTAATTTGCTGCAGTTGGTGCTCTGAGCAGGATGCTTGAAGTGGCCCTTGGCTGTATAATTAAATGATGGATAAGGCTTAGTTTGGAAGAAAGGAAGATGAGGAAATGGGATATGAAGGACCTTTGATGCCAAGCTAGCTCCGCTAGGCTAGCCTTCAATTCAGTGGTATTGTGACCATTGACAGCAGAATAAACACATCAACTTAGAAATGGATAGATCTGGAGCTGAGGGAAATACCTAAATGGATGAAAAAAGAAATTCAGACAGGAGGGAAGTCAGTCAAGAATTCTGTGCCTTGGCTGCTGTTAGCTGCTTTGGCAAAAATGAGAGTAACTAAGAAAAAACACGAGGCTTCAGGTCTGCCAGGTTACCACCATTGATTCTGTGTTAACAGGAAGGGACATGATGAAATCAGGGAGTAGTACAAGTACTTCTTTTGATCAGAATGTTACCCTGCCTAACTGATAATCACTAAAAAGATTATACAGGCTTTGGACAAGGTGAAGGGGAAAGTGGGGATCAAGAGATGCCCCAAACCTGGAATATTCAAAGAGCTCAGGCAGTCTATGTTTTGCAGAAATGTGGATATCCTAATCTCTTGAGCCAGTGGAAGGCAGGGTTATGTGAAAATAGCTTGAGAGGGGGGATAGTCCAACTCCACTCTCATACAAAGCTGAACAATCCTGAGGGTGCTGAAATGTTGGAAGTACAAGCACCTTCAGATTGATTATATAAGGACAAAATATGCTCTAATTTTAGGCTTTTCACCCAAGAAATAATTTATGTGATAAATAGGGTTCAAATGCTTGGGATTCTTGTGTGACCCTCCTGTTGGGAGGTAAAGGATATGAGAGAAGCTGTCACAGACCTACTGGCTCAACTCCAAAAGGGTTAAGTGATGGGAAAAATGTTAGAAATATTTAGGAGAAAAAAGACCATTAAGATTAAAAGGGATAGGGACACCTGGGTGGCTTAGTCAGTTAGGTGTCTGCTTTCAGCTCAGGTCATGATCTCAGGGCTTGGGATTGAGCCCTGCATCTGGTTCCATGCTCAGCGGGGAGCCTGCTTCTCCCTCTCCCTCTGCCGCTCCCCCTGCTTATGCTCTCTCATTCTCTCTCTCAAATAAAAAAATAACATATTTTTAAAAAGAGATTAAAAGGGATGAAAAAACCTCAGGACAATTAAACAGGTTGGGATAGTTAGTTAAAAATATCCTGAAAAAGGAAGTAATAGATGGAATAACTACTAAAACTTTAATAGATTGCTGGAGAGATTATGTGGTCCATCTGCACCACCAACTCCAAAAGTTACAAAAAAGATTTGTTCAGTTTATCCTAGCCATAGTGAATTTTTAAAAATCTTATGGTGATAGAAAAAAAAAAAAAAAGGATCCTCATAAACAACACTGATTAAAACAATGCCAGGTAAAGAATATATCAGGTTGGTCCCAGGGCGGAAAGTGTCGGTGCCATCAGTAGCAGGGAGTCCAAGACCTTTTGCATTGGTGTGTGTGGAATATCATGGACATGATGAAGAAATTTTATTGGAATTGTTCTACAGTGGCTCATAGTTTACTGTCAGATCTGCGAATAAAAAGCAAAAAGGCAACATAATTAAATTATGGAGTTGTGGTATATTGTCAATGACTTAAAATTGAAAATATGGCTTGAAGTAGAAATTTATGAACAAAGATTACTCATGGTTGTGTACCAACTTTGCCAGAATATGTTATTAGAAAGTATGTGATATCTTGAATGGGAGGGATGGGAAGCTCTTCCCTCAAACAATTGGAGAAAGGGATCTAAAAATCTGCTCTATATACTATTTTAATTGTTAAGCTAAATGGAAATCCTTAGGAAGACCTTACCCACTCAAGTGATTAATGGAAAACAGTATAGTACACCTGGGGGTTATTAAGAAATTCCTGACTTGGCTAAGGTTATGATAGACACAAGTATATTATCACCCATAGAATACCCTTTCTAGTAATCCAGTGTGGCTTGGAAGAAAAGTTGAGGAATCTTGGAAGTTAATTGTAGACTATGGAGGACTGAAAAAAATGGTTCCTCCAACAGCATCAGCCATGCCTAACAGTGTAACACTTCACATTTGCAACAAGCTAAGAAGGATTGGTATTCTGTGATTGATTTATCTAACAATTTCTTTTTTAACTTCAATTGTGGAAGAAAGTCAAAATCATTGTGCATTTCTGTTAGTTGGAATGTAAATTGGTGCAGCCACTGTGGAAAACAGTATGGATGCTATTTAAAAAAAATTAAAAATAGAAATACACTATGATTGACTAATTTCACTACTAGGTATTTACCCCAAGAAAATGAAAACACTGATTTGAAAAGATATATCCACCCCTAGGTTTATTGCAGCATTACTTATAATAGTCAAAGTATGGAAGCAATATAAGCATCCATCAATAGGTGAATGGATAAGAAGATGTGGTATATATGTGATGGAATATTACTCAGTCCTAAAAAAAGCATGGGATCTTGCCATTTGCAACAACATGGGTGTACCTAGAGAGTGTTATGCTAAGTGAAATAAGTGAAAAACAAATGCCTGTGATTTCACTTATATGTGGAGCAAAACAAATGAATAAACAAAAGTAGACACAGACTCATAAATATAGAAGACAAATATGATTGTCATAGGGGAGGGAGGTTGGGGGGATGGGCAAAAAGGGGCAAAGGAGAGTGGGAGGTACAGGCTTCTAGTTAGGGAATGAGTAAGTCACAGGATAAAAGGTACAGCATAGGGAATATAGTCAATGGTATTATAATAGCATTGCATGGTGATAGATGGTAGCTATATTTGTGGTGAGAATAACATATAGTTACTGAATCACTGTGTTGTACACCTGAAACTTATGTAACATTGTGTGTCAATTATACTTCAATTAAAAAAAAATCATTGTCGGGGCACCTGGGTGGCTCAGTTGGTTAAGCGACTGCCTTCAACTCAGGTCATGATCCCAGGGTCCTGGGATCAAGCCCCGCATCAGGCTCCCTGCTCAGCGGGGAGTCTGCTTCTCCCTCTCCCTCTGCCTGCCACTCCCCCTGCTTGTGCTCTCTCTCTCTCTCCCTGTGAAATAAATAAATGAAATCTTTAAAAAAAAATCATTGTCTCTTTATGTTGGACAGAATCCAATACAGGTTTACTGAGCTTCCATAGGGATATTTAAATTCTGCTTAGTGACATAACCGGTTCAATTTGATTCAATTGAAATGTGCAGTTATACATTTTATTGATGATAGAATGCTGATCTCCATCTGAAGATCATGCTAAAGCAATTAAAAGTTCTGATTGATCATATCACTACCAGAGACCAGCTATAGCCAGCTAAAAATGTAGGTTCAAGAATACGTGGTAATATTCATAAGAATTACTTGGGCCAGAGACATTAGCAACATTCTTCAAACAACCAAAAATAAGCTACTGTTCCTGCCAGCTCAAAAATTGCAACAAAAATTAATTGGTTTGTTTTGTTTTGTAAAATTAGCTCCCACTCACAAAGTTACCAGAAAAAAGAAAAGCTGAATTTGAATGGGGCTCTGAACAGCAGTAGCCTACCATGCAGTGTCAAAAAGCCATGACCTAATAGATACTTCTGGAGTCATACAACCTCGATGATGATCAAACGATCGGAGTGTCAGCAACTCCAACCATATTTGCTGAGGTCTTGGCCAAAAGCTTGTTACTGCCTCCCAGTGGTAACCACTGAGATTTTGGACTTGAAATTTTCCTAATGCAATTCCCAGCTCTAGTCTCTGACGATCGTTTGCCTGTTACTGTGCTTTAGTTAAACCTGCTTCTATTACAGAAAGATGTAAAATTATTTTGAGATCTGAAATACACATCATGGCATGCATTATGTAAAAACAACATTCTAGGAAAGAAATCCAACAGATACTCATCAAATGGAAATGGACCACAGCAATACATAAAAATGTGGCTTCCATGACTTTGGGCCCTTTCTTAGATCCCCCTGAGGAGTTATCTAACCCCATAGCTGAAGGGCCCCACACCCTATGATTATTTCTCAAGGATGCCTAACAAGCATCATGGTTTACAGATAGTAGTTTCAAGCTGGAAGGACAACATTTAGTCTGGAAGGCATTGTGACACATAATTGGTTATTACTTTGAATAAAGAAGGTAAAGATAAGTCTGCTCAATGGGTAGAATTAAAAATTGTGTTCCTTGTGGTGTCAAAGGAACTGGTCATAAAAATAAGGATATGATATGGATTTTTATAGATTTTTGGATAAAAACCAATGAACTAGAAGTATGGTTCAGAAAATGAGCTTATAGACTGGAACATAAGAGTTTCCTTAGCATCGGGTGCTACATAATAGAAAATCTTAAGAAGGAGGAAAGTCCAGGCGTGCCTGGGTGGCTCAGTCGGTTAAGCTTCTGGCTCTTGATTTCAGGTCAGATCATGATCTCAGGGTCATGAGATCGAGCTGTGTGAGGCTCTGCACTCAGCGGAGAGTCTGCTTCTCCTCCTCTCCCTCTGCTCCTCTTACTGCTTGCGTGTGTGCTCACATTCATGGGCATGCTCTCTGTCTCTCTCTCTAATAAATAAATCTTTAAAAAAAAGGAGGAAAGTCCAAGTGTAGCACGTTGAAGCCCATGAAAAAAACAAACAAAAATACTTATAAATTTATAAACAAACAAATAAACAAAGACAACTGGAACCAGAAATTGCATAACCACATTTGGTCTTTGGATGACTTCTTTGTTATAGTAGATGAGCAGCCATGAAGAATTTGAGCAATGAATGATGGACAGTAAAAAAAAAAATAATAATGTATTCTACTGTCCCCTGTCTGATGAGAAAGGATCCTGGGAGCTGCACTGGGAAGTCTCAGACCTCTTTAATGTTTGTCTACACTTTGTTTCTACTGCTATTTCATATTATTGACTTTATTTAAAGATTAACATGTATAAACCTTGAAGTCTTGAGATCTTATCATCTGGATCTGTATAATTAATGTCATCATATAAATCAAATTTAAAACACTCAAGCAATATTTCTATTTTATAAGGATCATGATTATCCAATCTTGTTATAGTTGAGTCTTTTAAATCTTATTTATGGTAGACTTTCCTTCATGTGTCTATTTATTATTGACTTTCAAATGTGTGCTAATCTTCGGTGAGGCTTGATGTTGAACAATCCTATAAAGCTAGGGTTGGGGGTACACAGAATAAAACTCTAGAATAGTTTTGTGTTTACTTTTGTAAGGTGCCCCAGGGATTCCACCTCCAGAGGTTGACTTCTTATAACAACTTTAGCCATTTCCAGATTTCATGACCTTTGAAAATTTTATTTTTTTTCATGTGCTGGGTTTTGCTTTATTTTTTTAAGTTTTTATTTAAATTCCAGTTAGTTAACATAAAGTGTAATATTAGTTTCAGGTGTACAATGTACTGATTCAACACCTACATACAATACCTAATGCTCATCATGAGTGTACTTCTTAATCCCTATCACCTATTTAACCCTTCCCCCCCATCTACCTCCCCTCTGGTAGCCATCAGTTTGTTCTCTATAGTTAAGAGTCTGTTTCTTGACCTTTGCAAATTTAAATATAAAATGCTTAACATGATAGAGTATAAAACATAGTAGGAGTTAAGTCAGCAAAAATTGAGCAGCATGAACTCCAGGGGCTGTCCCTGACCAGAAACACTGAAAAACTGGCAAATCTGTCAGATTCAACCTTATAAGGAATTCTGGAAGATAGTCAAAGGTTTAAAGCAAACAAGTGAATGTTTAACTGGGAGAAAAGCCACTGAAACATGGTAGGTGAGGTTTTGGGCATTTTAACTTACCTTTTTTCTATCCTGCTGTCCAGGATGTTAGCAGTCTTGAAAGCTGCAGCCCATGTTCTTGGTGTGGGTACCTGGTTCCAAAAGGAGCAGAATGGACCTTGTTCCCAAGGAATTGTGTTTTTCTGTTTTGACCTGTCTTTAGGTTCCATGGAGGCCTGATGCAAGGATCTAACCTTCATTTCACCTAACTCAGAACTAAGTGCAGAGAAGTGCCTATGTGGAGCATGTTCATCAAAAACACAAATGAAAGGCAAATGAACAACTTGTTCTGCCTGGGGAATAAAATAACAGTTGTAGAAAACAATAAACATGCTGAAGGCCTGGATGGAGAAGCTGGAGAATGTAATATTTTGGGGCATAAGGATTTTAAAAGCTTCTGCATACACTGGGGAATCTAGAAAACCATGTGCATGCACAGGGCAGTATGCATGCTCAGAAAACACCAAAGAAGAGCATGTGCTTTCACTTCTGGCTGATCTTTATGATCAATTCAAACAAGAAGTAAAGGATCAAATAGAGAATTAAGAGTTTTCTACCATCTTTTCCCCCAAGTGCACTGATTTTGACAATCATCCATGTTTGAGAGTGCCTTTGTGAAAGTCTAACAGTCCAGTGGAGAACTTCTAGCATACGTTAGAGGAAAAAAAATCCCTGAGTAAATGCATGAGGGGGTTAGGAGTAACAGTTTTACTTTACCTGCATAATCCCTTCCCTAGATGGTACAGCCCAATGCCAAGAGAAACACTCTCATGTAGAAAAATAAGAGCATGTGAGTGAGCACCTGGCTTCTCAGCTGTATTGAACACTGGGAAGAGACCCATTTCTTTCTCACCCCATCCAGAATACTGAGGTGTGCTGATGACTGGGAGGTAGGAGCAATTGAAATCATACCAAGTGTCTTTGCTGAGCACAGTGATATGAAATAATAACCAATAGCAGGAAGAAAACTGGAAAATTCACAAAATCTGGAAATTAAACAACATACTACTGAACAACCAATGGGTTAAAGAAGAAATCAAAAAGAAAATTTAAAAAGCATCTTGAAGCAAATAAAAATGGATAAAACATACCAAAACTTCTAGGATGCACCAAAAGCCGTTTTAAGAGGGTAGTTTTGAGTGATAAGCACCTACATTAAGAAAAAAGATTTCATATGGAAAACCTTATCCTTAAAGGAATCACTAAAAGAACAAAGGAAGCCTTGAGTTAGCAGAAGGAAGAAATAACAAAAGTCAGTAGAAATAAAAGAAATAGAGAACAGATAAACAATAGAAAATAAGAATGAAAATAAAAGCTAGTTTTTTGAAAAGATAACAAAGCTTCAGCTAGACTGACTAAGCAACAACACTCAAATAAAATCAGAAATGAAAGAAGAGACATTACAACTGATATCGCAGAAATACAAAGGATCATGAATACTGAATTCTGAATGCAGAATACCATGAACAATTATACACCAAAATAAATAACATAACCTAGAAGAAATGGATAAATTCCTAGAAATATACAATCTAACAAGACTTAATGATGAAGAAATAGAAAATCTGAAAAGAATGAGTAAGGTGATTTAATCAGTAATTCAAAACCTTCCAACAAAGAAAGGTCAGGAAAAGATTGTTTCACTGGTGAATTCTACCAAATATTTAAAGAAGAATTAATACCAATCCTTCTCAAAGTCTTCCAAAAAAATTGAGGGGGAGGAAACACTCCCAAACTCTTTTTGTAAGGACAGAATTACCCTGATGCCAAAACTAGATAAGGACCCTACAAGAAAAGAAAACTATAGATCTATATTCCTGATGAATACAGATGCAAAAATTCTCAACAAAATACTAGTGAACCCAATTCAATAGCACATTAAAAGGATTATACACCAAGATCAAGTGGGATATTTGTTTGGAATGCAAGGATGGCTGAACATATGTAAATCAATAAATGTAATCACTTTAATAAAATGAAGGATAAAAATCATATGAACATCTCAATAGATGCAGAAAAAGCATTTGACAAATTTCAACATCCTTTCATGAAAAAAAACTATCAACAAATCCGGTATAGATGGAATGTAACTCACCACAATATGACAATATGACAAGCCCACAGCTAACATCATATTCATCAATGAAAGGTTGAAGCTTTCCCTCTGTAATCAGGAACATAACAAGGGTGACCAATTTCACCACTCCTATTCAACATAATACTGGATATCTTAGCCAAAACAGTCAAACAAGAAAAAGAAATAAAAGACATCCAATTTAGAAAGGAAAAAGTAGAAGTGTTTCTATTTACAGATGATATGCTCTTATATATTAAAAGTTCTAAAGCCTCCAGCAAAAAGCTGTTAGAACTAACAAATGAATTTAGTGAAGTTGCAGGACACAAAGTCGACATAGAAAAATCAGTTGTGTTATATACACTAACAGTAAGCTACCTGAAAAAGAAAGAAAGAAAATAATTATATTTACAATAGCATCAGAAATTTAAAGAAATACTGGGGCACCTGGGTGGCTCAGTAGGTTGAGCGTTTGCCTTCAGCTCAGGTCATGATTCTGGAGTCCCAGGATCAAGCCCCACAGCTGGCTCGAGTCTGGCTTCTCCCTTCCCTCTGCCCCTCCCCCTGCTCCTTCTCTCTCTCTCACTCTCAAATAAATAAATAAAATCTTTTTTAAAAAAAGGAAACTTAAAAAAATACTTAGAAATAAGTTTAACCAAGGAAGTGAAAGATCTGTACAGTGAAAACTATAAAACATTGAAGAAAGAAATTGGAGGAGACACAAATAAGTGCAAAGGTATCCCATGTTTGTAGATAAGAAAAATTAATATTGTTAAAATGTCCTTCCTACCCAAAGCCATCTACACATTCAATGCAATGTCTATTAAAATTTCAGAAGCATTTTTCATGAAATAGAAAAAATCCTAAAATATTTGTGCAATTATAAGACCTCAAATAGCTAAAAATTCCTGAGAAAGAAGACCAAAGCTGCAGACATCAAACATTCTGATTTCAAACTTTATTATAAAGCAATAGTAATCAAAACAGTATAGTATTGGCATAAAAACAGACATGCAGACAAATAGAACAGAATCAAAAGCCCAATCACAATCCCATGTATAAATAATAAGGGAGTCAAGAATACTCAATGGGAAAAACATAGTTTCTTCAATAAATGGTGTTGGGAAAATTGAATATTCATATGCAAAGGAGTGAAATTGGACCCCTAATTACATCAGTCACAAAAAATAATTTGAAATGGATTAGACTTAAATGTAAAATCTGAAGCCATAAAACTCCTAGAAGAAAACAGGGAAAAAGCTCTTTGGCATTGTCCTTGGCAACAATGTTTTGGATATGACACCAAAAGCACAAGCAACAAAAGTAAAAATACACTAGTAGGACTACATCAAAATAAAACCTTCTGCACAGTAAAAGAATCAACAAAATTAAAAGGCAACATATGGAAAGGGAGGAAATATTTGCCAACTATACATCTGATAAGGGATTAATATCCAAAATATATAATAAACTCACAACTCAGTGGTTAAAAAAACTGATTAAAAATTTAGCAAAGAATCTGAATAGACCTTTTCTAAAGAAGACATGCAAATGGCCAATAGGTGAAAAGGTGTTCAAAATTTATAGTCATCAGAGAAATGCAAATCAAAACCATGATGCGATAACTTCTCATACTCATAATAATGGCTATTATCAAAAAATAAAATAAGTGTTGGCAAGCATGTTGAAAAAAGGGTTCCCTTGTGCACTGTTGGGGGGGACTTTAAATTGGGACAACCACTACAGAAACCGGTTTTAAAATTCTTCAAAAATTAAAAATAGAACTACTATGTGATCTAGCAATCCCACTTATGGGTATGTATCCACAGGAAAGGAAATTACTGTCTTGAAGAGATTTTTGCACGCCCATGTTCATTACAGCATTATCCACAATAGCCAAGACATGGAAATGACATAAGTGTCCATCGATGGATGAATGGATAAGGAAAATGTGAAAAAAGAAAAAGCATGAAAAAGAAGAAAATTATTTTATTTGCAACAACATGGATGGACTCTGGGGGCATTATGCTAAGTGAAATGAGTCAGAGAAAGACAAATACTACATGATCTCACTTATATTTAGACTCTAAAGCCAAATTCATAGAAACAGAAAGGAGAATAGTGCTTGCCAAGTGCTGTAGGATGGGTAAATGGAGAGATGTTGCTCAAAGGGTACAAACTACCAGTTATAAGTTGAATACGTTTTGAGGGTCTAATGTACAACATGTGACTATGGTTAACAATAACATTATATACTTGAAAACTGCTAACAAACTAGATCTTAAATGTTCTCACCACAAAGCACATTCATCTGCGCGCACACACACACAACACAGACAACATTGTTGTTATGTCAGGCGATGGATCTAATAACTAACTTTATTGTGGTAATCATTTTGCAATATATATATGTGTATCAAATCATGTTGTACACAAACTTGCACAATGTTATATGGCAATTATATCTCAGTAAACCTGGAAAAAAAAAAAAAAGGAAATGAAGCTAAGGCAGAGTTGTAAATTACCTGGCCATATGCTTAAAGAATGTTTCACCAAGAAGGATTTTTAAATTTCTCTTACTTCTTTTTGGTTTTTTGGTTTTTGGCTCAAGGCATTTATGGAAATATCTGTCAAACCAATAGCTAACCACCAAGCTAAAAGAAGAGAGACTTCAGAAACCACACATGATAAAAACATACAATGTTTACCAAACAAAGTTTAGAAATGTTGCTAAACAAATAAACAATTACAACCCCACATAAAGCATAAACAAAAATTCTAGAACAATGTAGAATCTGATTTCCAGTGTTTCTATATCATAACATTCAAAATGTCCAGTTTTGGGGGCACCTGAGTGACTCCGTTGGTTGAGCATCTGACTCTTGGCTTTGGCTCAGGGCACGATCTCAGGTCCTGGGATGGAGCTCTGCATTGGGCTCCATGCTCAGTGCAGAGTCTGATTGTCGCTCTCCCTTTGCTCCTCCCCCTGCTCTCTCTTTCTCTCTCTCAAATAAATAGGTAAATCTTCAAAATGTCCGGTTTTCAACAATACATTATGAGATATTCCAAGAAACAAGAAAGTGTGACCCATTCACAGGAAATAAAAAGGGGGAGGGGGATTAACAGAAACTGTCCCTGATGTAACACAAACAATACAAAGACTTTAAATCAATTATCTTACATATGCTCAAACAGATAAAGGAAACCATGGACAGAAAGGTAAAAGAAAGCAGGAGAACAATATCTCAGCAAATAGAGAATATCTATAGAGAGAAATTACAATAAGGAACCAAAAAGAAATTTTGGAACTGAAAAGCATAGTAAGTGAAATGGAGCATTCATTGTAGAAGTTCAAAAGCAAATATGAGCAAGCCACAGAAAGAACCAACACATTTAAAGTTAGGTCAATTAATTTGTCTAATTAATAGGTCAATTAATTTGTCTAATTTGTACTTTGAAGTATCATGGGAAAAAAATAAGAGTGAAGATAATTGAACAGAGCCTAAGGCACTTGTAGGACACCATCAAATACACTAACATACACATAATAGGAGACCCAGAAGAAAAAGAGAATGAGACAGAAAAATATTTGAAGAAATAATATCCAGAAGCCTTCCTAAGTTGATGAAAATTAGGGATCTAGACACCCAAAAAGCTCAATGAATTCCAAGTAGGATGAACTAACAGACATCCATGTATAGACACATTATAATCAAACTATCAAAAGATAAAGACAACAAGAATGAAAACCTCGTAAGTAAGAGAAGCGAGTCATAACATAAAAGGAAATCTACAAGATTAACATTTCATTTTTTATCAGAAACTATGGAGGTCAGAAGCCAGTAGGGTGATATATTTCAGGCCCTGAAAAGAAAAGAAAAAAAAGAAAAGAAGAGGAGAGGAGAGGAGAGAAGAGCAAAGAAAAAAGTAAAGAGAAAACTGTGACCCAGGAATTTTATATCTGGCATACTATCCTGCAAAATGAAAGAAGATTTAAAATATTCCCACAGAAATGCAAGCTGGTGCAGCCACTCTGGAAAACAGTATGGAGGTTCCTCAAAAAGTTGAAAATAGAGCTACCATAAACCCAGCAATTGCACTACTGGGTATTTACCCCAAATATACAAATGTAGGGATCCGAAGGGGTACGTGCACCCTGATGTTTATAGCAGCAATGTTCACAATAGCCAAACTATGGAAAGAGCCAAGATGTCCATCAACAGATGAATGGATAAAGAAGATGTGGTATATATATACAATGGAATATTATGCAGCCATCAAAAGGAATGAAATCTTGCCATTTGCAATGACGTGGATGGAACTGGAGGGTATTATGCTGAGCGAAATAAGTCAATCAGAGAAAGACATATATCATATGATCTCACTGATATGAGGAATTCTTAATCTCAGGAAACAAACTGAGGGTTGCTGGAGTGGTGGGGGGTGGGAGGGATGGAGTGGCTGGGTGATAGACATTGGGGAGGGTATGTGCTATGGTGAGTGCTGTGAATTGTGTGAGACTGTTGAATCGCAGACCTGTACCTCTGAAACAAATAATACATTATATGTTTTAAAAAAAAGAAGATAGCAGGAAGGGTAAAATGAAGGTGGGGAAATCGGAGGGGGAGATGAACCATGAGAGACTATGGACTCTGAGAAACAAACTGAGGGTTCTAGAGGGGAGGGGGGGGATGATGGGTTAGCCTGGTGATGGGTATTAATGAGGGCACATACTGAATGGAGCACTGGGTGTTATACGCAAACAATGAATCATGGAACACTACATCAAAAACTAATGATGTAATGTATGGTGATTAACATAATATAATAAAATAAAAAAAAATTAAAGACTTGAAGAAAAAATATTCCCAGAGAAACAGGAGTTGACAGAGATCATTGCTAGTAGTCCTCCCTTGCAAACATGCTAATGGGAATCCTTCAGGGTGAAATAAAAGGATGCTAGACAATAACTCAAGCCATATGAAGGAATAAAGAATACAGGTAAAGGTAACTAAATATGTAAATATAAAAACCAGTATTATTGTATTTTTTATTTGTAAATTCTCTTTTTTCTTTACAATTTAGAAGACAAATGCATAAAACAATAATTATAAACCTATGTTAGTAGGCACATATAATGTTGTAATTTGTGAAAATAACACTATAAAAAGGAAAGAATAGAGATGTATAGCAGCAGAGGTTTTGTATACTATTGAAGCTAAGTTGGTATAATTTCAAACTAGGTTGTTGCCAGTTTAAGATGTTAATTATGACTTCAAAGGTAACCACTAAGGTTATAATTTAAAAATATTCACAAAAAGAACTGAGAAGGGAATCAAAATGGTATATGACAAGAAGAAATAAACAAAAAAATAAAAGACAGAAATTAGAGGAATGGATAAATAAACAAGACCCATTTATGTGCTATCTACAAGAGTCAAAGAAACTAATAGGTTGGAAAGAAAAAAATGGAAACATATATTCCATGCAAACCATAAAAAAGCGCTGGGGTGGCTATGCCAATATTAGAACAAACAGACTATGTAAAACATTGTTACAAGAGGCAATGAAGGACATTATATATTGAATTAAAGGATCAATCTATCAAAAATACATAATTATATACATAAATGTACTTAGTAATAGGGCCTTAAAATATATGAAACAAAACTTGACAAAATTAAAAGAATAGACAGTTCTTAAATAACAATTGAAGATTTCAATACCCCACTTTCAGTAATGAATAGAACAATTAGAAGATCTGTGAAAAAAATAGAGGACTTGAACAACACCAAAAACTAAGTTCATCTGACAGTCATGTATAGAATCGTCTACCCAACAACAGTAAATACACATTCTTCTTAAGTGTACATGGAATAGTCTTAGGGTAGACTGTATGCTAAGCCACAAAACAAGTCTCAATACATTTAAAAGGCGGAAGATTTATGCGTTTTGAAGAGAAACCGGAGTATTCAATACATTTAAAAAAGACTGAAATCACACAAAGTATCTGCTCCAAAACAATAGAATTGAACTAGAAATCAATCACAGAAGAAAAACTGAGAAATGTATGAATGTGTAGAAATTAAACAGCACACTCTTAACCGGTGGGTCAAAGAAGACATAGGGTAAATTAAGAGATACTTAGAGGTGAAGGAAAGTGAAAACCTAATATACTAGAACTTGTGAGATTCAGCAAAAGGAGTGCCCTGGGGTTATTTTATAGCTATACCTGCTTATGTTAAAAAAAGAAAAAAGAATGATCCCAAATCAAGAACCTAAGCTAAACTGTAAATAAAAAGAAAAAGGGGGCGCCTGTGTGACTCAGTCGTTAAGCGTCTGCTTTCAGCTCAGGTCATGATCACAGGGTCCTGGGATCTAGCCCCATATCGGGCTCCTTGCTCCACGGGAAGACTGCTTCTCCCTCTCCCACTCCCTCTGCTTGTTGTTCCCTCTCTCGCTGTGTCTCTCTGTCAAATAAATAAATAAAATCTTAAAAAAAAAATAAAAAGAAATAAAAAGAAAAGAGCAAGCTAAACTAAAAGCTAGCAGAAGGAAAGAAATAATAAAATTACAGTGGAGATAAAAGAAGTAGAATATAGAAAAACAATAGAACAAAAGTTGGTTTCTTGAAAACATCAACAAAATTGACAGATTTTTAGCTAGACTAGAGAGAGAGAGAGAACTTACATTAGAAAAGACAGTGGAGGGCGCCTGGATGGCTCAGTCGTTAAGCGTCTGCCTTCGGCTCAGGTCATGATCACAGGGTCCTGGGCTCCAGCCCTGCATCGGCCTCCCTGCTCCGCGGGAAGCCTGCTTCTCCCTCTCCCACTCCCCCTGCTTGTGTTCCCTCTCTTGCTGTGTCTCTCTGTGTCAAATAAATAAATAAAATCTTAAAAAAAAAAAAAGAGAGTGGAAGCATTACTAATATAAAAAAAAAAAAGCAGTCACAAAGGACCACATACTGCATTATTCTATTTATATGAAAAGTCCAGAATAGGCAAATCTATAAAGACAGAAAATAGAACAGTTGCCTAGGGCTGGGGGCAATGGGGGTTGGAGAGTGATGGCTAGGAGGTATCACATTTCTTTTTTTTTTTTTAAAGATTTTATTTATTCATTTGAGACACAGAGATACAGAGAGAGAGAGACAGAGAGAGCATGAGCAGGGAGAGAGGCAGAGGGAGAGGGAGAAGCAGGCTCCTCGCTGAGCCAGGAGCCCGATGTGGGCTTGATCCCAGGACCCTGGGATCTTGACCTGAGCCGAAGAAAGACGCCCAACCATCTGAGCCACCCAGGCGCCCCGGTATCACATTTCTTTTTGAAGTGATGAAAATCTTCTAAAATAGATTGTGGTGATGGACATATACATCTGAATATTCTAAAAGCCATTGAATCATACACTTTAAATAGGTGAAATGTATGGTATATGAATTATATCTTAATAAAACTGTCAGATATTTCTGAACTAAAATGTGTTAAGAAGAGTTTTACACTTTACATTGGAATTTGGGGATGAAATGGTGACAGTTACATCGACCTGAGCAAATGAAGAAATAAAGAGATCTTCGTTACTTTCAGGGACAATACAGTTTTGTACAAGAAAGGACATACTACAGAGTAAACATGACTTAGCTATGAATTGTGATTCAAGAGTAATTATAATGGGAGGGAAAATCTAAGATGTGGTATAGTGGAGGAGGGAATGGGAGAGAGTGAAATCCTTTTCTTTCATTATGGGAATTTAATTAATAGGGTCGAAAATAGAAAAAAAATTGAGATGTAAAATTATAAGTACATTACTTAGATCTATAAATGTAAATGCCATCAGTCTGAAAAAGTGAAATGCCTCTGCAGAAAGGAAATTAGAGAGAGAAGGAGGATAGGGATTCCTGTTTTTCATAAAAAGCCTTTTAGAATTATTTTATTTTTAATATGTGTACATTTAATATTGATTAAAAAAATAAACTTAAGGAATGCTGTAATATGTATACTTAATATATACCTAACCAAAAAATGTTTTAATGAAGAGCAATATATATAGCTAAAATATTTATACTAATATATATACTAATATATAGCATACAGTATATATATATATATGTATATATGTATATATCATCATAGCTAAGGAAGTAGTTTCATTGGTCTTCTCTAACATTTCTATTATTTTTTATGTAAATAGACCATTTCTATCTCTAAGTAAAAGAAAATTAGGCCCCCAGTAATTTGACTCTGCCTCTGACATCATAGCTGGCACTATAAAATATAAAAGAGGCAAAGAAAGGATGAGAAATTAACAAGGAGACTATTGTAGATGGTAATTAATCAAGAAAGCAAAAAATAGAATTTGAATGACTCTACTAATTTAGGAAATGGCATGCTGGGGATAATTGCAGTAGATTGCCCTATGCTGACACCTAATGTTCACAGAGAACTGTTAAGAAATGTTTGACTGTGGACCTGGGTAGAAAGTCAAGTTAGGTCATCCATCATTGTGGGTGTTCTTACTCAGAAGTTCCTTAAAAAAATAAATAAATAAAAAATAGGTCACATACTCAGCTAATACATGTAAGTCATAGCAATTAAACACTAAGAATGGCACTTGTTTGGATGAGTAAGTCTGTTTTTAAAAGTAACTTTTCCACAAGTCAATAATACGAAGTATGTGAAAATGTAAAAATTAATCATTCTACTTAGTTTCACTGAGTGCACAATCAACAATTGGTACACTAGAGATGAATGTGGCAATTAAAACACTTTATAGATAGATTTAGATTTAGATACAGATCTATCTTCCTTACAATATATCAGTAGATCATCTCTGCAGGGAATGGGAAAGTATTCACACAACCTTCTAAGTTGGCTCTGAGACAGCACTAAAAAGCAATACCAGGGGCATTAAGCTTCCATTCAAAGATTTATCCCTGTAGAAAGCCTTTGCACATAGTATCAATATGTTCAATTTATAGCCTACTCAAAACTTATTTATCTTGAAGTGGAAGGTTTGATTTTTTTCATTTCAAGGTAATGTTCTTAATATATACTATTTTCTTAATTTTTTTTTTTTTTTTTTAAAGATTTTATTCGGCAGACAGAGGGAGAGGGTGAGGGAGAGCAGGCTCCCCGCTGAGCAGAGAGCCCCATGTGGGACTCGATCCCAGGACCCTGAGATCATGACCTGAGCCGAAGGCAGACGCTTAACGACTGAGCCACCCAGGCGCCCCTATTTTCTTAATATTAATGAATACTTTGGGTAATCATCAATGCTATATAACAGTAAACAGAATTATTATAGCCCTTTGGTATAGTCATATTTCAAAATATGGAGCCCCTAGATATGTGGCTTATATATAAACCATTTAGTGAAAAAATGGAAAAATATTGTTATGCCTAGGATAATCATTATTTCCAATATTATCTTTTATTTCAGCCCCAAATAACTAAGCCTTCACTCAACAGACACATTTGACATTTATCAGCACATAAAAAGTTGATTAAGGTTAATATATGACTAGGCATTAAAGGAGATAAAAAGGAAGCACAAACCCTCTGGGCTTAAGATATTTAGATGTCTCAGCTCTTGATTAGCACATCAGATAGAGTGCTGCTGGACTCTTACTAAAAAGACATTGTCATCAGTCCTTCTCCCATTTCCATGACAATAATATTAGAGATAGAAAAATTTGAAAAACCTACAAATGCCAGTTTTGTTCAATCTATGTTTCAACATCTGCCTCAATTTTTCCAGTGAGGTTGCAAATACTACTCTCTGCAGTACATTCAGCTGAAATTTAATAAGGTAGAACTATTGGAAAAATTGTTGAATATTCAGATGGGATTAGGAATATATTATATTTTCTCTGTAAGTAAAGATTTAAAGGGAACTCATTACATTGTATTTCTCTTCAGGGGTCTTCTAAAATACAGTTATTGGTACTAGATCATCATTGCAATGTTAATGGAATTTGTTGTTTCTCAGGAGCAAATCTGTGGATCAGGAAACATTACTACTTTTCTACACTTGCACCATATAAAAAGAGATATCATGTGTTAGTTAAAGACTTATATTTGAGTACAGAATTATCTAAAATATATCGACTCCTGAAAGCTTTAGACATATTTAACATTCGGGGCAAATGAATCTCTGTTATAAATGCTACTATTTGAAAAGGCAACGCTGTTTAATAAGAGTATGAGACTGTTGGCTTTTAAATATACAGTTCTTCAAAGAAGAAATATTTTGGAAATAAGGAAAGCTTGTATTTTCAGCAATGACTTACAGGGTGTTGTTTTTTCCTCTTGAACTGAGAACAGCAAGGGTGACTGAGTGCTGTAGGAAAAACCTAATAAAGCCCTGTCTCATAACGAAAACTTTTTCTTAGTTTTCAGATCTTACTTTGCCTAGTTCAATATTTCCCTATCCATCAAAGAATAGCTTTGAATAACCTGATTTATGAGCATTATGGAAGATTATTCTTTTCCTTTTTCCCCTTTTTAATTTACACTAAGAATAGTAAAGGAAATTGCTGTTTAATTCCTCTTAAAAGAAATGTCATTATTTCTTTTCAAAATATTTTATATAGTTTATGACTCAACTATAAATCATCATGCCCAATGAATAGAGGGGCACTATTGTGGATAATCAGGAATAGTTGCAGATCCAAAAATTAAAAAAAAATTTATGTATGAAGTCTGTGTTACTGCGATCATAGATAAGAGGGTGTCACTGATTTTCACTTCTTCAACATCTGAAAAAATCCTACTCTAACCCCATTGAAGGAGCATATTGTTTGGGCAGCTGACCTTCTTCTTGCAGTTAATTGTCCCCTGCTCTATGATTATTTCATAGTACTCTGTAGATTACTTTGTACTACTGTCTAGACTGTAAGCTCTTTCAAATTACTGTCCCTGTTTTACTCTTGTGTGTATTCTTTTTTTTTTTCTAAGATTTTATTTATTTATTTGAGAGAGAGAATGAGATAGAGAGAGAGAGCATGAGGGGGGAGGGTCAGAGGGAGAAGCAGACTCCCTGCTGACAGCAGGGAGCCCGATGCGGGACTCGATCCTGGGACTCCAGGATCATGACCTGAGCCGAAGGCAGTCGCCTAACCAACTGAGCCACCCAGGCGCCCCGTCTTCTAATTAATTGATTCCTTCATTCATCATTATTTGTTGAGTATTTATTACTCAGTCAATATTATATAACATAGTCAGGCACTGAGTATTATATAACACAGTCAGGCACTGTGTTAGGCACGAAAGTGAAAATAGTGTTGAAAATATAATGGTTGCCTTCTTTCCAAAGCTTCAGTCTAATGGAGAAGACAAACATAACATTTATTTGTTTGATTCTTAATAACAACTGATAAGTGTTAAGATGCTATGGTAGATATAAACAAGGGAGATACAAAGCTAGCAAAAGGGTTAAAGCCTGAGCTGACATCTGTAGCATGAGAATAAGTTAACTAATCAAAACGATGGCAGGGGTGAGATGGGGAGAAGCTTTAAGAATTGAGAAAGTGCAGGAAAATCCTATATGGTGAGAGGGAACATGGCTGGCACAAGGGGCTGTTCCTAGAGTAATTAGGACAAAAACAAGTGTCTGGGGCTGAGGAGAAGCTGAAAAGGGAGGTAAAGCCAACCATCTATGGGTCTTGTTGGCCATATTGATGGTCTTGTAACTCTAGCCTCAGAGCAATAATAAATAGATGAGGGGACTAAATGAGATGATGTTTTAATAAGATCTTCATTCTAGATTTTACATATTTTGATGGTCGCAGTATGGAAACCAAATTGGAGCCCAGTAAGAATGGATGGTGGAAGCCAATAAATATAGGTCTCTCAGCCCAGTGCCTACATGATCAATGGATTGTTACCTCATCCCCAAATACATACACAAAAATGTTTATAACCAAATAAGAAGAATCCCAGTGGGGACCAGAGAGGATTGTATTTAGGATTTTTAAAAAATTCCAGCCTAATAAGTGATTCACTGAGATTCTGGAAGTCAAGAGAATTTGGAGAAGTGATAATGGTTGTTAAAAAAGATTATTTAGAGACCATTTAAAATTTAATTTCATTAATAGATGTATAGATATGCACTGTTTTCCATCTTTTAAAAGCTGTTCTGTGTATCCATTTGTTTTATATATAGTGAGACTGAACATACAAATGGACAACAGCAAGACCATATATAATATAGAACTCTGACCCATAGCCTGCAACAACCAGCTGAGGAAACAAATCCATTATGTACAGTAACCAGCCCTTCAGGAACCCAGTCTGCTATCTCTAAGTCAAATTTGTATGAAGTCACCATGATTTCTAGTAACAGTCCAAGAGCCAAATAGTAACAATTAAACAAAAAAGACTAGACTGAATTAGTAACTCAAAGCTTTCATAATTTTTGTCTGACTTTCTACCAACCAGAGAAAGCAAATGTGTACTCCCCCCTACCCTAAGCAATCACATAAAATGCCCCACTTCTAGTTAGCCCATCTACAGCTTCTCCCTGCCAACAGCTTCCACTCAGGATGGAAGCCTTCCCTTCTTTCTACTCCTCTGCCTGCCTTTGAATCTGCCAACCCCATAAGTGATGAGTGATGATGGCTGATTTCCTTGCTATAACTCTGAAAAACTTTTGCTTCTGCTCATTTGGTTGGTCTTCATTTATTTCCACAGTAGACTCTCTATAGTGGAGAGTTCTGTTGTGGAGCTCGGTATCCATTTGCTACTTCTAGCCATATATCCATTTAATTAGGATCTGAGATATTGAATGGAAGAGCTGCTATGTTTTTGAGTTAATGTGTGTGAGTGTGCATGTGTGAGACAGAGAAAGGAAGAAATAGGTAGTAATAAAGAAACAAAGAGAGTGAGCAGGGTATTTAGGAGTGGAAAGTGGTTATATTCATTCAGCTCATTTATATTGAGCATCCACAATATGTCAGGCACCATTTAAGGCCTTTTTGATACAGAGAGGACAAGCCAAAGATCCTTGTCCTCATGGAACTTATATTATAGGAAAGAAAAAGACAATAAACACATAAATTAATAAATAGAGTAAAAAAGTAAATTATACAGCATTTTAGAAGATGGTAAGTACTATTTAAAAAACAAAGGCAAGGTAAAGAGGTTGTCAGGGGCCTGGGTGGAGAGTAAATTAAATAGGTGATCAGAGAAGGCCACATTATGAAGGTGATAGTTAGCAGGAACTTGAGGAAGAGGAAGAGAATGAAGAGTGAAATAAGTAAATTTACTTGAGGGAAAACCTTTTTTAAGCTGAGAAGAGCTAAAACAAGGGCCCAAAAATGGAAAGATGCTGGCTATGTTCAAATAATAGCAAAGAGGTGAATGTAGCTGGGGTTGAGTCAGTAAAGGAGAAGAAAGGACGTGAGGTCAGGAGGTGGTGGCGTTCATATGCGGGAGAAGGATGTTCGGCCATCATAAGAATCTTGGCTTTTTATCTGAGTGAAGTGAGGAGTTGTTGCAGAGTTCTGAGCAGATGAATGGCAGGACAAATTCTAAACAGATTCTCTGCAGCTGCATTGAGAATAGACTAGAGGGGGAAAATATGGCTTTAGAATACAGTTTTGTGTTTACATTTAAGTATTAGTATGTTTAATAATATAAATACACAGCAGCTAAAAACACAACTAGACAATTCTGGAAACACCAATTCCAGAGGTGTTAGGGACCTGGAACTCTTTCTGTTTTCTCTTCTTCTTCACCTTCTCCCTATTCCATCTAACTAGAGATCAGTCCAAGACAAGCTACCCCTTCTCTCTAAGTTTGACTACTCTAGAAATTTAATAAGCCTGGAACAGGATGTATGGCCTCAAATAAACTTATAGTAAGACAAAACATTCTAATAACATCCCTTAAATTCAAATCCCAATTTACAGATCACATGATGCCTGCATCCCCTGTACAATTTTCAGTCTAAGTGACAATTATATCCAATATCATTCTACCATAAATAATTGAGCAAGATGCACTGGGAGAGAGTAGGAATCATTAGAGGAAATTAAAGTATATACATTCTGAGGCAATTATGATAACTGCTAATTTTTAAGAGAAGAAAACTAGAACTGGAATAAATGTAATTTAAATCTTAACATTAATATTGAACTTGCTCCCTCAGAATCTTGCCCATGGTCTATGTCAGAAAATCCCTGTAGTTTGATGTTAAAGTGATGCTAAAAAGTAAGGTTTTGGACTGATACAAAAAGAAAAACACATGCAGAGAAAACTGGCTTGTGCCATAAAAACAAAAACAAAAACAGAAAATGTGTGGTTCAGAGGAATTTATTACTTAAAAATTCAATCTGTTTTCTGACTAATCATGTGAAGACAAATTTGAGATGGAGGAATGTAAAATACCTTACATTTGACATCGATATACTATTCTGCCTCTGTATTTTCATTGAAGAGAAAAATGTAGGAATCCCAAAAGAATGCATGTCCAGTTAACCTGGTTATGGCCCATTGACAAGGCATTCCTTTCCAACCATAAATATTTTCTGATGGTTGAGAGATATTCCAAGAGTATAACTCATTTAGATATTCCAGTTAAATGAACAAAGACCTATCTTCACTACTTTTTTTGAAGCCAATTATCAATACATTTGCAGAATATAAAATTGCCACTATCATTTTTTGTTTTTTCACATCTGCACATTTAGCAGCACTAAAATTATTTACTTAAATTTCAGATAATCATGAATTTCAACTAAAAACCATATAAAAATTAAAATAGATGTTATAAATAACCCTCTGCCCATTAAACTCATGCAATATATAAGGAAAAACAAAGTAAACTCCAGGGGACTAAAAATAGCCCGTGTTGAAATTATTGTTTAAAATAATTTAATTTTAAAATAGACTTTGCAAATCTTTTTTTCTTTCCATCTTTGTTTTAAGACCTTTTATTGGAAATTGTATTAAATACACAACTGGGGACTCTTAAGGCACCCTTCAAAGAATCAAAAATTATTTCCCATTATATGGCAAATATCTATTTTTATGTCTTTTTTTATTAATCTGTTATTGACCATAGCATATGGCCCCCCAAATGAAAGCTATATTCATAAATAGCTTGTGTGGCCATGAACTGTTTTTGCCAGTCTTTGAAACCACTATTTTGGGTGTTTCTTTCTCTTAGAAGTTATATCACCACCAATACACAGTATGACACATCTTTTTTTGTTTGTTTGTTTTTGTTTTAAGGTTTTATTTATTTATTTGACAGAGAGAGACACAGTGAGAGAGGGAACACAAGCAGAGGGAATGGGAGAGGGAGAAGCAGGCTTCCCTTGGAGCAGGGAGCCTGATATGGGGCTCGATCCCAGGACCCTGGGATCATGGCCTGAGCCGAAGGCAGATACTTAATGACTGAGCCACCCAGGCACCCTATGACACATCTTTTGTAGCTGAGAATACAGATACAAAAATTAATGAGTAGGGGGGTGCCTGGGTGGCTCAGTCGGATGAGCGACTGACTCTTGGGACTGACCTCAGATTTGGGCTGGGGTCATGATCTCAGGGTGGCAAGATCGAACCTGTGTCAGGCTCTGTGCTCAGCAGGGAGTCTGCTTGAGATTCTCTCCCTCTGCCCCTCCCCCCACTCTCAAGTGTGCCTGCGCTCTCTTTCTCTCAAATAAATAAATAAATCTTTTTAAAAAAAATTAGTAAGTATATAATAAGCATATAGTATAGTGGAGGGCATATGGAATATGGCATCAGTGTACCGGGGTTCACGTCCCACTTTGTTCAGTTTCAAGAAGCTGTTTACTTCTGAAAAATCAGTTAACTTTCAGAGCTTTGGTTTTCTCATCTGTAAAGTGATGATAGTGAAAATGATCTCATAGTATTGATGGGAGTGAAAATGTTGTATAAGGTGAACCAGTCTATAGAAATTCTCATTACTATAGTGATGTGCCTATCTGATATGTAAACAACTAAATTAAAGCACAAATCCTCTTTATGTTCTACTGAAAGAATGTATCTTATTGATGGTCTAAAACTGATAATCTTTTGCAGGTTTGATTTATTTATTATTAATTGATTGGCAAAAGGTAGGTAATAAAGATGAGAAAAACTATGTGGTTTTCCTTTTAGTGTTTAGCCAACAGATAACTGGAAACAGGTGTGCCTTCAGCCTTTTACAATATGAATGTGAGGCAGTGGGAGAAACTTTTCTGTGCTGTTTCATTTACTGTTATAAGCAACCTACCCACAGTTGTTGACCTATATATCTCAGTGTGATGTATACAACATTTCTGTAGAATATCAGATTGAGATAAAATTCATTTAGCCAAGAAAAAAGAATTTAATTAAGATCAAGAGAGCTTCCTTCAGTCCCTAGAGTCCTTAATGGGAGCACTCCATTGCCAGTCATTGTCTCATGGAGGTGAGGTCTAACAACATCCAGAACATACCTCAGTACTTGCCACTGTATTATCCTTGCTTATTATGAGCCTATACCACTGTTGTGAAAGACTATAATAATTGAGTGCTTCTGTTTAGGGAAACATTTATTCTGAGTTCTTTTAGGTTTTGAGACAAGCACAGCATCAAAAAATCTTGTCATTACTGGGTGGGAAAGGGAATAAGAATCAGTGCCCAAGTAATCCTGAATAGCATGTCTTCTTCCAGGTTCTCAGCCTATTTTCTCCAGTATGTATGCATATTCTTACATGCATTGGTTGTGCAAACATTTGCTTGTTTAAATCTCTGTGTATATAACCTTAATGATGTCAAATATGTCACTATTGGCTATGAGCTTTAATGAAAACATTTTCATCTAATCTCATTTCCTTCCTATATATACATAATCTATTTTGATGGATCCTAGTAGTTGACTTGAGGTTCAGTAAAAAGCATAATTTACTAGATTAGACCACAAATACATATGAATACCTAAATCATCTCTCAACCATTTACAAAAATGGAAGTCTATAATGATATGAAAATACAAAAGTAATTTATTTTTGGGTTTGGAACCCACTTTTTTTACTTAATGTGCAAATATACATTTTTTTAAAAGACTGAGATGTCATAGTACTTTATTTCAAACTTATTTTTAAAAAGTAACTATGAAGACCTAATTCAGAGAAAACTTGGGATGGAGCTCAAGTGCCACACTCTGATGCTGGACATGGACCAAGTCCCCTGACAGGATATAGCATCTCATTGTGGAGAGGAAGGGAGCAAAGTGCACATATTAAGTCAGTGCAGTCACAGTGCTCACCATCCTCGTGAGGCAGACACTAGTGCAGGCATGAGTGAGGAACAAGACATCAAGTGGGGAAAGAGAGGTGGCATTCCTGTGAACTCTACCTCTTTACATAGATAAATTATTCAGGATTCTTGGGTTAGTCAACAAAGAAGTCTTCCCAAAACAAGTTTACCTGCTGATCCAAGCAAGTAGATAGAAAAATGCACTTAGATTAAGAGGTGAAAATTGAAAGGGTATATTCATTATCACTCTTCATAAAGATACTATATATATATATATATATATATATATATATATATATATAATAAATATCCCTCTGTAAATTTACTATGTTTGGAGTTCCAACTTTAGCAGGTTTGGTGATGGAATGTCAATAAAGCTAATTAAAGATTTCCATAAACCACGGAAGTGAAAGGGACTTGGAAGAATCATCTGTTGACATTTAAATATCTACTGTGCAAAGGGAAAAGCAAGATTTGCATCCAACAATGCCACCTGGTTAATCCAGCAGTTTTTATAACCTGGCAAATTGTTTTTATGCAATAGTGCGTTTTTATGAAATTAGCTGCCTATTGTCAGTGTTCTAATCAACATTTTTCTCATCTCCCTTGCACTGGAGTAGCTCCATTGTAACAGATGTTTCTCTCTTTAGTGCAGAGGTAAAACTGCATGTATCTTGACATAGGCGGGCAACACTTGGCTTTGGAACATTAAGTCTTCCATCAGGTTATTCCCTCAGTTTCAGTCATTGGCTTAAATAGGACTGTTTCTTCCAAGCTCAACAACATGGTATCCAAACACTATTTCTCCATTAGTCACCTGGATCCACACTCCAAAATGCAATTCAGACTTGGAAACAAGTGTGTATCCATGACCTTTTAGGTCTAACATGGTCTGGTGGAAAGCATATTGGAAGAGTGTTAGTCTCACCAACTCACTTGGTGACCTTTGACAAATTACTTGACCCCAATGTGCTTCATTTTCCTTTCTACCCAGAGAACAGGAGGAAAAAATATATAGCTTCCTTCCCTATCTTTCAGGATTTTGTAAGGTTAAAATGAAATAACTGTTATCTACATTTAAATGTAGATGCTGAAATGTCCTCCCTTTCTGTGCTGGTAGAAACATGTCACCACATTTATAAGACAAAATGTTGAAAATGGGTTTAGTAGAAACACAATTTACTCCACTTTTATTCCCTGGAACACATTTATTCCAGTAAATAATGATGCCTGGTATGTTTTAAAATGGTAAAAGCACAAGATTCAAAATTCAGAACTGGATTGAAGTCCTGACATAGCTACTTAAAAGGTCTCTGCTTCATTTCCAGAGACTTTGCCAATACCTAGCTCCATACATGTGGGCTTAGTAATGCCCTTCCGTCTTATACTTAGCACAATCCAATTTAAGAGACAATCTTGGCTGAGATGTGGAACAGTCTAACAGCCAAAAGCAGATTCTTATTCCTCAAATCCAGTGACTCACAGACATCTGCTGGGCTCCTACATTGTTCAGTTTGTCTACCTCCTTGCAAATGAGGTCTAGTAAATAGCATTACCAGTTATCATAGCCAGGGCAGATATGCTTCAAGTCACAGTGCTTCTAAACTTGAACCAACCCTCTGAATGAGTACTACAGTTTCCATCTAATGAAACTTCAACTCTGGCATAGTTTCTAAAATACAATAGCAATCAACATTTGTGAATGATAATGGGACTCTCTACCCTGTTTTTTTTTTTTTTTTTTTTTTTTCTGTCTTCCTCCCTAAAACTGACTCCTTTCCCTCATAAATTAGGGTCTGAGTTCCTAACTTACAGGATGTATCCTTTAAATGACACCCATTCATTCGTCTGATAACTGTTCCTGAATTCTCTAAAGTTGTACTCCAAATTCTAAATGGAAATATTTGTATTTTTAGACTATTTCCGGAGTCCTAATTTTAACTTTCAGGTCATCTGGACACCAATGGCCTGATCACTGGAGACTCTGGGGTAAAATTTTACATCTAGATCAGTTCCCTTGTTTCTATTCCATTGTGACATGTGAATCTTCTAGAAAGCAGAAACTTCTCCCAGGCATTCAAAAATAGGTATTGATTATCCACTATGAGTCAATCATAGTGTCTGGATGGCATTATAATGAATTAACATTTATTTAATATGTGTTATGTATTAGGAGGATTATTCTCAGGGTTTTTTTTTTTTTTTTTCATCCTCACAACAACTGCATGAGTAGGTATTATTCCAATTTCTATTTTACAGACAAGGGGCTTGAGGCACAGGGAGGTTAAATTATTTGCCAAAGGTTACATACCTAGTTAGTGGTAGGGCTAGGATCTGAATGTGGGCAGGCTGATTTCAGAACCCATGTTCTTAAGCACTATGCTATACTGAGACCAGGGGGGTGATTATAGATTGTTTCCTGAGAAGAGGTGATGTTTGATAAGGGATTTCAAGAGTAAGTAGAAATGGCCCAAGCAATAAATTGGAGAAAGAACATTCCCAGAAGACAAGACCATGTGCAGAGATATGGGAGTATGAGAATACGTAACTGGTTTAGGAAGTATGAGAAGTTTAGCATACAGCAAAGGTATGGATTGAAGGAGCAATGACATAACTCTAGAAAGATGAGAAGGAGCGGGAAGAGTCATGCCTAATGTCTTAGGTGTTTGGATTTCATCCTGTTGTAAATGAGGAAGGACCAAAGAGTTCCAGCAAAGGAGTGACATAGACAGTACCACTCTTAGACATGGGCAAGATGGATCGCTAACCTGGAGCAACACGTATTACAAACATACACAAATTTTATTTTAAAATATATGGACCTTCTAGTAGAGTCATCAACTCATCCTAATTTGCCTGGAACTTTCTCATTTCAGCACTGAAATTCCTATATCCCAGGAATTCCCCTCTGTTCCGGGCAAATCAGAAAGTTTGGTCACCTTAACTTCTGTTATTTGTAATCTGAACTGAACTTCTACTCTTGTGACTACACCCATTCAGGCTCCAGGAAAGTGCTTCTTTACATATTTTTTTTCCCACACATTCTCAAAATGAAAGGTGACCACATCTAAAAGCCATGGAGGATTATAGGTTGTGCTATTATTAATGTTGTAGGTAGACACTACTTTGAAGTATGACCAGAATTGGAGCTGTAAAAATATTTAGGTAAAAAAAAAAGCAAATTTTCATCAACTTGTCAAATCCTTCCCTTCAGGTATCATAAATATAATGAATACTTGGAATTATTTTGTTGCTTTCCAGTTGTGCTAAGCATCCATTTTCTTGCTTATTGTATTTCAATTCAAGGTATGGAAGTACTCACAAAATAATATGATATATGCAATAGTTGCATATAGCAACAGAGGAGCATTTTGCATTATTAAGCAATTTATAACTTTTAAAATTGGCTAAGAAGTAAGTGATACACCATAAAAGAGGTATGCATGTGATACAAAGTTTTATATTAATGTGTAGATATTGCTTTAAAAGAAGGCAAAAATGTGATATGATTAATATTTATAAAATAAAATTAAGATTTTTGTAATAGTTACTGCAATAATAATAATTTATCATGTGTAATCCCACTTCAGAGTTTGAATATTATATGCAAAATTCATTGTTCATCTCTGATTTAAGTATTTCTTTCAGAATTTTATTGACAGTTCCAGTTGCTATTGTTTCAGGAGAGAAATTTCTCCAATCATTAATAAAAAGCTATTTAAGAGCTATAGCAATTCAAAGGAAGCTTTCTAATTTGGTATTACTATCAATAGCACACAAATTATGAGAAAATCCTGCTAATAATATAATTTGTGATTTTGCCAAAATAAAGTCAAGAAACATAAAATTTATTGAAAAAAATATACAATAATTTTGTATGCTTTTATTTCTTACATAAAAATTATCATCCCAACATCAGAAAACCTAGACACAGGCAGTAATGATTCATTCAGTTTTCTGATAATCTGCCAAACATTAGATAGAAAAAATAGCTTTGAACTATATATTGTGATTTTGTTGCAATGAAAGCATATTTTTTAAGGTAGGAGGATATAGTTTATTCTATTTAACATTTTGTTATAGTTGTCAATCACTTTTAAATATTTAGACATGTAGTATGTGAGCCCCCATTTGCACTCTTGTTCCGAACCTAATACTGTTAGCAGCAGGTCTGAGCACAGGTGATTAGATATGTAATATGGAAAGGTTATCTGCCAACAGTTTAAATCCTGGATTAGAGGAGAATTAAACAAAAGGTAGAGAGATCAATTAAGAAGAATTTTTAGCAATCCCAAGCTCCTGGAAGACATTGAGATTTCTGGCTTGTATGCGAGAAATATATGTATGTGTATATTTATATATGTGACTAGAATTTAGAAGAGAGATCTGAGCTCTACATTTACAATTCTGTGTCATTAAAATTAGTAAGGATCAGTTTCACAAAGAAGAATGTGTGTAGTATAGACTATAATATGTCAGAAACAAGGAAAGAGCTGGTTTTAAGAGAAGGGGAGTTAACCGATGTCAAATGCTGTAAAATATCAGAAAAAAAATTAAGAATTAAAAATTGCCAGTGAAGAGCATTGAGAACAGAAAAAAAATTGCCAGTGGCTGAGACATAAATAGAAGATAAGTAATTGGAAACTGTGAGATTAGACTGCTTTTCCCAGAAGTTTGGCAGTGGAGGGAAAAAGGTTTTCTACTGAATGTAATTGTGACAATATGGCAGTGTTTGTGAGAAGCAAGAGTTCAAGAAAGATATGTTGTTGGGGCATCTGGGTGGCTCAGTCAGTTAAGCATCCAACTCTTGATTTCGGGGCAGGTCATGATCTCAGGATCGTGAGATCGAGCCCCACATAGGGGGAGCTCTCAATGAGTCTGCTGGAGATTCTTTCTCTCCCTCTCCCTCTGCCCCTCCCCCTATGCATGTGCATGCTTCTTGTTTTCAAGGCTGTAGTGGTGAAGGATGTTTATATTCTGAGTGGAAAGAGATAAAAGGTGAGGCTGAAGACATAGGGGAGAGAGTGTTGATGAACAGTGGCATAAGAGAAGAGTGGATCCAGAGCACATATAGAGGGACTCACCTATGATAGAAGAAAAACTATTCTATGAAATTGGAGAGAAGGAGAATGAATTGATGTGAACATTTGCTTAAGTAGAAATTTTTTTGGTTGCAAGTAACTGCAACCCATTCAAACTAGTTTAAACAAAGGGGGCTGGAGGGTGATAGAAGCTTCAGAGGTATCTGCTAGAATCTCAAAGCAGGAGACCCACCTCACTAGGGACTGGAAAGAGAAATCAGAATCTCATCAAGAACCAAAATCACTCTTTTCAGGATTGTAGTTCTCTCATCTCTGCTTCCTTTGGTATCTCTGCTTCAATGTTACTTTCTCTGCCTTTCTGTGTGCATATGGCTCCTGAATTTACATATGGCAGTTCAAACATTCATCCAAGACTGCCTATGATCTCTGAAACCAAATTTCAAATTCCCAGAAAAGATAATCTAATTGGCCCAACTTGAGTTATACGCTGATACAGTCATCTGTGGTCAGGGAACAGTAAGAGTTGTGTTATTGAACAAAAAGAACCCCTCAGCAACAAAGAACCCATCTCTGCAAGCTCTGAGCCTGCACGAGAAACTCCTATTCTTGACTCAAATTATTTATTACCAGGTAGATGAGTTTATTAGTGAGGGAAGGCCAAGAATTGAAAGAATTCCTGTCAGCCTTTACTTAGTTATTGAGTTAGGAGGCAGAATTTTCTGCTTAGTGTGATTGTGGCAGTGTTATACAAAAGAATTTTAATGAGAGTAATGAAGGTTAAAAGTGGCTCTTTTGAGAAATGGAAGCTGGATTTCTATTGTGGCCTAAGAAATTTCAGTAAGACAGCATTGGGTTTCCAGCTGAGACTAAAGACCATGAATCTATCCTGATGCCAATTCAAATTATTGTCTGTATAGAAATTCTTGGCAGACAGGGTGTAAGAGAGAGGCTGAATAAGTAGACTAATTCAGAGTTAGAAAGTTTTCAGGGGGTAATACAGAATTTTAAGTTTGTTTAGAAGAAAAATAGACAAGGCAGTGAGATATTAGCAATCTAGTGGTTTATGTAATGAGGGTTTAGGGGACTGAAAGAGGGAGAGAGAGAGAGAGAAGAAGAAAGTGGGGAGAAGAGAGGAAATCATGAACTAAGTATCTCCAAAAGGTAAAAGATGTGTAAGCATAAAAATGTGAAAGAGCTTGGTGGAAGTTGTGGTAGAGTATATTTTGGAATGTTGGCTAATTCTTAGCAGTGACCAGTTCCAAGTTATGACAATGCGTGTGGTTGGCTACAGTAGAATTGAGGTGCAGGTGATTGACATTAAGAAAGGCAATAAATTGTGATACAAGAATACTGGATAGATCGGCATAGATATTGAAGCTAACTTGGATGATAGTGTATTTAGAGGTGAAAGAAGACGAGCCAGGTACAACCAATAGCATCTGACCCGGAAGCCTTAGATCCCAGCATTGAGATGGAAGATAGAACAGCAGAACACCAAAAACCGAAAGAAGACATTTTTCTATGAGTGGGTTGGAATACTGTCTTTGGAGGAAAGAAGTAGAATTCTAACACTCTTTCCTCCTAGCGTGCAAAGTACAGAATTTTGGACAATAAGTAAATCCCCATTTAAAAATATAATAGGGGAAGCAGAATTCTTCACATGGTCAGATTTTGACCTTAACAAAAGACTGAACTGGTTTAGAATAGTTGGTTTCTTTATCATGAAATTAAATTATATCTGGCTCAGATGGAAGGGGATCAAATCAGGAAATTGTTAGGAGGTGGAAAGAGTATCAATAATAATGAAACTTAGTGTTTTACATCCTTCCTATCACCCAGATACTTGCAAGAATCATAAATGTAATGTTATCTCATTTTAAATCATCACAAGAACCCATGGAGTATATACTATTTTGCCTGTTTTACAGATAAGAGAAGAGAGGCGCAAAAGGGTTAAGCAACTTGCCCAAACTTGTGAAGGCAGTTAGAGGCAAAACCAATGATTCAAGCCAGAAAGTCTGGTACCTGAGCATACTCTTAACCGCTATGTTATAATGATGGAAAGATGCAGGTCAGGAGAGAGAAGATGATGACAAATTTAGGAACTCAGTTATGCAAGCAAGATAAAGACCGGAAGGACTTGCGTTTTGGCTTGCAATTTGTTACTGCACAAGATTACAGCAGTACCAGGCATAGCAGGTTTATGTGGTTTAAATGTTCCCCAACAAATGTCAATGCCAGTTTAAGAGGTGCAACTGCACCTCCAAATGTGCAGGCTGCAGACTTTACTCAGGATTTCATAGAAACCTTTGGTGAGCAGGTGTTCTATACTTCAGAGGGGAAGGGGTAGGGAAGCCTAATTCTAGTCCAAGTATGTAAGTGGCACAATTAGTTGCTTAAGGAACCTTTACCCTCTTTTAAAGAGAGGCTCTGATCCCTTCTCCAAAGATGAGTTTAAATATTGAAACACCTTTGAAAGAACTCTAGTCTAGTTGTGCATCTAACTAGTCAACTTACCTTTCCTGCTCTTCCTTTCCTTAAATAGCTGCCAGGTTTTAAATCTCATGATATGACCCTAGACTGGTTAAATCACATGATCTCTGTGAACATTAGTGCCCTCACTTGTAAAATACAAATAGATAATATAAACATCAGAGTCATAAGGGAAAATCTCAAAACATGTGTATGAAGATTATTGGAAAACTCAAAAGCACTAAATGAATAAATGTTGCTCCTGTTAATAAATAATAATATCTTTCACATTTGGAGTGCTTGTGATATATCCAGCATTTTATTGTTATTTATACTTATTATCTCATTAAATCCTCATAACAATCTTTTGACATGAATATGACAGTACATCTACTTTATATGTGGAGAAAAGTGTGCTTAAATGACAAACATTAAGTCATGGAGGTGGGATTCAAATCCAATTTGACTTCAAGGTAATGTTCTTAATATATACTATTCTCTTAATATTAATGAATACTTTGGGTAATCATCAGTGCTACATAACAGTAAGCAGAATTATTATAGCCCTTTGGTATAGTCATATTTCAAAATATGGAGCCCCTAGATATGTGGCTTATATATAAACCATTTAGTGAAAAAATGGAAAAATATTGTTACACCTAGGATAATCATTATTTCCAATATTATCTTTTATTTCAGCCCCAAATAACTAAGCCTTCACTCAACAGACACATTTGGAGTTGCGTATTGTGTGACTATAGGTGTCAGCCCAAGACAGTTTTGATTTGTGCTATTGCCATGGCATACTCAATACTTTTTACTCTCATTTGGACAATGAATGATATGAACACCCTACTTTAATGTTTCTCACTAAACCTAGAAGCTGGATCCTACCGTTGCTGCTACCAGTGACAGACTCTGCTTGCACTCATACAAATATCGCAGTCTCAAAGTCAATCTTTGAGATAGCCATCCTCTGAATGTGATGAAACATTTACAAAGTGTTTCCTGTATTCTACAACTCTTCTAGTAGGTACCTAGGTTAATTTACACCAGAAAAAAGTCAGAAACCATAAATTATAAAGAACTCTAATTCACATCCCTATATTCTTATATAAATATGATTTAAATGTAGTATATTTTTATTCAAATGTCATTACCGTAAATTTTGTACTACATAGTTAATATGGAGTTACCTATGGTAACCTATCCCTAGTGATACATTTTATAAAATAAAATCTTATATTTTTAAAATTTTCACAATCAGAAAATTACTCTTTGTTTGACTTTATACTGAATTTTGAACTTTCCCTTGGCATTGTTCTTTACATGGTGATATTGTAATCCCTCTTGCCTAAGTCAATACAGTTCTTATCTTGTAACACTTAAAGTTTCATCATGTCACTTTAAAGATAGTATTATCTTTTCTTATTCTATTATTTTCATATATTTTAAATATATTGATATAAGGTTTTTAAAAGTAGAACTCAAGATAATTAACAAAAAAATGAAACACATAATTTGAATTTTGCTTGTTTTTTGAAGACTTTCCAGTCAAAAAGAGCTTACTCAATTCCTCAGGTTAAAAAGATTCAGTTAGAATAATCTTTTTTGTCAATGTGGAAGAATGTAGATCAAGGGCCTTCAACAACACTGTCTGCTCCAGACAGAAAACAATAGCAAGCAAATTAAGAGCAGCTGTTTAGATAAAGTAACTTTGAACTGCTTAAATATAGATAAATTCATAAGAAAAAGTAAAATAATATTTACCAATTATTATATTTGGTTCAATTAGGAAATTTTTCTTTTCTATTCTTACTTTGTCTCTTCGACATATTGGTAAAAACTGCTGTAAAGGTGTAATTTTACATAGTGACAAGGTCACTGGTTTTACTCTTGCTGCTGCCATCTACTCTACATTTTTTAAAAAGTTAACAGTGATGATAGGATGGATGGATTTTGGAAATCATTTCTGAAAATCTATAGAAAAAAATAAGAAATTATATTATCAATGCCATGTATCCAAGTACATACAGTATTATTTGTCCCATGATTTATAGTGGGGGCTTCTGGCTTTGATTTTAATTTGAAATATTTTAGGTTAATATACACTTCCTCATATTAGACCACATTGAGCTTAGAAGCTCCATAAAACGTAATTAACAGCCGCCTGGGTGGCTCAGTTGGTTGATTTTGGAAAACAAAATACCTTTTTTCTGAGTTTGATACACAGAGCTTTCCAGTAGAGGGCTCCACAAGACTGAAGGATGTTACATTCCACAGATAAGAGGAGGTTCCTCTTATGAAGCCATTTTATGATTATGCCCAACATAGTAAACAATATTTTGAAACTCCACCCATAGCATTTTCTACAACCCCCTACAGTCTCAATAGACTTTTTAAAATGGTAATCCAGTACTGATTACAATGGGATCATTAGTTTGATTTTGACACTTTAAGATATATGTAAACTAGCTGGCTTCTCTAGACTCTTGTCTGATGATACAAAGCAATCTACTGTCTGAACTGCAGGACGCATGTGGACAAAAGAAGCTGTTTCCTTGGAAACGACTATGTGAAAGCTCTTGGAACATCTCCTCCCCAGGAGTTAATTTGTTTCAGATGGAGAAAGGTGATTACTTATGAGTCAGAGAGAGAAAGAGAGAGAGAAGCTTATAGGGCTTTTTTTCCCCTATCATCACTGTTAACTTTTTAAAAAATGTAGAGTAGATGGCAGCAGCAAGAGTAAAACCAATGACCTTGTCACTATGTAAAATTATACCTTTACAGCAGTTTTTACCAATATGTCGAAGAGACAAAGTAAGAATAGAAAAGGAAAATTTCCTAATTGAACCAAAGTAGTCCACAGTGTGCTGCCCACCCTTCCCAATTTCCCAACTTGCTGGAAATTGTCCAATGCTCTGCTTCACTTAAATGTCGATCATTATAAAGTTCAGATGTTTACCACTTGGGTAGAATTACCTATAAAAGATAATGACCTCATTTAATAAAGATGGAATTTCTGACTCCTTGGTTTTCCAGTTTTCTCCAGTTTAATCCTGCTAAATTAGTATTTTGCTTGACTCTTTGTCTTCTTTGTCCCTTCTGGCATGGATTCATCAGGAAGTGTATTGTATTAAGGCCTATTGAAACTTCCTCAATTTTGAACACATGGTAGTAGGTCTTCAGCAAGGGTCTGCTAGTTGATTGATTAATTGTTGGCATCCTGGCCATGGCTGGAGTTATGGTTTGGAGCTATAGAACTGAATAAAGCAAATCAGTTCAAATGTGGAAAAAACTTAGGACTTACCCTTTGGTATCACTTTTCTAGAACTAAGTTAACCAGACAACCAATTGCAGCACAAATTAAGAGGACTCACCAAAAATAAAGCACACTAAATAAATAACTTCAGTAGGTAAGTTGACTAAGAACAGTTATTGTGTTAATTACGTTTTTTTTTTTTTTAAGATTTTATTTATTTATTTGAGAGAGCGAGCATGAGAGGGGGGAGGGTCAGAGGGAGAAGCAGACTCCCCGCCAAGCAGGGAGCCCGATGCGGGACTTGATCCCGAGACTCCAGGA
The DNA here is from genome assembly GCF_004348235.1 of Phoca vitulina. NCBI lineage: Eukaryota > Metazoa > Chordata > Mammalia > Carnivora > Phocidae > Phoca > Phoca vitulina. Next base: position 25,151,511 of record NW_022589728.1, read on the forward strand.
TCATGACCTGAGCCGAAGGCAGTCGCCCAACCAACTGAGCCACCCAGGTGGCCCTGTGTTAATTACGTTTTTTGGAGCTTCTAAGCTCAATGTGGTCTAATATGAGGAAGTGTATATTAACCTAAAATATTTCAAATTAAAATCAAAGCCAGAAGCCCCCACTATAAATCATGGGACAAATAATACTGTATGTACTTGGATACATGGCATTGATAATATTATTTCTTATCTTTTTCTATAGATTTTCAGAAATGTAAATTCACATTTTCTGTAAGTTTGTAGATTTACAAGGAAAAAGAAGGTTTAATAAAACCCTTTCCTTGTGGGGCGCCTGGGTGGCTCAGGTGGTTAAGTGTTTGCCTTTGGGCTCAGGTCATGATCTTGGGTCTGGGGATTGAGCCCCGTGTCAGACTCTCTCTCAGCAGGGAGCCGGCTTCTCTCTCTCTCTCTCTGTGCTCTCTCTCAAGTAAGTAAATAAAATCTTTAAAAAAAAAAAAACCTTTACTTGCTATTCAACTGTATTGTCATGTAAGAATCTTAAAGAATTCCCACAAAAATGAAGGAAATATTAATTCTTGGGGATGTTGACCAACATCATTCAGCTATTCTCAATCTCATGTCTTCAAGTTCTTATAAGATGCTCTAAGCCAATAAATGAAAAATATTATACAGATAAATTATCATCAGATACACTAAATATCAATTAGTTCTACTCATTTGAGCAAATATAGTTATTATTAGGGAGTGTTACACTTTTTTTATGACAGTAATGGAATTTTTAACTATCACCAAGTTCCATAGAAAACTACTTGATTACCACAAATATATAGATGCACTGACCTTCACAAGAGAAAGACAAAAAGCACAATTCCATTTGGCCTCTTTTTCTAAATATGTAATGTTGAGTAGCATAAACATGTACTTATGTATCATCCAACCAACAATCATGTTAGGATATATTTAAGTAAATAGAATATCTATCTATACTATTATGTTAGCTTGGGCTCTGGGGAAAAAAAAATGATATCATCAACTAGGTAGCTTAAATAGCAATTTATTTCTCCCAATTCTGGAGGCTGGGAGGTCCAAGGTTGTGGGACTGGCAGATCCCATGTCTGATGAGGGCACTCTTTCTGGCTTACAGATGAACATTTTGCTGCGTCCTCACAGGGCAGAGAAAGAGAAAGAGTTCTGGTCTCTTCCTCTCCTTATAAAGGCACTAATCCCATTATGGGGGCTCTACCCTCATTATCTCATCTAAACCTAATTACCTGCCAAAGATCCCACTTCCAAATACTATCACATTGGGTATTAGGGCTTCAACATATGAAGTGGGGTGGGGGACACATAACATTCAGTCCATAGTAGTTATTTAATATCTTATCCCTTCCTTTCAAGACAAGTAAGAATTGAAATCTCTGTGTTTAGGGGATTATAAAACACTCTTGAGCAGGGGTAGAATTCATAATTCTGAGGAGGCCACTTTTTGAAAAAGCACTCTGAATGATGAGCCTAAGAAGATACTTTCCTTTTTTCCAGAGTCATCTTTTAAAAGAGAGATGGATTTTTATATAAAATTTCATAAGAAAGAAGTACCATTGTGTTGCATAATGATACAAATATGGAACCCATCATAAAAAGGAATATTCTTCCAAAATATAAGACAGGAAAATATTTCTCTTCCTTCTTATAGGTTTATACTGTGGTATCTTAGAAAAATTAAGGTGTGCCTCTGGGTTTTGTGTATGTGTATGCATAAGAAAAAGAATTAACAGTGAAATAGTGAGACTTTCAGAAAAAAATGGATAAAGTTATATCCTCACATACTCATTCATTCAACAATAGTTATTGTTTGCTTATGCTACATATTGTTTTAAAAGATTAGATACATTACTAAACAGGTTAATATCCCAGACTTTGTTTTGCTTATATGCAGATGGGAAATCTTACCCGGGGATTGGACTTGGGGTGCTATTTATCACATCTCAATTGTTGGCAGGTACTAAGAGTGTCAGTAACAAAACTGGACAGTTCCTGACCTTGGAATGCTAACTCTGAGAACTTGGTTTGGCCTGCTCAGATCAGCACTCCATCTTTGACTACCCCCCTGCCTCACTATGACTACCATTGTCATGGGGCTATTCTTGACTTAGTAAGGCATGTGTGTAGAAATGTACTGCTAAACAGTCCTATGTCCTTTGGTCTTCCTGGCGGGGTAAGGGGAAGAAGAGAGTTGGATTAAGATCGAAGCCAAATCCCGTGAGTGGGATGTGGATTATCATAGTACCAAGGGGAACATGAGTTCATGAGTTCCAATCCCAGACCAGCCATAAGTGAAGTAAACAGTGAAATAGGAAGTGCTAACAACTCAAGAGCAGCAGCTATCAAGTGGATAATGCTAAAGTGGACTGAAAACAATCCCAGTCGTTTCCCAACAAATACATGATAGTAAAGTGACTCTTACATGGTAGCACTCCTGCTATTGTAATTGCTACAAGTCACTGCATGCCCTTTTCACAAGTGAATATACAGTTAAGCATCCCCTTTTATGGAAGTCATCATTCTATTTAGAAACTTGAAGTGACCTGTTAAAAATGTAAGCTCCATGTGGGTAAGAATTATATTCATCTTATTTACTGTTACGCCCCCAACACCTAGAATGCTGCTTTGCCTGTAGAAGGTAGGAGATGCAGGTTTGTTAAGTAAGTAAATAAGTCCACAGCTGATGCTTTTATTTATTTGCCATAAAGAAGGACCTAAAATCTAAGTAATTGTTTTGAAAAGATACTTACTTTTCAAAATACCGTGTAGCAAGTAGTACAGTTACTTAGGTTCATTTATAACTGGTTTGTTTTGAAAAGCACAATAAAAAATAAAGAAAAAAAGAAAAAAAGAAAAGCACAATAAAAATTAGCTATAACACACATGCAAATTCCATATCAAAATGTAGGGATTATATGGCAGCTTTTCTGAAATTTATTTTTGAATGGATGAGAAGTAAGTTTGATTACAGTTTTTGCCCTAAAACACTGGCTTTTGATCTCCTATTTGTATAAGAACTTACCTGCATCTACGATGATACCAAATGCTTTCTTCTACTAATGCCCTGTTTTCTCTGGCTCTTTTATGCTTTTTCATTCATGTATAAATGTGGGCCTTTTCCAAGGTTCTCCCTAGACTCTGACTTGGATCATTTCACACATTTTTAAATATAACTTATATACAAATTTTATCCTAAAATGTTCACCGCTGGCTTTGATTTGTCACCACAGTGTTTTCTTCCTGTCTTGACTCAAAAGGTCAAAAAACAATACTTGTCTTTGCATGCTTCTCCTCTTGAATTCAATATTTCTGATGTTGTTTCACTATTTTCCCAGTATTCCAAGATTGAATCCATGCAAGTATCTTATTTCTCTCCTCAAGATTCCCAAATAAAGTCAGTTGACAAAAGAAGAAAAATTCTGTCACTTATCCCTTTACCTTAATTTCTCACATCTTTATTCGATCACCTTTCCTCATTATTTTTCTCCTGTACTTTTATATAGTCTTCCAATAGCACATTTTAGAAGTCTTTCCCGTTTAATTCATCTTATACATTACTCTCAGCAAAACTTCCAAAAGTACTGCTTGGCTCCCTTCATGTACCTAACTCAACTAAATAAAATATAAATCCTAAACTTGACTTTCCAGACCATCTATGATGTTGAGACTCCAATGTACTGTTCTAAATTCTAACCTTTGCAAAATCTTTATGCACATTATCCTCCAGAAAATTTAAATAATTGCTTTTCCTCAAACACAGCATGAAATTTCCTACCTCTCTGCATTTCTTATGCTATTCCTTCCATTAGGAATACACTTTAGGAACACCTGGGTCGTGAGATTGGGCCCCATGTTGGGCTCCGTGCTCTGCAGAGAGTCTGCTTGAGATTCTCTCTCTCCCTCTGACCCTCCCCCTGCTCACACACACACTCTCTTTCTCTCTCTCTCTGTCTCTAAATAAATAAAATCATTTTAAAAAAAGAACACACTTTTTAAAATATTTATTTGAGAGAGAGAAAGAGAGCTCATGAGAGGGATAGAGGGAGAGAATCCTCAAGCAAACTCCCCGCTGAGTGCAGAACCCATAGCAGGGCTCAGTCTCATGACCCTGAGATCATGACCTGAGCTGAAACCAAGAGTCAGATGCTCAACTGAGTGAGCCACTCAGGCACCCCAAAAAAGGAATACACTTTAATCTCCCTTCATTTAAGTCTATTTACCTGAAATTTTCTTCTTTTTTCATGGCTTTCCTTATTGTAGTAATTATGGTTGTGTAACAAATTACTCCAAAACTTAGCAGCTTGAAACAGCTAATAATTATTATCTCATAATTTCTTTGCATCAGGACTCTGGGCATAATTTAATGGATGCCTGTGTCTCAGTGTCTCTCACTAAGCTGTAATCAAGGTGTCAACCAGGGCTGCAGTTATCTCAAGGCTTGATTAGGAAGGGAATCACTTTCAAACTCACTCATGTGGTTGTTGGCAAAGTTCAGTCCACTGTGGACTGTTGACTGAGGGCCTGGGGTTATTACTGGCTTTTGAGTGGAGGCTGCCTTCAGTTCTTTGCCTCTCTGCTCATCAGAGCAAGCAAGTGAGAGAGCTGGAGAGACTGAGCAAGATGGAAGCCAGTGTCATTTTGTAATGTAATCTCAGAAGTGACATCCATTTATGGTATTCTGTCCCTTAGTAGAATGTCACTCACAGGGAGGGGATTACATAAGGATATGAATATTTAGAGGCAAGAATCATTAGATGCTATCTCCCCTTACCCTCCTTAACTGTCACCCTTTTCTTGTTTCTCTTAGGAAATACAAACCTTTCTTTGTTGGTATTTGAATGGCTATCCTAGTTGATTGGCTTCCTTTTTGTGCCACTTAATCACTCTTCTTTTTTATTAGAGTACTTCCCTACATACTATTGAGCAAAATATATTTAATTCTCGATATATTTGTATCTACCACTATATTTTATATACAGTATTTTTGACTAAATATTGCTGAATGGTTTCTATCTCTGTGATAATCTCTCTCAACAGGAGAATCAGTGTCTTGTACTTTTTTATTCAAACTCTTATCTCAAATATCATGAACACTCTAACCAGAAAAAAGCAAAACATACCCAGTGAAGAAAATTGCTAAAATGATCCAAATTTATTTTTTTCTTGCTGGACTCATGATATGCCATTGTGGTTTTTAACAGTGGAATGTTTTAAACAAAGTTCTACTACAACAAAATATTCTTGAAATCAAGAAACAGTTCTAATGGCATTTCATCTGTATTTGCATTACTTTCCACACACACACACACAAAAAACCACTTAGAAATTGTTGATTTGCACATGGTCTTGAAATAAATACACCACAGAGTTTCTGCCTTCTGCCATATAGATGCAAACTTTGTACACTGAAAAATGTATCTAAAACTCATATTAAAGAAGATTGGTTTATAAGGTGATACCCGTTCTTTCTTATTGAAACCTAGATCCAGACAATAATTTTGTAAAACATAGTCTAACAGTGAATGGATATAGTATCTTTACCTTACAAAATGTAGGGGAAGTAATAATTATTTGTCATACATTATATTAATTAAACAACACTCCACATTATTTATTATTATAAATTATGCTATAAAATTCTTTATGCCTTTTTAAATATTTTACAAATATATTGTCTACATTAGATTATGCTCTTTCTCAGGGAGAAGGAAACATGACGTTTCCTTTATTTGCTTTATTTGCTTCAAGAGAATCCAGTACTGGCCAATTACAAATGAATGTATATTGTAAACAAGTGTCAAATGTAGTGATTTATTTTCTCCTTTGAACATAAATAATAAAAGTAACTTTGAATAGTTAATGCATGCAAATTATGAGTATGTCATTATTTCTGTAATTTTTTACTATCAAAAGATAGCACCATTTTGCTTGATTTTAATCATTGATAATTTTTCCTCAAGGACATGTTGTTTGGCAGGCCAGAGGAATTGTTGGTGATGCTAGAGAAACATTTAAAGGACAACATTGCCCCACATGATATACAGAAGTGTCATAAATTAAATGCACATTCTGCTGCTGTTTAAATGAACTAGCAATTTAAAGGCCCCACAAAGCATACACAAACTTCAGAAAACATTATATATTTTTTCTATAAGTATAAGAGCTATAAAATTTGATTTGGGGGCTGGGGGGGGCAAGGAGGAGGAAACCACAAAATCCTTGAATTCCCTCTGAGATTAAGTTAGAATCCAGATCTTCCTGAATTCAATTCCTTTTAACATTTTGCATCAGATCTTTCGTTGATCTGGTTTCCCAAAAGATATAAGTTTCGCTTTCATAATTCATTCCCAGCTTGGCCTGGAATAAGATAGCTTACCTCCACATTCTTGCCAAGCGACATTTCTTTGCTGGAAGAAAAGTTCACCTCTTAACTGAATGTTTGGCTAGAGATCAGGAAAAAAATAAGATCCGATTTCTTTTACACTTGACTTCCTTTTTCATGTGACCCCTACACAGAATTGTCTTTATTCTTCACTCTGTCAGCTGGAATATAATAAATTATGCCAGTTCCTGTTGATCTAGCACTCTTAGGAATTCTTAAACATATTCCACAAATAATGTATCCTTCAGTTCATTGAAATTTAGCAGCTTGAGATTTCATTCATCTCAAACAAAGGTTATGAAATGTGTCTTCTTTACTTCTTAAGAGGCCCAATGTACCAACTGCCTTTAAACTGCTATTTGATTTTCTAGGCTTCTAACTAGAGCCAATGTTCCTTCTTTACAATGTTGCTGACTCCTCCGTTTTAGCTGCCTCTCTTTCCACCTTCTGGGCCTGCAAATTTTTCTCATCCAATTTTTAAACGGCTGCTGCTTTGTTTACACAAATGAACAATCCCTTACCAACTCTCCTTCTCTTACCTCCCCCCCTTCCCCCTGCACAGTCTAGTCAATAAGGGAAGGCATGGAGGAAAGAGGTAGAGAAAACTATGGATTCTAAAGTACATTTGCATGAGGAGAGTGGTTATAATTGAACCGGTTTAATATTAAGTTCTTGCTATTCCAGTGTATATGTGAGGAAATTGAACTATCCATGTAAAATAAGTGCAAAGATTATATTATTTCAATCTTAAGAAATAAGACAAATATACCAAGAAGAATGGTGTTCTTTAAAATTTACCAATTATTGAAACAATATAAATGGTGGCTTTTTTGTTGTTGTTGTTGTTGACAGAGTAGAATACAATATGTTCTTTTGTTATTATTTAGCTCAGATATCTATCTATATATCTGTATCTGTATGTATATATATATATATACATATATATATATAAATATCTGTCTTTCAGTCATTCTTTCTCGCTGTCATCTATCAAGAGAACACCACTGCTCCTACTAATATTATGTACCCCTTATGGTGTCTAGAACAAGATCTTGAACATTGCAGGCTTTCAGATTCTTGTTCAGTAGTTTGAAGTGAGTTTTTAAGTAAAAACATATAAAACAGAAGAATCTCTTGAAGATTCAATAGGAACAAAGGCCTATGAAGTGTTTTCAGCTGAATGTTTGGAGTGAGAAGGAAAATAAAGAAATGTATCAGTGAGCATCTAGTCAAGAAAACAGCTTTTAGCACCACCTATTTTAGTGGAGAAAATTTAATAGAGGACTGGAGGACTACAAAGACAACAAACAAACACAATTGAGATAACAGATAGTAATTTAAATGGGAAGCTTTCATCTGTAGGGCTAATGGAACAAAAGGGAGGAATTGGTCATTAGACTCTAAAAGCTTGGAGTAGGCTTCCCATGGGGTTGACACCCACAGCTTCTAAGGAGAAGTGCTATCCTGTTGACGCTGGTAACTCAGAACTTCTGAAGAGGAACCCCAAGGAGCTGAGTCTACACCTCTGAGAAGCTGAGCACCAGGCCACTGGTGCTAGTGTCTCTGATAAGGCTATTTAGGTTGTAAAACAAATAAGGAAAGTGAAAATTGTAAACCCATTACCACTGAGCCAACTGCTGTTGTCTGAGAGGGATTAAGAGTCATTCCTCAGGTGACACAGATGGGAAGAGCAAGCAAAAAGAACAGAGCATTTCCCTTCTTCCTCCAGCCTTCCAATCTCTCTTCATTGGCAGGATCTAATAGGAAAGCGCTGGCTAAGCAAAAATGTAGTTTGCTGAGTTTTAACTACAGAATCACAGAACAGAATATGGGAGACTATGGGAGACGATAGCTTAATAACCAATGCAAAAAAAGTTAGAGGGAACCAACTGAATAAGAAAGACATGCTGCATGACTGGGGCAGACCATCTGGGTGTGTGCAAGGATTGGGAAATGTGGTAAGGAGGCTGGAAAAGGGTGCTAAGGAAATCCAAGAGGTCAGGAGATTTGTTGCCTTTAGGAGAGCCTTGGTACCTGGTTCACATTTCTTTCTTCATATCATGGATGCTACTCTCCTTACCTCATCATGCCTTGACTCCTTATTGGCTGTAGACCGGAATTCAGCTGCCTTACCCTTGTGCTCATATCCCTTTATGATCTGGCTCCTTGCTTTCTCATCTCATCTTCTCATCCTCTAAAGGACCCTTGCTCCAGTTACCTAAAACCATTTGCAGTCCCCCAAATGTGACATGTTGACACATCGCACATACTGTTCTCTCTTTCCAGTATGCTCCTATTTATCATTCAGAACAAAATTGAACTGTCTCCTCCAGGTGAGCCCTGTCTGTGTAGTCAAGATTTCTAATAAATGATCTGTATCACTCTTTATTTTTCTGACCTCACGTCATGTTTCCTTCTCCCTGGCTCACTTTATATCGGCCACACTTGCCCTTATGTTCTTGTCTTAGGCTTTGACACTGACTTGTTCCCTCCTTGGAGGATGCTTTTGCCAGATTTCCATCTGGCTCATCCCCTTGTTTCTTTTAAATCTTTGTTCAAATAGCATCTTCCTGAGGAGGTTTTCTTAACCATTGTTAAGGAAATTGTAGACTGCAAACTCGTTCGCCCCTCACTCTCTATCCCTTTCCTTGTTTTACTTTTCTACATAGTCCTTATCACTTTCCAGCATATTATATAACTCACTTATCTCATAACATCTGCTCAATGAAGGCAAGCTTTTGGTCTGTTTTGTTTACTGTTTGTCCACAGCACCTGCACAGGGTCAGCTGCATGCTAGGTCTCAGAAAATATTATTGAATCAATGAGCTGGGACTGAATAAGACATTGCAGAGAACGAAGATACTGAAAAATGTTAGCTGCTGAAGAAAAGTAATGAAACATGGGAGCTTTTAAAAAAGAGGTGGTAGATTTGGTGACTGAAGTCAGTGGTGACTCTCAAGAGGTAGTTTTAACAGGAAATAGAAACCAAATTTTAAAAGTATGAATAGGTAGTGACTGTTAAGGTAATGAATTCAAACTTTCTTTTTAAAGATATTATTCCTTGAATGTACAGAAAGACATGGAAAGAAAAAAGTAAATAACTTTTTTTGTGATTTTATTTATTTATTTTTAATTTAAATTCAATTAGCCAAAAAATATTTTTTTATAGAAAAGATATTGGGACTATTTTTAGGCTGAGCAGTAACACAAAACAAGAATTTGATAGCTTTTAGAACATATTTTTGAAGGAAAAGGAAGCAATTGATTGTGAGCATAAGTAGCATGATTAAGCTTAAAAATAAATACCAATTCTCCTCTGTGACTAGAGGAAAAGCAAAAATGTGAAGGTAATAATTTTTTTTTTCTGAAGAAAAAAGGGGAGTTGCAGAAAGCCTTTGAATGAATTAGAAAATTATACCATGTGCTCAGAACAGGAAGGGACAAGTTCTCTGCGGCAGCAGCAAGAGGACCTCCAGACAGAGAGATAGAGGGAGAGAATCACAAGTGCCCAGAATACCTGTCTTGCTCTATGAGGCCATGATGGAGTGCTTCACATGGCTCCTCAACTAGCTGTCTCTGCATTTCACAGAACAAGCACAGGATTAGTGGAAGGATACTGACATTTGTTGGCATTGCTTCTTAATTGAAAAAATGGCAATGGTCTGAGAATAACTGATAGAAGCAGGCCAGTGTTGATTTGAGCTTCTCTCCAGGACTTGGCAAGTAGGAAGTGGAGAGGAAGGAAAAAGAGTAAGTGTCATTTGCTTAGGTTTTTGAGGAATGTAGGATGTGTGGTGAAGAAGGTCTACCTTTCATTTAACATAGTGAGTACAAAGAACATTTGCAGCAACATTAATAATGTAAGAGAGTGCCCTTCAACTTAAGCCAAGTCATACCACCCAAGCACACAGTGAAAAGAGATAGATAGCTGGCCTGTAAGGGGAGTTGGAAACAAGACTGGCAAAAGAGAATGAAAATTGGACAGAGTGGAGATGGGGCGGTGATTGAGGTCACAATGATGAAGAAAGCAAATCTGTTGTGAGTAGTCGAGGGAATTTAGGAAAAAAGATGATCTCAGAGCAATGTATTCAGATAATGTATTTGTTCATTGTGGTGTTCTTAGGTTTATTCATGTTTATTCTGAATGTCTTAGTATTCCTTACACTCACTGCTCAATTCACCTTGTGAGGCAAACCACTGATTCTGTAGAACTCAAGGGACAATGCCAAGACACCAGCCTGTTAAAATTACTTGGTTTTGAGAGTAAGATTTCCATTATTTAAAGCATACGATTTCTGTGGTCATATGCTGATTGGTCGTTTTCAAACTAAGGTTTTAAAATATTTACAAATGTTATTAAAGTGCTTGAACTCTTGAGGTCTGGGATAATATGCAAGTAGATTAATGTAATGTTGGGTATGCCAAAAAACGAGTGGAGTTTTAGTTTGCATCTGTATAAACCCCTGGGTTATTTCTCAGGTGTCCTTTAGTTTTTTCTTTTCATATTAAATTCTGAGTATTTGAGGCTACTAAATTCTGAGATTTTAGTATTTTAAATGTGGCACTAATATTTTTAATTTTCTCCTTTATATCATTTCAACTTCTTCAAAATAAAATTTAACAAATAAAATGAAATTTTCCTTTTACAGATTGAGAATATACAATTTTTTAAAGAGGGATACAATTAAGAAATGTTGATAGGAAGCAGTATTAAATACATCTACAGATTTTTAAAAACATTATAAAACCTCTAAATTTCTGAAATCACGGTACTCTCACATATTATTATGGGTTCAACCATCTCCAAAATAGTATACTTATACTGTAAATCCATTGGCCCCATTTTTCCATGAACAGAATTTTATACAGTGAAAAAAAAATGCACTCTTCAAAAATGTACTCAACTTGTAATCCAGCCTTACAATGCTTTTAAAAGTACTTTCTTTATCAATGGAAGAATCTAAATAGCATGCCAGTATGCACATAACCAGCACAAATATGCAAGATTTTGCTTGCTTGGTTATGATTTTTAAACTAGTCTAATTATCTACTTATCTGCTGTATGACCTGTAATATCACCTAATATTTCCTCACCATATTCTGAAGTTTAGAAACACATACTGCCAGGATATAATACTTGTCTATAGGGTAAACAATGACTTGCTCATTAAACTCCCTTACAGTATAACTATGAAGCACTCTTTGAGAACTTATGGCAGTTAATATAATTAGATTATAAAGAAGCTCATTGTCACAAGAAAAGTTTTTGTAAATGTTGTAAGTATATATGGCTACAAAAAGAATGAAATATAAATGAGTACTGAATTCATAATGTATTTTTAAATAAAATCTATAATATACTGAGAATGACCATAATTACTTGGATTTAAATCAAGAAGGGCAACCATCCCTTCTGAAAATTCTTTGATGCTCTTATTTTATTTTTTTTAAGATTTATTTATTTATTTGAGTGAGAGAGTTGGGGGGAGGTGCAGAGGGAGAGGGAGAATGAGAATCCCAAGCAAACTCCCTGCTGAATGCAGAGCCCGACATGTGACTCCATCCTAGGACCCTGAGATCATGACCTGAGCTAAAATCATGAGTCGGATACTTAACCAACTGAGCCACCCAGATGCCCGACTTTTATGCTCTTCTTAGGCATACAAATGCTATGTGCATCTCTCTATTTAACTAAAAACCCTCCCTCACCAGAAAATATGCTCCATAAGGGTAGATACTATCTTTTTTTTCCTTATGGTAATTCATCCATTGTATCCCCAAGACTTAGTACAGTAGTTGGCCCATATTAGGGGCTCAATACATATTTGAATGAATAGAATAAATCTTATGAATCATCAAACATTTTAATACCGGCAAAGCATACTTTCTATCATATTCCAAAATATGGGGTGCCTGGGTGGCTCAGTTAGTGTGGTGTCTCCCTTCAGCTCAGATCATGATCCCAGGGTCCTGGAACCCATCTCGGGCTCCCTACTCAGTGGGGAGCCTGCTTCTCCTTCTCTCCCTTACTCATGTTTTCTCTCTTGCTATGTCTCTTTCTCTCTCTCAAATAAATAAATAAAATCTTAAATATATATTTAATTTTCCAAATATTTAATATTTAAATAATTATTTATTTAATAAGTAAAATCATACATATATAGTTAGAATTAAAATTAGTTAAACATTTGGAGACTGTTGAAAGAAAAGTCTGGGGAAATTTATTTATTATCTTTCTATTTTTAAATATTCTATTACCCTGAACATCCATCCTCAGGGAAATGTTTTCCTAGGCTCTGGGCACATGACCACAGGTGTATTGGACCAGTTTTGAAAAACTACTTGAACAGCTCAGTCAGTCATGGGTTTCAGGGCTAGTACTTCTAGTTCCCTACTGTTGAGTGCAGCCATATAGATGAGTCATGATTCACTGTCCCAAGGCAGTTTTCAGATTTTTCTGATTCTTAGTTTTAGCACTCAAACCATGATACTTGATATTCATGAGCCCCTCACATTATTCACCAAAAATTCAGGAGTAACAGAAGTTACACTCATACTTAGAGATCTATCCAAAACCCTTGAGCAACTACAGAATGAAAGAAAGCAGAGTGGCATCACAGGTCAACAGAAGTGGCTTTCCTGGTAAATTTTCTGACTGCACTCACATTCATTGCTCATGTTCAATAGCTTTAGGTACATCTTAACACCTTTTTTTTTTTTTTTTTTTTAATTTGTCAGAGAGAAAGAGAGCACAAGCAGGGAAAGCAGCAGGGAGAGGGAGAAGCAGCCTCCCTGCTGAGCAGGGAGCCCAATGTGGGACTCGATCCTGGGACTCTGGGATCATGATCTGAGCCAAAGGCAGACACTTAACCGACTGAGTCATCCAGGTGTCCCACATCCTAACGCCTTTAAAAAAATTTGTTGTCTTCTAGGAAAATTAGCTAAAATCTAAATTTAATGGATATTTAGTCTGACCATAAAGCAAAAGAATCATAAAGGGGATTTGATTGTAAGGTCATAGTATAATCTACATGCAGCCAGACTGGTTTGCTTATGTCTGGAAGTCAGCCTTAAGATAGAGTTTTATCAAAAGAACTATGAGTCTGGCATTAGCAACAGAGTAATTTAAAGCAAACTGTCTAGTAGTCCTACATGGGATTCTGGAACAGAAAAAGGACATTATGAAGAAACTAATGAATTTTGAGTTGTTTGGAGTTTAGTTACTAATAATGTATCAATATGGATTAATTAGGTGTGATTAGTATACTATAGTAATATAAGATGTCAACAGGAGGGGAAACTGGATGTGGGCCATATAGCACCTTTCTGTACTATTATTATAACTATTTTTTAAATCTAAACTTGGATTAAAGACTTGAACGTAAGATCTAAAACCATAAAACTTCTAGAAGAAAACATAGGTTTCTTCTAGGTAAGTTCCTTGACATAGATCTTAGCGATGATTTTTTTAAAAATCTGTCACCCAAAGTAAGAGCAACAAAAGCAAAAATAAACAAGTGAAACTACATCAAACTGAAAATGTCTTCACAGCAAAGGAAACCATCTACAAAATGAAAAGGCAACTTACTAAATGGGAGAAAATATTTGGGCATCATATATCTGATAAAGAGCTAATATCCAAAATATATAGAGAACTCCCACAACTCAATAGCAAAAAACCCAAACAATCCTATTATAGATGGGCAGATCTGAACAGATATTTTTCCAAAGAAGACATACAAATGGCCAACAGACACATGAAAAGATGCTCAACATTATTAGTTATGGGAAATGTAAATCAAAACCACAATAAGAAATCACCTCATACATGTTAGAACGGGTAATATCAAAAAGACAAAAAATAACTGGTGTTGGCAAGGATGTGGTGAAAAGACAATCCTTGCACACTGTTGGTGGGAATGTAAATTGATACAGCCACTCTGAAAAACAGTCTGGAATTTCCTTAAAAAACGAAAAATAGAAGTACCATACAATCCAGTAATTCCACTTCTGTGTCTTTACCTGAAGAAAACAGAAGCACTAATTCAAAAAGATATATGTACTTCTAGGTTTATTGCAGCATTATTTACATAGCCAAGATAGGGAAACAAACTGAGTGTTCATTGATGGATAAATGGTAAATAAGTTGTGTGTGTGTGTGTTGTGTGTGTGTGTGTATGTATTTGTGACTTTAGAAAAAAATAATTGAGGGAGGTACAATGATTGAGATTAGGCAAAACTGCAGTAAATACATACTCACCATAACAACTATAATTTAGTCCAAAAGGAGTGAGCCATCCTCTACCCAAAGTTTAACAATAAATGGGTGTGGAATGGGAAAGCTGGTAATCTGTTTTATCTTCTTTTTTTAAAAATATTTTATTTATTTATTTGACAGAGAGAGAGACAGCGAGAGAGGGAACACAAGCAGGGGAGTGGGAGAGGGAGAAGCAGGCCTCCCGCTGAGCAGAGAGCCCGATGTGGGGCCCAATTCCAGGATCATGACCTGAGCGGAAGGCAGACACTTAACAACAGAGCCACCCAAGTGTGCCTGTTTTATCTTGTTTTTAACAAGATGGATAGGATGGATAGGATGGATAATGCATTCTTTAGGTTATCCATATTAATTAAATATGCTTTAGAAAAAAATTCTACTTGATATTTTGATAAACCCACCCTATGTTCCTTAGGTTAATATTTTTACATTCCTAATCATTGTGCTACTATAGCTAAATCAACTAAATATCAGTTTATGTAGTGTGTCTCAAAAGATCTACAGACAGCAGGGTCTATGCTTACCTAAAAAGGAGCTTTTTAAAATAAAGAAGGAAGCAATAATGTTCCAAATGAATGGCCCTGGGCAAAATATATAATGAAATATTCAGCCATAAAAAAGAATGACATTTTGCCTTTTGTGACAACGTGAGCAGGCCTCAAGGGCATTATGCTAAGTGATATAAGTCAGACAAAGAAAGACAAATACCACATGATTTCTCTTATATGTGGAATCTAAAACAAAACAAGACAAAACCAAACTCATAGATACGGAGAGAAGATTGGTGGTTGTCAGGAGCAGGGAGTGGGGAGATGGGGGAGAAATGGGTGAAGGTGATCAGAAGATTAAAAGAAAAAAAGGAAATTCAGTACTAAAAACTTACTGAAACCACAGCTCTGTGACTCATCTTGATTGATATAAAATAACATAGTTTACATAAAATTACATTAAAGAAGAAAAATGGAACATAAAATGATATTTTTAAGACCAAGTAATACATTGGTTAATTATAACTATACAGAATGCTTATATGTACATTAATAAAGATAGATTACCTTGAATAATAAAAATGGTATATATAATATTTAGTATTTTTGGTCAGTTTGTTTAAGTTTGGTAGGAAATTAGAATGGAAAAAAGAGTTGTACAGAAAGAAGATTCACTGCAATTTAAGGAGAACCAATTTTAAACAAGTGACCCTGTGATACTTTAAAATAAAATTTGGGGGTGCCTGGGTGGCTCAGTTGGTTAAGCTTCTGACTTTTGATTTTGGTTCAGGTCATGATCTCAGGGTTGTGAGATCAAGCCCTATGTAGGGCTCAGCACTGGGCACGGAGCCTGCTTAAAATTCTCTCTCCCTCTCCCTCTGCCCTCCCCCCAACACTTACTCACACATACTTTCTCTCAAAAAATTAAATAAATAAACTTTAAAATAAAGTTTTATTTTTTAAAGGTAATGGAATTGAAATCATTCTAAAAAAAACTACGGTTTCCATTAACCATGCCAAAATGATTGAAATTCAACATTTTTATTCCTCTTTTCCTTAGTATCTCATGCATCATAACTGTCTCAAAAACTCTTTACAATGCCAGATGAAAATTCCTAAATTCTTATCCCACACCAGACTGCTAGAGTTCATTAATTCATCCTGCTGGTTGATCTTTTCTCATTTCTCTCATTTCTTCTTCTTCCCATCAATATAACAGTTTCTCTGTTACCTGCCTCATTATTTAACCATATGCTCAGTCATACTTTTCCGCAATCATTGGGCAAGACAAATTTTGTGTGTATGTGTGAGAAAATGACTATACATATATTAATATTTTAGAAAGTTATATAGCACAGGAGGCTTTCAGCAAAACAATTTTTTTTAAAGGTATGATCATTTATTTATTTATTTATTTATTTCAATGATTTTATTTATTTATTTGACAGAGAGAGACACAGTGAGAGAGGGAACACAAGCAGGGGGGCAGTGGGAGAGGGAGAAGCAGGCTCCCCGCAGAGTTTATAAAATAATTCAAATGAGGTTTATTAATGACTGAGAAATAATGCTTCTTTTAAATAATCTAGCTGTATGCCTTGATATGGAAATGAAAACTAGATACCATCATATTGCCAATTATCTACAAATTATTGTATATAGTCACAGAAACTCTAAAGATATTCTTTCAACATATTATGGAGCTTAAAAACTAATTCTAAAATTTTTATAGAATGGGGTGGGCTCAGACATATTCTAGGTAGTTCAGAAATGAAAATAAGGATAAAGAGCTATCCTTATAAGGTACACCTATCACCATCTGCTATACCTATATTTTATGTTATTTTTCCTCTTTCTTTTACAAACAAAATATATGTTTCCGGATGAAGTATTGTCTCCCCACCCCATTGCTATATCCCTTGCACATGATAACACTTTATTAATATTTGTGGAATAAACTAATTATAGATCTATTGTCTTTAAGTCAGTGTAGTAATTGTGGAGAGTAGCCAAAGAGCAAAAAACCAAGAAACAAACACAAATATACCTGGTATCTTAGTATACATCAAAGATGGTATTAAAAGTAAGTTAGACTCAAAAGAATCAGAGCTCCTTGGTCAATTATATAGCTGGCACATGAAAAGAAGAAAGAAAAAAAAAAACATAAGCCTGAAACATCTTTTCTGCAAAAATATGAGAAGTACCCAAAGAATGATGGGGACATGTGAAAAGGTCATAGAAGTCATCTTTTTTTTTTTTTTTAAAGATTTTATTTATCTATTTGACAGAGAGAAAGACATAGCGAGAGAGGGAACACAAGCAGGGGGAGTGGGAGAGGGAGAAGCAGGCTTCCCGCAGAGCAGGGAGCCCAATGCGGGGCTCGATCCCAGGACCCTGGGATCATGACCTGAGCCGAAGGCAGACGCTTAATGACTGAGCCACCCAGGTGCCCCATAGAAGTCATCTTGAAGGGGTTACCACTAGCCAAATTTGGGATAATTTATACATCAAAATAAATATGATATTTGGAGATTATGATATATTGAACAAATTAAGAATCAATGAGTCAACATTGATATAAGTGAATGAATAAATGGATGAATGAATAGGGAATGTTCTTCCTTGAAGTGGAATGCCAACTCATAAATCGTAGAAGGAATGATGGAAGTGTAAAATTAGCATTTGCTAACCATCATAAGGAATTAGATGCAAGAAGGGGTTAAATGTAAATATATGGGTGAATCTAAATAAATGGGCTATATCTAAATTGTTGGATTAAAATTAAACAAGACAGAACTAAAATACTGGACAAAAGCGTAATATAAAATGGGACAGGTTGATTAGAGTTAAAGCATACTATATTCTGTATTAATCAGAAGGAGAAAGAATGAAGATTAGTTTTAAAACTTTTAAGTTAAATATATTTTGTTATAAAAACTTGCAAAAATTTCAAGGCTTGTCTTTAATGATTACAGACAAAATGTTGACTGGGGTTACAGTAATCCAGACTGGTAAAGCTGAAGAACCACTTCCAAAGCTCACCCATATGCGTGGCAAGTTAATGCTGGTTGTTGATAGGAGACCTCATTGTCTTGCCTCATGAACCTCTCTATAGGACTCCTTGGGTGTCCTTTCAAAGTGTCAGCTGGCTTCCTCCAGAGTAAATTATCTAACAGAGAGAGAGAGAGAGAGAAACCCCAGTGTTGTTATGCCCTAGCCTTGAAAGTCATACTCTGTTTTTTTCATAATATTCTATTTGTTACATATGACAGCTTTATTACATATGGGAGGTACTACACAAGGGCAGTGAATATCAGGAGGTAATGATAATTGGTGGACATTTTGTAAGTTGGCTATTATATATGCTTTTAAAAAATGTGTATTCTACTGTTGCTGGATATGGTGTTATAAATACACATTAGCTCAAGCTTTTTATTTGTATTACTCAAATCTTCTATAGTCTCATTTTTATTTTAAAATAATATTACTCAGCCATCAGAAAGGATGAGTACCTACCATTTACATCGACATGGATGGAACTGGAGGGTATTATGCTAAGTGAAATAAGTCAATCAGAGAAAGGCGATTATCATATGGTTTCACTCATATTTGGAATATAAGAAATAACGCAGAGGATCATAGGGGAAGGGAGGGAAAACTGGGAAGAAATCAGGGAGGGAGACAAACCATGAGAGACTCTTGACTCCGGGAAACAAACTGAGGGTTGTGGAAAGGGAGGTGGGTGGGGGGATGGGGTAACTGAGTGATGGGCATTAAGAAGGGCAGGTGATGTGATGAGCACTGGGTGTTATATGCAACTAATAAATCATTGAACACTACATCAAAAACTAATGATGTAGTATATGTTGGCTAATTGAATTTAAATAAAAAAAAGAAGAGGATATTAGAACACAGACACACGTGGAAGAAAGAAAGACAATGCAAAGACAGAGGGAGAAAATGACCATTTACGAGCCAAGGAGAGAAGCTTTAAATCTTGGACTTGGACACCTTGATCCTGGATTTATAATTTCTAGAAATGGGAGAA
Organism: Phoca vitulina; assembly: GCF_004348235.1. NCBI lineage: Eukaryota > Metazoa > Chordata > Mammalia > Carnivora > Phocidae > Phoca > Phoca vitulina. The sequence continues at coordinate 25,170,743 of NW_022589728.1, forward strand.
AATAATTTGTATTATTTAAGCCACTGAGTCTTTGTTACTTTTTTATGGCAGTCCTAATAAATGAATATATTCAGTAATGACATCCAAAAAAAAAAAAAAAAAAAGATGCATTCTAAAATAAAATAAAATAAAATAATGTATAACATATGCATAGTAAAGCATACAAATCTTGAAATTTGACAAATGTATATATCTATGTGACTAACACACATATCAAGAAGTGGGACATTACTAACACCCAGAAATCTCCTCCAGGCCCCATCTGAGTAACTACTTCCACAAAGGGAACCATTATTCTGACTTTCAACATTGTAGTTTAGTTTTTCCTGCCTTTCTTTTAAAAAAGGTACATAAATAAAATCATAGAGTAAACACTCTTTCGTTCTTAGCTACTTTTGCTCAATTTTATGAGTTTCAGCCATGTGGTTTCATATAGAAGTGGTTATTTGCCTTCATTGCCTTATATAATTAGACTATATGATTACATGAAAATATTTATATTTTAGCTGTTAATGTTCATTTAGGTTATTTTCAGTTTGTAGCTATTATAAAGAATGTAACTATAATAATTTTTATACATGTATTTGGTGTACAGATGCTTACAGTTCTATAAAGCTCATAATTAGAGTGAAACTGCTGAGTCAGAGGTATGATTATGTCTAATTTGAAAGGTATTTCCAAATATTTTTCTCAATTGATTTTACCAAATTATGGTCCTTCCATAAGCATATGAAAGTTCCAGTTGCTTCACATCCTCACCAGTCCTTGATATAAACTGTTTTTTATATTTTAAAATTTTATTTCTATGTATGCATAGTAGAATTTGTTATAATTTTAGTTTATATCTCCCTGACGCTTAATTTTTTAAAAAGACTTTATTTATTTGAGAGAAAGAGGGGGAGAGCACATATGCGAGGGTGTGAGGGGCAGGGGAGGGAGTAGCAGGGAGCCCCCCCCATATGGGGCTCAATGTGGGGCTCCATGCAGGGCTCCATGCAGAGCTTGATCCCAGGACCCTGGGATCATGACCTGAGCCAAAGGCAAACACTTAACTGACTCAGCCACTCAGGTGACCCTCTCCCCGACATTTAATTTAAAAAAATGTTTGTGTGGAGGTGCCTGGGAGGTCCAGTCGGTTAAGCGTCAAATTCTTGATTTCAGCTCAGGTGATCTCAGGGTCTTGGGATGGAGCCTGAGTCAGGCTCCAAGCTCAGCAGGGAGTCTGCTTCCTCTCTTCTCTCCCTCTGCCCCTCCCCCTGCTCCTGCATGTACTCTCTCTCTCTCTCTAAAATAAATAAAATAAAAATTAAAAAAAATGTGTAGTAAATATATACATATACATTAAATATAAACTTCGCTAATATAAAGGATATATTGTATACAATTTACAAATAAAAATTAAAAATTAAAAACTAAATTATATATAGGCAATTGATTTTTACAGACTGTTTTGGTGATTTTTATGGAACTCTTGTTTCTGTAGCTAATCTGTGGTTGCATTTTGAAAAATGGAATTTTGCCCAGTCCACTAAATGTTTTGTCAATGAGCATATTGTCATTAAATCATATATGTTATATACTCTTAAAATATTTCTCTGACTCATAGAAATTATATTTATTAAACTGAAACCTCTTTCAGTTAAAGGAGTAGCACTACACATACCACTGGTTTAGTAGAAGACAACTAGTTTCTCATATCTGCCTCTGCATTCAATCTGTTGACATATTACATGTGATATTTGATGTTTCTGGAAAACACTGAACACTCATGAAACAATTAGAGTGAAAGACATAAATAGCATTGAAGTATTATTTTGAAAATAGTTTTGATCTATGGATCTGCTAAAAGGTCTTATGGACTTTAGGGGTCCACAGGCCATCTTTGAAAACTATCAGAATTCTGCATGCAGGCACAGGTTCAAGTTTTTATAAGAATTTAGAATATGGTATAAATGTTTTCAAATCAGTGAGGAGGAATTATTTTACACATTTTGTGTGTATTTTTATTATCTTACTGTAGAGAGAGCTGTCCTAAGCCACATAAGAAAACAAGAATTCATAAAGGAATATATTGATAGATTTCACGCCATAAAAAGTAAAAACATTGGAATGGCAAAAGCCACCCAAAAACCGGGAAGTTAAGTGATCATCTGGGAAAAAATATTTGCAACATATGTAACAAATAGCAGGGTTAACATCCATTATATTAAACAAACAAGCAAAAAAACCCTCTAAAAATTAATAAGAAAAGTACAGAAAAATGTGTAGTAATATAGGCAAAGTAAATGAATAAGCAACTCACAGAAAAATATAAATATATTGAGATATTAAATATATTAAAATATACTCCACTCTAGCATTATTCAAATAAAAACAAATTATATACTATTAAGAGATACTCCACTCTAGAATTATTCAAATAAAATATATTAAGAGATATTGCACTCTAACATTATGCAAATAAAAACAAATTAAAATAACAAGTGATACAGTTTTTGCTAATGAAATTAGCAAAATTTAAAAAGATTTATAAAATTCAGTGTTGATCTGTATGAGCAACAGAGAAGTGTTAGAAGTAATTGGATTGTACAAATAGTATTAACATTTATGAAAAAAATTGCCAATGTATATAGAAATTTTAAATGTGCATGTGTTTGACTTATAAGTTCCATTTTTAGGAATCTATCTGTAGAAATACTTACAGATGCACATGAAGATGTTAGAACAAAGGTATTTTGGCAGCATTGTTTGTAATATCAAAATAGTGGGATCATAAAATCAACCCAATGTGAGAAAACCCAAAATGGGATGCAAACAGTAAAATAGAAGGTAACTGCAATATGAATGAGTAACACACCACACTGAAGGGAGTGATAAAGAAAAACACTAACTTAAGTAATTTTGGAAAATAATATTTCAACTCTATAAGACTAAAACAAAAATATACAAATATAGTTCTAGTTAGTAAATTTGTTTCACAGGATTATATGTTAGCAATTCTGAAAACCCTTCATGTATATTCTAGGATTAAACAAATAAGTAAATATAATGTGAATAATGAGAACCAGGGTACCCACTGCTGGAGAAAGTAGAAGGCTAGAGTGAACACTATGTTCCTGGGTAGAAATTGAAGATATAAGTATGAACTTTTAATATATGTGTATGTGTGTGTGTGTCTGTGTGTCTGTGTGTGTGTAACATATATACCCACATACACAAATAATATAGAAATAGAAACAGATGTGTGTGGATGTGTGAGTAAATAAATATATACTGGGGCTCCTTGGTGAAATGGCTGATTCTAGTTCTGGGTCATGGGAAGTGCAGGAAGTAAGAAAGTACTCAAAAATGATGAAGTCATGTCAAAAAGACCCAGAAGACAAGAACCTGAAGGAGCTCCCAATGTAAAAATATGGCGCAAGTTGAGCAAAGAGATAAATATTGATAGTAATGGACTATAACCTATATAATATTCAAAGAATAAATAAATAACTGAAGGAGAATGGATAACCTTCTATTACAATAGAATTTCAATTAGTAAACAGAATGATAAAAATAGAAAATTATCAATAAATAGGGCGCCTGGGTGGCTCAGTCGGTTAAGCGACTGCCTTCGGCTCAGGTCATGATCCTGGAGTCCCGGGATCGAGTCCCGCATCGGGCTCCCTGCTTGGCAGGGAGTCTGCTTCTCCCTCTGACCCTCCTCCCTCTCATGCTCTCTGTCTCTCATTCTCTCTCTCTCTCAAATAAATAAATAAAATCTTTAAAAAAAAAAAAAAAAAAAAAAAAAGAAAAAAAGAAAATTATCAATAAATAAACCACTAATAATTGTTGCAGACAAGAATCATCAATGGATGCTAAACTTAGTGGGCAAAAGTTGGATAAGAACTAGGATTTTTCTTATTCTCAAAATATTCTCTCTTAGTTACTTAATAATTATAAAGGAAAAAAGAGTAATTTTACAGTGGTAAAACCTCTAAAAAATATTTTAAAAGCTATTTTTAAAATTCCAACTTAACCAAGTGACCAATTTAAAATCACCAGCAATGAGACAAACTGACATCATATACCTCTGGAAATGATATATTAAGAAGGACACAACATTGCTTCTGTAGTGTTCTTGCCAAAAATACATAACTTGGATTAAATTATGGAGAAACGCCATAAAGCTAGGTTGAGGAACATTCTACAGCATGAATGGCCAGTAATCTTCAAAAGTGTTTAAGGTCTGAAAGACAAAGAAGATTGCAGAACTGTCCCACAATGGAGGAGACTAAGGAGACATGACAACTAAACACAATGATTGATTTGAGATTTAGGTATGAATTAGTAAAAAGGGCATTAGAAGAATTCCACTAATTCAATTCAAATCCAAATTCAAATTCAATTTGGAAACATTTGAGTGAAGTTCCTTGATGGGTTATAAGTATTATATTGACTTAATTATGATTAATCTACTATGGTTATTTAAGATGTTAAAATTTATGGAAGCTTTATAAATTTGTTGGACTCTGATATTATTTCAAAATTAAAAGTTAAAAACTGTACAAAATAGTGGAATCAACTTAATTGTACATAGAACAATTATGGCCTATCTACCCCGTGGAGTATTAACACTGCATTTAAAAAGCACAGAGGAGACCTAAATACACAGACATGAAAAGATGTTGATGAAATTCTTTCAAATTAAAAAAAAAAAGCTGTGGAGTAATGTGTATAAGCCATGTATATACCAAATAAATTACAAATGGACTTATAGGAAAACATTCTGGAATAATTCAAACCAAACATTTCACTACTTTTGTTGTAGAGTTAAGTTGTGAGGAAAGTGAAAATGAAAGGAACCTTTCATATTTTATTATATATACTTCTAAATTCTTTTAACTTAATAACAAGAGTGAATTGATCATTTTTTAAACAAAGAAAAATGAAGAGAGAAAAATGAATCTCCAGTTAGTTTCAATTTGTTTATAACATAGAGGTAAACTTAAAAACATCCTATGTCCTATTCTTCAAATTTCAACCATATCTCCCACAATTAGATTTTTTTATCTTAACTATCTGTCTTTGTGAATAATTTATTCACTTGTCTCAAAATAATCTGCTTTAATTCTTTTATATTATAATTTTATTTTTTAAAGTTTTATTTAAATTCCAGTTAGTTAACATACAATGTAATATTAGTTTCAGTGATTCAACACTTCCATACAACACCCAGTACTCATCACAAGTGCACTCCTTAATCTCCCATCACCTATTTAACCCATCCCCCCACCAAAATAAAAAGCTTCTGCACAATGAAGGAAACAATCAACAAAACTAAAAGGCAGTCTATGGAATGGGAGAAGATATTTGCAAATGTCATATCTGATAAAAGGTTAGTATCCAAAATATATAAAGAACTTATAAAACTCCACACCCAAAAAATGAATAATCCAATTAAAAATGGGCAGAAGACATGAATAGACATTTTTCCAAAGAAGACATCCAGATGGGCAACAGACACATGAAGAAATGCTCAACATCACTCATCATCAGAGAAATACAAATCAAAGCTATAATGAGATACCACCTCATACCTGTCAGATGGCTAAAATCAACAGAATGCCCAAAATCAACAACACAAGAAACGATAGGTATTGGCAAGGATGTGGAGAAAGGGGAACCCTCTTGCACTGTTGGTGGCAATGCAAACTGGTACAGCCATTGTGGAAAACAGTATGGAGGTTCCTTAAAAAGTTAAAAATAGGGACGCCTGGGTGGCTCAGTCGTTAAGCGTCTGCCTTCGGCTCAGGTCATGATCCCAGGGTCCTGGGATCGAGCCCCACATCAGGCTCCCTGCTCTGCGGGAAGGCTGCTTCTCCTTCTCCCACTCCCCCTGCTTGTGTTCCCTCTCTCGCTGTGTCTCTCTCTGTCAAATAAATAAATAAAATCTTAAAAAAAAAAAAAAAAAGTTAAAAATAAAACTACCCTACAATCCAGCAATTGTACTACTAGGTATTTACCCAAAGAATAAAAAAATACTAATTCAAAGAGATACAAGCACCCAGATGTTTATAGCAGCATTATCAACAATAACCAAATTATGGAAACAGCCCAAATGTCCATTGATTGATGAATGGATAAAGAAGTGGTATGTATACACAATAGAATATTACTCAGCCATAAAAAAAGAATTAAATCTTGTCATTTGCAATGACATGGATGGAGCTAGAGAGTATTATCCTAAGTGAAATAAGTCAGAGAAAGACAAATAACATATAATTTCACCTTATGTGGAACTTAGGAAACAAAACAAGCATAGGGAAAAAGAGAGAGAGACAAACCAAGAAGCAGACTCTTAACTATAGAGTATCTTATTTTTTTTAAATTAGAAATAGAAAGCTTCACCACAAAGGAGATGCTAGGAAGACTAGGTATTCCCAATCATTGGAGGCTGTGATAATCTTTTTTAGTTATTTCTCTAAGACCTTTTAATATCTCTATTCCTTATTACTGAATGGCAGCTCATGAGGAAGCCATTCTTTTTAAATGTGTTTATTCATATAGTCCACCGTTCTCAACCCAATAATTGTTCTTAACCAGATAATTCAACACAGACATATGTCAAATTTCTCTTCCAGAAAGGCAAGGAAGGTTTCTTTGAATACAGTGCAGGAAGATTCCAGATGCATATTTATTTCTTATGTATGGAAGAATTTATGTTTATATATTAGGGTGGGAGAACTAGGGAGATTTTGTTAAAGGGTACAAATTTGTAACTAGAAGATAAATTAGTTCTGATGATCTAATCACAGCACAGCTTATAGTCAATAATACTATATATATAGCATATACTATATACATATATATAGTATACTATAAACTTCAAAGTTGCTGAGAGACTACATCTCAGTTGTTTTCACTGCAAAAAATAAAAATAATAATAATAATAATGTGACACAAAAAAGTGGTAGCTAATAGTATGGTGGTAACCATATTGCAATATATAAATATATCAAATCAACAAGTTGTAAACTTGAAGCTTACCCAATGTTATGCTGATTATATCTCAATAAAAATAAATACAATTTTAAAAATTTAGATAAACTGTTAGCTGTTAGATCAATAAGATCAATAAGTAAAAATCTTTATTTTATCTTCACTTACTCCTTTTCTGATGTTCTTCCTTATATACATCAAGTTTCTGACCTATATTATTTTCTCTCTTTCTAATGACTGTCTTTTAATGTATCTTGAAAGGTAGGTCTACTGGTAAGAAATTCCCTTAAGTTTTGTTTGTTTGAGAAAGTCTTAATTTCTCCTTCACTTTTGAAGGATAATTTTGTAGGGTACAGATTCTAGGTTGGTGATTTTTTTCTCTCGACACTTTAAATACTTCACTCCACTGTCTTCTTGTTTGCATGGTTTCTGAAAAGTTGGACATAATTCTTATCTTTGCTCCTCTGTAGGTAAGGTGCTCCCCCCCCTGGCCCCCGGCTTCTTTCAGGATATTTTCCTCATTTTTGATTTACCGTAGTTTGAAAATGATATGCCCAGGTATAGTTTTCTTGGCATTTATCCTGTTTGGTTTTCTCTAAGCTTCCTGGATCTGCAGTTTGATGTCTGACATTAATTTGGGGATATTCTCTGTCATTATTGCTTCAAATAGTTTGTTTTTCATTTCTCTCTTTCTTATCCTTCTGCTATTCCATTTTTCATATGTTACACCTTTTGTAGTTGTCCCACAGTTCTTGTGTATTTTGTTCTTATTTTTCAGTTTTTGTTCTCTTTGTTTTTCAGTTTTGAGGGTTTTTATTGAGAGACCCTCAGACTCAGAAATTCCTTCTTCAACCATGTCCAGTCTACAAATGAGCCTATCAAAAGATCTTCATTCCTGTTACAGTGACAATGTTTTTGATCTCTAGAATTGGTTTTTGATTTGTTTTAGAATTTCCATCTCTCTGCTTACATTGCACATCTATTCTTGCATGCTGTCTATCCATTAGAGTTCTTATATTAAATGTTGTTTTATATTTCTGGTCCCATAATTCCAATAGCCCTGCCAAACCTAAATCTGATTCTGGTACTTGTTTTGTCTCTTCAAACTGTATAAATATTTTGCTTTTTAGTATGCCTTGTAATTTTTTCTTGATAGTCACACATAAGGTACAGGCTAAAAAGAACTATGATAAATAGGCCTTTAACAAAGTGGTGATAAGGTGTGTGTATGGGGGAAGCATTTTACAGTCCTACAATTAGATCTCAGTCTTTTAATGAACCTGTGCCCCTCAACTGTGAACTTCCCTCTTCTCCTTACCATTATATATGGGACATGATGGCTACAGTGTGCTGGAATTGTGTATTTCTCTTCCCCAAGGTAGATTAGGCTGTGATGAAACCCCAGTAGTTTAGACCATGATAAAATAGTTTCTCTTGAGTGAAAGCCTTGTTAAGAACCTGGAAGACATGCCAAGTGAGAAAAGCCAAACACAGAAAGACAAACTGTATGATCTCACTTATATGTGGAATCTTAAAAAGTTGAACTCATAGCAACAGAGAGTAGAACAGTGATTTCTAAGGGTTGAGGATAAAGGAAATGGGGATATATTGGTCAAAGGGTACAAACTTTCAGTTATAACATGAATAAATTCTGGAGACCTTATGTACAGCATGGTGATTATATACAATACACAATATATTATAGGATGTACTATGTACAATATACTATATTAATAATAATGTGCATTTGAAATTTGCTAAGAGTAAATCTCAAGAGCTCTCACCACACACAAGAAAATACAATATTGGGGAACCTGGGTGGCTCAGTCGTTAAGCGTCTGCCTTCGGCTCAAGTCATGATCACGGGGTCCTGGGATCGAGCCCCGCATCGGGCTCCCTGCTGGGCGGGAAGCCTGCTTCTCTCTCTCCCACTCCCCCTGCTTGTGTTCCCTCTCTTGCTGTGTTCTCTCTGTCAAATAAATAAATAAAATCTTTTAAAAAAAGAAAGAAAATACAATATTTTATATACTATATCATAAATAATATACTTTATTCAATAATAATAATGTATTATACAGTCAAAAATTGCTGAGAGAGTAGATCTCAAGTGTTCTCACCACAAAACAAAACAAAAAAATAGGTGACTATATCAGGTGATGGATATGTTAATTGGCTGGTTGTAGTAATCATTTCATAAAGTATACATATATCAAAACATCATGTTATCTACCTTAAATACATACAATTTTTATTTGTCAATTATACCTCAGTAAAAAAAAAAAAAAAAGAATGAGTATGCATGGTCTTTGCTAAATTAGGATACAAATGTGATGGTGGGAGCTGGAGTAACCACTTCGGTAACAGACACAGAAGCCAAGGGTGATAGTGACAGAGCTTCCCTGTCAGCCCTGGGCCACTGACATCTGGGCTATTTTGTGAATAAGAAATAAACCTCTATCTTTTTCTTTTTTTAAAGAACAGACTGCTACAGAATATTTCCAGATGGTTCTTTTGCTCCTCCTTCTGCTGGAAGCAGGAAGGGATTCTTCTCTGATATTCATTGTAAAAATCTGGTTAAATTTCTGGAGGTCAAACTCACGTAAATATGGGAGCCCCTTGTGAGTGCTCAACCTTGGAGTTTTTAACTCTCAGATTTGTTCATTCCGAGCTTCTAGCAATTTGTAGAATTACAATTCACATTTTCCTACCCCAGCAGTGGTTCTTGCCCAGGTTTTTGCCCAGAGAGTTACTGCTCTGGTAAGTTGTGATTCTCTGTATTAACCTGTCTTTCCAGTTATGAGGGCAGCAATTTGTCCTGTGACCTCACGTCTAAGAAGATCTAAGAAGAGCTGTTGCTTTTTCAGTGTTTTTCAGCTTTTTACTTGGTGTTAAGATAGAGTGATGATTTCTAAGTTCCTTCCATGCTAGACTGGAATCTGGAAATCCCTCTGATTATGCTTTTAACTTCACTTTATCTGTCTGTACTTCTACTCCAGGCACACTAGCCAAGTTTTAGTTTTACTAATGTTCTTTGTTCTCAAATATGATTACATCGAAAGTGAGAAAACTCTCTGAAGAAAATTAGCTTTTTGTGGAAAAGATTGTTATGGTTAGTGGAGGAGTGTTGCTGAGACTAGGGTCATGGTTTGATGCACTGATTAAAGGGGACAAGGCAAAGAGCAATTTTGAAGTTGCTAGGCAAAGAGAATGTAAGTGATGGAGCAAGACCCAGAGATGAAAATGAATTTGACATAGCTTTCTTCCAAGGATGACAGAAATTTAAATATCTCGTTATTCCTAGGCAGCAATTACTGTTTACGATTAGTGAGAAAGGAACCATAGGTTCAGAGAGTTTAAGTGACTTGCTCAAAGTTACAATGGCGAATTAGTGTAAGAAGATCCTAATGTACCAAGTACACCAATGACTATCATAATTTGATTTTAAATATTTAACCACAGAAACATTATGCCAAAAAGCTTCATTTACCATGGGTTCTGTACCTTAGAACTATTATTCTTTTTTTTTTTTTTTTTCAGAAGTGAAGTTAGTTTTGCAGGGTTATTTTTAACAAAATTGACCCTGTCAGAAATATTTTTAAGAAAGCCATTAGGCCATCACATGTATAGTGCTATGGTTTCAGTTTGGACCTTCATTCTACAAAACCATTTCTTCTGATCGTGAAAGGACTTTTATAGTAAGCACCATTTCATCTTGACTACTTTGGACATGATACAAATATACATTTATATACAGGAAAATAAGGGATGGCATTTTATTTCAAAATTAGCATGGTATAAAATGAAATAGATATGAATAATGAGAAAACTGTATTCTACTACTAAAGAAGTAGTTGAAACCATAGCATTTATGCATTACACTTGCTTTTTCAGTATAATGGTGAAATTGTGGAGGAACACGATGCAATACATTAAATAATATATCAACTATGTACTGTTAAATCATGATTTAAATATATTATCCTTGATTGCTAAAGTTCAGAGTGTACACTAGGGAAATCAAGTTGTTCTGAACTTAGTTATATGGTCATTAAATAAATTATGCTTTACTAATGCATTTGCTTTTGTACAAAATTTTGTTTTAGACAAAAGAAGATGCTAATATAAATACCTAATATAAAACAAGATTACCAAAATATGCTCTTATCACGATGAGAAATGCAATCATTTCTCCAGGTCAGAAATATAATCTTGGTAGTACTCATAATGAAGATGGCATTGTTTTAAATTAAAAAGGACATTAGATTTTGTTAAGAGAAATGGATTATACAACAGTCTTTGTCATTAAGTAATCATACAATCTGAGGATAGTCATCTAGTTTTGCCAGATTTCAGTTTCCTAACTAGAAAATGAGAGAGTTACATATAATAACTCTTAAGTTTTCTGCTAATATTAAGAACTACATGGAAAGAGCTTAACACATGCTAAACAATGTATAAACCTTTTCATTTTGTATGTAACAATTTGTAAGGGAGATAGTACTATCATTTACAGATGAAAAGCTAGAAGTTCAGAAAGATTAAACAGTGTATTCATGGTTAGTTAATTAATTGTAGAATCAGGATTTGGACCTGCCTTTCAGTCTCAAAAACCCAATTTATTCCATTTCTATCGTGATAACTATTATCTTTGACTAATACTATCTCATGCCCATTTTTGTACTGAACTTTATTAATCTTTGTAAAAAATAGAAGAAACAGAGGCATTAATTCCACTTGATTTTCCTGAGGAAACAACAAAAAACTCCTGCAACATACAGTAGAAGGAAATCATCACTGAAGGGCTGCCCATTGATAGAGTGATGTACAAAGGCATGTGTCCCTCAGTTTCAGGAAGGATGTAACAACATTGCTGTGAAGATGCAAACCCTGAAAACCAGAAAGTGACTACCTGTGCTGTTGGCACACTCAGCTGAGTCTACTTACAGTAGGACATGCCCACAGTTATTTTCAGATGCTAAAGTATGTCTGCAGATAATTGATTTCTCTTATAATAATGGAGATTAAGGGGAATTGAATTTGCAATAACTGAGCACTCTGTGTGGGGATTGTGGAGGTGATGCAGAACCATCCCATAAGGAAGGCAATAGCGAAAGGGAATGAAGGTGTACACCTTCCTTGCCCTTCAGATGAAAACTGTTGCTGACAAGTTATAAACAGGTGACCTTGGATCTCTCTTGAATTTTGCATCTAATATAAAGATTTTTTAAAAAAATTATTTAACAGAGATAGAGAGCACAAGTAGGCAGAGCGGCAGACAGAGGGAGAGGGAGAAGCAGGCTCTCCGCCGAGCAGGGAGCCCGATGCGGGACTCGATCCCAGGATGCTGGGATCATGACCTGAGCCGAAGGTAGCCGCTTAACGACTGAGCCAACCAGGTGCCCCATATGCATATTCTTAAGAGATAATCTTGGGCCTACTTGGGATCAATCCATTTTTGCTGTTGGGGTGCTGGACCTTCTGTCCTTCAGAGTCACCTGTCACCCAGTCAACCAGCCCCTGTCACCACTTCTGAACTAGAAGGAAACAACTACAGGTCTTGAGATCGGATTTCAAGGAGCCTCCAAATGCCTCATCCAAGAGTGAGGTAAGAGTGCTAATTCCTCATGGGTTGAACTTTGACTGATGGGAAGGCAAGAGTTAGTGGAGCCAGGCAGATAAATTCCACCTTTATCCTACCTCCCATGAATTACTCTGAGATAGTATGTCTGTGCAACCCATCCAGAAAATCCTGCACACAGAATGACATTGTGACTCTTCACAGCTCATAATGAAACAGTAGTAAGCACAGTAATGTGCTTCACATGGCTTTACATCTTTCCTTGCCTCACTCCCCTTGACATTCATTCTTGCTCTTCTGGTTTTGTACTTCCCCCCAAGTAAAGCATCACCACTAGCATCCTTGCCTCTGATTCTCTACACTAGGAAATGGTCTAGGACAGTAGATCTGCTGAACTATATAAAGATGATAGAGTAATTTGTGAGAAGCACAAAGAGTAACCTGGGGTCTCCCAGTTGGAAGTGAGAAGATAGAGTAAAACTCATCTTTATAGATATTCAAGGTATGCTGGACACAGCACCTCATTTAATCATATTATTCTCATTATAAAGATAAGGAAACAAAAACTTGGAGAGGTCTGGTGACTTGCCCAAGCCACAGCTTTTATAGAAGAGTGCTAGGATTCAGAATTAGGTTTGTTTGTTTTTTTTTTTTGACCCCTAAACTGTTTTTTGACTCCTAAACTGTAAACTGTCTATAACTAATAAATAGAGGAACTGAGAGAAGACATTTTTGTATGCACACACCCTAATTAAAATTTCAGTATGATAATTCACACATATACAACTAAATTAGGAGCTCTTCCTTAGAAACAACAGGAGCTAAAATAAAATAAAATAAAATGTTATAACCACCCTGTCATTGAGTTCCTTCTAAGTCGTGTCAAATAAAATAATTTCATTTAGGAAACATTTTGAAAAGAGTGCAAACTCTTAAAAAATATTAACTAGTGTATGAAAAAAAAACACTTCAATAAAAAAGAAAGAAAAATCCAAAGGCTCATTGTACTGCTGGCATATTGTTGGCAGGTATTTTAAAATACAAACTCCAGAACTGAATGTTCGAGCTACTTAAGGGAAATACCCAGGGGCCATTGGTCTGGGTCTGGACCACCGCTCAGACCCTACACTGGCACAGAATAGTCAGTGGTGAAATTTTCAGCACAGTTGAAGGCATTTATGGGAAAGCCAAGATTGAAGGTGAAGGGAAATGAGATGGAGGAAATGAAATGGCTGTATTATTCAAATGTGCTGCAGACAAGTCTTCAGCTCTGGAAAAATGCACTCTGTATTCCAGGTAAATGTATTAGGTTAACTGATTCCAGGTGTTTTAAAGGATAATTGATCCATTCAGAAAACATTTTTTAAGTACCTACTATGTGAAAAGCAATGCTATAAAAAAAGAATGTGTGAACAGCCTTCAATCATTTCTGGAATTCTTCCCACATCCAAATCATCAGTCTTTATTTTATTTTCATACATTTACAAAATCATAATTTTCTCCAGTGTAATTATTCATTAAGGAACTGGGAGGTTAATATGCAGTCTTTCTATTCACAATCTATATTTTACCTCAGAGGTTTTTCTCTCCCTCTCCCCCAATAACCTGAACTAAATTTACTCTGGTATTCTTTTGTGAAAAATTCCATGTTTAAAATGCTTTTGACTTTATTGTTTTCTACAGAGAATTTTCCAGATTTTACCTAGAGAAAGTAGAGCACATTATGAGTACTAAGAGAAAATTTCATTGTTTCCTGAAGTAGAAGATCTGGATAAAATAAAACCATAGAACATAGTATTATTCTTTGTCCTCAATTCTTTGTGACTACAGGAAGATAATTAATGCTGAAATAGAATTGGTTTGAAATTAAAACAACTGAAGATATTTATTATTATTACTTGCTTTTTGCTTAAGCATATTGTATTGAAAGAAAATTCTTCTGACAGAAGGCATTTATCTTTTAGAACTTCAGTTTCATTTTATTGTCTTGGAAGTGGAACATAATGTAGTAACTTCATAATTGTAATATATATGGATAAAGCTTCAGACAAAGATTCTTTGTTTGACCAAACTTTAGTCAGGCTCCTGAACCCTCTCCTAGGCTCATTTGTGCATTTTCTTATAAAATCCAGTTTTAGTGTGAACTTTGCTAACTCAATTTATCAGGAACCCCCCCACCTCAGTATCTGATCACCCTCAATATCTGATTGGGTTCCTCATCTTCCATTATCCCCCAGGTGATGTCTGATTATACTGATCTGTCTTTTTGGTAAGCCAGAATCCCCCTTACCCCTAATATTTTCTCTTAGTAATTTTCTGTCCACTGACCTCCACCCTGTTCCTTGGTTATAAATTCCTGTTTGCCTATGCAGTATTCAGAGTTGAGCTCAAACTCTCTTCCCCACTGCAAAATCACATTGTAGTAGTCCCTATACCTATCACAGTGGCACTCCACCCCTTTAAATAAAACCTTCCTTACTGTAAACTTTAACAAGTATAATTAAACATTTTTTCTTTGACATTCCTCAACTTCATGTTTAAAAAAATAATAATACTGTGATAAATGTCCTGGAGGGCAAATCCTTAGGCACATCATTTATTCTTTTCTTCTTTCTGCTGCTCTGATTGGATGAGTTCCATTGCCCTGTCTTTGAATGGACTGATCCTTTCTTCTGCTTCATCTAATCTGATATTGAACCCCTCTAATGTATTTTTCAGTTCAGTTATCATATTCTTCAGCTCTGTGACTTCTATTTGGTACTGTCTTATATTATCTATCTCTTTGTTGAAGTTCTCACTATGTTCATGCATTCTTCTCCCCAATTCAGTGAGCATCTTTATGACTATGACTTTGAACTTTTTATCATGTAAATTACTTATCTTCATTTTATTAAGGTTTTTTTTTCTGAGGTTTTATTTTTTTCTTTCATTTGGAACATATTCCTCTGTTTGTTCATTTTGTTTGACTCTCTACCTTGGTTCCTTTACAGTAGGTGAAATAACCAGTCTCTCTCTCACTCTTGAAGGAGTGTCCTTCAACCCTGCCTCAGTTCCTGGTTCTCTCTCAAACTTCTGTGCTTGTGCAAGCAGAATATTATATTATTAATAACTCCTAGTAGTTGAGGATGTGCCAAGACTCATCATGGGGGAGGACCTAGCATCTAGATTCTGGGTGACTGGAAGCAGCCTCAGCTTTTAAAAGGCATCAGCTTTTAAAAGTATACAAATACATACAGTCCTGTGGAACCACAAGCATAAGCCTCACTGGCCCCCAGAGTGTGGTGATCTGGAGGTGTCCCCTGAGCAGCAGTTGCAGAAATTGGGGCTGGAGAAGCTAGGGTATAAACTCTTTTTTGAGTGATACTGGTGAACTGGAGCAAGGCAGAGGGGGAGCACCAAGATGGCATCCATACCCTATATTCCTTGAGAGCAGCTCCATAGACCACTAAACATGTGCCAAACCTAAAGTCTGCCCCTGAGGCCAAAGTTCTGGGACAAAGTGGCTTCCTTCACAGAAAGACTGGGGAGTGTGCCTTAGCCCATTGTCTGCACAGTGCCTGGGGGTGGCAGCCTGCCAAGAACTGTCTCTCCAATTTCCACAGTCCTGTGGGACCCAAGAATGAAAGCCCCCATGAGCCACCAGAGCCAGGCAATCAAGGGATGTCCCCTGAGCAACAGCTGCAAAAACCACAGTAACCAGACACAAAAACCAGGGCACCAGATGTGTAAAACCTCCCCATTCCCAACCCTAGAGACATTGGTACACTGGAGCATAGCAGAGGGTAAGTGTGAAGATCAAGCATATAAAATATATCGAGTAAAGGGTTTAACTCACATAAATAATCAAATATGCAGGAAATTAATGTAATCACTTTTATTTAATCTTTAAGTAATTAGGCTTTCTTCCTATGATTCTACTCACTTGCTAACGGGAAGAAAATAAAAGGCCAATCTAATCTAAATCCTACTCTCATCTGATCATTAGAACAATACTAGGAAGAGTTCACTCTCCCCCAAGAAATGAACAGCCCCTAGTCCATTGATATGTACCTGAAGAAACTTAAAATATGGCCACTTCAAAAGGAACTGAAGAAGAAGAAGCTAGGACAGGATCTCTACTCTCACTACGTCCCTTACCTTATCTCCACCTTGCAGGGCAACTCTTAAGAGCTGCTTCCTTCTGACTTCCCTAAAACATGCTAAACAGGGAGAAGGATTACAGGAACCATGAGAAATCCTCTTTCTAAGCTGTAGTCTTGCTAGAGAATTCTATTTTGCATATCAAAACCTGAACATAACTTCATTCCTTATGTAGCAAAGTATAATGCTTCTCCATTTTCACTTACCTCTACCAAATAGATGGACAAACACCTCTGGCTTGCCAAGCTGAAGGTCACCTCAAAGGAAAAAGAGAAATAGACTTAATGTTTTTCAAAATGTCACCTCATGTCAATGAAATTCATAGGAATTTAATGCATTCCATTAGCATCAGAGAGTACTTTCCTATACTTTACATATTTCCACCTTTAAGGCCAAATAATTTTTCTATTTTTTATCTTTTATTTATTTTTTCTTTCTTGAATCCACCATTGCTTCTCTGTCATGTCTTAATGTTTTTGTAAAATTGTTCATTGATGCTGCTTTGAAAATATTAATTTTTCTTTGCCATTTAATTTTAGCTGTTTGTGCTTAAGTATTGTTTGTCCTTGTTACCATTGTTTGACATGTACAAAGCAAAAATAAAGGGGGTTGAAGATGGGAAGGCATGTGATAGAGACATAGATCCTCTTTGACTTATCCAGTCAAACTTCCTTAGCACGGGATCAAAAGATGAGGGCCTCTCACCTTTTCTGCCAGCTGCCCCTGGCTTCCATTAACAGAGCCATCTGCTTTTGAATGTATTTCAGTGATTCATACCATATAATTTTTCTACTTTTAAAGGTATATTCACAGTTTTTGAAAACAACTGGCTTCCCTCTCTGCCAATCCAAAATAATCTGAAAACTTAGCCAAAGTTCAATATATTCATAAAATGAGGTTTAAAAAATTGAGTTTTACTTTCCCTTTGGCCTACCTAAAATATTTTACAATAATTACAATAAAAACAAGCATGCATATAATACAACTTGAAACCAAGCACTGAACTTAATACTTAACATATATTAATCCACTTAATCCTTGCAACAATCCCAAAAGATAAGTACTAAAATTTTTCAGAACATACAGATGAGGACACAAGCATGGTGAGTTTAATTAACATTCCCATAGTTATACAGCTAGTTCAACATAATTTTTGTAGGATTTTATAACCAGGATATAACTTCAATTTCAAGAGATCTCTGAACCCCATGAAATTCCATGAAGAATCTGGTTAGATTTTTCAAGGTAGAACATCTCCATCTTTACATCAGATTTTGAAAGTAGTCTGTGTTTCAAAAAAATGGTTACAAACTATTCTAAAGAGTTTCAAGTGTTGTTCTCTAAGTTACCTAAAAGTGTACTTTTTTGTAATTCTTCTCGTTGTACGTTAGGAATCCGATAAATATTTTTGATTTGACAAAGCATCTGTCTTAACTGAGAAGTGTTTGAATTGGTAATAAGAGAATAAGTAAATTCACCAATCAGAAATAAATGAAATCATAATTCATTCATTAATCATCCCCACTAAGTTGTAATAATAAATGGAATCTAGAAATGTATAGGCATATAGCAGTATTTATCTCAATATAATATTAAAATTATATACCTCAAAGAATGTAACACAACAAAAATATGTGTTATTAGATCAAGGTCAGTATGTTTAGCCAGTATATCATAACAATAGGTTTACTGAAATCCAGGATGATCCTCCACCTCGTTAAAATTGAAATTTTTTTTTCTGTAATTCCTATAGAATACATATGATAATGAGTATGTATTTGTTTTGAATTACGAAATGTATTTAAGTCTCTGATGTGGGGTTATATGATCCTTTTCTTAACACTTACTTGGCCTTATGTTGGCATGTCAGCAAATGTAATTTAGGCACTTGCAGTCATAAGAGCTCTAATTATGACACAGGCACAAACACACGCGAACACATACATGCCCACACACAAACATCTCTAATGTCTGATTCATTTTTTAAGAAGCACATTTAATAACATCTTCTCTAGAATTTACTTATTTATATTCACATCAAAATGTGAACTCAAAAAGTATACTTTTAACAAAATCACTTTAATTCTTATCAAGTTGCTTAGATGGTTCATAAATATCTAAACCTCGCATTCTGCGTTGGCATAATTTTATTCAATAGAGTAGACAAGAATAATACACATTTGTTTTAGAAGTGGTTGTATCTGATAACTGGACTGGTCAAGAATATCTAGAAATATGAAATGAGTCATTTAAAACAACTGAGGCCCAGGTGTGACATCTTTGGTGGACAAGATTATAGTCTTGAAATGGCAATGAGAATGGTTTATGTTTACAATTCTTCATGATTGCAGGCTTGTCATGAAAATAAATTGCCTGTAGTCCCTGCCATTTTCTATTCTTGTCTCATCATGATAATAAGGGATCAGGTTTTTTGTATTAAATATATTCTGAAATGCAATTTCATATAAAGTTGTGTAGGGTACTAAAACACTTGCTACCTATGTTTACTTGTAGATTTCACTTACATTCATATTTCTCAAGGTACTGCCTGCTCTGTCTAGTAATACATAAAAATTAAACCATGGTCTGAAATATGGATGGAAATAAGATAGTAATCCCCAATCTCACATTCATTTCTTAGAGGTGAAATTTTTTTTCTACATTCAGAAATGCCCAAAAGTTTATCTTATACCCATAGCCAATTCATGAATAGGATGGAAAAAGGCAGTATATTGTCACACAATTTTTTTCAAAGGAACATGAATGTTTTCATGTAGTCAGGTCACTTGCTGTCTTACTATTGTTTCCTAAAGTACTCCCACACATAAGTCATGGTTACAAGGACCTGGTTTTGATATGTAATTTTCCCGTCAGTCTGAGCAAGACTGTAATGCACAAGTGCTGGAATTATCACCCTATTAGGAGAATACAATTGGAATGGAGCATACTAGTATTTTTTTTTTTTTTAAAGATTTTATTTATTTATTTGACAGAGAGAGACACAGCGAGAGAGGGAACACAAGCAGGGGAGTGGGAGAGGGAGAAGCAGGCTTCCCTCCGAGCAGGGAGCCCGATGCGAGGCTCGATCCCAGGATGCTGGGATCATGACCTGAGCCGAAGGCAGACGCTTAACGACTGAGCCACCCAGGCGCCCCCATACTAGTATTTTTTAAACAAGAATAGGGATCTTAAGAACTATCATAAAGATCAAAAAGATGTATTTATGTCCATCATAATTATGTGGTTATATATTTTGGGACTAGAGGAATGTCAAAAAATGAGTAAAAAAAGCAGGAAAATTATGAAGATTTTAAGAACTCTTTGGAATCATAAATAAATAAAGGAATAAGTAAATGTCAGGATAAAACAATCTTAAGAAGTTTGGATATGAGCAAAATACCTTGTACTTTCTCTATTATAAGTATCTGACTCTTGATTTTGGCTCAGGTCATGATCTCAGGGTCATGAGATCCACGTGGTGTTCCATGCTAGGCGTGGAACCTGCTTAAGATTCTCTCTTTCCCTCCCTCTGCCTCTTCCTCCCCCCTTCGTCCACGCTTTCTCTCTCAAAACAAAACAAAACAAAGCTTCTCAGAATGTAATCATTTAGTTAATTCTGTTGTATGTTACATCATTAGCTTCAGGAGAATAGAAACCCTATATGTACTGCATGGCTCTATCCCCAGTCTCTGGTACTGTGTTCAACACATGGTGGACACTTAATACATGTTTGCTAAACTTGTATTTATCTTGAATATCCAATAAAGAAAACTGAGTGGAGACTATAGAAATATTCATAGGTTCCAAAAGTAATAAGAATGCCAGCATTATTGTGTCAAATATTGAGGCAAAGAAAAAATAATATATAGATAATACAAAAATATAAATACAGGCATATGTTATCTTATTGTACTTCACTTTATTGTGCTTCACAGATAATTATATATTTGACAAAATTGAAGGTTGTGTGGCAACCCTGCATAGAGCAAGTCTACCAGTGCCATTTCTCCAACAGCATTTGCTCACATTTTGGTAATTCACACAATGTTTTAAACTTTTCCATTATTATTATTATATTTGTTACAGTGATCTGTGATCAGTGATTATGACTTATTGGAAGCTCAGATCATGGTTAGTATTTTTTAGCAATAAAGTATTTTTTAATTAAGGTATATACATTCTTTTTTTAGACATAGTGCTGTTGCACACTATTTACTGTAATGTATACATAATTTTTAGTGTGAACATAACTTTTACATGCACTGAAAAACCAAAAAATTCATTTGGCTTGCTTTGTGATATTCACTTTATTGTGGTGGTCTACAGTGGAACCCACAATATCTCTGAGGTATGCCTGTATAATATAAAAAATAGAAAATCTTATGAGCCATTTGGGACCCCTACATATCTTCCCACCCCTTACTGTTATTATAAAAACTTGTTTTAACTAAGCTGCTCTATTTTTATTACAAATTTCCTTTATTATAAATTACCTTTCCTCTTTTCCCTATTTTACCTTTGCACCCCTATTTTACTTTTGCACATATTTTTCTAACAGTAGCAAATTGGCTTCACCCCTTTTGGCAATGATGATTGATCGATATTAGCTATGTTGAGGATTGCAAAGACTTCTCTGAAAGAGGACGAATGCTGTCAGCAATGTTGGCAAAGGGTAGAGTTATTAGTTTGAGGCAGCCTTAATTCATGTATTTCCTTATATTAAAATCTTCTTTGTCTACAATTGTTTCTCCCTTCTTTATACTTATCTAAATGTCAGCAAATCTTTAAGACCTAGAACACATGCTATCTCTTCTATAATAGCTTTCATAACCATTAATCCTAAATGATCACACCTTTCTAGGTATGTATGTTTGCCTAATTTCTTTGTTGATGTTGTTAATTATGTACTTAATGTCTTTTCTAAACTATGAGATTGTAATCTCTCAAGAACAAAGTCTGCATTTTGTTGTTTTTCTTTCTATATTATTTATAATTCCACACATGTAAAATCTCATTGTATACCAATTGAAAGATAAAGTTTTATATGTAAAACTAATCAAGGCAGCTTTCTGTATCAGTACACTGGTGTGTTCTCTTTTGAAGTTAATTATCAGCAGTAGATTTTTATTTTTTGTTAAATTTTTTAAAGATTATTTTAGAGAGAGAGAGATGGAGGGAGCGTGTGGGGGAGGGGCAGAGGGCGAAGGAGAGAGTCTTAAGCAGACTGCTTGCTGAGCGCGGAGTCTCATGCAGAGCTTGATATCATGACCCTGAGAACACAACCTGAGCCAAAACCAAGAATACCATGCTTAACGACTGTGCCACCCAGGTGTTCCATCAGCAGTAAGTTTTTTAAAATGAGTATGTAAGTCTGTTCACATCTTCTGCCCATTTCTTGATTAAGGGGTGCACGTGATGTGAAATGTGCAGCTGATGAATTGTTGACCACTACACCTGAAACTAATAATGAGCTATGTGTTGGCTAATTGAATTTAAATTTAAAAAAATGAAAAAAATGAGTATGTAAGTTCATACAGTTTTACATATTACTACAGTATTTATTCTACTATAAATGTGTTTTATTTTGTAAAACTAATTTCAAGTTAAAACTTTTCAAAATTAAACTTTGTCATAAAATCTCATCTGCATCGGGACGCCTGGGTGGCTCAGTTGTTGAGCATTTGCCTTCAGCTCAGCTCATGATCCCAGGATCCTGGCATCGAGGCCCGCATCGGGCTACCTGCTCTGTGGGAAGCCTGCTTCTCCCTCTCCCACTCCCCCTGCTTGTGTTCCGTCTCTCTCTGTCAAATAAATAAAATCTTTAAAAAAAATCTCATCTGCGTCTTAATTCTTTTATTATTTTTACTGGCATCATGCTTAAGAATTCCCAATCCCTATTTTTAAAATATAACATTTAGATATATTATAAAACAAAATCTCATTACTTTGAAACTCTGGTATGTTTAGGATAATCTTTTACATTGTGAAAAGTTTTCCTTATTCCAAAATTTGCTGTTGGTAGATCCAGTCTCTTTATAATCACAAAAATAGTTCTTAAAGGAATTTTACCATTAACATACTAAATGCAAAATTAACTTTCACGTAATTAGACTGCGTAACACATACTTAAGCTTTTTTATTCTTAATCCTTCTTAAAATTAATTCAATTTTTAAGCTTGAGGTTGAAATGTCCTTACAAGTATGCATCATCTTTGACATCAGGCATCACCTCACAATCTCATCCTCAACCTTAAGCTTAGCTGAAGATTCGACTTCTTCTGGAATGTTTGATATCATCACTTAGATCCTTATCTTCAGGAAAAGGCTCGAGCCTTTCCTCTCCATATTCCCACAGCATGTTCTAAGATCCTCGGTAACTTCCATTAGTCTTTGTCACCCACATTATATTTGCTTATTTACATGTATATCTATATCACAACTTGTACCTTTTTTGGAAAGCTATGCTTTCTTTTGCTTTTTATATCCACAGTGCTTACTACTGAGTACATAATGAATAGAATAGAAAAATGAACAGAAAATTGATTCACTTGGTGCTAATAGAACTTGCAATGAGTAATGATAGAGGACAGTCCTACAGTTAACAAACCCAGATTCAAAACTGTCACTGACACTTGAGAGTTTTGGGAAATTACTTAATTTTTCTACACCTCAGACACTTCTTTGGGGAGTGGACATAGTATATATATCTCATAGGGTTGTGAAGAAGAAATTGAGAAATGCACAAAAATTATTACAGGTGCACAGTGTGTCAAGCAAATGGTATGCTGTAAATAGATAATTTGGGTTATTTTTTCTTTATTTTAGTTTTGCTCTTATTGTTATTTAAATATAATAATTACACCACTAAGTGACTACTACATAAAGTATATTTAAGGGATATTCTGGTTAACAGACAGAGCCAAAACTCTTCATTCCTCAGTCTTTCTTCTTGGTCATTTAGGAGGTGGGGAAATGAGGAAGCTTGCAGTGAGCAATGAAGGAGGTAGGAGGCTGCTGTAGGTTCCATGAGGTTTAGGAGTGAACTGCTTCTGATCTATACAGGGGATAAAGGCCGTATTTGGAAAAGATGCAGAAAGTCAAAGTCTAGAACAAGTTAGAAATCAAAGGAGATAAATCACAGAAGCAAAATATGATCTGACAAATCCGGTCAATTGAAAAGAAGACTAAAGTGGAAAAATGAGAATTAACCCCATAATAATACCAGGGATACATGGGTTTGCTCTGGGTGTTGATTGTTTGCTTTTTTGCTTGTATATTTTTTTAATGTAGATATTGGTTCAAATCATTTAGGACATGACTACATCTTACCCATTCATTTAAAAGGGTTGAGCAGAATAGTATATTTGGGTTATTCTCTTGATCCAACTAACATTCTAAAAATATTTTCAATGTACCTTTGAATGCTCAGAGCCCCTAATAATCCAGCAATCAGTGAAAAGTATATATTGGTTGCCTAATATGTCCCCAGCCCTTGCTGGTCTTTCAGAAGTCTAATAGACACCATCAGGGACTGTTTAGGTAATTGGGTGGATAAGACCATTACACACATAAAACAAATATGAAAAGTCTAAACTGACAGAGGAATTTCAGTATTCACTATTAATTAAACAACTTCAATTATATATCTTTCTTAAATTTATTGAACAATTTCCTGATTCCATAAAAAGAAGAAATTTAATATAAGTAAATGGTTCTTAATAATGAGCATCATCAATATAAACATCATTGGCTATTCTCTGATATAATTATAGTACTCAGCTCTTTTTTTATGGCAGAAGCAAAGCACTCATATCTTTTAAGCACATATAAATATTGAAAAATAATTGTTGAATTAAAGAATAAAGAATAAATTTTCTTATTTTAAATACCTCTTGTATTAAATATTTTGTGTCTGGAAGTGACATGTATACATTAAAGTATATAATTAAGTGCAACTATTTGATATAAGTTCCACAATTCACTTAATTTCAAAAAGAAAAACATGTATGAAGTCTGCATAGTGAGAGAAATGACTCAAACTCAATAGTTACATTTCTACTATGTCTCCTTTAGGATGTACTAAGTACTGGGGAAAGGCTGATTTATCTACTTAATTGAAAGAAATCTGTGCAGTATGTAAGGCATTTCAGGCACACTGAACTGCATGAACAAAGAAAAAGATTCAAGAGAGGGAAGAATTTGGTGAACTTGAGAGATGGCAAGCAATTTGGTTTGACTGGAATAGAGGTCACATGAAAAGAAATAAAAGGTAGAGCAGAGATGAGATGATAGATGGATCCAAATGTCTAAGAACATGGAATACCCTGCTTGGATTATGGATGTTACTCTTTAAAGCAATGGTTCTTAAACATCCATGTGTTTCAAAAATCTGGTGAGACTGTTAAAAAATGCAATTGTAACCAAGGAGGTGAAAGACCTGTACTTTGAAAACCATAAAACACTGATGAAAGAAATTGAAGTTGACACAAACAAATGAAAAGATATTCCATGCTCATGGATTGGAAAAATTAATATTGTTAAAGTGTCCATACTACCCAAAGCAATTTACAGATTCAATGCAATCACTATAAAAATACCAACAGCATTTGTCACAGAACTAGAACAAATACTACTAAAATTTGTGTAGAACCGCAAATACCCCAAATAGCCAAAGCACTCTTGAGGGGAAAGAAAAAACCCAACACAACAAAGCTGGAGGTATCACAGTTTCAAATTTCAAGATACACGACAAAGCTGTAGTAATCAAAACAGTATGATACTGGTACAAAAATATACACATAGATCAATAGAACAGAATAGGGAGTCAGAAATAAACCCACTCTTAGATGGTCAGTTAATTTATACCAAGAAGGCAAGAATATACAATGAGGAAAAGACAGTCTCTTCAATAAATGGTGTTGGGAAAACTGGACAGCTACATGCAAAAGAATGAAACTGGACCACTTTCTTATATCATACACAAAAATTAAAAATGGATTGAAGACCAAAATGTGAGATCTGAAATCATAAAAATCCTAAAAGAGAACACAGGTAGTAATTTCTCTGACATCAGATATAGCAACATTTTTCTAGATATGTCTCCTAAGGCGAGGGAAGAAAAGCAAAAGTAAACTATTGGGACCACATCAAAATGAAAAGCTTTTGCACAACAAAGGAAACGATTGACAGAACGAAAAGGCAACCTACTTAATGAGAGAAGATACTTGTAAATGATATGTCTGATAAGGGGTTAATATCCAAAATATATGAAAAACTTATACAACTCAACACCAAAAACACAATCCAATTAAAAAGTGGGCAGAAGACCTGAACAGAAATTTTTTCAAAGACATATAGATGGCAACATATACATGAATAGATGCTTAACATCACTATCAGGGAAATGCAAACCAAAACCACAATGAGATATCAGCTGACACCTGTCAGAATGGCTAAAATCAAAAAGATAAGAAATAACAAATGTTGGAGAGAATATGGAGAGAAAGGAACTCTTGTACACTGATGGTGGGAATGTAAATTGGTACAGCTACTATGGAAAACAGTATGGAGGTTCCTCAAAAAATTAAAAGTAAAAATATCATTTGATCCAATAATTCCACTACTGTGTATTTCCCCAAAGAAAATGAAAACACTGATTTGAAAAGATAAGTGCACCCCTATGTTTATTGCAGTATTATTTACAGTAGCCAAGATATGGAAGTAACCTAACTGTCCACTGA
The DNA here is from genome assembly GCF_004348235.1 of Phoca vitulina. Lineage (NCBI taxonomy): Eukaryota > Metazoa > Chordata > Mammalia > Carnivora > Phocidae > Phoca > Phoca vitulina. The sequence goes on from NW_022589728.1 coordinate 25,197,182, forward strand.
TAGACAAATGGATAAGGAAGGAGTGGTAAAAGTCTATACAATGGAATATTATGCAGCCATAAAAGGAGTGAGATCTTGCCATTTGAAACAACATGGATGGACTTGGAGGGTATTATGCTAAGTGAAATAAGTCAGACTGACAAACATCATATGATTTCACTCCTATGTGGAATCTGAAAAATGAATAATCAAACAAAAAGCAGAATCAAACTTATAGATTCAGAGAACAAACTGATGGTTACCAGAAGAAAGGGGAGTGGGGAGATGGGCAAAATGAGTGAAGAGGAGTGGGAGATACAGGCCTCCAGTTATGGAATGAATTAGTCGTGGGAGTAAAATGTGCAGCATAGGGAATATAGTCAATGTTATTGTAATAGTGTTGTATGGTGACAGATGCTAGCTACACTTGAGTTGAGCATGGTGTAGGGAAGTATCACTATGTTGTACACCTGAAACTAAGGTAATATTGTGTGTCAACTATACTCAAAAAAGTTCTAAAAACTAAGGAAATGTGAATAAAGTATGGATTTTAGTTAAAAAATAAAAATAAAAATGAATTAAAAAATACAACTGTAATGTGGGAGTGACATCAGCAAGATGACGGTATTGGAATTTTTAGTGCTGGTCCCTTCCCAGAAGCATCAATTTGTACAACTATCCATGCACAAAAGTACCTTCACAAAAGCTAAAGATTGCAGGTAAGGAATTATAGCACCTGGGTAGAGCACAAAAGTAAGAAAAGATACATCGAGGAGGGTAGGAAAGACAGTTTCACATTATCCCTGTTTCCTTTCCCCAAGCCCAGGCAGCCCAGCACAAAGAGAAATACTCTCCCTAACCGAATAGAGGAAGAAGAGTGAAGTGAGCACCCAATTTCACTGCAAACCCCTGTACCAACACCAGGCCTCTGCCAGTGCCAGCCTGGCTCCCATGGATCTAAAATCCAGAATGGCTCTTATGGACCAAGGCTCCTGGCTCACCTTAGCACCAGGCCTGCCCATGTGGCCCAGGCTCCAGGTGAACTCCCACGAACCCAGGATCACAGGCTGCATCAGCACCAAGGCTAGCCCCCACAGATCTGGAATCTGGGACCCAGGCTCCCAGCCCACCCCAGTGCCAGGGCAACCTCTATGGACCTAGCCTCTAGACTGGCTCATATAACTCAGGATCCCAGGCTGCCCCAGCACCAGGCTGACCCAAGTGCCCCAGTCTCTAGGCATGCTCCTGTCGATCAGGTTCCAGGCCTACCCCAGCACCAAGCAGGACCCATGACCTTAGGTTCCTGTTGGGCTCTTATGGATGCAGGCTCCAGGCTAACATCAGTTTCAGACTGGCTCCCACAGCCCCAGTTTCCAGGCCAGCTCCCTTGGACCTTACTATGAACATGTTAAAAAGTCAGAGAAGCCACAATTTTATAGTAAAAAATTGCTGTTCTTTTGTGAGGATATTGTGATGTCTTCCAATGTTCAATAATTCACTACTAGAGCTGAGAGCAAACATCAGAGAAAACAAGTACTATTTATTTCTTTTATATGAAAAGTGGCCTATATTTATTTATTCAGCTGCAATTTATTGAGGATCTTCTATATGCCAGTCATTTCACTAGTGCAGAGATTCAATGTGAGCAAAACTAGATACATTTCCTTGGAATGTCTGTTTGGTTTTGGTATTAGAGTAATGCTGACCTCATAGAATAGGTATGCAAGTGTTCCTTCTGCTTCTATCTTTGGAAAGAGATTATAGAGAATTGGTATAATTTCTTCCTTAAATGTTTGGTAGAATTCACCAGTGAACATGTCTGGGCCTTGTACTTTTTGTTTTGGAAAGTTAATTACTGATTCAATTCTTTCATACATATAGGCATTTTCAGATTATCTGTGTCATCTTCTATAAGTTTTGGCAAATTGTGTCTTTCAAAGAATTGGTTCTTTTCATCTAGGTTATCAAATTTGTGGGCATAGAATTACTCATAATGTTCCTTTATTATCCTTTTAATGTCTATGTGATCTGTAGTAATGTTCCCTCTTTAATTTCTGATATTAGTAATTTATGTTCTCGATCTCTCTCTCTTTTACCTATCAAAAAATGGCTTATCAATTTTACTGTCCTTTCAAAGAATCAGCTTTTGCTTTCTTTGATTTTCTCTATTAATTTTATGTTTTCAATTTCACTGATTTCTGCTCTAATTCTTATTTCTTATCTTGTGCTTACTCTAAATTTAACTTTGCTCTTCCAAGTTTCTAAGTTGGAGAGTTAGATTATTGATTTCAGATTTTTTAAAAACTTTCTAGTATATGCTTTAAATGCTATAAATTTCCCTCTAAGCACCATTTACACTGCAATTCACAAATTCTGATAAGTTGTATCTTCATTTTCGTTCAGTTCAAGTTTTTAAAAAATTCCTCTTGAGATTTCTTCTCTGACCCATGTGTTATTTAGGAATGCACTGATTAAACTCCATGTATTTGGGGATTTTCCAGTTATCTTTCTGTTATTAATTTCTGGTTTAATTCCATTGTGGTCTGACAACAGACATTGTATGATTTCTGTTCTTTCAAATTTGTTAAGATGTGTTTTATGGCTCAGAATTTGGTCTTTCTTGGTGAACAGTCCTTGTGAGCTTGAGAACAGTTTGTATTGTCCTGTTGGATGAAGTAATCTACAGATGTCAATTATATCCAATTGATTGACGGTAAACTACTGAGTTCCACTGTGTCTTTACTGATTTTCTGCCTTCTAGCTCTATCCATTTCTGATACAGGAGTGTTGAAGTCTCCAACTATGGTAGTGGATTCGTATTTCTTCCTTTTGTTTTATCAGTTTTTCCCTCACATATTTTGATGCTCTTGCTATGAGCATATAAATTAGGGATTATTAGGTCTTTTTGGAAAATTAACCCTTTCATCATTATTTAATGTCTTTCTTTATCCCTGATAACTTCCCTTGCTTTGAAGTCTGCTGTCTAAAATTAATATACCTATTCTTGCTTTCTTTTGATTAGTGTTAGCATGGTATATTTTTCTCCATCCATTTACTTTTAATCTGTATGCATCTTTATATTTAAAGAGGGTTTCTTAGAAGCAACATGTTATTGGGTCTTGTTTTTTTGATCCATTCATCAGAATCTGTCTTTTAACTGGTGGATTTAGAATATTAACATTCAAACTGATTATTAATATAGTTGGATTAATATTTATCATTTTTGTTACTGTTTTCTATTTGTTGCCTCATTCTTTGTTCCTATTTTTGACTTCCACTCTTTTTCTGCCTTTTGTGGTTTTAGGCTGAGCATTTTATATGATTCCATTTTTTCTCTTTTCTTAACATATGTTTTTTACTGGTTTCCCTAGAATTTGCAATATACATTTACAACTGATCCAAGTCCACATTCAAATAACATAATACCACTTCACTGGAAGTGTGAGTACTTTACAGTGATAAAATAATTCCAATTCCTGCTGCCTATCTTTTGCTAGCATTGCTATCATTCATTTCACTTACATATAAGCTAAACATAGATACATATTTACACATAATATATGCACGTAAGATTCAGATTATATATAAACCATTGTTGATATTATTATTTCAAGTAAATTATCTGTTATATCAATTAAGAATAAGAAAAATAAAAGTTTTTATTTTATCTTCACTGTTCCTTCCCTGATGCTCTTCCCTTCTTTAGATCTAAGTTTAGATCTTTTTCTTTCTGAAGAATTTTTTTTTTTTTTTTGCTATTTCTTACAAAATAGGTCTAGTTGCAACAAATTCCAATTCTTATCTGAGAAAGTCTTTAATATCCTTTACCTTTTAAGGATAATTTTACAGGGTACAGATTCTAGGTTGGTGGGGTTTTTTTTCTCTTAATGCTTTAAATATTACACCCTGCTCTTTTGTCTCCATAGTTTCTGAGGAGAAGTTGGATGTAATCCTTATCTTTGTTCCTCTGTAGGTAAGAAGATTTCTTCTTCTAGCTTCCTTCAGGACTTTTTCCTTATCTTTGATTTTCTGTAGTTTGAAAATGATATGCCTAGATCTAGTTTTCTTGGGCATTTATTCTACTTGATTTTTCCTTGAGGTTTCTGGATCTGTAGTTTGGTGTCTGACATTAATTTGGGGACATTCTCAGTCATTATTGTTTCAAATATATCTAACATTCTTTTCTTTCTTCTTCTGGTCTCCCATTATGCATATGTTATGCCTTTTGTGGTTGTCCCACATTTCTTGGATATTCTGTTCTGTTTTTGTTAGTCTTTATTCTCTTTGCTTTTCAGTTTTGGGGGTTTCTAACTAGATATCCTCAAGCTCAGAGATTCTTTCCTAAGCCATGTGCAGTCTACTAATAAACTCATTGAAGGCATTCTTTATTTTTTTTACAATGTTTTTGATCTCTAACATTTCTTTTTTATACTTATGATTTCCATCTCTCTGCTTATATTGCCTTTCTGTTTCTGCATGCTGTCTACTTTATCCATTAGAGCACTTAGCATGTATATCATAATTATTTTATATTCCTGGTCTGATAATTCCAATATCCCTGTCATGTCTGGTTCTGATGCTTGCTCTGTCTCTTTAAATTGTGTTTTTTGCCTTTTAGTATGACTTTTAATTTTTTCTTGGTAGACACACAGGCTGTACTGGTTGAAAGGAACTGCTGTAAATAGGCCTTTAGTAATGCAGAGGTGAGGTGTGTGAGGGGAGAAGTTCTATAGCCTTGTGATTAGGTCTCAGTCTTTTAAAGTCTATGCCTCTGGGCTATGAACTTCACAAGAGTTTCTCAGGCTTTTTCTCCTTCCTTTATGTAGAATAGGATGGCTAGAATAGGCCATAATTGAATATTTCCCTTCCCTCAGGTCAGTTAGACTGATAATATCTCAGCAGGTTAGACTCTGGCTAACTAGTTTCCCCTGAGGGCAGGCTTTGGTAAAAACAAAGTACTCTGGCATACAACAAAATGATTCCTTTTCTTCTCTTCTTACCTGAAGCATGAGGTGATTTTCTTGGATTACTGTGGGAGCCTGGTCAGGTTCCCTAAGCAAAAACTTACAAAAGTATGGGCCTGTTATAACTGGATCCCCCTGGATTTTTTAACTATCGGAGTTGTCCACATTGAGCCTCCAAAAAACTTTCAGTTACAGTTTGGGTTTTCTTACCCTGGTATTGGTCCAAGAAGCAGTTTCTGCTTGTGATTCTCTATCCTGGTTAAGTTTTTACTCCCTGTGGTCACTTGTCTGTCTCTCCAATATTGGGAACGGTGACTTGCCCTGTGTCCTCTACTCTAATATGGATCCAGAAAAGTTATTGATTTTTCATTTTGTTCATCTATTGACCTATTGTTAGGATGGAGTGGTGTCTTCTAGGCTTTTTACATGTGGAACATAAGCTGGAAATCTTCTAGATAGATGCCCTATCTTGTTTGCTCTTCCTAGCTAGATACCTTTTATGGGAGAAGACTAATGGGAGATTGATGGGAGTGGTTAAGGGCTAAGAAGAGGTGCATTAGAAACAACTAACCAAATCAAGCCATTGTAATGTCTCGGTGTTGTAAATGTTGAGTGAAAATAAAGAAGACACATTTATAGTTAAGAATGATATGTTTATACCAATGCAAAGAATTTTGAATCAGAAATCTTACATTTGATTATATCCCAGTTCTTCCTCTGTTTAGTTACATAACCTTTTCCAAGGTACTCAGTTCTCATGATTTATTTATCTGTAATATGATAGGAAACAAAAATCTTAAAAGGCTAGCCAGCCCACGTTATAAGAAGACCAAATAAGATAACATGCATGAAAGTATTTTATATATTATAAAGGGCATGGGGATATTATATGACATTATTAAACAAAGTACCATATGAAGAACTGCTTAAGTTCTCTTGAGCTTAGTACTCTATACATACTCATTGGTGATAGTTTGTTTGCAAGTGTTTATTGGGACAAGAAGTGTAGCTATAAATTGCCCATCTTGTTTGGCATTTAATTATCACAAGAGAATGATCAATGTTTAGAAGTTTAGAGTCTGCCCTTTTAGAACTGATTTTCTGGTGATTGTTGAAATTCCTTCTATCTGTTAACTTTTCACTGGAGGATTTTTAAGAACTAGCCAATTTGAAATTCCTATACAAACAAACCTACCTTTAATGTAGTCACAGTTCCATACATTAAGTTATGGAGTTAAACTTGGATTCCCAAAAAATCTTCCTTAACTAAAGCATAAATACTCTGGCTTTCCAACTTTTATAAACTGGGTCAAAATTAAATTTCAAGAGTGAGATGTTTCCTTAATGTTTCCTTAAATGAACTGTTGACAACTCTTTGGAACATTTCACTATGAAATTTGGCTTCCCTCACAATAAGGCTTCTTCTGCACAGATTGTTAAACTCTAGTCACCACACAGCCATAGATCCAGGATTTTCATTTTTGTTCCAGAATGTCACTGGGAGGGATTTTGTCCTTACAAACTGCATAAAATTTACAGTAGTATATTTGTAAAAGCAGAATGCTGAAATAGATCTGCTTTGATTCCTTGGTAAAGAGAAAAGAAGGGCAAGAAGCTTCAACTTCTATTTACCCTGGCATTAACTCAAGATAAGCCTTAAAATTGCTTTTTGGTGTACAAACAGTGTGGTTTCTCCATCAAAAGGTTATTTGTTATAAAAGGGCTTTATTCTGTAAGACATTGGGTACATTCACTTTTTAATTAGAGCTGCCAAACTCTAGGCCAGGGTGAGGTCAAAATCATCTTTTTATGATGCTCTTTTTCCTGATTATAAAAGTAATAACAAGTGCAACAGAACCAATTTCTTTCCCAGAGGATTCTCTCAAGTTAACTGCACGATAAAAAAAATTAACCACAAACTGATGCCCTGATTCTGCCCTTCTAATGTCTTGAAGACTTCTTTAAATGCTACATTGTGGTACAGAGAGACTACGTTTGGGCTAAAAGTAGTGTTGTATTGTTATTGTTATTTTTGTTGTAGTTCTTTTTCATAGTCATCTGGCACTCAATGAATGAATAAATGAATATATGAATGAGTATGTGAATGAGCTTTTATATGAGACATTCTTTTATTTTCTCATGGCTTGCCAGATGGGCAAGGAACAAAATACAGTGGCAGTCAAATACGAATTTTATGCCACTTTAGTGTTTATTGCTGAGAATTATGGAGCAATATCAGTAATACAGTGACTAAGCATGAGAATTTTTATCATTTAGTAAATAATGAAACAGTGATAGTATATTTGAGACATTAATTGGATTATTTGGGGGTTTTTTTTGGTGTTGAGTTATATAAGTTCTCTATATATTTTTTATATTAACCCCTTATTGGATATATTGTTTGCAAATATCTTCTCCCGTTCAGTAGGTTGTCTTTTAGTTTGTTGATGGTTTTCTCTGCTATGCAAAAGCTTTTTATTTTGGTGTAGTCCCAAAAGCTTATTTTTGCTTTTGTTTCTTTTGCCTAAGGAGACATATCTAGAAAAATGTTGCTAAGGCCAATGTCCAAAAGATTACTGTCTATGTTTTCTTTAAGGAGCCTTATGGCTTTAGGTCTCACATTTTGATCTTTAGTCCATTTTCAGTTTGTTTTTGTGTATGGTGTAAGAAAGTGGTCTAGTTTCATTCTTGTGCATGTAGCTGTCCAGTTTCTCAAAACCATTTGTTGAGGAGACTGTCTTTTTCTCCATTGTATATTCATGTCTCCTCTGTTTTACATTAATTGACCATATAAGCATGGACTTATTTCTGGGGTCTCTTTCCTTGTCTATTGATCTATATGTCTGTTTTTATGCCAGTACCATACTAGTTTGATTGCTATAGCTTTGTAATATATTTTGAAATCCGGGATTGTGATTCCTCCAGCTTTGTTCTTCTTTCTCAAGATCAATTTTGTTATTTGGGTTGTGTGTGTGTGTGTGTGTGTGTGTGTGTGTGTAGTTCTGCACAAAATTTAGGGTTATTTGTTACAATATATTTGAGATATGAAATCAGTATGTTTCTTTTTCACTATAGATTCTGGTTTTCCATGACTCCCTATCCATTTAATTCTTTAATTTCTTATTTTATAGAGGTAAGGTGAACAGAACTTAAAGTGATTATTCTTCAATAAGACAACAATTTGAGTATCATACTTTTAAAATATACTTTCATAGAGGAATGAAAGTTTTGAACATTAGGCTTTCTTGAAAAATAAAATCTTGTTTCAAAAAGAGAGAGAGAAAAAAATTGTTTTCAATTCACAAAACTTCCCATTGCAAAGCCAGAGCAAAACTTGAGAGTCTGAGCTTAGAGTTTTTCTAAAAAGACATAGAAGAGAGGATGGAACAATGTAAGGAAAGTCCCTGCAAATCAAAGGGGAAAGGATAGTCTTTTGGTGTTGGGATGGGGTTGGAAAGATTTGGAGGAGATGGCATCATGCTGCAGAATCAACTTTCCCTTTACTCAACCACTCAACTAAACCCTGAAAGAGAAGATAAGATGTTCTGATAAGAAATAATAAAGCCCAAAGAAGGTGATAGGGAAACTAAAAACAAAGGCTCTTTTTGTGCCTGGCTTCCTATTTAGAAAGCTGAACAAAGACTATATTAAGGGCACATCATAACATCATGGTTCTGTCAAAGCAGGATGAAAATAGAAATTTCAAGTGTGGGCCAATTCCCCATAGTCTATTTGGCATACATAGAGGGATTGGAGGGAGGATATGGAAATGATGAGAATCTGGTGGACCATGACTTCCAGAGTGACGCTATTACAGGATACCAGTTCTATGAAGGCACCAGGGACATCATCATGAGACAGCGTAGACTGAGAAAACAGGCCAGCCAGAAGACTTTTATTTCCCAACCAGGAGGACAGGTGCTCTTTGTCCTCCATTGTGTCATACCATATTAGTAAAGAAAAGGGGAAGACCCTTTCAGATGGGAAGAAATTTGAAATGACCATCCAAATGACACTAACAACAGGAATAAATATTGGCATACTAATATTGAGGTTTGATTTTGTTTTTCTCTTTTTTCTTCTCCTTAATCAGTGAGAAAGGGTGCTTCAGAGTAAAATGAGATCAGATACAGAAAATAAATCATGCTGCATTTTAACATGTCTGAGTTGTAGTATATAAATTCTGACCCCACTAAAATGGCATTACTCAGACTTTCCTTGGAATTTCCCAAGCTCGGCTTCCATTCTTGGCTGCGGGACTGTGGCAAGGTAGTATTAACATTCTCAGATTAACAGTTGCATTTTGGGAGGTGAGGGCAACTTGGTCATTCTGAGTAAAATCCCATGATTGTGATGTACAATTATGCTCTCACACAGAAAGGATAGTAAAGGCTGATTATGCTAACCATTTCAGTATCATTGGATACAATTTTAAATATAATTTTATAAAAATGTAAGGTATACATGGGGCGCCTGGGTGGCTCCGTCGTTAAGCGTCTGCCTTTGGCTCAGGTCATGATCCCAGGGTCCTGGGATCGAGTCCCGCATTGGGCACCCTGCTCCGCGGGAAGCCTGCTTCTCCCTCCCCCACTCCCCCTGCTTGTGTTCCCTCTCTCGCTGTGTCTCTCTCTGTCAAATAAATAAATAAAATCTTAAAAAAAAAAAAAAATGTAAGGTATACTTAAAATCATAACCAAAACAAACTAGTGAAAATGGTTTAGAAATAGTTCAGAAAAATTATATCAAGATGAATGTTATTTTTGGAAAATAAAGATATGCTAAACTAATGTACCTTTACAAAGCTTTCTAAGAATTGATTATATTATTATTATTATTATTATTTTAGAGCTGTAGTATCAATTGTTTCTTTTTTTAAATTTAATTAAATTTTATTTTATTTTATTATGTTATGTTAGTCACCATACAGTACATCATTAGTTTTTGATATAGTGTTCCATGATTCATTGTTTGCGTATAACACCCAGTGCTCCATGCAGTACGTGCCCACTTGACATGGTTGTAGTACTCTTAGTTTAGTTATTTTTATGGTAACATAAAGCTAATTATTTTTAAGATAATATTCCAGAGCAAAATATACTGATAAGATTTAATCATAAAAATTTTGTAGACTTCCTTCTATTTTGCCTAATTTTCCTTAAAATGCATTGACAGAATGAAAGCAAAGTGAAAATTTGGATAAATATAATTTCTTGAGTAATTTAAAGAAATTATCCTATTATTTTTTATTTTTTTATTTGTAGAGTAGTGTTACAGGTATTTCTGATTTCCTTTCCCCAATCCTGTATTTTAATTATCTGGAGAATGCACTTAGACTCTACCCTGCCAGTGAAAATAAAGCCCAAAAGATGGAGAAATGCATATCTTTTAGATCTCAAGTTCTCAACTGATAAAATCAAGAGTTTGGACTAGAAAAGAGCTAAATATTTAAATGTTTAAAGTTTTATGATTTGGACATTCCTTAAAATTCATCACAGTATTCTTTAATACTTATAATAAAATCAGAAGAAACAATTACACGCACACGTCATTGCGTTCATATCCATCATAGCATCACACTTCAGTTATTTTAAAACTCCATAAAAATTATGTAAGGAATTGCTTAATCTTTAGTTTTGTAGGAAGGGGGAAAAAAGCAAAAAAAAAAAAAAAAAAAGAACAACAACAACAAAAAAAACCCCACTAAACTTCAAAATCAAGAAAGGCCCCATATAGCCATCTGGTGGCTTTTTAGGGAAATACATCTGATTTTTCCCATCAATATTTGAAAATTGGTATATTAAAGAAAATAAATTATTCTTACACTAAGTTAGTATTTGTATGATTCTAAAGATCTCTAAAACATTTTCATTACTTCTGAATTTATATTTGCTTTCATATTTTTCTTCAAAGCATGAAACTTTTCCCATTTTAATATCATTGTTCTTTGCTATTCTAAATTAGTTCATTGTTACATTTTTAAGATAACAGCTTTTCTAAAACATCATCCCCACATAGACTAAGGACTTAAAGTTGGATAACTGTATGGATTATCTTTTTATAACATACTATTATATATACACTATGTTTATGCTATTATATATTTACTATATATATTATAAGTATATATATACTATTAAATGCCAGGTTTCATAATCATATGGAAAGCATAGCCCGTTTTATAAATAACATGAAAAAGTATCTGTGTAGTAATAGATAAGCCTATGCTAACACTGTTAAGCTTCACTAAAGTAGAAAAAATCAGAGAGACTTTATACCATTCTAAAGAAAATTGCACAAAAAAAGCCTACCTATGTATGCTTTCATATACTATATATCATTTACATAATTTTACAAAAATTCTGAATATGTCTTTTAGAAAAAGACTTTCTTTTCAATGTAGCTGTTTCTAAGCAGTGAAATAAAAACAAGTTTATAACTTAACATGAACATGATGAAATGAAGAAAAATTATAGATAAGTGAGGTTTTGTACACAGAGACAAAACAAATGTGTAAATTTACTAAAGGAATGTTTTGTTTCATGTCTATATAAAAAAAGAAAAGAATGAAAAATAAACTTAAAATTATGAAAAATAATCCATGTAGTATATTTTTCCAAAAGACAACAATATTCTCAATATATTAAAATGTAAAGATTGTTCAATAAAACAAGTATATGTGGTTATCAGTGCATTTGCATAATACAATAATTTTATTGGTAACAGAGTGTTTTGCTAGGCTTTTGTGGCATCATTCCATATGAAATTTAATGTAATGTTCACTTAAATATGGAGGCTCATCTACACATATAACTGAGGTGAAAACTGCTTAGGATTGATTTTCAAATGCATAATATATTTATTCTGTATGATTTTATTGCCAATTTTATGAATAGTGAGTTTTTCAGTCAATATAACTTAGAGAAGCAATATACAAAGTCTTAGTCCAGTGAGGATGCAAATTTAGAATACAATCACAGTGATAACTAAGGAAAACATTAAAACAATCAACAACACTTATTTTTCAACTTTAACATTTCAATCTAGAAATGTTAATGTGAATAATGTGAGTAAGTTAAAACTTGTGACTTTTAAAATCATTCTAGTTGGAGTAGCACATAGCTAAACTGATCAAGATTAGTTTCCTCGGTGTCTGACTTCTCAGTGTAGTTTGTCCTCTCCTTCTCAAGCCAAGAAAAACATGGAAATATTAATTTTTTTAGACTTTATTTTTAGAGGCATTTTAGGTCACAGAAAAGTTGAGATGAAGGTACAGAGATTTCTCATAACCCCCTGCCCTCACACATGCATAGCTTCCCCATTATCCACATATTCCACCAGAGTGGTACATTTGTTACAACTGATGAACTTAGATTGACACACCAAATCATTCAAAGTCTACAGTTTACCTAAGGGTTCACTTTTGATATTGTACATTTTATGGGTTCTGACAAATGTATAAAGACATGTATCCATCGTGATAATATCATACCAAGTATTTTTATTACCATAATATCCTCTGTGCCCCACCTATTCATCTTCCCACCCCACACCCTCAACAACTGGCAACCACTGATCTTTTTACTGTCTCCACAAGTTTTGTCCTTTACAGAATGTCATATAGTATGCAGTCTTTTCAGATTAGCTTCTTCCACTTAGTAATATGCATTTAAGTTTCCTCTGTGTCTTTCATAGCTTGATAGTTCATTGCTTTTCACAGCTGAAATCTATTCCATTGTCTGGACGCACCATCATTTAATTCATTCCCTGTTTTTGATTTTGGCCATTCTAATGGGTGTGTAGTGGTATCTTGTTGTTTTAGTTTGCATTTCCCCAATGACGTACAACATGGAATATCTTTCCCTATGCTTATAATGCTATCTGGGTGTCTTTCTTGGTGATGTGTCTTTGGTCTATTTTTTAATTGGGTTATTGGTTTTCTTATTGTTGAGTTTTAAAAAGTCTTTGGACAATAGTCTTATATCAAACATGTCTTTTGCAAATATTTTCTCCTATTTGTGGCTTATCTTCTCATTTTCTTGACAATGTCTTTCACATAATGAGAGCTTTTAATTTCAATAAAGTCCATCTTATCAATTATTTCTTTCATGGATTGTACCTTTGCTGTTATATCTAAAGTCATCGTCATATCCAAGGCCATCGAGGTTTTCTCGTATGTTCTCTTCTAGTTTTATAGTTTTGCATTTTATATTTAGGTCTATGATCCATTTTGAGTTAATTTTTGTGAAGGATGGGAGGTCTGTGTCTATATCTTTTTTTTTTCCTTTCTTTTTTTTTTTTGCATATGGGTATCCAGTTATCCAGAACCATTTGTTGAAAACACTATCATTGTTCCTTTGCTTCTTTTTCAAAAAGTAGTTGCTATATTTATGTGGGCCTATTTCTAAGCTCTCTATTGTGTTTTATTGATGTATTTGTCCATTTTACCAAGAGTACACTGTCTTGATTCTGTAACTTTAAAGTCTTGAAATTGAGTACTGTTGGTCCTCCAAATTTGGTCTTTTCTTTCAATATTGTTGTTTGCTATTCTGGGTCTTTTGCCTCTCCATCTACAATTTAGAATCAATTTGTTGATATCTACAAAATAACTTGCTGAGATTTTAGCTGGAATTGCATTGAGTCTATCGTTCAAGTTGGGAAAAACTGACATCTTGACAATATTGAGTGTTCCTATCCAAGAATGTGGAATTTTTCTCCATTTATTCAGTTTTTCTATTCTCTTCATCAGGATTCTGTAGTTTTCTTCATATTGATCTTGTCCATGTTTTGTTAGGTTAATGTCTAAGCATTTTTTTTTTTTAGGTGCTAATGTGAATAGTACCATGCTTTTATTTTAACTTTATTTTATTTCATTTGTTCATTGCTGGAATATATGAAAGTGATTGACTTTTGTATATTATCCTTGTTACCTGCAACTTTGCTATACTTGATTATTAGTTCCAGGGGTTTGTTGTTGTTACTGTTAATTCCTTAGGATTTTCTACAAAAATGATCATGTTATTTGTAAACAAAGGTACTTTTATGTCTTCCTTCCCAATCTGCATACCTTTTATTTCCCTTTTTGTTTTATTGCTTTATCTAAGATTTACATTACAATGTTGGAAAGGAGTGGTGTGAAGGGATATCCTTGCGTTGTTCCTGATCTTAACAGGAAACTTTTATTTTCTACCGTTAAGTATGATATTAGCTGTAGGGTCTTTGTATATATTGTTTATCAAGTTGAGGAACTTCCCCTCTATTGCTAGTTTGCTGAGAGTATTTAACATGAATGGCTATTGGATTTTGTCAAATGCTTTTTCTGCAGCTGTTGATATGATCGTGGGATTTTTTTTTTCCTTTATCCTGTTGCTGTGGTGGATTACATTTATTGATTTTTTAATGTTGAACCAGCCTTGCATACCTGGGATAAATCCCATTTGGTCATGGTGTATAATTATTTTATACATTAATGGATTCAATTTGTTAATATTTTGTTGAGGATTTTTGCATCTATGTTTATGAGAGACATTGGTCTGTAGTTTTCTCTTCTTGTAACGTCTTGGTCCAGTTTTGGTATTAGGGTAATGCTTGCCTCAGAAAATGACTTAAGAAGTATTCCTTTTGCTTCTATCTTATGCAAGAGAATATAGAGAATTTTTATAATTTCTTCCTTAAATATGAGGTAGAATTCACCAGTGAACTCATCAGGGCCTGGTGCTTTGTGTTTTGGAAGGTTATTAATAATTGATTCAATTCCTTTAATGGGTATAGACCTATTCAAATTGTCTATTTCTGGTGTGAGTTTTGGCAGATTGTGTCTTTCAAGAAATTGTTCCATTTCATCTAGGTTAACAAATTTGTGGACATAGTTATTCATAATATTCCTTTATTATTTTTAATATCCATAGGATCTATAGTATTATCCTCTCTCATTAATACTGATATTAATATCTATGTCCTCTTCTTTCTTAGCCTTGTTAGAGGATTATCAATTTAATTGATCTTTTCAAAGAACAAGCTTTGGTTTCACTTATTTTCTCTATTGATTTCCTGTTTTTAATTTCATTGTTTTCTGCTCTAATTCATATTATTTATTTTCTTCTACATACTTGGGATTTAACATTTCCCTCTTTTTCTAGCTTCAAAGATGGAGGGTTAGATTATTGATTTTAGATCTCTTATTTTCCTAATATATTCATTAAATGCTATAAAGTTCCCTCTAAGCACTGCTTTTATTGCATCCCACAAATTTTGATAATTTGTGTTTTCACTTTTAAATAATTCAAAATATTTTTAATTTCTCTTTAGATTTCTCCTTTGGAAGCATCAAATTTTGAAGATCCAAAAATTAGGCAAATATGTGTGGGAAAAACTGAAATCATATGTATGAAACAGATTTTCCTACACCTACCTAAGTTTTTTGTCCAAAATATTGGTGTGAATGTTCTATATCAAAAGGTTTATGCCTTTATTACTATACTCAGAACCATGGGTTGTATTTGTTTTTGTGTATGCTGTGTGCTTTTTAAATTTTTTTTAGATTATTTATTTATTTATTTGACAGAGAGAGACACAGTGAGAGAGGGAACACAAGCAGGGGGAGTGGGAGAGGGAGAAGCAGGCTTCCTGCTGAGCAGGGAGCCCAATGTGGGGCTGGATCCCAGGACCCTGGGATCATGACCTGAGCCCAAGGCAGACGCTTAATGACTGAGCCACCCAGGCACCCCTGCTGTGTGCTTTTTAAAATAAATGGATAAGAATGAAGATTCTGGAGTCAGATATTCCTAATCTAAATGTGAACTGTACTGCTTAATGAATATCTCTTATTGAAAAATGTCTAGTAGTAAGGTAATATTGGTAATATTTTTTTTCATTGTGAAATAAGGAATGCGTGAATGTTTTCTAGTTCTTCTTCTTCTTCTTCTTCTTCTTCTTCTTCTTCTTCTTCTTCTTCTTCTTCTTCTTCTTCTTCTTCTTCTTCTTCTTCTTCTTCTTCCTCAGAGAGGGGCAGAGAGTGAAGGAGAGAGAGAATCTTAAGCAGGCTCCATGCCCAGCACGGATCCCAATGCGGGGCTCAATCTTACAACCCTGAGATCATGACCTGAGCCGAAATCAAGAGTCAGATATTTAACTGACTGAACCACCCAGGTGTCCCTCTTTTGTTACTTTTAATAGTTATTAAACATTGTATAAACAGTGGAGATTAAGATATAATTTTCTTTTATTTAGTTTTATTTATTTCTCAGAAAATTCAAGCTGTTTTCTCTGCCTGGCATTTAGGGTGAAGGGCTAATTATTTAGTACCTCCTAAAATTGAGTTGAGTGGGAGCTGGGTTATAGCTTTAAATTCAATTGAATTTGCCCATGATCAGAGTAATCCCCAATCTTCCATGTTACTACCATTTTGATCATATTATTATTTGAGGCTGGATTGAAGTTTCAGATATTTTTGAACCAAAACTTGGGTATACACGTGACAACCCATGATTAAATGTGATTCTCTGTGATTTCATTCTGCTTTTTGCCAAAACCACTTTTTTCTTCTTTCTTTCTTTCATTCTTTCTCTTCTTTCTTTCTCCCCCCGCCCACCCAGCTTTTTTTTTGTGAGGGGTGAAATTTAAGTTTACATTGGGAGCAGGCAGGGGACAGTTGTTAGTGCAATTTGTTTTATATTTGGGATTCTTTCAGATTCTATTTCATCTCTCCAGTCCACCCTCTTGTCTAAGGCCTAGATGATTCCTTCTCTTCCTATTTATTCTCTTTCTATTGCAGGACTTTCCTCTGTTCACCATTATCTAGACTAGCTTCCCACTTCCAGTAGTGGTTCTCTGCTCACATATGGAGGGCTGTTTGGTCTGGAATTCAATTCATTGAGCTCTCCTTGTATTCAGTGTTCTTTACTAGTTGCATAGGATATATTTTTTTTAATTTTGTGTTTTTCTTCTTGTTGTTGTTATAGAAGCAATGGTTTTTTCACAGCTCTGCATCCTAGGAGGACTGCCATTTATCTGCAGTCCATATTTGACACAGCATAATGTAGATCCAAGTTTAAGTGAAGTACAATAAAAATTTAGAGAATTCCATTTATAAAAGTTTAAAAAGAATACATATCTTAAATCAACACATAATTCCTAGTGTGTGCCTATCTTTCTTTTGCTGCACAAATATTTCACTCTCTCAGTGTAGCTTTAGGATAAGTATTGATAATTGTTAGGACAAATTTTCCATCCTTTTTCTTCCTCAACACTGTCATGGTTTCTCTTGGCTTCTTGACTCTTTATCAAAACACCCATTCCTTCAATTTGGTTGATAACAATTGTATTTTAAGAAGAATTGAAGGGATAAAGAAGATGTGGCACACACACACACACACACACACACACACACACACACACACAATGGAATATTATGCAGCCATCAAAAAAACGAAATCTTGCCATTTGCAATGATGTGGATGGAACTAGAGGGTATTATGCTAAGCAAAATAAGGCAATCAGAGAAAGACAAGTATCATATGATCTCACTGATAGGAGGAATTCTTAATCTCAGGAAACAAAGTGAGTGTTGCTGGAGGTGGGGGTGAGAGGGATGGGGTGGCTGGGTGATAGACATTGGGTAGGGTATGTGCTATGGTGAGTGCTAATGAAGGGGGGGAAATCAGAGGGGGAGACGAACCATGAGAGACTATGGACCCTGAGAAACAAACTGAGGGTTTTAGAGGGGAGGGAGGTGGGGGGATGGGTTAGCCCAGTGATGGGTATTAAGGAGGGCATGTATTGCATGGAGCACTGGGTGTTATATGCAGACAATGAATCATGGAACACTACATTAAAAAATTAATTAATTAATTAATTAAAAGAAGAAGAAATGAAATAACCACATTAATTTATGCCATAGTATAGTGACTAATAACCTTCTAAACGCCTTAATATCTTTTTCAAAAGACCTATTATCCCAGATTAGACTCCTATTAATGAATTTTCAGTTATTTGACAAAATGAACTAATGCTTCTCAGTCAAAGGTTATGTATATAGTTGAAATTTATATGTGTATTTTAGATAGTCTTTCTGCCTCCATTCCTTTGCTTATGTACTTACATAAGTAAAGAATTCTCTTTCCTTTTGCCATTAAAATCTTATCTTCCATTCAAAATTATTAAGATTTAGTACTCCATGCTTCCTTCTTTTATGGCTCTGTCCCACACATATCCCTCTGTCCCACACATATCCCTTATTTATTGAATTTTAATTATATAATTTTGTTATGTATTATTCTCTTGTTCTATAATTCATTCACACATCCTGAATTCTATATTATGAAACTTCCAGTTGCAAGTGACAGAAATCCAACTCAAATGCTTAAATATAAATGTATTATCTCACATAACCAAACCGTAGAAAGATAGGAGTAGAGCATATTTCAGTAACACAAGCTGGAGTTTGTAATTCAAATAGCATTAACAGTCTCTCATACCTTTTCCTCCAGCTTTCTCTCTTCAGCCACAACAATCATCACTAGTCTTGACTTCCAGTAATGTATTTTTGACTTAGGTACTTCAGTGTAGTGGGGAACTTGTCTGAGTTTATATCTTAACAGTTTATGATTCTAGAGGAAAGAGCCATTTTCCATCCACTTCAAAAATTCAAGGAAGGACTCTGATTGTCCCAGTTTGGGTCACATATCTACCTCTTGGACACTATGACCAAGAGGATATGAAACTATCATTAGTTCAGCCTGAGATATGTTCCTCTCTTTGGCTGGAGAATGGTATAGGCTGGGGCTGAGTACTATGATTGGCAACCCATCATAACCTATGAGAATACTTAGGGCTTTGTGAAGTAGGCCCCAAAGTCTATATGAGTGTGTGGGAGTTAGATGTGGGGATATTCTGATATTACCCAGAAAAGAAGAGGATTTCTGGGCAGATGAAAACAACAGGCTCCTGGAAAGCAGGAACTATAGCTTATCCTTTAGGGTCTTATTTTTTTCTACTTCTCTTGTGAATAGAGAAAGTGGTTTCAGAGGTCCTCTGATCATAGGAAATATCTGTGGGCTAAGTTTATTGATTAAAGCTGTAGAGTTTTAAAATATATTCATAAAAAATTTTGTTTTGTTTTGGAATTGTATTTGAACTGAACTGAAATGATGTTGTTTTTTATTTAAACATTGGTGAGCTAGATATCGTATTTAAAAAAATCAGAGAATGATAGAATGTTTAGAGGGTGATGTAAAAAAGTTGAATTCAGACAGTTTAAGATTTGTATTAGTCAGTGGAAGAGAATAGGAAAATATATTTATGTTAGTTGTAGAGTTGGAATAACATTTTTTTCTCTGTCTCCCCAGATCTTATGTGTAATTCTAGGCATAAGTTATGCCCCTCATTTCAATCTTGGTAATCTGTGGAATTCCACCCTTTGACTGATCCTACTCTGCTTATTTATTTTTGTATTGCCACAAAATAGAAATTTGATCGTTCATTTGAAATCACAGAATAATGGGATGCTTAGTTCCTTTAGTCATTTCTTATAAATATGTCTTGGCTGTCTCAATTAGGTTCTAGATTTTTCTATTGAAAATGGCAT
This sequence comes from Phoca vitulina, assembly GCF_004348235.1. Classification (NCBI taxonomy): domain Eukaryota; kingdom Metazoa; phylum Chordata; class Mammalia; order Carnivora; family Phocidae; genus Phoca; species Phoca vitulina. The sequence continues at coordinate 25,216,706 of NW_022589728.1, forward strand.
GCCTTCTGCTTCTCTTTAAGTCTATATAGTAATGTTTGTGAACAGTAAAGAATCAGAATGGTATGTCAAGAACTTTCAGTAGGATGTATGTTGTTGTTGCTTTGAAGGTAGTTTAAGAAAAAAGCATAATGTCTGCAAAATATGCATTCTTATATTTACTGTTATGGATGCCAGATGTTTACCATCCTCATAGAGATCTGGAAAAGAAGAGGATTAATGTCATAACCCTGTCTTCTTAATAGACAGGTGAATTTATGCCACTATAAGTGTATAATCAGGGTAGAGGAAAGGATGGGAAGTTCTGCTGGCTTCTGTAAATATGTCTTCAACATAATAAGGGGACCAGATATTTCTCTTATTACACCATTCAGACTGGAACAACAATTTAGATCCTTCTAGACTTCATCTTAAATTCTTTGGAGAAAACGACAGGATATAAATAATTGAAAATAAAAGGATTCTTTCAAAATATGACCAAAGTCTACTTTGCCTGTCTTACCTGAAGTAGAACAAAGAATATATATATTTCCCGGAGAAAGCATCTGTGTTAGGGTCCTTTTCTCAGTTGAATTTATTACCAGAGTCCATGAAAGTTACAGGGCAGGAGAGCTGGCCCCAATTATTGGAACAGCAGTACATAGTAGAGACTGGAACCCAAATACTAGCCCTATGTAAAGAGGTTTTAACTGGTCTGTCCTTACTCAGATGAAGGTGGAGGCATAGGTTTTCTTTCTCATAAAAGCTCTACCCTGCATCTGTGGCCTTGCTAATACACTGGATAAATTTCTAAATTTACATAACTAAGTCAAACAAATCCATGTCCCACTAACTACCATGCATCATTTTCTTCTACACCTCAGATGATTTCAAATTCAGGTCGCATGGGGCACCTGGCTGGCTCAGTCAGAAGAGCTTGAGACTCTTGATCTTGGGGTCATGAGTTCGAGCCCCATGTTGGGTGTAGAAATTATTAAAAATAAAAACTTTAAATAAAAAAAAAAATTCAGATCACATAATTCTTTGTTCTGTAAATCACTTCTGTAAGAACTAAAACTAATTAAAAAAAGATAATATTTTTGTTCCAAGTATAGAGGAGAAAGAACACAAAATAATATAACAGTGATGAAAGAACACAGTTGGCCTTAATCTTAAATCCCAGCTCAGAAAACATTTAATTACTAAAAATAAAGACACACAGATAGTTAGCAGCTCTTTTTATTGTAATGCAGACTAGTAAAATTTAGCCTGCTTTCTGACTTAGAAGTATGGTTCCTCTTAAGGCCCAAGCATGGCCTCTGGTAGTGGCTGATTCTACTTGGCACCATTTAGACCACAAGTTCTTTGGGTGGGGTATAGTGACTGGCCATATCTGACTCTTTTCAGGGAGACTTAAACCCAGAACTCCCCTTGACCAGTAGGGAGTAGAGGCAGAAGAAAAGGTCTGTGTGTCTATGCATTTGGCCCTAAGGCTGCCTGAGAGTGGCATAGAGTGAGATCCAAATGGACCTTGTGCCCCTGAGAGAAGCGTAGAAGTAGCTAAGAAGGGTGAATCTTGAGAAGGCCTGCAGTCAGGATCCAGGAACAATGACACAACAGCTGGTAGACCAAGGACCAAGAATCTTCCAGTACCGTATGCAACTTAGGAGAAGCCAGCAGGGACAGATGGATACTAGGGAGTCTTTATTGCTTAGTGTTTGGCATTAAGAAAGCCACTGAGAATTTTTATGAGGTGAAAGTAGAGGACTGAAGAGGGATCCTGAATTAACTAAGATCACCTGGAGTTCACTAAGGTTAATTTTCTGTCATGGAAATTGGAAACTTAAAATAAACTTTAAGTTTGATATCAAAATATAAATTTCCATTTCCAGTACAACTGGTTTTGTGGACTGAGAGTCATATCTGATACATTTGCAAAGCAAATTTGTTTCAAGAAAACAGACAATGATGGCAGTTACTCCAGGCTTTAAACTTTTCTTTTGTGAGTTTCTATTACTATGGGAATTGATCTAAGAACACAGAGAGTTGAAGAAAAGCAGATGGCAGGCGTTCCAGAGCAAGGCCCTAAGCTCTTCAAATTGTGAAAGCAGACATGCCCAGCACTGTATGGACTGCAGGCAAGAGGGAACAGCTAGAGGTGTATTTGCATCAGGAGTGGAAATGTTTCTTTTCTTTTCTTTTTTTTTAAGATTTTATTTATTTATTTGACAGAGACACAGCGAGAGAGGGAACATAAGCAGGGGGAGTGGGAGAGGGAGAAGCAGGCTTCCCGCTGAGCAGAGAACCAGACCTGGGGCTCGATCCCAGGACCCTGGGATCATGACCTGAGCCGAAGGCAGACGCTTAATGACTGAGCCACCCAGGCACCCCAGGAGTGGAAATGTTTCTTGAGAGGAAGTGAATATTGATGAAGTGGTATTTTGTGACAAAACTCCTCAGTTTTAAAGGAGACAAAGGACAAAGACTCCTCAGAAATTCATCCTAAAGAAAATAGCGTCACACAAACTTGGTAAAAGGATGGTTGAGGGACAGCGGTCCAGGGAAATTTGAGTATAACTTCTGCATGACATACAGATACACACATGTGGCTAGGGACAGTCAATCCTCTGGTCTTAGTGATGATGGGGCCATCGGTTCACTTATTTGACCCCTGCTCTCTCTGGTGGCCACTTGGTGTTCCAGCCAGTTGTTCCATAGGCCAGTGGGAAACAAGGGAACTTAAAGGTTAGGCCTACGTGAAATGTGAAATGGAAGATGAACAATCATGTTATAAAATATGTCATAAAATATACTATTTTTTTCAATAAACACTTATAGCAACAAGAAAGCAAAAACAATCATATTTGTAAAAAATAGTTGTACTGAAATTTGTTTCTCAAGGGGGTTGGTAATGACTATATAACTGATTTAAAATATTTGCGGACCCTCACATCCACTGTGGGGGTATAATAATATCACTATCCACATTAAAAAATAGAAGAAACAAACCTGATGAAGAAGCATTAACAACTATTTCAAAAAGCAGCAGTTACATTAAAAAGATGGTGCTTGAAGACAAAGACTGAACAAGCTTGGCTGGCAGAAGGTACATTTACCTATCACACTGTGATGTGTGACTTTTCATATAGATCAAAAAACCATTATTCTGAATTAATTTTACTCTCTTATATCAGAGCTATGGGCAATAATTATATAAGCCAATTTTAATAATAACAATAATTACTTCATGCAATTTATGGGATCAATGTAGAGCTTTGAAAGTTTATTTTTTCTGAAGTGAAACATTTGATGTTATTATGAATGCTACTGTGAATTCAATTAAGAAGATCAAAGTTAAAGATAATTTTTTGTATTGATAATTTAGACTACTATATTTTCATGAGATTTGGCATCATGATAAAACAATGTAATTTCTCAATTAGAAACCTATGGACCAGAACTATACTTGGAATTAGTTGTAGTGCAAACATAATTCATAGTTGCATCTGCATTAGTTTTCTATTCCTGCTGTAACAAATTACCACAAACTCACTGACTTAAACAACACAGATTTACTACCTTATAGTTCACTAGATCACAGGTCCAACACAGGTCTCACAATTAAGGTGCAGCAGGAATACATTCTTTCATGGACGCTCTAGAGGAGAATCTATTTTGTTGTCTTTTCTAGCTTCTAGAGGCTGCCTATATTCTTGGTTTGTGTCCCCTCTTCCTACATTAGTAAAGTAGCATCCCTTGAACCTGCTTCTGCCATCACACCTCTTTCTCCGACCATAGCAGAAAATGTTATCCACTTTTAGGACCCATGAGATTAGATGAGGTCCACTCAAATAATCCAGGATAATCTCCCCATCTCAAGGCCCTTAACTTGATCAATCTACAAAATCCCTTTTACTATATAAAATAACATGTTCACAGGTTCCAGATTAGGGCATGGAAATCTTTGGAGAAGGGCAATATTTTGCCTACCACAGCATCCAAATAAACTGTGATATCCTACCAACCCAAATATAAGCTTCCATAAAGACTCTGAAGTTTAATAGTCTCACAGTTACAAATTTACAAACAGTAATGAGTGTTATAAAAGAAAATCAGGAGGACTGGAAGAACATATAGCAGAAAAGATTTCCTTGAAAGAGTTTGAGCTGATAACTGAAGGATGGGTGGAAGATAGATAAGCCAAGATCGTTTAGCATGTCACTGTAGATCATGATGCTTTCAAGAAATGAAAGAAGGCCAAGGTAAAGGAAATATAATGAGTAAGGGGAAGAGTGCCATAATCTAATACTCACGGAAGAAGCGGGAACAGATCAGACAGGCTTTTTAGATTATTAACTTTTTTTTGTTTTAAATCTTAAGTGTAGTGAAAAGTAATTTAAGGGTTTTAAGCAGAAGAGAAGTGTGGTAATCAAATTTGGGATTTTATAAGATGGTTTTGGCTTCACTGTGGAAAATGTATGGGAAGACACAAAAGTAGATGCAAGTTACTAAAAAGGTAGATATGAAATGCTATGGACTCCTGATCTCTTGGAGATTTGAAGGTCACCTTGATCAATCTCTGGTCTTCTCACACAAATCTGGTTTTCTTTAGCATCCTCCATGTAAGGAAATGACCATCTACTTCTTCAAGCCAAAACCTAGGAGTCATCCATGATATTCCCTCTCCTCACTTCCCAATATCCAAGTCCCTTCAGCTTTGTCTCCTAAATAGCTCTTTAATCTGTATCCATCTTTCTTATCCCCACTGCCAGCGCCCTACTGAAGACTACTTTCATTTCTTGCCTGAAATCTTGCAATAACCTTTTAGCTAATCACTCACATAGATTCTTGACCTGTCTGTTATTTATACTGCAACTGGTATGATTTTTCAAAAGTGCATATTTTATGAAAATCCTTCTATTTTACCTTGCATTTCCCACCTTCTCTTCTTCACATTCACACACAACACACACACAACACACACACACACACACCATACACACATTTAGAAGTCATGGTGGGTATGCTGGGCCCTCTCTCATGATAGAGTCATTTCATATGGCAGTTTCTTAGTCTTTCTTTCTAGAATATTCTTCCTTATGCCTAGATCACTCTAATTCTCCTTCATATCCAGATAACTCAGAGAAACATTTCCTAATACTTTGTTTTTTCTTATATGCTCTCATTAAACATAAATGTGGACATCTAGATCCAAATCCAGGTGAATCTGATTTCTAAGCCCTTACTCTTTTTTTTTTTTTTTAAGATTTTATTTATTTATTTGACCTAGAGAGACACAGCGAGAGAGGGAATACAAGCAGGGGGAGTGGGAGAGGGAGAAGCAGGCTTCCCACTGAGCAGGGAGCCCGATGCGGGGCTCGATTCCAGGACCTGGAATCATGACCTGAGCCGAAGGCAGATGCTTAACGACTGAGCCACCCAGGCGCCCCCTAAGCCCTTACTCTTAATCACTAAGAAATACAACCCCCTCCAGCATAAGTTCCCTTCTCCATTATCCCATAGTTCAAGAAAGGCTACACTATTAAATATATCATCAGTTTTAAATTTTATTTTCAGTAAGAACATGAAAGCGCAAAAACCTGACCAACGTTGAATGAATTTTCTGTAAAAGTAATTTTTTAAGTAATCTCTATGCCCAACATGGGGCTCAAACTCACATGAGATCAAGAGTCACATGCTCTACCTACTGAGCCAGCCAGACCTCCCCTTTTTTCTTTTTTTAATGTAAAAGTAATTTGATGGTTAATAGTTTTTGTTTACACCTGAAGTAGACACTTAATAAATGAGAATTAATGGTAAGGATTTCCAAAGTCATGCTGTAAGAACAGATACAGTGAATGTATTTGTTAGCTTGAGTACTGTCTGGAAGCAGGACAAATAAACCAGTAACACTGGGAGGGCTCTCTCAGCCATTAACCTTCATGAAAAAAATTGTGAACTCAATAATAACTCTGCAAGTCATCTTAGCAAGTAAAAGAATAAGTAAGAAATCCGCTGTTCTTGGAGAAAAGAGGTGAGATGTACTAATGAGGCTGCTTAGAGAGGTTTGCATTTTCACTATTTGTGCCAAGGTAGATAAAAAGGGATCCAGTCTCCAAGGCTGTCACTCCATCACCCTTCACAACACTAAATTCTCTTAATTTTTTTTTTTCACTTTAACAGCTAAGGATGTTATCACTTACACCGAGGTCACTGAGAGGGTAATACTACTCTTGGTGACGCTAATGAAAAGGTACAGTGGTGTCATGAGTTAATTGCATAGATACCACACAATTACCAATTTATGCTCTGCAGATGTTAACAGAGAATGGAAGGAGCTAACATTATGTGTACTGAATACTGCCTGATATAAGAACAGTGCTTGGTAACATGTAATGTTTGCATGAACAGGTTTACTCACATAAATAAAGAAGATTAAGAAAATGTATGCTTTCCCATATCATTGTTCTAGAGCCGCTTAAAAATGGACCTCATAATAATAATCTTTCTTTTAACTGTTTCCTTCCAAATCATTCAGATTTCAAATACCTGGCTGCTAGCTTAAAAGATTAATATTCTGCAACAAAATAGTTGTTTCACTCCTGAATACCAGCTTCAATTCAACTTTGTTTTTCTGTAAGAGAGGTGTAATATGATAAATAAGATGCATAGAAGGTAGAAATAGATTGGGCTACATGGACTCAGTTTCCATAACAGAAAAAAAATCATAAAAAACCACTTTTGTTAGATGTCAGTAAATCTCTTTTTCTAGTATTTGGTTAGTTCACTTCCACCTAATTTTCAGGATCTTTGTATGTGTTTTCTTTTTTAATCAACTTTATTGGCATATGATGGAATTTATTTGAAGGGTACAATTCAGCAAAAATACACCAATTTTAAAGTAAGGTTTATTTGGTGAACCTCTGAAAGGTGGCTTCAGTAAAAGCTAGGAGTTGATTGCTTCTATAAAATGATCCGTGACATCTCTAAACTCACCTCTTGAGAAATTTTACTCTGAGCACTAAGCAGAGTCCATATCTTACCTATAGCCATACAGATGAAGAGTAAATATAAGAGTAAATTTTCTGTCAAATAATGTCATGTTAAACAGTTTTCAGTTATACCCAACTATAATCTACACATGTTTGTTGATAATGAAGCACAATGAGCAGGATGATAAGAGGCTGGAATAAAAGTTATAAATTCTTGGCATTATTCAATCAAACATGCACATTAAGTATGGGCTACTCGTAGAAAGTAGAGATATACAGTAGTGAACAGGACAGACACAGTGCCTATAATTTGTTTTTTCATCCTTCTTAACATTTTTATAAGCCATTCGATACTATGTACTAAAACAACTCCCACTTAAACTGACTAGAGTAGATTCTGTTCTCTGAGTGCTGACCAGTACAACCCCTAATGCTTTCTTTTATATTTGCATGGTCCCAAAGTTTTCTGTCTTTCACTGAATATGCTTTGACTGCTGACTCAGTATATTGCCCACACTGTAGAGTACATATGGGATTATTGCCCATTTCCATTGATGGGAAAAGCAATTTTCCAATTGTTTAGGAGTTGAATAGAATCCCCATTGTGTAGAAAAGTGACCTCCATTAAGCTTGTCCTTAAACAGCTTCATGCTCATAGTTACATAGGCTGCAAAAGAATGTTAGGTTTAATACTTGTATACATCAGGGTTGGTTAGATCAGGTTCTCAAAATGTGATCATTGGAGCAGCACCACCACCACCTGGGAAATTCTCAGAAATGCAGATTCTTGGGTACCACCCCACATCTACTAAATCAGAAACTCAAAGGGTAAGGCCCCAAAATCTGTATTTTAACAAATCTTCCAGGTAATTCTGATGCACACTTAGTTGGAGAAACTCCAGGATAAATTATGTTCAGATAATAAACTTCTTATAACTTAAAACACCAAAGGTTTATTTCTTGCCCATGCAGGATACTTTTTTTTTAAATGTATGTCCTGGCCTAAATATATACACTTGCTATCACCTACTTAGAACTCACAAGCCAGATCTTGTCACTTGGTCCCACCCCATGACAAGAGCATCAGGAAATGCTATCTAACATATCCCTGGAAGTTTAGATTCAGAAATAGTTAGTGAAAAGCTTTTATGATGACCACAACTCAGAATCTGATGATCAAATATTTGGCTCATTCTTCTTTATGTGGTCAAAACATACTCACCCTCTAACCAAGGGAAATAAAACAAAAGTCCCATCCAATAGGGCATCAAGCTCAAAGTCCACATTCTTTGGGTGATGCATCAGAATTTTTAAAGTTGGGGGTGATGTATGATAGTCTTTATAGCAGGTCTGGATGTAGCTCTTCCTGATCTGGACATCTGTGAAAAAAAGACGAGTTATTTTCACCCCAATACCAATGGTGATTAGGACCCCATGCCCTAAGAATAGTGTGTTCCTTCGGGTCCTCCAAGAAACAGATGCCAAGATGGGAATAAATGTGTAATTATTTTATAAGGGGAAAAACCTATGAGAGAGAATGGGGAAGGATCCAAAGAAGGGTAAGAGAGATAGCAGCGTGTGATGTAAATCTGACCCCGAGTGAAGGAGAAAGGAAAGGAGGGTTGGGTAGAAGCATCCTAGATGTCCATGCTGTCAAAGGAGTTTCTGTAGCCAAAGTCAGCTATCAGAGTAATCCTTTATCTCCTAGAAATGGGCTACCTTAGTAGAGTCAGTCACCAACTGTGAGAACATATGGGAAGAGTGATACAAGGGTAAACATGGTAATAGATATCAAAGTGCAGCAGCTTAATCAATTAAGTTCCCTGTTGTAGCCAGAGGTCTGTAAGGCACATTCTCATGGCCACCATAATCTACAACCTGTGTCATACAGAAATAAGTGAACTTGGCTGTCCTTGTAGGCATTGCTCCCCCCATATTTTTACAAATACCTGTATCATTATCATCTATTCCATAACATTCCCCTCCACTGAAACCTTTTTCCAGGTCACCTTTGGTGAAATCTTGGGCAGTTGTTCAGCCGTTTTGTGCCAGTGATTATCTCTATTCCATCCACCAACAATATGGTGTCCTCCTCACCTACCAGGTGCTGGGTGTAATAGGTTTATCTTTTACTCTTTGCAGTTAAGAAATATTTGAATTTTCCGAGTCTACAAGTTCCCTAAGCCTTTCTGTTGTCCTTCACTTCCACTTTTAAATCAGAAAAATCACCTTTTAATCATCTTTTTCTTATAATATTTGTCAAACATACCCAATAGCAACAAGAATCGTATCTAATGACTACTTTCCAATTGTGTTTCCTAGCACTCAAGTTAACTAGGCATATAATCTCTCTTCCAAGTTAATTACAATCTTACAGTTTACCAAATGCTTCACTGACACATTTCATGGATCCCAGTTTGTTTGTTTTTTTAAGATTTTATTTATTTATTTGAGAGGGAGAGAGAGAGAGAGTGCACACAAGAGTGCAAGAGCAAGGGGAAGGAGAAGCAGACTCCCCACTGAGTAGGGAGCCCAAGGGCAGGACCCTGGGATCATAACCTGAGCCAAAAAGGCAGGCGTTTAACCGACTAAGCCACCAAGACACCCCCAATCCCAGTTTTTGAAACCAGTTTGCTCACCACATATGTATGATTAACCCTTTAACTATTGCCACATATTTTACAGAGTCTTAATATCTCTGTAATGTAGCATCCTACTACTGGTACCAATTTATTTCAGTTAAAATTGGCTAGATTATACTACATTAACAAACAAACCCACAGATCTCAGCTTAAAAACAAGGATTTTTGTCTCACTTACACAAATATCCCTAGTGGAACAGCTGCAGATTGTATTCCGTACTGCACTCACTTTTGTAGCCTAGCATCCACTATCTGCATCATGCCTAATGACCAAGATAGAGACAAAGAAAGCTCTTAAGATTGTCGTAGCATCAGTTAAATGCTTCAGCCCACATGTGGCCCCGCTTCTGCTCCCAGCCAGTCACACGGTCCCACCTACCTGAAGCCATCAGGAAGTACAGAAGACAGAGAATCGGAAATATTCAGAGGATATCATTAAGAACTATCACAGCACCAAAAGAATGACAGAGGAAAAAAAATGTTTTTATAAGAATTTAAGGAAAATAGAAAGCTATCTGAATTATGATGATCAGAACACTTTTTGTTTTTCCTGAATGTATGGAGCTTTGATTGTCACGCCTTAAAATAGAAGTGGAATGAATACTCCAGGAGAGTGAGACAACCAATATAAATGGAGGGATGGTCCCAAGCCTTATTTTTAAGAAGTGACAAATGCTATACGTTTACTAAGTTCCATTTCATATTCTTCTTTTCTAGGCACACAACAATTACACTTCCTTGTTATTCACTGTTTGGTGGGGCCGTGTAGCTATTTCTGGACAATTAAGTCTGATCCAAAGGGACATGTATCTGTCTGAGGCTGAGGCAGTGAAAAGCTCCTGGGTGATTCTCCAGTCTCTCCCAGTTCATGCTGCAGTGAATACGGAGGTGCCTTGCTGAAGCGTAGAACCACAAGTTCTAAGTAGCACTGATAATTGTCACTTGTTAGAGTACAACTTCACTGAAGGAGCCTTTACCAGAGAAGTATACTACTTTTTTTTTTTAACTATACCACTGAGATTTTGGACTTTTGTGTTGCTGCCACACAGCCTAGCCTAATCTAATTAATATAGGGGGGAAAAAGCTGTAGAAATAAGTTGGGACTAGATGTGAACATCAATGTTGCTCCTGTTAGAAGCTCTAATAGTTCTCTTTAGTTATTCTGATGTCATTTAAAATACTGGACACACAAAGTTTAATAAACAAAGTATATTTCGTTTTAGGAAAAAAAAAATGAAACTAACAGCACGTTGGTTGGTTTGGGAAAGGAAGAAACTAAAGGCAAAGAAACCGGTTAATGTATTATTGCATTGATATAATGGAAGGGAAAAGACAGATACAAGAGCTTTTGTAAAGAAAAACACCAGCAGTCTGTGACTAAGTGGCCATGCAAAACAAGAAATAGGGAAATTACTCTGAGGTGTCATGTGAAAGTGATACAGAAAATGATGGCAACTTTCTCAGAAATCAGAATTTTGGGGGGAGAGGATATTTCAATGAGTTCAGTTGAGGTGATGGTAGGGTGCAATCAGATGAAGATGTTTCTAAGCAGATAGAAATACAAAGTTGGAATTCAAGAAAGTCAGGCCAAAGAGATTTGGAGCATGATTAAAGGTGAGTGAGGCACAAATGATAAGTAAAAAAATACTTGCAGGGGTGAATCACTGAGTCACACACTGAGGTCGTACATTTCAGAAGATTGGAGGGGATTTGGAATGGCCATTTTAAATAACAAGAGATATAAAGAAAGAATACAAACATTCACACCTGCAAAGGTTTTGTTGAAGCTTCAGTTTTTGGTGTGAAAGGGAAGCTTGCTTTTGTGACTGTGTTTCCAACTCTGAGGCTGGGGAAGAGATGTTCTGAGAGTGGAAGGGACTTTGTGTGAGCTGGTGTGAACATCATGCCGAAGGCCAAGAAGTTAAGAAGACTAGGGTGTTGGTGAGAGCAGTCCTGACAGCTCACCGTGGATCAGGTTGGCAAGAATTCCACTGAGGCAAAATAGGCTGGTTAATTGAGAGACAGGAACATCAGGTATCTGAAGGCCATGGTAGAACTGAGACTCTACCAGCTTGAAGATCCTTCTGAACTACATTAAAATGCTGGCTAAGCATGATGAGAATTCTAGAACATTGCCTCAGTCCATAGGCATGGGACAGGGGGGAGCTGATTTGTGTTTCACCACGTTGCACAGTCAAATCCAAGTTTGGCAGAAAGGGCAGTTTTGAGCAAGTCACATAACATCATTGTTTAAAAGAAACAAAAGTGAGATTTCTGGGTTCAAACCTTTACTACATTTTTTTGTGCCTCTCACTTAACTCTTGCTTGATACTTCTGTTTTTACATCTGTAAAACTTCCACATAGGGCTCTTATGAGGATTAAATGGAATAATATGTAAAGTGCTTAGCATAGTGCCTGGCACATGAACATTTTTAATTGATGATTGTTACCATTATTAGTAATTGTGTAGAGGTAGTAATAGCAGTAGTATGATATTTAGAGTATCACAAATGCATCTACAAAATGACAAATAGCCCCACAGAAATTCACTGATTGCTTAATTTTTTTAATATACTATGTCTGCAATGTATAAATTGGAATATTGATAACCTTAGGCATACAAGAAAGAGTTAGACAGAAATGTGGTAAAATTTAAGGGCCACATTGAGAAATCCCACTGCCCTGACTCTTGGTTTTGGCTGAAATTCCACCATTCAAGATTTATTTCCTTGATTTAAAATCTTTGCCTGGCACTATTAAAATGCAGATGTCCTTGGAAGAAATAAAGCATTAAGCTATCAGTAATTATAAATTTATTTTTCATATTCCATCAACAGCTTATCTCTATGGACTAAGAGGAATAAATAAATTGAGAGCATAAGGTGCTTTCTGAAGTAAGGCTTTGGCAGCCAAAAGGCAGACAACTTCTATTACAACCTCAAAATTTTATTGAAAGAAAATGTAAAAAGAACTTCAAATTGCATAATCATAGAAGAATAAAACATTCTGAGGTGAAAGCCAAATTTATTAGTTCATCTTCACAAAACCTGTTATCAAGAATTATAGACATAAAAACAATTAACTTCAAAGGATGAAGTAAGACACGTATGGTATATATATATAGCACAGAAGGGAAAACTGAAACTCTTTTGGAGGGGCCTGGGGGGACTATAGCTAAAGATTCATTTACAGAAAAAGCAGTGTTCATAAAATGAGTGAATGTTCACCAGAAAGATAGAAAAGGGGGGATATTCCACATGGATGTTACAACAGGTATAAAAGTACAGAAGGAGGCTTGCGTACTTCAGGAATAGAAGCCAATTCACTACTGTCATTTGCTGGAGGAGAAAGAAGGTATGAGTGACTGTGACAATCAGTGCACCAGAGAAGAACCAAGCCGCATTAGTAAGGACCTTATAGACCACACTAAGCAGTTTGGAGCTGATGGGAACCTATTAAAAGCTTTAAAACAGGTATCCAAGTAAGTTAATATTTTTGAAAGTTATCTTGATATTGTTGGGAACAGGGATTTGTAGCCTAGGATGCATGAGTGCCTCAAAGGTTCCTAGGTGGCATTCCAGGTGTCCAGAGTCACTCTGACATTACATATAAAGTTCTGTGTATTGCACAGTTGTTTACTTCCTCTGGGAGAGATACCATGTACCAGTGTACTCAGGCTTTCATAACACAAAACCACAGACTGGATGGTTTAAAAATCAGAAATTTATTTTCACACAGTTCTGGAGGCTTGAAGTCTATGATCATGGTGTCAGAAAATGTGGTTTATGGTAGAGCTCTCTTCCTTCCTTGTAGACAGCCACCTTCTTGCTTTGTCCTCACATGGCATTTCTTTGATGAGTGCACATGAAGAGAGAGAACAAGCCCTCGGGTGTCTCTTCTTATAAGAACATTAATCCTATTGGACCAGCACCCCACCCTTATGACCTATTTCAACCTTTGTTACTTCTTTAGACATCCCGTCTCCAAATACAGCCACACTGGGGGTTAGGGCTTCAATATATAAATTTGGCTTGGTGGGGGTGGGGCACAAACAGCCCATAACAGACCATAATTTTGATCAGATTTTCAGTGACCCAAAACCAAGACAATTTAACAATAATGGGTGTGAAAGTTAATTAAGAATTGGAGGTAGAAGGGGAAGGGCGCCTGGTGGCTCAGTCAGTTGGGCATCTGCCTTCGGCTCAGGTCATGATCACAGGGCTCCCTGCTCGGTAGGAAGCCTGCTCTCTCAAATAAATAAATAAAATCTTTAAAAAAGAATTGGAGGTAGAGAGTTAGAAAGTTAAAGGGTACACAGAATGGACAGACCTTTTTTTAAGTAGTATTAATTAAGATACTGACAAATTAAACAGGGTTTAAATATGTAAGATGAGGCAGTCACTACTGTGGCCCACCCAGTACCTATTCTCTTGTACTTTCTTACTGTGGTAGATTGGGAAAAAATGACCACAGGTTCCTTCCATTCCTAAAAGCACTGTGACTGTACCATCTTCCTATCAGGAGGTAGACTCTCTCTACCTCTTAAAGCTTGGCTTAACCATGTGAATGGCTTTGGCTGATGGGACATTAACAAATATGATAACAACAGATGCTTCAAAAGTACAAGTGCATTGGGGCTTGCCTTCATTTGCCTCTGGGAACTCTCAGACCACCATGGGAAAAAGGCCTAACCTCCTGAAGGACGAGAGGTCATATGGGAAGAGAAGAAGACCCAGCCAACCCAGCTGAGGTCCTAGGTAAGAGCGTGAGACCAGTGTAGATCCTCCAGCCTTAGCTGAACCATGTCAGAACTGCCCAACCACCCCCAAAGAATTGTGAGACATAATAATCATTGTTATTTTAAACCACTAAGTTCTGAAGTAGCTTATTATACAGTGAACTTTAATTTACTAATACTTACTAGCAAAACCCCAGATGTATTTTGCTTGGTAATCTGGCTACCAAAGATACCTTCCTATAATGTATAGTTGTAAACTGTCTTAGCGATCCAGTTTTGGCCAATGGGGTATAAACATGAACTGACATTTAAAGAGTGAAGCAGTTTAAAAGGAGATGATTTTGATAGTCTGCATGATCCTTTGGCTCTTTGCTCTTCCTTCTCCTTACTTCCAGGAATGCAGATAAAATGAAGGAAGCATATTGTAACCAGGAGGAAGTGAGTCCCACAGTAAGGATGGTAGGACAGGAACACAGAAAGAGCTTGAGCCCTGGCAACATTGTTTAATTGCCCTAACAGGTAGGAATTGCTTACCTCCAGACTTTTGGTTATACGAGAAAAATAAAACCATTACTTTAACCTACAGGAGCAGATGAACTGAATACCAACCAGGGGGCCACTGCAGCCCTTCCAAAGAGCAGAATCTGTGGAGTGGAACCAATGCAAGCCAGAGTTGGTGTGTGGAGGAGTGAATAGAAGGTGCTGATAAACAGACCATAGATTTCCTTGACTAGTGATTTTTGTCTGCAAATGACAAAAAAATAGGGCAACGTGAGAAGGGGACAGAGTAGAGCAAGTAGATTCTTTCTCTCTTCCTTCTTTCCTCCCTCCCTCCTTCCTTCCTTCCTTTAATTTTTTCTTTCTTTCTTTCTTTTTGAAATTTTTAGTTTGTTGATAAGACAAATATATTTATAGCCTGCAGGGAAGAAGCCACTAGAGAGGGAGAGTTTGAAGATATAAGAAAAAGAAATAATTGATAGAACAAAGCCAGGCATAGGCAGGAAGGGATGGGATCATGAACACAGGTGATGGGATTAACCTTAAACGGGGGCTGAATCTCTTCTTCCTGTGAGTGTGTCAGTATTTCTACCTGGGAAGGGGAAGGTGCACTTAGATCTACATGGATACACAGGAGAGATACAAAGGGCCTGACTGCTGTAGTCTCTAGCTTTTATCTGATGTCTGATCTTTATTGGAGGTATGTAAGCTATCAGGAAGGCAGAACTGGTAACTTCATTTGTGAGTATTAAACCGTGGCAGGAATCCCAAGCCAGCTGCTATCAGCTTTGGAAAACACTAACTACTCTTAAATTCATACCTAGGTGATACGGTGCCACTAAATAATTAAAATTTCAAATATTGTGGATTAAAACAAAACAAAACAAAAAACACTTTGGGTCAAAGACTAATCATTCCCCTACAGTTTCTAAAATTACCAATATGCCTCCAGAAGAGAAAGCCTTATTCTTTTTTTTTTTAAAAAGATTTTATTTATTTATTTGAGAGAGAGAGAATGAGAGATAGAGAGCACGAGAGGGAAGAGGGTCAGAGGGAGAAGCAGACTCCCTGCTGAGCAGGGAGCCCGATGTGGGACTCGATCCTGGGACTCGAGGATCATGACCTGAGCCGAAGGCAGTCTCTTAACCAACTGAGCCACCCAGGAGCCTGAGAAAGCCTTATTCTTATGGCACAGCCTTATGCAGAGAATTTGAATACATCTAATTGTGATGATTTAAGATTCTTGACTCCTGAACAAATCATATTTATAAAGTAGCTGCCCTGAAAAGAGGAAAATATTTTGCATAATTAGAAAAGAGAAAAATATGTTCAGAATGTATATACATTTTGTTTAGGAAATGAAATTTGAAATTAGAATGAGGCAAGGAGGGAAGATAATTGAGCTGACAGCACCAGTAAAATTCAGGGATAAATCTTTGGCAGTATGTTGGAGGGCTTTTCAAGAACTCTGTTGCTCAGCATTGGTAACTTCATTACTTAAAATGAAAGTACAAGTGAACATAAATTGTAGGACAAACCTATGGAAAAGGTTTACATGATATCTGTCAAAAATTATACTAAGCAGATGAGGTAAAGGAATACATCATTTACTCATATGTTTTTTAGTCCTTGATTTTTATGAATGGTCATTTTTTTCTTTTCATTTGGATGTCTGATATTTTGAAGGCCAAATTTTAACATTCAAACAAATGTTACTTTTGGATGTATCTCATATCTATTGTATCCCGTAACATGAATTTCAGTGGTCTCTTTTTCCCTCTTTTCCCTATGGGAAGCAGTATGATATAGAAGATGTTAGCCCTAACTCTGGAACCAGATCTGGAACTTACCAGCTTCATAAATCTGATCCTCAGCTTTCTCACTTATAAAAGGGTGTTAATAACACAGATCTTCTAGGGTTGTTGTAAATATTCATGTGTTAACTGATTAAAAGCCCATAAAACTATGCCTGGCACAATGTAAGCACTAAAAAAAAAAAAATCAGCTATCAATAAATTTAATGACTATTCCATTCAGCAAACTTTCTGCATATGCTCAATATTTTATAATGTGTGGGGCGCCTGGGTGGCTCAGTCGTTAAGCGTCTGCCTTCACCTCAGGTCATGATCCCAGGGTCCTGGGATCGAGCCCCGCATCAGGCTCCCCGCTCCGCGGGAAGCCTGCTTCTCCCTCTCCCACTCCCCCTGCTTGTGTTCCCTCTCTCGCTGTGTCTCTCTCTGTCAAATAAATAACTAAATAAAATCTTAAAAAAAAAAAATTTTATAATGTGAACCTCAAGAAAATATAGTTTAAATTGCCATAACTAAATAGATTTTAACTTATCCTTTTTTTTTTGATACTCGATGAAGTCAGTTTTGAAAGGAGTAAAACACTTGTAACAAGGCATCAAAATCAAGTGTATAATTAACTGCATCTTCTCTCTCTTCTTTCCTCTTTCCTTATTTTTTCCTTTATTTGTTCCTTTCTTCTCTCTTTCTCATTGTCTTGCAAAATGGAAGATGTTTATTTACCAGTCCAAATAGGAAAGATATTAGCTTCCTTTACAATTTTCTTAAAATCTGAATGTCACCTGGAACCCAAACTGATAATGAGTTTAATCCAAAACAAAACCAAACAACATAAAACCTATGTGAAAATCTATGCAGAAGAAAAACGAGTATAATAATAAGATATCTTAGCAAAGCTCAGTAGTCTTAATGATTACTAAAAACAAAAGAAAATGGAGTTCAGTTGAATGATTGTTATACAGTCCCTAACACAATTGTTTATTTCATTTCCTTCAGATTTAAAGTTAAATTTTGTTGTTCATTTCTTAGACTTGTTTTGCTTATAAATAAGAAAACAGAGACGGAGTCTTTAAAGGATGTTTAGAATCAGCATTTTCTTTTATGACCACTAGATGGCAGGTATAGGATTCTGAATACCTTTCAGAAGCTATGTATCAGCTATTCTTATTTGCAGCACTAGATGAGAAAACCGATTTGGTTCAAAGTAGGAAATTTTAGAAATTAGTCCCTTTTTTTCTATTTCTCTCCCCACCCCCATCCCTACACATAGCCTTAAAAAAACTGGTAAAACTGGTAAAGGGGTATAAAGTTTCTAATAAGGCTTTTAGTTTCTATCTACAGTTACACAGCCCTCTTGCATGTTTGTTTTCTTTATTGAAAAATTATAAAACTAAAATCTAACAATAAATCTATATTTAACTTGACATGTATTTTCATGTAAAACGTTTGAGATTTTTTTTTTTTTTCTTTCTCCTTTGGGCATATAAAACCTGAAATAGTGTGTTGTTTCTGTATAATCTCAATCTTTTTATTTTCTCACAGTGGAAGTGGATCCCTGTTAGGCAAGGGGCAGTTAGAGATTATATTATAACTTAGTAATTGATTTCCTTTTTTTTCCCTTTATGATAAGAGGTAGTAGGGATGTAGGAAACTTTAAAAAGATTCTTTTTCTTTTTGTCTCCACAGTTTTGATTAGAATTTTTTTTTCCTTGTTTAAAATGAGGTCGAAATAATCGAATATTTTGATTTGAACACATGTGCCTTTCCATTGAGGGGCCAAGGCCTTGGAAATGTAAAGGGCCAATCTTTGTCACAGAGGGGTTCATTGCAGAGAAGGGTGTGTTCTGCAAAGACAAACAAGTCCCATAGATAGTTGCCAAGGGCACAAAATACATCTTTGCATTACACCTTGAACTAGCATGTTCATATCATTTCTTTTTTTATTGCATGCACCATAAATGACTGTAAAAGTTTGCAAATCTTGCAGAGACCTTGGCAATCAATACTTCAGTAGGAAATCTACAAAGAGGGGGTGGGAAAAAGAGATCCAGCCGAGCAGTTTGCTTTTTTTTTTTTTTTTTTTTTTTTTGGCACAGGAACTGCACGCTGACACTGAGAATCATTTAATGTTCGATTTTCATAGTGTCTCAGCCAGATTGGTAACATGAAGAGCAGTTTCAATTTAGACATTAAATCTGAAATTTTGGCTTTATTTATATTAACAGGTAAGTAGTCTGGAGACATTCCTGTGGCCTTAACTTGAGATTACTCCCGGTACTACTAATCTGTGACTTGAGCATAAAATAAATCTGGAGCAGTGTGTGACGAAGCAGAGTGCCTAGTCCTGGAGACCATGCCTTTTCCCAACTGTTTTTAAGCACCTGATTCCCCAAAAGGGCCAGACCAGGTTCTGGACGTTGCTTTTGAGGATTTCCACGGTGTTGGTAGTGGTGCTGGGTGGGTGGGTGGGGGGGATGCTAATCAGTCCCTCCTCCTTATTCAATCTGCCTGTTCTACTGGTTTTGTTTGTTTTACCACGTTAAATTCCAGGCATTAAAGGTGGGTGTTCCGTGAAAAGTCCGGCAAATCAGATAACAGACGGGGGTACCAAAGCCCTGGAATCGCAGTCACAGACCGCTACTGCGCCAAGCCCAAGGCGCAGACCTAGCTGGAGGCTAACTGTGCAGGGTCAGAGGAGATGAAATGACTCGGCATCCCCCTTCCAAGGGGCGGCAGCCTGCAGCTTTATAGCTCTGGCAATCTGTGCCCTTGCTTTGGGCTGCGCTAGGGAGCAAAAAGACTTCTTTCATTAAAAGAGACGAGGACAGCGAGGTAGTGAGCGGCGGTGGGAGGAAAAAGCCCGCGGCCCTGCACGCGAGGCCTGGAAGGCTTCAGGCTGTTCCCGCCTCCATCCCCACCCCCAACCTTGCTGGCAAAGCCCTTCCCCCTCTCCCAGTCCTAGTGACCGGAATCCCGGCCTTCCCTTCTGATGCATAAAACATTCAGTGGCCTCCAGGGAGTTTTTGAAATTCTGGCGTAGGCTGCTTTATCCGTTGTTTAGCCCCTAGGGTCATATACAACCCCAACGGTTGAGTCGGGGGACGCGTTTAGCGCCGCTCCAGAACCTTAATTTCACCTGAGTCCCCGTGGTCACCTCCCGCCGGCGGTCCTTGACATTACGAGGACCTTGGAAGGGGTCACTGGGCTTTGCCTAAATCCAGAAGGACTGGCAGGTGGAGAACTGGATGAGTTTTTGATTTCTCCTTTTCTTTTCTTTCTCCCCCCCCCCCCGAGTGTAAACGCTCGTGAGGGTGGTTGGTAATCCCCACTGATTGCGCCCGCGCGTGCGGTGGCCGCCGCAGTGTGGGTGCGCCGGCGATCGCGGACTATCTGGTGCTCGACCAGGTCAGCAGAGGTGGAGCGCCTCAGCAGGAGAAGGACAGTTCCCGTTTGCGTCTTGTGATGGTTTTATGTACAGGGCCAGGGGCGTGGAGTTGCCCTCGGAAATGGGGTCCCTGAGTGTTTAAATCTGGAAGATTTTTCCGCTCGAGTTTCCCCGCTTCTGCCAGCACCCTCCCCACCTCCTGAGAGCTCTGCCCATGGCTTCTACTTTAATTAATAGTATCAGAACCGCTCGTGGGAAAAACGGAGCTCTTATCAAGATGATCAGGTGCGTGGGGAAGAAGAAAAAAAAAACGGTGTAAAAAAGATGATCAAATCAGAAAGGAAAAGAACGGGCTAAATGAGACATTTAACAGGAAAGTGAAGTAAAGGGGTTTTGACTCTACATTTTCTGTTTAGTTTTAGGTTTAAAGAGTTGATATGACAAATACGCATGTATATAGTTTCCCCTTAAACACTAAATATTGAAACAGAACTTTCTTATTGAGAACCTTTCCCTAAAAATTTATCCTTATCTCTTCTTTCTCGTTGTGTTCCCCCTCACACACACCTCCCTGCTCAGTGCATCAGGGGACAATCTCTGTAGAACACATTTTTCATTTTCAGCATCATAAACCCATGCCATGATGAACTGTAATAAATTAGCTTCAAAAAAAAATATAAGTGATTGTCTAAAGCTTTGTCAGTTGGCATTGGTTGATCTAGTAAAAAAAAAAACAAAACTGCCGATCCAACTCCTCATACCTTCCTTTAGTTCTTAATGTCCCTTTTTTGTTTGTTTGTTTGTTTAGTCATCTGAAACCACCCCCTCCTTGCCATGGAAGAGGAAGGTTTGGCGGTGTTACATAAACTCTTGGAGATTTTTCTAAATTAAACAAATGCAGTGATTCCTTTAGATAATAACTAAGTCTTAACAGAGTTTATACTTCCTTGATTGCACTACCATTTCTCTCATCGTTAGTCAAAATCCTTGTGGTGACAAAAAATTCTCTGGCAAAGGTTCTACATATGGTTTTGAAATAATTTTGAACACAGAACATGTTGATGATCATTTCCTGGTAGATCAGTGACTCTATCACGCATCGATGATGAATTGATCACCCAAAAACCGAGCCCATTGACATTGTAAATTGTTAACAGTGAAGTAAACTGAGTCTCTTGAACTAAAATGCGGTTTCTGTGCTGGGAACAACAGATGTCAGGTAGCATTAAAGCTTCCGTGAATGGGGATGGAAAATTTGTCTTCAGACTTTTAACTTTTTATGGGAATTATATCTATATTTCGGTGTATAATATGACAACCTTCACTATCTAAGGATCTGGAAATACTTTTAAGGAGAATGTCCACAGGTGATCTTTAAACAATACACCTATGGAAGATCTGTTGAATAAGCATAACCCGTTAATCGTTACTCTTCAGCCTCAAATCTCTGGACGGTTTCCTGGAGCCCACGTAGACAGGCCGCTTCCCTGACTCGGTTTGCAGACCGCGTGGGCAACAAGGACCCAAAGAATGTGTTTTGCTCAAGAAGGTCGATTTAAAGAAAATAGTATGTTATTTCTCTCCTTTGTTCTGATTTCGAGAACGACCAACAACTTGTTTTTAAAAGAGCTTTTCAGCAAGAGACTCAGAAGGAGGAAACAGAAAGTTTAGTAAGCCCGATCTAAAAAGAAAAAGAAAAAACACCTAGCTCTTTGATCTCCCTGGCATTGTTATTACAGTCTTAAAATACCCGCCAACCCCTGGTCGGAAAAGAAAAACCTTAAGGATTAAGTAACTATTTATCTCATGAGGATAATTACTTGTTTGACCTGAAGTCATTCATTCCCGAAACCACCAAGTTAAATTGTTGAGATGTTTTTAAAAGCTACAGCTTCTGGGCTATATTGCCTGGTTAACAAAAGTCTGATCCAGATGACCAGTGCGTCGGGAACGGGTCTGAGCATCATATCTTGAAGTCTAAAGCTTGAGCAGGCGCCTAGGGTCTGGGAGGGAGAAACAAGCTTTCCATCAGATACATATGTAAAGAGGTACTTAATGACTGAAGCCACAGGTGGATGGTT
This sequence comes from Phoca vitulina, assembly GCF_004348235.1. Taxonomy (NCBI): domain Eukaryota; kingdom Metazoa; phylum Chordata; class Mammalia; order Carnivora; family Phocidae; genus Phoca; species Phoca vitulina. The sequence continues at coordinate 25,238,827 of NW_022589728.1, forward strand.
GGCCGGGAAAGGGAAACTAGTCTACCACTTCTTCCCTTAACTCTCGGTGGTCACAAGCATCAGGGAAGGAGTTAACCCCAGCGGCCAAGGTGCAGTTTAATGAAATGGTTGCGGCTTCCCCTAGCGGTGTGGCCGCAGCGCTGTCCCTAGGAACCGATTCAATTCCCTTTAATAATACTTCCGGCCCTTTTCTGGACCGCATTGGCTCGGAATTGTATCTGCATTCTGGGGTCAGGCGGCTTTTCTCCACCAAGGCTGGTACAAACGTCCTGCCTCAGGGTGGAGACCGCCCTAGCCTAGGCGTGACCGGGAGAAGAGGACGGTGCCCGCGTTGCGGGCCGCTGGTGGCCTCAGGCCGCGGGCACGGAACCTGGCGGGGCCCCTCTGGTCAAGCCTCAAAGGGCCTCGCCCTGACGGTGGGAATTTAGGCATGTGGCGTGTGGCAGTTACCGCCTGGCGGCCTCGGGGAGGCCCTGGAGAGCCACTCCGGTCAACGGGAGGCCCGGGGTTTGGGACTCGCTGGCCAGCCCGCCGGTCGCCCTGGGGCCTTGGGAACAGGGAAATGAGCGCGCTGAGGCGGTGGCGGCCTCGCCGCTTTCAGTTTTCATTGAGGCTGCTGGTTACTGTTTAACATCCCCACCCACGTTTCAGTTTGTTTAGTAAATCGATCGTTCTGTGAGAGTCAGGCCGCTGCCTTGTCGCCATTGAGCAAAACTAATATTCTTCAGCATATGGTCAAAAGTCTTTGCTAGAGACCCAGACAAACAAACAAACAAACAAACAACAAAATCCTTAAGCCTCCTCTCCCAGATCACCCAGCCCCACCCCCACCTCCCACCTCCGCGCTTTCAGCCAACTTCCCAAGCTCGGAAAAGTGCGGCACAGGACACCGCTGCTGGGGTGGGTGGGGGGAACCTGCTGCTGGGAGATGCGGCGGCTGCGGCGCAGCTGACTGCGACGCGGGAGCTCCGGGAGCGCCTCCGCGCAGGTAAGTTTCTCCTGCCCGCGCCCGAATCCGGGGCTGAGCCGGAGTGCACGGCTCCCGGCTGGTGTCGGGCAGGAGGAGTCTCGGTGCCCCCTGGGCTGCTGAAGGAGGGGCCCCCGCCCGGCCGCGACGGGCTGAGCCTTAGGATTCCTACGCCAGGCAGGGATGAAAGTAGATACCTCGAGGCCTCCCACAGCCTGCGGTGGGGCGAAGAAGAAAGGGCTGCAGGAGCGGCAGTGGGGGGCATGCGCAGGCCGTTCCCCCAGGAAAAGTAAAATAAAAGTTGGATTTGTTTGGGAGAGAAAGCTTTGGTGCCGTCGGTGGGTCACGTGGTTGCCAGGTTTCTGGGGGCTTTGGGGGAGTTTGGTTTTGTTTTGTTTTGTTTGTGGCCTGGGGCAAGGCCATGGCATATGGATATCTACGGGCCAAGGAGGTTTGTGGGGAGATGCTTGGTCCTGGAGCATCACCCCGACGCCTTGCTCCAGTCTCAGCTTCTGTCAGTTCTCTCATAGAGACATTTTGGGAGTGGGCATCTTCCGGTGACGCTGCTGGGAGATTATTTGAGAAGCAAACTATATATATGTGTGTGTGTGTGTGTGTGTGTGTGTGTATAATAGTTACATAAATATATAAAATTCTATTTAAACCATTTTAGCTTCCTTTGGAAAGAGATGTCCTTTGGAAGCTTGTTTGAACAATGCGCCAGTTAAGCAATAATCATTCCATGTCTAAGGGGACTAAGCCAGCACCTGATAAGATCTTTGAATTGAATATATGTGCTTCCTACCTGATGGGCCTGTTTCTAAGGCTTGCCCACAACAGAGTCGAAGGACCCCTCTCCAACATGCCGTCTTCAGTAAACTTTGATTTGACACCAAGGGCTAGAGGGTACAGAATGCAGAAGCTCTAAACCTAAAGGGATGTCCTGAAAGCTAACCACCTCATTGATAGCAACATTTCCTGTTTTTGTTTTGTTCCTTTTCCCACTTTTCCATTCGTTTTACATGTATCGTCTCTCTCTCCACAAACATTTATTCATCAGTAAAATATTCTTCCTCTCCAGCTATCACTACTTTTACATAATAATCCTGCTGTCCCACCCTCTCGCCACACCTTCCTCTTTTCCTCTTCTGTGGACACATCATGAAGCCACCTGATGTATTTATTGTGTGTTTGAAGTCAGTGGCCAAGGAGAGTTGGCGGCTCCCTGGTTCCATTTGTAGGAGGGAGTGGAGGGAGAAAGTGGTATGAGTGGTGGTGAACTACCTATTTTTCTCTTTTCAAAATGGAATAAAGGGTCACCTGGCTGGCTAAGTCCATAGAGGACGTGAATCTTGATCTTGGGGTTCATGAGTTGGAGCCCCACGTTGGGTGTAGAGATTACTTTAAAAAAAATCTTAAAAACAAAAGTGGAATGGAAATTGAGAGCCATTGTTCTCTTCTTTCCATTTCTCCTAAGCTCCATTTATGGCCTACGAATATGGAATTTTTCTCAACATGCTTTATGAAGGTAGCACAACGCTTACTACATATGTCTATTAAGATCTCATAAGCCTTTTATTCTGCTGCTGTGATTCGAAGCATATGGAACAGCGCAAATTAATTTTGGGGATTGCTAAGATTTTTTTTAATACCCACATGCAAATAATTTTGTTTTTGAGTGCCCCATTTCTTTGAAAATTTTTGTTATTTCTGTGAATTCCAAAAGTAATAAAGCAGCGTGAATACTATAGTAAATCTAAAGTGAACCCCCTTCCCTATTCCACTTCATATGTGTAAACACCACTGATGGTTGGGTTTGTGTCCCTTCATGTGTGTAACCACAGGAATTTTTCTGTCATTATTTCAAAAGATTGGATAATGGTTCATATCATACCAGTGTTCTGAAATTTATTTTTCATTTAGTATTTATCAAATATTTCTCTGTCAGTATATGAAGATTTTTTTTTTTAACTATATCTACCCAACGTAGCCAGCCAGTATCCCCCAGAATATTCACTTGGTCATAGGGTGGCTCACTGCACAGGGGTGGCCAGCTGAGGCAGAAGTGAGGACTGAAACCTGGACCTTACAAGTAGTGATGTAGTAAATGTCTGTGTACATTATCTTTCCAAGGAGATAGATTTATTCTGAGAAGAGAATTGCTGGCTCTAGGGGGATGTTCTCTTTAAATTCGATAGATACTGCAAGGAACCTTCTTAAGTACCCACAGTGTATTTACCATGCTCTTGCCAACACTGGATAATATTGATGTGTTTAAAGTGTTGCCAATCTGATTGAAAAAGTGATTTCTTATTGTTGGAGTTTTATAATTTAGAAATTATGTAGAACAGTCTCGGAACATCTGACTTAGAGAGCTTGAGAATTTTGTTTTAAAAATATAATAAAGTAGAGGGGCGCCTGGGTGGCTCACTTGGTTAAGCCCAGACGCTTGTTTGCAGCTTAGGTCATGATCTCAGGGTTGTGAGATTGAGCTCCATGTTGGGCTCTTTCACTGGGTGTGGAGCCTGCTTACAATTCTCTCTCCCTCTCCCTCTGCCCCTCCGCCCACTCACAAGCACTCTCTCTCAAATAAATAGATTCAAAAAAATAAATAATAAAGTAGAAAGGGAATTACATGCATTTCAAAATACCGTCTCATTTTGAGCTTGTAAGGGATGCCATTGCATTAGTTACTATCTATCCATTTACTAAATGGCTAGAGGTACTGGTTCATGGTAAGTGAGAATTTCTATGTTATAAACATGTGTGTGCCTAGTAGTTGCTGTTGTGATTTTTGGCTCTTGACTTACATGTTTGCCACCTTCATAAAAGAGGATTCACCCTCCTGGGAATGAAAACACAATTTTAAATGAGATATCATAGCTTTGGATCCTTAAGCTATAGATGCAAACAAAATAACCTGGTGTACAATGATACCTTCATGTAGAATCACTTCTGTTTCACCCTCCGCGTAGGAACTGTCACCTATTGCTAGTAATCAGCTCATACACAGACACAAGAAATTCTTCAAGTATGACTTACTCTTACAGCTAGACAACCTATTTAGGAATATTAATTATATATGTATATACACACATATGTGTGTGTTTGTGTGTGTATATATATATATATTTAGCTAATACTTACTGAATTCTTAATACGTCCTGAACTGTTCTAAGCCATTTACATGCATTTTTTTCTTCTAGATTCTTTAAACAAATTTCTATAGTTCATACTAATATTTTCCCAATTTTCAGATGGGGAAAAATGAAGCATAGAGAAATTTAAAAACTCTACTGAAGTTACACATCTATGGGTGAAAAACTGGAGATTCAAATTTAGGCACCATGGCTCTAGGCCAGGAGAGTAACCATGGCTACTCTACATGGTCATCGGGTTGCTCACTGCACAAGGGTGACAAACTGAGGGGGAAGTGAGAACTGAAACCTTGATCCCCCATGTGCGGACCAAGCTATGTTCCCTTGCTCTTGTCTGTAAGGGCTTGGTTTTTCTTGGTCACAAATTGTCTGTAAGGGCTCACAGCACCCCTGCTCCTGATGTATCAGGATCTGTATATATACACATTTGCTTTTGTAAGTAAGTACCTTTGCAGCTCAATACTATCTTGCCCATTCATTATGGGTACACCTTCAAGAACAGATCTGCCTTATTGCCTATACTCCTTATCTTATCTTTAATACATATATAATACATGATATTATAATAATACATATATTTAAAACATGATCTGTGCATGGGAAAATTAGCTCATAGCCTCTGATGTGTTGCCATGAAAACCATTGGTTTTATCAAGATGGTTTTCTGGAAAATGCATAAGGAGTTCGTTTTTTTCTTTTTTTTGGTCATTTTTCTTAGCATTTTGAAGGACATAAAGGTCTTTGAGGATGACCAACACACGGCATATAAGCCAAGAAAGAAGGCTTTGTTGTCACATGGAGACGTTTATATCCCTTCCCAACCATTTACTAAAAAGGGAGCAGGGGTTAAGGGACTTGGGCAAGCCAACCCTCCTCATTTTTGAAGTGTATGGAATTATAATATATATCTCATAGAATTGGTATGCTGATTATATATGTTAATACATGAAAACATTAGAACAATGATTTGGCATATATTAAGTACCCAATACGTATTCTGTGTTGCTGCTATTGTTTTGATAGAATGAGATAATGCATCTAAAACACTACTTGATTTATAGTAAATTGTTAATAAGTGTCACCTGTTTTTATTGACCCTCTCTCTAGAGAAATTATATTTACATACACAAACAAATTACGTATGTCTTCAAGAGTTTATGGAGCTCTAGAGACCTGGCAAAGCCCTCTAATGGGCCTCAAAGATAGATGATGAATAAGATAGACAGAGCTCCTGACTTCATGGTGCTCTTTAGCTAAGCAGTGTACAAAGATGGCCCGGAATATGTTCAGTGGTTAGAACATGGGCTTTGGATCATCAAGATCTGGGCACAAATCTCAGCCTTGCTCTCTACCAGCTGTGTATCCCTGAGTAAGTTATTGTTTCTTGCCTGAGTTTAAAAACTTGTAAAATGAGAATAATAGTCATTACTCACAAAGTATATGTGTATTGATTCTTATATTATTTATATTAAGCATTTTATCTGTTGAATGTTTGATACTTTTCTATACTCTATTTCAGTATAGAAGAATCACATTTATCTGTGATAGCAAAAAGTCAACATAAACATCTAGGTAGTATGTCCCCATCTCATTTAAAGTATTGGCTAATAACATCATCTGGGCCCAGTAATTTAGTATTTTTTAATATTTTGAATCTTTGAGCATTGTTCCTCTAGGTCACATAACCGTGTTGTGTTTTGCTTGTGCTCTTAGCTTACTTAAGATTATGACATCTGACCCACTATTTGTTCATTTGTTTTGTGCTTTCTTGTTTCAGACATCATGGCTATAAGTTGCACATAAAGTTGATATATATTAATTTAGCAGGAATTAAAATTGTACTAGGTGCCTAGAATACAAATATAAATAAAGTAGTGTCCTTGCCCTCAAACACAAATAATCTACTTAGAAGACAAATACATATAATCATCTATAATGTAAGGTGACAACTATTCTATTAGTATAGTACGTAGAAATACCATGGAAAATGGAAACACAAAAGATACATTTGGCTTGAGTAGCTTAGAGAGAATTAATGTTTGAGTTGTTGAGTAGGGATCTTTAGATTAGAAGTTGTTGAGTAGGGATCTTTCCTACATCTGAAAGGAGAGGTTACAGTTGGAGTAGGTGGTATGGCAAGGGATGACGTGGAAAAGGAACACTGGGCCAGATTGTGACTGGGTGCCAAAGATTGACCTATGTCTTCTAGGCAATGGAGAGCCACCAAAAGTCTACAAATAGGTTGGGTTATGAAAGTTCTCTTTTTTTCCCCCTAAGATTGACTGGCAGCATTTGAGTCAGATTGTTAGGAGGGGAGATAGGGAGAATATTGTTTCCCATTTTGGGCTAATTTTCAGCAAAATAATTAGTATTTCTAACCTGAATTTTTGCAACAACCAACTGTTCTCCTTTCCTAGTCTTACAAGCCTCTAGTCAGTTTCCCAGAGAGCAGGTAGGCAGATGTAGAGAAGACAGATTGGATCATTGTTTTTTTGTTTGTTTGTTTTTGTTTTTTCCCCCTCCATTTAAAATAATTTGTTAACTTCTTAATGCCCTTAGCATGAAGTGCCAGGTGAATTGGTCCATGATTTCCATTAAAGCTTCATCTCTCTTTTCTTGAGATCCCTTATTTTAGTCTTCAGCTGGAATAAATCTCTTAGTTCCTCAAATGCACCCTGCTGTGTGCCTTCAAAGTACTGTTTCTGTTCCTTCGGACACTCTTACCCACCATCACCATCATTTCCCCCCCCCCCCCCCCATCATTCTAGCCAACTTCCACTTACCTTGCAGGTCTTTGCTCAAAAAAACACCTTTGAAATCTTTCCTGACTCCTGATCCAATATATCAATTTCCTTATATCTTGTTCCTTCCCTGACATAACAGTTACCAACTTCATCACACATTGTGGTTGGATATTTGATGATCATTCTCCCAGGCTGACTGTTGGGCCTCTGAGGGTAGGAACTGCATTGTTCTTGCCCACTTCTTTAGTTGGGCATTTAGCTGAAGCTTAATGAAAATGTGTTTGCTGAATCCAACAACTATAATAGAGGAAGGTGAAATACCAACAATGGAATTAAAATGCTTGTTAAAAACCTAATTTTCAAGCACTATATTCTCTATTGGGGGTAAAACAGTGACTAGAAATGATTCTCTCCTAAATTTTTCATGTCTGGTTGGAGTTATGAATAAAAAAACTATTACTGTGGTAAGTGCAAATGTTGAGTACTGGAGGATTATAGAAACCTACCAGAAGGCCTGCTAACTTTTCCTGGAGTAGATTTTACAAGAGATGACATATGAATTCTTTATTTTTAAGTCAAGAGGGATATAATTTATTGATATTGAGATATAATTACATTGAGATAATTATATTGAGATAGAATTTACATTGCATAAAATCCATCCTTTTTAAGCATACATTTCAGTGAGGTTTTTTTTTTAAAGATTTTATTTATTTATTTGTCAGAGAGGGAGAGAGCACAAGCAGGGGGAGCGGCAGGGAGAGGGAGAGGGAGAAGCAGGCTCCCTGCTGAGCAAGGAGCCTGATACAGGACTTGATCACAGGACCCTGGGATCATGACCTGAGCTGAAGGCAGCCGCTTAACCGACTGAGCCACCCAGGTGGCCCTTCAGTGAGTTTTGACAGATGTATGTAGTCATACAACCAGTACCATGATGAAAATGTAGAACATTTCTGTGCCCACTTTACCCCAAATTCCCTTCTGCCCTTTAGCAGGCAGCCCCTTCCACCGCTCTGTAGCAACCACTGATGTGATTTGTGTTTCCGGTGTTGACTTTTCCAGAATGATATATAAATAGAATAGTGTCATATATTCCTTTTTGTGTCCTCCTTTTTCTCAGCATAATAATTTTGAGATTCCGATGTCTTGTTTATGTATCAGTAGCTTATTTCTTTTTTAAAACAACAGATATATGAGGTGCAGTCGACATACAATAAATTACACATATTTAAAGTGCATGATTTAAAAAGTTTTGACATATGTTTATACCAGTGAAACAGTCATCATAAAGGTAGAATATAGCCAACCCCCCTAAAGGTTTCTTCAGGCCCTTTGTAAACCCTGCCTCCTGGTCCTGCCTCAGATAACCACTGATATACTTTCTGCTCCTGCAAATTAGTTTGTATTTTCTAGAAGTTAATATCTTTGGGATCACACAGTATTATTTTGTGTCTGGCTTCTCTCACTCAGCATAACTATTTTAAGATTCATTCATTTTGTTGCATCTGTCAATGCTTCTTTGTTTGCTTGCTTTGGGAATAGCATGACACTGCAAGGATATGCTACAGTTTGTTTATTCATTGACCTGTTGATGAGCATTTGGATTGTGTCATTTTTGTTTCAGTTTTGGCTTTTGCAAATAAAGGGACTGTGAACATTCTTGTACAAAGTCTCTTTGTGGACATATCCTTTCATTTGTTTTGTGTACAGTTGACCTGTGAACAACATGGGTTTGAACTGCGCAGACCCACTTTTTTTGTGGATTTTTTGATAAATACAGTACAGTACTATGAATATATTTTCTCCTCGTTATGACTTTCTTAATAACGTTTTCTTTTCTCTAGCTTCCTTAATTGTAAGAATACAATATATAAAGTGTATAACATACAAACTATGCGTTAATCGACGGTTTATGCTATTGGTAAGACTTCCAGTCAACAGTTGGCTATTAGTAGTTAAGATTTTGGGAAGTCAAAAGTCAGATGTGGATTTTCAACTGCATGTGTGTGTGAGGTCAGTGTCCCTAACCCCTGTGTTGTTCAAAGGTCAACTGTAATTACTGAGAAGTATAATGGCTGGATTCTATGGAAGAAACTGTCAAACTGGTTTCCTGTTTGTACCACTTTACGTTCTCACCAGTACTAGTTTCTTTACATTCTTACCAACACTTGGTATGCCCAGTCTTTTAATTGTAGACATTCTAAAAGGTATGTGATGAGATCTCATTGTGGTTTTAATTTGCATTTCCCTGATGACTGATGAATCTGAGCATCTTTTCATGAGCTTATGTATATGCATGTATTTTCTTTGGTGAAGTTTTGTTCAAAACCTGTGCATCTCCACCCACCTTTTAAAAATTGGGTTGTTTTCTTATTATTGAGTTGTAAGAGTTCTATATATACTATAGCTACAAGTCCTTTATCAGAAGTTTATTTCCCCCCATATGAATTTATTTTTATACAAGGGCTAGGATTTGACCAAAAGAAGAAGACAGTAAATGATATTTCCGTCTTAAAAAAAGAATAGCATACGCAAATGAAAAAAATAAAGTTAGTTTTATGGCTTTATGAGACCCCAATGTGTGGTAAAATAGGAAAAGATGGTGGAAAGTGAGTTTACAAAAATAGGAAGAGGTCTGAAGATAGAGACGTTTTTTATGTCATGTTATGGAATTTAGCCTTTTTTTGTGAGCACTAACATTAATAAATACCAGTCTAGTAACAATGATGATACTAATAATTGAGCTTTACAGTTTATAGAATTCTTTTATATGCACGATTTATAGTGCTTTCCTGTACATTATTTTATTTAAGTCCTTTGACAACCATGGGAAGACAAAGACTTGGAGGCACGTGCAGTCAGTATTAAATATGGGTTTTTGGATTTTGAGCCAATGTCTTTTTAGTTTGTGTGTGTGTGTGTGCGTGTGTGTGTGTGTGTGTAAGTTTAATGTGTGATGCAAGAGTGATAGTTGGGTTGGTCTGCAAGGCTGGGGAGTACACTCTCCCAGCAGGGCAGGGGATAGTGTCCTGCTGAGTTCTGGGAAATGGCATAGTAGACCCTGGTAAAGGTTGGGGAGTATAGTTATACTTTGAAAATGACAATTTACGGTTAATGTGGAACATTTCACAAAAATTCCAGAATCTCAGAGGGTTTTCTAGACTCTGAATGTTTTTAATTGTCCTTCTATTTGTAAACTGATTCTAGATGAATAAAGTAAAATTATATGTATTTGTTAGTTAATTTGCTAAGGAAACATAGGATGACCCAGTTTTTTATTTTTTAATTTCAATTTTTTTTTTTTAGTTTCTCTTGAGAAATTAAAAGATAACAGGAAGTTTTTAAACATAATCCTTTGGTTCAGTATATTCTGTTTCTTTTGTGCTGTTCAGGGCCCTGACTTGTTTCCCCATACCACTGACATGCACCACTTATCAATTTCAGAAACATGAAAAAAATTACATGCTGAACAAGCTTACCATTTAGGACTTTCTTTCTTCCTTCCTTCCTTCTTTCCTTCCTTCCTTTCTTTCTTTCTCTTTCTTTTTTCTCTTGGAAGTTTTGACATTTCCTCATTTGCTCCTTTTTTGCAAATTTCATCCATCTTTAATTTCTGTGGCTTCTTTTCATGGTAAAGAAATAAGGGGATGGTAATCCAGAGTAACTGAAATACTCATACTCTCAAGTGAGGGATTTATTCATATTCAAAATACTCTCTTACCAAGTACATAAAAACAAATTAATAATTTATGTTTAATGTGTCCATACACATTGCTGTATGTTATCTGTATATCTTCTGTGTAATCATTTCAAAATCACTTTAAGAACTGCTCAAATACTGTGAAATATGTCTATGCAGATTTAGCATGGGACTGCTATTTTCTCACCAATTAATCTGGAATGGCAGAGGGTCTTTTAAAGCATATTTGTAAAATCCTTCTCATCAAATGTATATGATTTAGATAGTTTGGGGCAATGGGAAGAAGATGCAGGCTTTGGAGTCAAACAGACTTGATTCAAACCTGTGGGGCTATGAGCATGTTAGCCCTGCTTTGCTCATGGGCACAATGTGTTGGTTAAATGAGGGGCGCCTGGCTGGCTCATTTGGTAGAGCATGCTACTGTTGATCTTGGGGTCATGAATTCAAGTCCTATGTTGGGCATAGAGAGACTACTCAAAAAAAAAGCTAAATGAGATGACATTTAAAGTGTTCAGTATAGAGTCAGACACAAGGCAAATATTGAGATCAAGTGCTCGTTTGCATCCTCTCTATATCAAGTTAATATTTCTATATATCCCTATTTCTGTAGGTTTCATATACATAATATAGATATAAACACATACACATAACTTATTACCACCATTAACAACTATGACTAGTTACCATTTATTAAACACTTTCTGTGTGCTGGGCTCTCAGTGCTTCACATAAATCATTTAGTCTTTACACTAACACCATAAGGTATAAACTATTATTATCTCTGTTGTGCAGATGAGGAAACTGAGGCAAAGAGGTAAAGACCTAGCTGAAACTGCACAGCTAGTTAAATGGAAGCGGCAGGGGTGAATGGAGACCCTTCGCCTCCAGAGCTTCGTTTCCTCTTCTAATAGAGATGCTACACAATTAATTTCCTCTCAGTTTTCACAGTATCTTTTAAGACTAAAAATGAAATAAAGTAATTTTATTTTCCTCATATTCTGTGTCCCATCATTATTTATATGAAGCATGTAACTGATTTCCCTGGGCCCATTTGAGCATCTATCAGGTTAAAGTAACTTACCTGATGCTTCATATGTAAACAAACACCATGGTGGACTGATGCCTGAGACAGGTTAGAATAGATCGAAAAGCACTGAACTGGAGCTTTTAATTGAATATTTAAATTTAATTTATTAAAATCAGGGATAACAATTATAATAGGCACATGTTTGATGATGTAAAACCTGAGGCATAAGGGGTGGACTTTCAGAATTTTAACTAGTTTTGCACAATGAATGGAAGCATTTTGAATATTAACTTAATTGTAATTGTGTGTACATTATTATCTTCTCTTCAGGAGTCAGGGATAAGTATTAGTTGAAAAATCTCTTAACGTGTGATTATTTGATAATGAAACTTCTTAGGAAGGAACGCTTACAATTTAAAAGGCCTAGAGTGTTTAAAAGATGATTTTCCTTTCTTAGTTTAGTTCATCAACTTCTTTCGGGACAAAGAATCCTGCTACCTGAAATTATGGATCCGTTAAATGGGAAATGTAAGGATATTTATACCTAGCATATATAGTATATACAGAACTACTTTCTGTTACCTGTCATGGCTTATGAATTTTAACGGTCATATTTTTCTCCTATTTATGCATTGATTCCCAGAAAGTTGAAACTTATACAACTCGCAGAGTAATTGTTATCTAAGTAGAGAGTATTTTTGATATATGTCCTCAAACTGCATTAAACACTTAAATTATAAAGGAGAACAAACAAAATGCATGCATAACATGTAGTTCTTTTATTTAAGCCTAAAACAATTTTGAATAACGTTGTCATTTTCTACCTATATAAAGCACATATTTTTTCTTACAAGTGAGTCCAAAACCTGACATTTCATTTGGTGAAATTGAATTGATAACTTGTATATTTGAAACAAGTAGCTATGATAAAAATGTATCCTTCATTAAAAAGGGTTTTAATTCAATTAGGCAAGAGTTTTTGAGTGAATATTATGTGCAAAACATGTAGTGGCTTAAATGGTAAAAGGAATAAATAGAATCCCTAGAGTTTAGGAACTAGCAAAATAATTGGAGAAATAAATACAAAAATAATTCTCATTCAAGTTGGTTTATGGTAAATGTTGTAATATACAAATCGCTTATTCCTGGATCTGATATATATATATATATATATGATATATATATGATATATATATATAATTCATTTATCATATATATATATATGAATTATGAATGAATTACATGAATCCATTTCTATAGAGATATATACACCAAAGAGATTGTATAGCTCCTCTTTTTGATATAATGTATTCCAGATATAGGGAAAGTATGCAGAACTTATCTCAAAAAAATTTTTTTTCTGCTTGAAGAAAATTAATGAATAAAATATTTTTTAAGGTAGATGCGCTAGTATGCTGGGGCTGTCTTCACAAAATACTGGGTGTTTTATCAACAGAAATTGATTTTCTCACAGTTGTGGGGCCTACATGTTCAAGATAAAGATGGTGGGTTTGGTTTCTTCTGAGACCTCTTGGCTTAGAGATGGCTATCTTCTCCTTGTGTCTTGGTCGTCCTTTCATGAGTGTCTGTATCCTAATCTCCTCTTCTAAGAACACCAGTTTTATGTTAAGGCCCATCCATATGACCTCATTTTACCTTGATTACTCTTTAAAGACCATATCTCTAAGTACAGTCATATTTTGAGGTATTGGGGGTTAGGGTTGGGAGTTAGGGTAGGGGGAGGACACAATTCATCACATAACAAACAGCAGGGTAACCATAAAGTGAGTTAGTCTTACTACATATATGTTCAAATCCTCCTTATGGCTCATGCATCTATTTGTTTTAGACTATAAATTAAATCAGTTCAGTCCGCAACCAAACCATTCATGCTGACACCTAGAAAGCCTTCTTCTCTCTTAATACCCCCCCAATCCACACTGTCATTCTTGCCTTCATGCATCCTCCCTTTTGACCAGCCTGTCTGGTTAGGACAAATGGCAAAAATTGATGTGGCTTGAGGATACCATCTGGAATCACTGAATAATGCATAGAAAGATGAATCTTCTATAAATAATCTAGACTATTAATAATAAGTCTATTATCCTTTTTTAAATATTTCTATATGCTACATATGTACATACTACTATTTCCCCATCTTGGCCTTTGAGTAACTGGTGCAGTGTTTTGATTAAGTACCAGTAGAGGGAAAGTCAGTGGGTATGTATATGTGTATCACTGAGACTATGAGAAGTTAAAGAGCAATGCCAAATTAAGCTGAACTCCAAAATAGGGCAGGTACTGTGTTTGCATTTTGGAGAAACATTTTAAATACGTCTTTCTTTCAGATTTCACTCTCTAATGTGTCCAAGACCTCATATAAGACATATATGCCTCACTTTAATTTAGAAGCGCTGAGTTTAAGAAGCGTTGGATGTACAAAGGAATCTATACAATAATGCAAGGGCTGCTAAACTGTGTATTTCTTGAATTAATGGGAAAGAGACATATAGCAAAGCACCATTGATGCTGGTAGAGAAAGTGCCCAAATGCCAGGCCAGTTGTGAGGGACGCTATCCATGGCTGCATCCTCTCTTCCCTGGTTGAGAAAGATAAACACACAAGGCCTTTAAGGTACAAAGGGCAGTTTCTGTATTTGAAGTTATGCATTAAACAGATTGTTTCAGAGTTTCTCAGGTAGAATCCTGACAACTCAGCTTGCAATAAAAGCGCCACGATTCATTCTCACAAACACTTTTGTTTTACTAACAATATAATTGCAAATCACACGTGTTTGGAGCAGTGTGCTCACTCCAGTGGGTCTGTTTTAAAATTGTGGAAGATTGGGTGCATTATGTCTTCAGCCATCTTGCAATAAATATCTTAGGAACAGTAGTTCATTGATTTAGAGAAAATTATCAGTCTTGGTATGGGGTGGTATGTGTAAAGCATTTAAGACAGAGGGAATTAGACAGTAGACTAAGCTACTGAGTTACCCTTGACAAGTTATTTAACTTGTTTGTGCTTTAGTTTGCCCATCTCTAATCTAGAGGAATGCTACCTACTTTCATAGGGTTCCTGAAAAACTTAAATTGGACAACACCAGTAGAAGAAACCACCCAGCATCATTTTCTAGTACTTGGCAGTTACTTAATAAATGGAAATACCCTTTCTTTTCATCTCCATGATTTTTAATTTCCTCTTATGATCCTGGAAATAGATATTTAAAAGAAAAAAAACCCTCATTTTTTTTTGCTTAAACCATAAGCTAGGAGTTATTCTTCATATCTGCCTTTTCCTTACCCACCCGATCTAATTTGTCAGTGAATTAGAGATCTGCCAATATTATTCCAAATGAGCCTTGCAGTTTCCACACCCCTTCCCCTCTCTGCTGTTGTGTCCTCCAAGCCACAGTAATTGCATACCTGGACAACTCCAGCTGTCCATTAACTGTTCTTTCAGTTTCCATAGTGTTCCCTTCAATGGTGATCTTAAAACATAAATAAGAACCTATCACCCCCTGTCGAAATCCATCCAGTTGGTTGCCCATTGTGCCAGGAATAAAGGCCAGACCCTTTGTTGCAGCCTCTGAGGCATTTGATGTTCTGGCCTCCCCTGGTCACTCTCTTACCTCTGGTCACATCCACGTTTTCTCAGTTCTCAAAAAAAAAGCCAAGTTATTTTTCACAACTTTGCCCTTTTCATTCAGAACTCCTTCCAAACTCACCCTTACCTCCCACACATAAACATGACCTGAATGTCTTCATCCTTTCCTCTTCAGTTTAAATGTCACCTCCACAGAGAGGGTTCTAGGAGTTTCTTCTGATTTGTGCGTTCTTATGTAGTTATTGTTGTTTGGAGATAATCACGTCAGCCCAGCTGGCTGAGAGGTCTCAGCAGCAGAAACTTGAGTGGACATTGTAAAAAGGGATAAAACAAAAGGCCAGGAGAGCAAGAGAAGAAAGGAAATACTAAATATTTAATAAAGTAAAGAAGGTCTGACACATTCTTTAATCTACTTGAAAACTTCTTTAATAACTTGAAAACTTATATGTCATGACATAATTTTTTTTATGATTATTACTAACTGCTGGTTTAGGACTCTACAGCCGAACTCTGCAATAGAAATACAGTGCAACCCCATGTGTACTTCTTTATATTTTTACATAGCCACATGGCAAGAAGGTTGAAACAAGGGAAAGTAATTGTCATTACCTATTTTATTTAACCCAATATGTCAAAAATGTAATCATTTTCATGTGAATCAATATAAACATAAAAATTATTAAGGATATAGTTTACATTGTTTTTCTTAGTAAGCCTTCAAAATCTAGTACATTTTTATGTTTACAGCGCATCTCAATTCCCACTAGTCACAGTTCAAGTGCTCAGTAGCCACACGTGGCCAGAGGCTATCGTGTTGTTCAGTGCGTGAGAATCCACTGGTGATTCACATGAGGTTCAGTATAACACTCTTTCATTGTCTGGGATGTTTTTTGATTTAATTTTGGGACACTCTAACTTTGAATTGATTTTTCAGATTAGATAGGTCAGATTTCTGTTTTCAAAGACTTTTTAATTGATTTGTGGAAAAATATTTTCTCACATGTATGAAAATGAAAAACCTATCATTTCTCTCTTAATTATGTTTGTGGATAAGTAGAGTTAACAAGGGTTAGTTTACACCAAAGAGTTAATGGTTCTGCTAGGCTTTCCGCTACTTGTAAGAATTAGTTGTGAGGCAGTTTATACCGAATGGCATTTACAAGTGATTCTCAAAATTGAGTGGGCATCAGAATCACCTGAGAGCTCATAACCATGCAGATTATTGGGACCACCAGAGATTGTGATCCTGGGGTGGAGCTGAGAATCTGCATTTCCAGTACGCCTCCAGGTGCTGCTACTGCAGCCGGTGAGGACTGTTACTGGTGCAGAGCATCTCGTCTGCCCTCAGGCACCGTGCTTGTCAGGATTGTCCTGAGCAGCACCTTTCATTTCTTCCTGTGGTTCTTGATGGAGGCCTTGGAAACCACTACTTTTGTTTGTGTTTGTTTGTTTGTTTGCTTGTTTGTTTGTTGGGGGGTGGTGATGATAGATAGAGGACATTACCTGTCCACTCATTATGGTGCTATATTTCATATGGAGAATAGAGGAGCAAAAGAACCATAGAGGAGGAGGAAAGAGAGAACCATATAACAAATTTCAGAACAGGAAATTGTTGAAGAAATGCCACAGAGATGGGGGGGGGGGCAATACAAGCTCCCTGGTGACTGTGTTTTATGTTTTATCACTTTTGCTTTGAGGGGTGGGGAACAGAGTCTATATTCTGGGTCTAGGTGATAGATTTGTACTGAAGCAGTAATAGCTCTGTTGAATACTCATCCACAAGTCTAATATGTCCCCTGCTGTAATTTATCTGTTTTTCCAGCCATTTAATAACCACTACATTCCAATTCTTAAAATTAGCTTTGAGGCTCACGTGGAAACAAGTACCATTGTTTATATGAAAAGAGTAATGCTTGTGTACCTACTGTGTCATGTTGAATTTCTACAAAGCTGCCATTGTGTGAACCAGGCCTCTGCGAACACTATTTGCAAAAATTAATATTAAATTTCTGAGTAATGACAAAAATAATTACCAAACTAAATATAACTTTGATAAAGCTGTGAGGTTGATAAATTTTTGAAGGCTAAATTTAGAAAAAAATCAAATGAAATTAATCTTTATTTCTTCTGTCAGCTTTGATTTTCCTATTGCATTATCTAATATTTATTGAGTACTTATTATTGGCAGGCATTGTTCTAAATGTTTCACCTGCTTTAACTCATTTCGTTATGAGGATAACAACCCAATGATTCTATCATTATTCTTATTTTTAGAGGGACATTATCCAGCTAGTTAATAGCAGAGGTGGTATTCTGAAACACTTATCATCTCAAACTCTTATCTGATATTCCGCAGCCTTAGTTTGTTCTTTTAAGGCAGGATTCTCTCTTCCTTGATTTTCGATTCTACAAATCTACACCCAGCTACACATGAATTTGAATTTTTTGCCTAGAATTTTTTCCTTTTGCATAATTTAGTCCTTGTGCTTTCCTCTATGTCCTCTCTATGCCATTTACTTTATCTGAAGTATAATCCCTTTTCTGCCCCTTAGTAACATTTTACATTAATTAGTTCTTGAAATATTGAATATATTTATGCATGTTCTTACTGTTATTAGAGCAGAGTTATAACAACTTCAAAGAATTTTTTAAAATGAAAATTGAATCTTCCATTATTCAGCACACACACATTTCTTCTTTGAACATTTCTACCTAGTCTTTTATGTAAGTGTGTTTATAGGCATGTTTATATGTTTATATGTTTTATATTTATTCACCATGAATAATTTGTATTTGGATTTTTTCACTGATTATTTAATTAAAATTTTTTTATTAGAGACATTTTTAGAATTATTTTTGTAATATCATGTAAAATTCCACTAAATTGAAATAACACAATCCACCTAACTATTTTCCTGTTGTTGTACAGGTTGATTTTAATTTTTTTTCCTATTCATAATTTTGTAATGAATGTTTGTACATGAACACAGCTTTTTTCAAAAAAATTGATTTTTCCCTACTAATTTAATTTAGTAAGTCAACAAGTCAGCCTTCTTTAGCTTTTGACACATATTGTTGTATTGCTTTTGCTTTTAACTGAAGTTTTTTTTATTGAGTTTTAACTAATATTAAGCATACACTCAAAGGTTTACATATGTAAAATGTAACCATTGACACCCAGAGTATTTCCAGTTTCCTAAAAAAACCATTATGCTCCTACTCACACATAGGTTAAATTTGCCTATTAACTGTGTTGCTGTATATATTAGTAACTAATTCTTTTTCATTGTTCTGCAGTATGCCATTGAATGAATAAACAACAATTAATTTACTAAGTCTACTGTCCATGGACATTTGGGTTGTTTTCAGTTAGGGGCTATTATAAATAAAGCTGCCTTGAACATATTTTGCATGTCTTTTATTGGACCTGAGCCCTCATTTCTAATGGGTATATTCCCAAGAACAGGATTACTGGATCATAGAGGATACATATATTTAGCTAATATTAATTTTTTATGGTTTAAAATCAATTTAAAATACCAGTACAAATATTTCTATATTGTATATTGGTAAGAATATTATACTCCTCAAACAAAAGGGGAGAGACTAAATAGTTTAGGAAAGCAGTAACAAAGTTGTATTTAGAAACTGTGTTTCATTCGTGGCAAAACCTAACAAGTTACATCTGCCTTAGATGATCCCCTTTCTTTCTGTACAAATTTATCATACATGGAGCTATGTAAGTATTAGTCCCCATAAATATATTCCTAAACTGTTAAACTTTTCTTATAACAATAAAAATAGCAGTAACTATTTTCTAAATTGAGATGTAATTGGCATACAACTATTGTAACTGCTTTGGCTGTAGACACCTTGTACTTCTACTTTTCATGGAATTTGCTCATGTGTATCACCTCACATTTAGTAAATACTGAATACACACTACCAACTGACAGGTAGGTATTTGTTTATGTTAATGAACCTCATGAAACCATACCCTTGCACTGTGTTTAAGATAGAGTTCATGTAGGGGATCTTAGTTCTCTTTCCCATCTTGCAAGATGGCAGGCGAAAAAGCTGAGAAGCTGGATGCTAAAGAGAAGAAACCTGAAGCTAAGAAGGCTGATGCCGGTGGCAAGGCTAAGAAGGGTAACCCCAAGGCTAAAACGCCAAAGAAGGGGAAGCCCCACTGCAGCCGAAACCCTGTCCCTGTCAGAGGAATTGGCAGATATTCCCGATCGGCTATGTATTCCAGAAAGGCCACGTACAAGAGGAAGTATTCGGCAGCTAAATCCAGGGTTGAAAAGAAGAAGGAGAAAGTTCTTGCTACTGTCACAAAACCAGTTGGTGGTGACAAGAACGGCGGTACCCGAGTGGTTAAACTTCGCAAAATGCCTAGGTATTACCCTACTGAAGATGTGCCTCGAAAGCTGTTGAGCCACGGCAAAAAACCTTTCAGTCAGCACGTGAGAAAGCTGCGAGCTAGTACCACTCCCGGGACCATTTTGATCATCCTCACTGGGCACCACAGAGGCAGAGGGTAGTTTTCCTGAAGCAACTGAGCAGTGGCTTGCTACTTGTGACCAGACCTCTGTCCCTCAATCGAGTAACTCTGCATAGAACACACCAGACATTCGTCATTGCTACTTCTACCAAAATTGATATCAGCAGTGTGAAAATCCCCAAACATCTCACTGATGCTTACTTCAAGAAGAAGCTGCGCAAGCCCAGACACCAGGAGGGTGAGATCTTCCACACCGAGAAAGAGAAATACGAGATTACAGAGCAGCGCAAGGTTGATCAGAAAGCTGTGGACTCGCAAATTCTGCCAAAGATCAAAGCTGTTCCTCAGCTTCAGGGCTACCTCCGCTCTGTGTTTTCTCTCACAAATGGAGTTTACCCTCACAAATTGGTGTTCTAAATTTCTTACAAAGAATGTAATTAAATAACTGATCCATTAAAAAAAAAAAAGATCATGTAAATAGTTTAGGTAAGCACAGCACATACAAACACCATACACACAAATCCTGAGCTTTACTGTGTGTTGGTGAATATGATTTTGAAAACATGCTTTTTATTTAAGTAAGGTTATGAAAACAACGAGTTTTAAAGAATTTAAGCTATTCTTATAAATTAGATCTTCTGCTCATATTATGGCAAAAATTTCTCTAAATAAATCGGATGATTCTTTTATATCTTCTCTTATACCTCTCAACCAGGAAGTAAGCACAAAAAATTCCTTTAACACTGGCTTTCATGCATAGTCATTAAGCAGCTTTTATATTTGTTAGGGTGTGTTGGCAATAAATATCTTCTCTCTGGGACACCCAAATTATAGCCCCGTGTTGAAGCTTAATTATATCATTGAACTGCAGACCAGACAATGTTTCCATTATTGCAATTCTTATTTATTGGAAGATAAAAGGGTGTAAAGTGAAAAGAGTAGTTGGGAAGTGATAATGATTGGCTAAGTACTGTGAAACTCCCTGCCACTGATCAAACTATGTTAATGTTTATTTTAGTCCTCAGGAGTAATAGTCACCTGTTAAAACTCCATCATGTAAAGCCATTTCCAGGCCTGGGGGTCATGATGAGGTGGGAGAGAAATAGAATGATTTATTTTAAAAGCAAGACAAACATCAGATTTCAACATTTTAAATTTGTGTGTTCCGTTCCATATTGTTATGTAAGTGACTTTACTTTTGGAAAAAAAGAAGTTTGGGAGGTAATGTTTAAAGATACTGCTATTACATTGGAAGTGAAGCAATAATACATGATTTCTTTAGGACAGTTTTAGCAACAAATGACAACATACCCATACTGGCTCTTTGCAGGTGTATTTTCACTCATGTTCTCACTGTGGTTCTTGGTATCAGAATGAACCTTACCTTCTGAAGACCGTGAGTAGGCTGTGGTGTTGAGCATCTAACAAGCATCCAGACTCTAACTGTTGGAATAACTATAAAAAAAATTAAGAATACTGTGGCATCTAGTATAGTACCTGACACATAGTGAGTGTCTCAATAAGTATTTGTTGAATAAATGAATATATTAATGAAAGAGGTAAAATTTTTAAAAAGCGTATCCTTTGATTTAGGTAACAGGTATATTGAAAAAAATGTAGAGAATGAAGAAAATTTATATAATACTTCAATAAATACATATGTATAGCAAAAAATATAATTCACAATTTATTAATTTAGATGATCTCTGAAAGTTTGGGTAGCACTTTAAGCCAGCAGTTCTTTTCCTAGCAGTATACCTTAGCCAAGCACTTGCACGTATGTGTGAGGAGTCATGTACAGCAATACCTAGTAGCAGAAGTCAACAAACTATCCCCAGGTCTATCATTAGAACAGAAATAAGACATTGCTTTCCACTCACGCAATAGGACATTATATGGGAGTAAGAATGAATGAACCTGAGGTATGCCATCAACGTGGTTGAAGCTCAGACACATATCATTGAGTGAAAGAAGCAAATCAAAGAAGAATATTTTTAGTATGATTTCTTTTATATATTTTCAAAAACTAGAAAATCTAAACACTTTTTTTACATAATATGTAAATATTAATGCACTTAATAATATTCTGTGAAGGGAAGAGTGGGAATAATGATCAAAATTTCATGTTAATGCTTAATTATTTGGGCATATACCTGGCAAGTGGATGTATGATTGTAGAAAGGCACAAATGAGACTTCCACAGGCTCTCAATTTGCTCTTTCTTTACTTGGGTAATGTTATTCAGTGTTTCATTTATTATTAATATTTAACCTGTACAAGTACATTATATAGATGCTTCCTTTTCTGATATATTTTACAATTTAACGAAATAAACTGCTTCTTAGAGGCACGAGTATGTTAGGTAATATCCTTGTATTCATGGAGCTTTCAGCTAGAGTAAAGGTAGAGATTAATTCAATAATTGCAATTACTCTAGGCTTATTGAATGAGAAGTACGTGGTTCCATAAGGCTTTGCAGTAGGCGATATGATCTAATCAAGGAAGTGCAGAAGGAGTTTCACTGAGAAAGTGGGAATTGAGCTAATATCTAAATAATGAGTGGAAACTAACTTGGAGAAGAAAGAAGAAAGGTAAGAGAATTTCTTACAGGGAAACTGATCTAGGCTTTGTGGTGCAGGAAGGAGCACTGTGAATATGAAGAAAAGAAAGAAGGACAATGTATTGGTGCAAAGAGAGAAACGAGTATTGGGAAGAATATTATTCGAGAGGTAGGTGGGATCAAAACATGGATCTGGTAGTTAATATTAAGACTTTTGTCTTTTCCCAGAGTGATGAGAAACTATAGAGATGTTTGAAGTAGGGAGATGATGCGAACAGATTTACATTTTGAATATATCACTCTGGCTGCAGCTGGGTAGGGACAAAGGTAGATATGGGGAGACCGGAGGAGTGACTATTTTAGTAGTCCAGGTAACACATTATGAAAGCTTGGATGAAGGTACTGGTAGAGGGGATGAGAAAATATAGATTGATTTCAGAAAAATTTTGAAGACAAAGTGTAGGAGATTTGGTAATGAAGTAGATTTGGGGAGAGAGTAAGAGATACCTCAAGAATGATGTCTAAGTTTCTAGCTTGCCTAAATGAATGGCTGGTGGTACTCTTAACTGAGATTGGGAATAGAGGAAGAAGACCATAGGTTAAAGAGACTCTACATTGTCTGTTCATATTTGTACATATTAAATGTGTGCATATTAGACCTCTGAGTGCAGATACTGATCTAATTTAGACCATCTTTCAAAAGTGTATTTCTATACAGTTTGCATTGTCTTGAACTGAATATTCAATATGGTATAAGACCAATTTTTTCTCCCTCCTTTTTTAGACAACAGACAGACATATGAATATAAAGGAAGTCTTTTTGTCTCTTTCTCTCTTGCATTTCAATTTCCAGTCATCACCTCTCCCTTCTACCGTAGGAATCTCTGACTTTTGATTTAACATAGTGGAGGATTATTGGTTCTTTGCTGCTTACCATGGTTAAAATAATACCCTCTCTCAATAATGAAGCAAGTGGTGTCTAGTGTTAGGCTTGTTCCAGAATTAGTGAAGATCTTGACATTTCATATATGTGTAATGATTTGAAAAGTAGCTCTGTGCTGTCCCCTTTGGATAGGGAAGGCTGATTAGGGCCTTCCTGAGTCTAAGACGTTAAGGCTAGAATCATAACGTCTCATTGTTTTCTTCAAACCAGAAATCCCATAGTCATTCTTCCTTTTAATTTCTGACGATATGGTGGACTGTCTATCTAGAGAAATCGTCCCATTAGTAAAAACTAAAAAATGCCAACAGAATATAGTTTTTGAAAAATCTATTTTTTTAAAAAGATTATTTAATTATATAGCTGAGTTGGTGGGAAAGTAAAGGGAATTTTAAGAGTACACGAACACCATGAAATCACAAATCAGGAGAAGTTAGCAGGCACCGAGACAGACTTTTTTTCTGGGATATTTGGCAGTTCCTCGTGGTATACAGTTTAGGATTTGAGAACATTTTTGATAAATGAAAAACAGCTTTGGCTGGCAAAAATTGATTAGATTATACTGGAAAACCCTCTGTATAAATAGGATCTCTGGAAGCAACTCTTATTGTGAGTTCAATTAAACAAATAAAACAGATATGAAAGAGGTGGGAGAGAGAGGATGAATATGCTCTTAAAGGAGAGTAAGAATAATTACTTTTCTTGGTCTTGGTTCTGTGTGCAGTGTAAGCAAAGGAAAATTGAAGAAAATTCCTAACTTCACCCTCATGTAATTCAAAGTCACATCTAAAAATAAAAATCAGTTTTAAGGTTGATAATTTCCCCAAGTACTTTGCAGAAGCAAGCAAAAATCCCACAAAAAGAAAAGCACTTAAGTCAAGGCCTTAAATAATTCTTACAGATAAAATTTCAAAGGGCATGAGATCGTATTAAAAATCAGCACTAAATAAGGTAGAACAAAGCATAAATTTATTCGGAAAAACAAACACAAGAAGCAAATCCAAAAAGATTGTAACTACTGGAACTTTCATTTATAAAATATAAATTAATTATATTTAATATTTTTTTGACAAAAGACTGAAAGCAAGTGTACATTTGAAAAAAGAACCAAACAGTAGTTTGAGAGATTAAAAAAAAATAACAAATGATAGTTGAAATTCCTTTTATGGGTTATACAACAGAGGAAACACAGCTGAAATGGGAATTTTTTTGAAATAAAAGATCTGAAGAAAATACAGAGAATATAGAACAGAGAGACAGCTAGGAGATATGAAAGAGACTTTAAGAGATGTGGAGGATAAAAAGGTAAAATGTCACATATACCTAATTGGACAGCCAGATAGAGGGAAGAGAGAAAATAGAGGTGAGACAATATTCAAACTGATGAAAGACACCGATCTTCATATTCACAAAGCAAAACAAATCTCAAGCCAATAATACAGTATAGTATAATCAACAGAACACTTTAATATATTATAGCAAAATCACTGAACATTGATCAAAACAAAGAAAGACAAAAAAAAAGTTAACAAAGAACAGAGGTTAGTAGTAGATGGTAGAAACAAATCCAAACACAGCAGTAATCATTATAAATATAGATGGATTAAAATTTCCAATTAAAAGAGATTATTGGGCAGAAAACAAAACAAAACAAATCCCAGTTTCTATTGTTAATAGAAAAACTCCTAAACTGAAGAATACAGAAAATGTTGAAAATAAAAATTGGGAAAGATATACCAAATAATTGATAACCAAAAAAAATATAAGAAGTTTACTTTTTAAATAACAGATAAAGAAAATTCTAAAAAATGTTGGTCCATGTGGTAGCCAGCTTCTGAGATGACCCCCTAGTGATCCTTGTTTCCTGGTAGTCATGGCTTTGTGTAGTCTCTTCTCCCAATGAATAAGCATGACCTGTATAACCAATAAGATATTCCAGAAATGATAATGTGAGAGAGAGGGAGGGAGGGAAGGGAAGGAAAGAAAGTTACTAAGCTTTGAGAGGAAATAAACAAATTTTGATTTGTTATGTAGATGACATGATTTCCCATTTAGGGAAAAAATCTACAAATTATTAGTCATTTTTTTAAAGATTTATTTATTTTTTTTAGAGGGAGAGAGAGAATGAGTGGGGGGGAGGGTCAGAAGGAGAGAGAGAGAATTTCAGGCAGACTCCCTGCTGAGTGTGGAGCCTGTCACGTCTCCATGGTGCTCAATCTAATGACCCCTAAGATCATGACCCAACCCATCCAAGCGCCCCAACAAAATTCATGTACAATTCCATATATTAATACTAATATTTAGTTAATATTTTAACTTGGAAAATGTTTTGTTTTAATAGCAACATGAATTATAAGGTTTGTAAGAAAAATGAAAATCATGCAAATTTTTTATGGAAATAAAATTGTATTGAAAGACATTAAAATACATCCAAATAAATGGAGAATCACACTGTAGATAAGAAGACGCTATTTTTAAAATGACCGTTTTCCTCAAGTTGTTGCATGATTTAATGCAATTCCTATCAAGTCTCAACAAGACTTTTCATGAAATCTAACTACCTCATTTTAACATTCATGTGGTAGATCAAAAGGACAAGAATTGCTAATTCACTGCTGAAAAAGTAGTACAAGGAAGCACCTCTTGGCCTATCAGATATCAAGATCTATTTTAAACCTATTACAATTATTACCTGTGTTAGTTCAGGAATAGATTGCTGGAACAGAGTGCTTAGCTTATAAACAACCCACACATATATGGAAACTTGTTCTCTTAGCATTGTAGATCAGTAGAGGGAGCTTAGTCCTCTGGCAAAAAGTATTGGGAAAATTAGCAATTAATATGAAAAAGATAAAACTGGACCCCACCTCACACATAACATAAAAATCAATTCCAATTGGACTAATAAATTAAATTTGAAAGGGGACATAATAGAATGTTTCTGATCTCTTCCTATGAATGGATTACGTTTGAAAAGAAGCACAACCTTAGAGATAGTTGGATAAATTTCACTTCATTCAAAATCAGGGCTTCCTCCATCCAAAGGCACTGGGAGAGTAGTGAAATGACAGTTCCAAAAGCTGGAATAAAATGTTTGCATTGCCCATGATCAACAGAATTTAGAATCTAAAATATATAAACACTTGGTAAGTTAATAAGAAAAAGACAAGCAACCAATAAAAAAGTGGGGATAAAACATAGTCATTTCATAGAAAAGAAATCAAAATAGGCAAGAAAATTTTGTAAATATGCTGACACTCCTCTGCATCACTGGAAAGGCAAATTTAAACCACAATGAATGTTATATCTCACCTTATTTCCAGGAATAAAAGGCAATATTAGCATTACTGAGCAACTAGAACTGGCAGATACTGTAGATGTACCACGCTTCAGAAAACTGTTTGGAATTAATGGTAAAATTCAGCAAGAACTGTGAGCAAGCAGTTCCACTGCCAAGTGTACCTCAGAGCAGGGCTTCTTGAATGATCCAGGACAAAGGAATCCTAGTTTTGAAATTTTCCTCCTTCCCTCCTTCCCTCTTTGTTCCTTTTTCTCCCCGCCCCCCCTTCCCTTCCTTCTTTCTTTCTCCTCCAATATGGTTATGATGCTCCTTTGAAATAAAATTTAACTACATTTGTTTCACCTTGCTTTCAGGGATTTTTTGTTTTGTAGGTTTTTGTTTGTTTTTTGTTTTTCTGCTTCTTGTTCTTAATTATTTTATTTTTCCAATATGTATGTTATGCTTTCAAAAGTAAAAACTATATATAAAAAGAGATTCCTTACAGAAGCCATGCCCCCTCCTGTATTCCTTCCACTCTATACCCTTCTCATGTAACCAACTTCACTGAGATTTTTTTTTTGCTATGATTAGAAGATATATGTATATTAATTTATTTTTCCTTCTTTCACAAATGGGGTTATTATATATGCTTTCTGCATTTTTATTCTCCTCCCCTCCCAGCCCCCATGATATCTCTTGAGATTTTCGTTCATTTCTCAAAGCCCTTCCTCATTCTTTTTTTACATAGTTCTCCACTGTGTGAATGCATCACAGTATATTCAACATCTTAGGTTGAATACATAGGTAGTTTCAATATTTTAGTTTCCGTTTATTTGAAATCACGTCTTTTGTCTTTATTTTGCTTACTGGTACTACTACATTTTTGAAGGTATGTTTTGTCTTAACAGCAAAAAATCGATTGAAGCTTATATTGCGCTCAATAAATTAGGCATTAAAAATAAATTACACAAATTTTACTTCTCTAATTTAGCTATAATGTTAAATGATTAATTTTAAAAACAGGCTTCTTTACAAATGAAAGGAACGTACAGATATTTATAAAATAAATATGTATTTAAATTTTATCCAACTTTCATACAGTTTTGGATTACAGTTGCCAGTGTAATCCTAAAAATATCACTATTGTAACTGTACGTGACTCATATGTGGTTTTTGCCGTAGTGTGACTTATATGAGTTCAACACCATCAGACCAGTGAAGCCCTATTAAATGAGATGAGTTGGCTGATTCTGAGCTCGGATATTACAGCAAAATCCATTTACTATTAAAGCTTCTAAATACTTACTCTCCATTTCTGTACTTATCCCATCATGGACTTATAACAAACAATTCATGGGACTGGCATGGGTACACAAACCACATGTTGATATGTGCACCTGGAAACATATACTAGAATATTTATGGCAGCACTGTTTGTAAAAGCAAATATTGGAAATACCCCAAATGTCTATCAATAGTGGAATTGATAAATGCATTGTGGTATGTTCACGTGGTGATTTATTATAAAACAGAGAAATCACTCCTCTATCCATCAACTTAAATAAATCTCATAAACACAAAGTTCAGTTGAAAAAAAATAAAAGAAGAATACATTATAGTAATATTTTCATTTATATAAAGACCCATACAGAAACAACTAATATATTGTTATTAGTTTATAGATATGTGGTAAAACTCAAAGTACTATAAGGAATTATCAGCATAGGATAGTAATTAACTCTAGAAGTGGGATTCAATCAAGGAATGATATCCAGCGGCCTTCAAAGTCACGGTTCCTGTTCTACTTCATAAACTAAGTACCGGTCATATGGATATTTGTTTCATTATTATTAAACTGAACAGATACTAGATGTTATTTTGTATATATCAGAGGTTTCATAATAAATTATTAAAATTATAAATATGCAAGACTAAAAATAGGACTTTTTGAAAGACTTGTAAAGAGATGTGAATAAATAGGAAGAAAGGAAAGGCATGGAAAGGCTCAGAATTATAAAGCTTCTAGTTCACATGAATTCTATACATTTGTTCCAATTCCAGTCAGAAAAATAAAATAAAATTCAAAAATTAATATCCATATCTTAAGGTCTCGAAGGATAGGAGGTCATTATTGCATACTTAGTTTCAATATAAGGATTTGATCATGACAACATAAAAATTTGGTTTTTAAGGTGTTCTAGGATAAAATATACAATAAAATGCCTGCATTCAGTGAGTTGGCCAGGACCACTGTAGAATTAATACTCAGATCACTGTAACTGGAAATCATGACAGACAGCAGGGGTACTGAATTTCAGGCTCTCCTACCTATTGACCTCATAATTTTAACTGTATTCTCCAATTTTCTAGTATCTAAAATGAAAATACCAATAGTATTAGTAACTAAGATAAGAATTACTTGTCTTAGCCTTACTGTAATGAAGAACTCTATGACATTAGATTATTTTCAGGTTTACTTTGTAAATGAGAACATATGGTATATGTAATGTTGTACTGTGATTTTTTTCCATCTGTATTGTGAATATGCATCTATGTCAATCTTTCTCTGTAGTTATGATAAATAAATTAAATAAATTATAATTTATTTTATATTTCTCACATGACAAAATAGAATTTTTAAAAAGCACCCCCATTCCCCCAAAAGTTAGAGACTAAATATGAATGAATAAGAATGACTTGACATACTGAATATTAATTGAATTCTAAAACTATACTAATTAAAGCTCTATGATACTGCTTTCAGAAAAGAAGAATAGAAGAATGGAACAATATAAAAGCTCTGAAATCGTAATGTTTATAAATTTATAATATATGATTATATAATATAATTCTGAATATAATTATATTATGTAAGTAATTATAACACATCTATAGGGGAAACTATTCAATAAGTACTGCTAGATGCTATTTGGAATGAAAAAAGATGGGTGAAATATAAATATAATAACAAAAAAAAAAACAAAAACGAAAAAGACAAATATCTACCTGGTCTTGGAAAAAGGAAAACTATAACTGTAAAACAACATAAGAAACCATATGAGGAAGTAATGATAGATGTGTTAGAAGAGAAATATTTTTTAAATTACATAGAAACATCATTAACCTAAAAATCAAATAATCTATGGACATTATTTTCCGTAAATATTACAGACATAGCTTTAAATCTCTAACATACCAAAACTTCATAAATGAAGAAGAAAAATTCTCCAGCTTCAATAAAAATGACATGCTTATACAGCATAACTTCATAAAAACTCAGCTTTCCTGTGGTATTAGTCAGGATGAAAATTATGCTGCTAGAACTAAATGGCCCAAAAGGGTTGCTGCGATAAAGTAGAAGTTTATTTCCTTCCCACTTAACAATCCCTAAGTCCCTGGTCTAGGATGATGATTATTTGTTTTTCACATGGTCCTCTGGGGACTCAGGTTGTTTCTCTTGTATGGCTTTGCTGCCTCCTGGAGCAGCTGTTGGCAGTTTTTTCTGTAAAGGGCCAGATAGCAAGTATTGTAGGATTTGGGGTCATATCATGTCTGTTGCAGTTACTCAACTCTGCAGTTATAGGGTGAAAGTGGCCATAGACAATACATAAACAAATGGGTATGACTGTGTTCCAAAAAAACTTTATTTGCAAAACAGTCAGCTCTGTCATTTTATGACCCTTGCCCTAGGGCATTGTCTTGCTCAGAAGCACATCTGTATTCCAGCTTGCAGGAAGGAGGGAGCATGGAGGATTTCATGCACAATATTAAGCCTAGGCCCATCAGTAGCAAGCATCACTTATGATCACATTCCATTGGTGAAAAGGTAGATATATGGCTACATCCAGCTGCAAGGGTGGCTGAGAAATATGACCTCCCAATTCCAAAGTGCCCAATTACTTATCTCTTGCCATGGAAGGAGGAACATATCTAAGGGAACTGCTAGTTGTCTCTGCCAAACTGTAGTCAAATAAGTTCAAAATTACTTTAAGTTTTATAATAAATGATATAAATAATTATTACCAAAGAACAAAAATATAATATCCACTGGTGGCATTATACCATTACTAGTGGGTGCAGTAATAATTGTTGCAGTTTTAATATGTCCAACATCCTTGGGTTCTAATACAACCTCAGAGCATTTATTGTCACCACTTTCCACATGAATATCTAAGTTTTAAAGAGTTTAAAGACTACAGTATGCAATTAGTGTTTGAGCCATGATTCCATTGTAGGCACTCCTCTTCCAAAGCCTACGCTCTTCACTAGTGGATAATGAAAATAAGACCACTTTTGTGGAGAGTGCATTGACACTGTGGGCCAAAATCTATAAAGGTATTCATATCATCTGACTAAATTATCCCACTTCTAGGATTTTTTTCTCTTTTAAAATAATTAGCGATATAATCAAAGTCAGTACAGTTTATGTATTATCCAACCATTAAAATAATGTTTTCAAATAATAATGGTATAGGACAATGCTCAGGACATAATACTGTGTAAAAATAAAAGATTGAAAACACTCCAAATAGAGAATAAACTACATAGAATAATGCATATTACACGTTTAATATATGTATATATAAGCATACACATGTATACATATATAATGTATATACACATACATACATTTGTAACTACCTAATACAAGAATATATTCAAAATGGTACTTTGGATGATAACATTATAGGGCTTTTTTATAGTTTTCTATATTTTACAAAATTTTCAATAATTAGTATATATTTTGTTTGGGCATATATTTTTGTTTATATTCAAATATCAAGTTAATATTAAAAACTATACTTTCTAACTATTAAACCTCTAATTTTCTAGTGTTAATAATAATGCCTAACATGTTAACCAAACAAGAACTAACATTTTAAGAAAAACTGATTAAATTAAATTTAGATAGAATTTATTCTCTATATAGACATGTTACTTAAATAATGAGTGCATTTTCCTAGCATATGTATGTCTTTTCATGTAGTTGCTTTTATATTTCTGGTCTGTTCGCTTTTAGTCCTATATGCCCATTGGTAGGCCACTTTATTTTCTTTTTGGTTTTAATTTCTGCCAGGAAGGGCATATTTCTGAAGTCCTTTTTATTTTAGTGTGTAGCATAGTACCAATAAGATTTCAGCTTAATTAATTGAATGTTCAGTTTTGGTTGACAGTAGAATGGATCAGTGATACAAAAAGCATTCGAAATGGTTCATCAAATGTTATTTCAAAAGAAATAAATTCTAACTTTTTACCCTTTTTCTCTCTGATATTAAATTTAGTTATTGTCACAATATGTATATTTTTTTAATGTAAGCTCTTTGCCCAACCTGAGGCTTGAACTCAACCCCAAGATCAAGAGTCACATGCTCTACCAACTGAGCCAGCCAGGCGCCCCATCACACTATTTTAAGTCTTGAGAAAGGTGACAGTATTCCAAACATAACTTATCTTCCAAATCAGGAAACTTTTGAGAGTAGCAACGGAAGGTATTATTAATTATGCTTGGGCAACAGTCAGATTGTCATTCTCCTGTGCAAATTTGGGCTACTGGTCACTGTAACAAGGGTTAAACTATGACCAGTCAAATGGAATTTTAATGTTCAAATGGAAGATTTGTTATTCAGTAATTATAAAGTAATCATAAACTCCTTTTAACAAAGCATTTATGTTAAAACATTTGATTTTACGGATTCCCTGTATTAGAATGGTAATGACATTGTTTCCGTCTTTATGATACATTATCTCAGGTGGAGGAGGGTGGAGCCTGTGGGAACCAACTTCTTGTTTCCATTTGGAACATTGGTAAGTTTGTTTACATCATAGATGCAACCTAAAATTCAACATTTTACTTTTGAATTCATCAAAAATTTTTATTTTTTGACTCAGAATTACTCATTTCCTTGAGTTCTGCATGTTTTCTTGGTTTCACCAGCACTGTATAGAGAAATAGGATTTTAATTCCTTACAAGGGATGGCATATACTGTATAGAGAATGACCAAGCTGCTTCAAGGTGGTTATTGGGTTCAGCTTAATTTGCCCCTGAGTTCAATGACCTGCTCCTACAATTAGTCTCTTATCTAGAGTTTCATCATGTGAGCCTCAGCACGTAGCTTATCACTGGTCAGGCTCCTTTCCTATTCTTGGGCTTATTCAAACCTTGGAAAGCTAAATGTGCAGCTGTAAAGTATCCAGAGGAGTTGTTAATGAAGACACATGTCGCCATTTATCTAAGTTTGAGCTTTTCAAGTTTCTTTCCTCCAATCATACTGTAAAAACCTGACTTTTTTTTTAAATGTTAAAAGAAAGAAGAATATGCATAATTTCCCTATGCATATGTTTCATTTTTGAGTACTAGGCCATGCTTATATACCTAGGTTAAATTATTTCCATCCATTATTATTGTTATCAATGAAGAAATTCATGACCTATGAAGATTTCTGAGCATATGACTTATTATTAGAAAAATAATTTAAAATTACAGGGATTGTTACAGGAAAGAGAGACAGAAGAACCCAGTATAACCTTATGTCTGCCAAAATATTTTTAGACTTTATGATGGGAATTTTTGCAATATTGTTTTCTCACAGGATGCATAGAATGTTATGCAGTGACTGACAGAATAAAATATTAGAGGCCCAGTGTGATCATGCATCTTCATTCCCGAATTTTCCTGGCTTTATATTTTCATAGCACTTTTTCTGCTTATTTATTGAACTTATATTATCTTGAATGATATGTCCGTAGGTTTGCTTTCCACTTGAATGAGGGATCTATGAAGGCACATTCAATTATTATTCATTATAATTCTTAATCACATGGCCTACTCTATATTAGACCTTTAATAGATATGTTTAGAGTGAATTAATAAAGAAAGGAATGATTATATAGGGATTTTAATGTTCAGATGGAATATTGAAGGATTAAATGATTGCTTGCAGTAGGGTAGCAATAATGTCAGGCCTCTTGAATTTAAGCTTTCTGTACCCTACACCACCAGCCTGTTCTAATATCTGCAGCCTGATTCCTTTTTCCAGGACTATAGGTTGTGTCTGTGTTGTTCCTTGCTGGAAGCGAAATAGCATAGGAACTAAAAACATTGATTTGGGCTCCTGGAATTAAGTGATTGGTTGATCTTCCTCAATCATGGGCAAGTTATTTCATATTTCTGATCTTAATGTTATGTTTTGTTTTTTTAAAATGAGGAAAATAATGTATATCACATGTGATGGTACTGAGCTTTAAGTAAGATGTGTAGTAAGTCTTTAGTACATTGGCTAGTACATCCTCACCTATCCTCTCGTACTCCAATTGTATTGGCCTACCTGAAGTTTCCAGAATCCGCAGATTGACTGTACTTTGGTGTTGCTGCTGCTGTGCCCTCCACAGAAGCCCTCTTCTCCCAGTTACTTTTGCTAGGTCTTTTCCTAAATGGTAAATTCTTAGAGAGCTCTTATCTAATCAGCCTATCAAAAATAGCCCTAATCATGTTATCATCTCATCTTGTTTCATCTCTCTTGGGTATATTTAGCAGTCACTGACATTTGGATATATATATATTTTATAGTGCCCCTCTTTCTTGCGAGAATGAGGTCCATGAAGGTGGTCCATGAAGGTAGGGACTTTGTCCTCTTTATTCACTGCTCTAGCTCCAATGCATAGGAGAGAACTTGGTCTATTGCATCATGAAACACCTATTTTTTGACTGAATGAAAGGAATTGTATAAGAAAATGCTGCTATTAAGAATCACTGGGTGGCTCAGTCAGTTAAGCGTCCGCCTTTGGCTCAGGTCATGATCCCAGGGTCCTGGGGTTGAGCCCCGCATCGGGCTCCTTGCTCAGCCGGAAGTCTGCTTCTCCCTCTCCCTCTGCAGCTCCCCCTTCTCATGCTCGCTCTCACTCACTCTCTCGCTCAAATAAATAAATGAAATCTTTTTATTTTTTTAAAGAATCAAACTATTAAGGAGGGAAACTTTTTGTGATGAGCACAGGGTACTGTATGTAAGTGATAAATCACTGAATTCTACTCCAGAAACCAATATTGCACTGTATGTTAACTGAGTAAAATTAAAAAAAAAAAATCAAACTACTAGAAACACTTGTATATATGCATATCACTCTAAACGTTAGCATTTTGTAGGGAATAAGATTGTCAACCATATATAAAAAATGAGATCTAAGTCTTGAGTCCTTTCCTATTGCTCCCACACCCATGTTTTTTGTGCAAATAACATAGTCCTTAAATGCATTTTTCTATCTCTTCAAAACCCAAACAAATAACTCATCTTTCAAATTAAATATATCAATCCTCAAAACAATAAAACACCAGGCTTTTACGAGGTTGACTTCCTAAGAAATGGATACCAGATTACAATGCTATTTGAGAACACAAAATGTGTGGGGTTTTTTTTTAAGATTTTATTTATTTATTTGACAGAGCGAGAGATAGCGAGAGCAGGAACACAAGCAGGGGGAGTGGGAGAGGGAGAAACAGGCTTCCCGTGGAGCAGGGAGCCAGATGCGGGGCTCGATCCCAGGACCCTGGGACCATACAGGGTTTTTGAGAACATAAAATTTATGAACTTTTTTAAACCTAAGTGATATATTTCATATAGCTCTTCCATCTGTCTCTATTTAGAGATATTTAATTAATTTATTTATTTTTGGTAATAACATTGCTTCTAGGTGGAGAGGAAGTGATTAATAATTAAAAATTAAGTTTCATAAAATGTTGGTATCTTTAGTTACAAACATATCCAACAATGACAGTCAATGTGGTGAGTAATGTTCAAGTATTTATACTCTAGAGAATAATTAAATCATTTGCTACAACTTGGTATTTTCTGTTATGCATGAACATAGAGAACTATAATTTTCTGGATAGTTGATCTTAAAGTATGGCAAAATGAAATGTGCAAGTAATTAAAGAAAATGTTTTACTAACATTTATCTTGATAAATTATTTCAGTTCTACGTTTCATTTTGCAGACACATCCACAATGTCATTGAATTAGTGAAAAAACTGAAAAAGCTCATAGAAGTGGTATTTGCCTTTATAATTTTGAGGAGGATATTAAAAAGATTTTTTAAAAAATGCAATGTTTGCATATTTTCTGTATGCAAACTGATTTAATCTCATCCTCAAAAAACTAAACCAAAACCAAACCAAAAAAATGTCCTAATTGAATATGGTTATAGCTCTGTGGAATTAGGTACTCTAAGTCAGAACTGGTTACAATGAGTTGTATGGACTTTTCTACCTTGTGAACATTATTGACTAAGTGGTTATGGGAACCGTAAAATGCACTCCTTATCAGGGACTTCTTTGTCTAGAACTACACAAAATTTTACAAACCTGTCCAGAGCCTCATGTATCTAAAAGGCTCATTTTCTACACTTTGGAGATCTTATTTTCTGTGTAAGATCTTAGTTGAATTATTCAAACTTCAATGTAAACTTTATAAGGAAATAGAAACGTATAGAGTTAATACTGAATACATTGAGCACCTACTAAGAATGAGATTACAAGTGTTTGAGGGTGGTATGATATATAACACAACTCAAGAAGGGACTTGTGGGGTTACTATAAGAATTTGCTGATTTGTATACTTGAGATTTGGGGGGGAAGGAGCAAAAAGAGAGGAAGAGAGAGAATCTTAACTGGGTGTGGAGCCTGACTTGGGGCTTGATCCCACAACCCTGAGATTATGATGAGCTGAAATCAAGAGTTGGATACTTAACCAACGGAGCCACCCAGACACCCCAAGATTTTTTAAAATCTTTTTTCTAGTTCCTTGAAAGCACAGTCCTGTGAAAAATGTAACTCTTTCTGTGTTTTACTGGATTACTTAGTTTTCATTTCAAGTTTATTTCCTATTCTATCTTATCTGAGCCATTATTAGGCCTAATTCCTTTTTTAAAAAAAAAGGAGCATTCCATGCTGGGCATGGAGCTACTTAAGATCCT
Organism: Phoca vitulina; assembly: GCF_004348235.1. NCBI lineage: Eukaryota > Metazoa > Chordata > Mammalia > Carnivora > Phocidae > Phoca > Phoca vitulina. The sequence goes on from NW_022589728.1 coordinate 25,275,280, forward strand.
CTCTCTCCCTCTCCTTCTGTCTCTCCCCACCACTTGCTGCTCACATGTGCTCTCTCTCTCTTAAAAAAAAAAAAAAAAAGCCGTATAAAGAATTGACTTCAATATTTCCTTAGAAAGTATAAAAAATACAGTTCTTACCAGGATAGTAACTGAAATCTCTTCCTGGTATTGTGAAGGTAAAATTAATACTCTATATAAAAGCCATATGGAATAAAGAATCTATTTTAACCAGTTAAATATTTTTTTTAAATATTTATGTCTGATATATCCAAAACAGATACATTGACTAATTAATTTAGTCATTTACCAAGTATGTGAAGTATTCAGAGCAGATTCCAAGGCTCCATATTAATAACAATGGACTATTCTGCAGGCTAGTGGTAAAGAGAATACATGTGCATCAGTTTTCATGATGAAGAACCATATCTCTTAAATGTCATTCATCTAAGAGAAAGTGAAAAGATGAGGATGTGGATTAACTCTTGCCACTCTTCCCCTTTTTTAGTATAATAAGGTAGCCTTGATTTATCAGTCAGCTTTATATGATCTCCTTTCTTGGCCTTAAGATAGAAGGGAAGTTGGTGCCCACCATGGGCCATATATTTTATGCCTATCCCTCACTATACCCCTGAAGTAAATCTTTCTGTAAGTGAAGAAGCTGAAGTTGTCCAGAATGAGACAACAAGTAGCAGAGCCAGAATTAAAACCTGGGTTTACATGACTCTAAAGTCATTCCCTTAGATTTCACTCTGAATTATTTGAGGAAAGAGGTAATCTCTTAGGTTGAAACTTTCACGGAGCATCACATATAACATTGAATCTAATAGGTGGGTCTTCTGTGTGCGCTAGAGTATACCTCTGAGAAGGTATATGGAACATCTGGGGTGAAGCAGTGGTGGCGGTAAGGTTGGTGGCTGCTCAGGTCTTGCTCAGCAAAATGGTATTTACTCTTAGGAGCATTACCATAGAGTCGAGTAGGCTCCTTTCTGGAAATGAAGAGGCAGGTTCTAAGATCTGATGGAGTAAGGGCTTGATTTGCTGGTAGGAGTGGTTATTAGAAAGAGCATCTGTAGTTGAATTAATTTTTTTTTTTTTTTTAAGATTTTATTTATTTGCGAGAGAGAGAATGAGAGACAGAGAGCATGAGAGGGAGGAGGGTCAGAGGGAGAAGCAGACTCCCTGCCGAGCAGGGAGCCCGATGTGGGACTCGATCCCGGGACTCCAGGATCATGACCTGAGCCGAAGGCAGTCGCTTAACCAACTGAGCCACCCAGGCGCCCCTTTTTTTTTTTTTTTTTTTAAGATCTGTAGTTGAATTAGATTGGTGGTCAAAGTGAGCTGAGGTGTGAGTTCGAGAGATGGCCCTGAGCTCATGGGCCCTAAGCAGCTTCATGTGGAGCTTGGCATCAGCACTAGGCTGGATTCAAGAGAGGATGATTAATTAATTGAGAGGAGTGACCATAGTAAGGAAGCATTCATCATTAGATAGTTAAAATTTTTAAGAAAATAAAAACTTGCCATTAGGGCTGCAGAAATTAGGTTCTCCTTCCTGAGGAATTATCAAAATGAGCTTGTGACAGATGTAGTATATAGAATGAAAGACCTGCTATATCTTAAAAAAAAAATACAAATCTATATATACTTTGTAAGTATATATACATACTTACAGATGCATGTGTGGTTATGCACATACATATATATGTGTGTGTTTATGGCCAGGAGTGAGATGATGGCCATTCTCAGTAGAGGACAAATTAGAGAATGATACTAATTTTAAGGAAAATAAAATAAGCTGTTAGGTAATGTTTCAAGACTAGACTGGGCACTGGTAGGTGGTTAGGATTAGAAATATAAATTTGGGAGGTAATAATAGTAGCAACTCCTATGGTTCATAAGGTCTCTGAATTAATGTGTATATAGGTAAAGAAGATAAAGTCAAAGACCAAGTCTTGCATTAAGTGTGGGAGGAAAATGTATACCCCAACAAAGGAAATGAGGAAGGAAGAAAATAAGAGAAAGAAGACCAATGTTTGTTTGTATTTAAAGGCTAGCCTTTATCTACTTATAACAGAGGAACAGTTGTCAAAGTGAGAGAAACCTTGAGAGCAAAGAGACACTCCAACTCATTTTTAAAGGCTTCATTTTCCCAAAGGGAATAGGAATAAAATTTTCATGATTTCCACTGGAGACCAAAAAAACAAAAACAAAAACAAAACAAAACAAAAAAACCCAACAACAATAAAACAAAAACAAACAAAAAACTTGTTCTGATTTTGACAATTAAATATATATATAAATGTCTGCACTATCCTGTAAACTCCTTGAAGGCTGAGGAGTTGTGTCTTCTTTCTTCATTTCCTAAATGCCTGATACATGTGGTACATTTATTTAATTGAATTTACACCTTCATTGGAAGAAGCAATAACCTCCACTTACAGGTTGGCATTCAAGGGGCAGAGTTCATGTTGCTTCAGCGTTGTAACTGGGTCAAAGTTAACAGTTTTAATCTCACGTACACTTTTTAAATCAAAAGTGAAAGCTAAAGAGAATAATGATAATCACTCTCGCACTCATTTTCCTAATGACTTTCTGATTTTTTAACTATTTAACAGATATGATATTAATGAAAAAATGTTGATTATCTTAAAATGTATATTTTAAAGGGACAGTAATGGTTTCTAAGGTGGTTAAAATTATGAAACAAGCTATTGTAATTATATTCAAAATACAACAGTATAAAATATTAGGCATTTTAAAATTTTTCTCATTTATTTTTTATTCACTTATAATGACTACATCTGTTTGACATTCATTCAACAAATGTCTGTCTGTTTATCTATCTATCTATCTATCTATCTATCTATCTATCTATCTACCTACCTACCTATCATCTTCCTCACTCTTCTAGCCAGGGTAGGATTATATAAAGAGACATAATATCTATTCCCTAATAGGAAGGAGCTTCATAGTAGCTGGGCAAATAACATATAAAATTGAATAGAATGCAGGCTAAATAATAATACCAAGTATGTCTTGTAACAATATATGGCTGTGTCCCTAGTCAGTAGGATATTCATAGTGTCATGAGTTCTTAGGAAGGAGAGATCACTGTGGCCTGTCAAGAATATGAAACCTAATATATGCACAGAATATTAAACTTTTGCCTGAATTGTTCTCATTATGTAGAAAAAAAATTCTGATTTCTCTGTGCTAAATGAATAAACGATATAAAATATGATCAGGAAACTAATAGGAACATGAAAAAAATATAGTTGTTTTGTTGGGTGATAGGATTCTGGGTAATAAAATACTTATTCTAGTCTTCACTTCAAAATGTTGCTTGTGTAGTGGTGTTTATAAATGAACTGTGTACTTTGGCTTTGTGTAAGCAAAGAGAAGTAAACTCTGCTATGTCCTTGTGTAAAATCAAGTAACTAATTCGTACATATGTTCATTCAGGAAATATTTGTTCATTTGTGCATTTAATCATATACATGTTTGTTCATACCTCCTGTCTTAGTCAGTTCAAGCTGCTCTAACAGATCGCCAGAGACTGGATGGCTTAAACAACAAACAGTTATTTCTTACAGTTCTAGAGGCTGGAATTCTGGTGAAAGCCCCCTTCCGGATTGCAGACAGCTGACTTCTTGCTATATCCTCACATGGCAGAAAACGAACGAGCTAGCTCTCTGCTCTCTTCTTATAAGGACACTAATCCCATTCATAAGGACCCCAACTTCATGACCTAGTAGTTACCTCCCAAAGGCCTCACCTCTAAATACCATCAAATTGGGATTAAGGTTTCAAAACATACATTTTGGGGAAACAGATATTCAGTCCATATCACCTCCTATCCATTGGAGTGATCCAGACAGTAATGGTATGATGTCAGCATGGACAGGCACTTATCTTCAAAATGCTGAAGCAGTCTGGAAAAGCTCCCCATTTCTGGAATGTTAACTCATGTATGTGTGTATGTATGTATATATGTATAGTGTCATAGATGCATGTGAAACTCTATAAGCATTTAATGAACACCTACTAGCTTCATACAAGACGTGGAGTCTTTTCTGTTTGGTGATGTCTGATATTCCTTCTCACATTCCAGATAGGAAATACCCAAAGAAAAACTTTACTTAGTCCAAAGCTAAATAAATGTGTAAGATCTGCAAAATCTTTTGGTTGCTATCAATAATGGTTCCTTGAGGGCATTTGGGTGGCTCAGTCAGTTAAGTGTCCAAACTCTTGATCCCAGCTCAGGTCTTGATCTCGGTCAGGGTCCTGAGTTCAAGCCCACATTGGGCTTAAAGTAATAATATATTATTATTATTATTATTATTATTATGGTTCCCTAAAGAGTGGTTTTTCAGATAACACAGATCATGTCTTAAAGGGATGCACATACCAGTGAAAAACCATACGCTATGAAATAGGCGGAATTATGTAGTAAATCATTTTTCCGTAGTCACATTTTATACTTTTTAGAGTGATTATGGTTTTCAGTGACAATTCACTTGGTTGTGAGGCCTCTTGGATAGTAATTAACTCCTGCAATGTTATGATACAATACACAGAAAGCTTAATCCATTGCATCTGAGGAAAAACCTCTTTAAATACACTGTGAACACAAAGAATTCCTGAAAAACAACTGGTATCTAAATGGTTTGAAAGAGTTACTACAGTTCCCTGCAGGCCTAGTTAATGAAGGCAGTAGCTATCCCTGTATTGAAAAGATGGGCATGGTTTTCAGATATAGTCAATTTATGTGGGGAGACTGTGGTGACAGAAAATACTTATTTCCTTTAATCCAGTTTACCATTTAATCTATAAATGCAAACCATGTTAAGGGATGCTTGAAAAAAATAAACTTGAAAGTCAACATTAACCTCCCAAGGACCAGCTGAAGGTGCTCAAAAGACAATAAAAGTAAAATTTCATTATACAGCCTTCAAGTGGGTTTTTTGAAAAACACCTAGCCTTTCCAACTAAAATGATGAATGCTGTTCTGATTCTAATTGACAAGTATTATATAAAAAAGAGTACTTGCCTTCGTTCTTATCAAAACTGTGGGGATTTCCAATGATAGGACAATATTATGTGGGTGGAAACTTCTCAGAAGAATAGAGAACTTATCAGTATTTACTTAAGTTCTATTACATTCAGACCCATAAAAGCAACTACACTCATAAATTTATAGCCAGTCAAGGATATTGCCTCTTCCCCAAAGAGGCTAGATATTAAAGGAGTACAGTGAATGAGCTCAAATCATGAAGTGGTTTCAATATTGGAGCAGTTTTCCTCCTTCATATTTCAACTTGTAGCCAATATGTTATGAAGAATCACTGGCTAGCTAACTTTGGGAGTTTGGAAGCAAAAAACAATCTTAACCATTTTTTTCTCTTACAAATTTTATTTTTCTTCTATATAGTTGGTACTTAATAATAGTATTTACCCATTAATGAGCTCTAATTGTAGATGAATGATTACTCCACTTTCTTTTTATAATTTCAGATTTGCAGATAGAGAGACAGAAGTTCATAGGGTTAAGAATCTTGCCCCAAATCATAGCAGAAACAAGACTTAAGCCCAGATCTTTCTGATTCTGAAGCTGATTCTAAATTCGTTTCCTGTTTCTGCTGTAACAAATTACCACAAACTGAGTGGCTTGAAATAACACATATTGTTATATATGATATTATTTTATAACACAAGAAATCCCAAAGGAGTGTCCTTGGACTGAATTTAAGATGTCAGGAAGGCTGCATTGCTCTGGAGACTCTGGTGGAGAATCCATTTCCTTGCCTTTTCCAGCTTCTGAGTTTTCCTCCACTCCTTGGCTCATGGCCCCTTCTTCCATCTTCCATCTTCAAAGCTAACAATCCCATCATTTTAACATCTGTTTCTGTCACCACATCTCCTTTTCTGACTCCTCTGACTCCCTGTTCCATCTTAAAAGGATCCTTCTGATTACATTGGGCCCCCCTGGCTTATTCAGTGTATTCACCCTACTTTAAGATCCTCAACTTAATCACATCTTCAAAGTCATGTTTGCCATGTAAGGTAACATATTTAGAGCTTCCAAGAATTAGGACGTTTTTGGAAGGCCATTATTTTGCCTACCATAGAAGCTAAGAAAGATATAGGTAAACATAATACAGTTGTGTGTGTATTTTTTTTTTTTTCATTTGTGTGTGTATTTTTTTTTAAAGATTTTATTTATTTATTTGACAGAGAGAGAGAGCACAGGCAGGGGGAGCAGAGGGAGAGGGAGAAGCAGGCTCTCCGATGAGCAAGGAGCCCGATGGGGGACTCGATCCTAGGACCCTGGGATCATGACCTGAGCTGAAGGTAGACGCTTAAGCAACTGAGCCACCCAGGTGCCGCAGTTGTGTGTGTATTTTAAGATTAATATTTTGATATCATAATTTAGTAGACCAAATATAATCGGTAAGATTAATAATCACTAAAATGACTATAGTCATTAGACTATACAGTAGTATAATATAATAGTAGTAGTTTGGGATCCAGATAAACCCTTGCTCTATCATTTTCTAACCTTAAATACGTTTCTTAGTGCTAGTTCTTTAGTGTTGATATGGTGGTAAAATTATATAAATTTTATTCCTTAGAACAAATAAAAACGTATTTAAACACTTAACTGGTAGGTGTTTAAAAAATGCTTGTTTCTTCTCCCTTATTTTTAGAAAATAACAAAGAGAAAGTGGTCAAAATAGTAAATGCTGCATGCAGATGTCACAAGTACTGAGTGATAATGATTAAACATGCAAAAACTGTTTATTTTCTAAATATGTTTAACATTCTGTGTGGGCCTTATTTTTATTTAACAAATAATATTGTGCTACTCAATATTCTCCCCTTTTTTCCTCTCATACTCAATGCCTACATTTTTTTTTTCTTACAATGTTAAATTTGGGCATTCGAAGTAATTCATTTGCCTGATGATGGCTTTTTCTCTTTCCATTTTAGGTACTTATTTTTTTAAGATGAAAGTTTTTTTTTATTATTTGTTGTTATTCTAAGTGTACAGCTAGTAGTTTTATGGGACATGAATTCTGAGTCAGTCTTTTAAAAATTATTTTTTTTAGTTAATCACAATCTCATGTTACAGGATGGTTATAATAAAAAGTACTCTCTCTGCCTTGTCATTCCTTCATGCTCATTGAATTCTCAGGGCAACTCCTAACTGTTGGTTTTCAGTTCTTTTCTGTTGGAGTGCTACTCTATAATTCTTGATCACATGCTTGTCAACTTTAAAGCAGTATCCTTGACTCCTGCTCTGAAACTTGAGGATGTGTCCCCCCTTAACTTACCCCATCTTTCCTAGCCCTTCTTTTCAATATTTGATATTTCTATTTTTCATTTTGTTCTTTTATTGATTACTTTTATAACTTGAAATAATGTAGTTAAAAGTTCATTTCTTTTTTTCAACAGGTCTACACTCTTAATTTTTTAAGACAAGTTATTACTACTTCTATTCATTTCCTCAACTTTCCCTTCCTCCTGTGGCTTACTTTGGTCAGCTATAAGCTTGTTTATATTTATATTTTTTCTGTAACCACCACCAAGTCTTCCTTTTTTTTTCCCCTATATACTGACTTTAAAGGTTGGAAACATGTAAACAATGTTGACCGTCCACAAGTACTGTCTAATGCTGAGGCGCATAGTGTGCTACTCTACTTGGATATAGGTTCACCCCCAGAAACAGGATACAGTGGGAAAAAAAGTTTACTGTGTTCAAATAGATTCTCTTTCTTTTTGTTTATTAAACTCAGTTGCTTGAAATCATTCTAAATTGACATTGCTTTATATCTGGACTTTAACTTTTTCAGACAGGTTTGTTTTTAACCTTGAAATTTCAAATTATGTTTCTTTTTGTTTTCTCCTCTGCATTTGCTGTTATCTTATCCTCATTTTTTTTAGCCCTCAAAGTCTAATGTGGTCTCAGATTTTCTTCCCCCAAAAACATCCCTTGTCGAGCTCTACATGTTTTTGAAAATCTCACGATGCACAGAGTTGGGAAATTTCAAAAGGATATGAGTGTGGGCCTTTTTTCAATCTTTGACTTGAGATCACCAAGGGCCTGTTCAATTTTGAAATTTATATTCTGCTTTAATTTGGGGATATCTTCTAGTTTGTTTTTTTTAATTATTACTTCTTTCCCATTCCTTTGTTTTCATTTTCTCATTCTCATTTCTATTAGTTGGACCTCCCAGATTAATTTTCTTTGTCTCTTGACTTTTATTTCATATTTTTATTCTATTTCTACATTTGTTCTTTACATAAGAAATATCTTTATTGCTTCTTAAGCTTCTGATGCATTTTATGTTTTGGTTATTATATATTTAATCTCTAAGATCTCTTCTCAGTTCTACAATTATTTCTATTATTTATTTCAATATTTTTAAACTATAAAATATACCATACATGCATAAAAGCAAATAAAATATTGTCTTCAAGATTGTCTGGGCTGTTCTTATTCTTTCGAATACTACATAGTTGTTCATGTGGGCTTATTAATATTCACTAAAAATCATGCACGAATTTTCTTTGAAATGCTGTAACTTTACTGGTAAATTTGCAAAGACCTTGATTTATAGAGTCATCTGTTGATACCATCTTCAACTTTGGGGTTTTCTGCACAAAAGCATTATATATACATTTTACAAGTACATTATGCTTTAATAGAAAACTGTAGTCTTAAGGAAAAAAAAACAACACACCTCTGTTTTCTTTACTCTGAGGTAAAGGAAAGCCTTTATCAGTCAGCTATTGCTCCACTAATGCTGCCTAACAATAACAAGCCATAAAATGCCAGGTGGCTCACTGTTACTTTATTTTCATACTCTCAAGGGTGTAATAAGGCTGATCTAGGCTAGGCTCCTTTGGATGGAGCTATACTACAGGCCTCTGATTATATTTCAGGTCTGAAGTGCAGTTGAAGAAGCAGCAGACAGAATGGTATATTCTTTTTGTGGCAGATCACAGGTACACAAGAGAGGAAGCCACGCCATGCAAAGTTTCTGTTACATCATGTCCACTAACATTTGATTAGTCAAAGCAGTTTTGTGGCCAAGCTCAACATTAGTGGGATGGGGAACTATATTCCACTCACAGTGCAGGCACTGTAAAATTACCTAGCACAGGGTGTGGATGTATAATCCTAGTGTAAGAAATTGAATAATTGGGACAATAATCCAATTTATATCAGAAGGAAAGTATATGACTATGAGTATTCTTGATGTTTATGATTTTTTGTTTAGTTTGCCGTTATTAGAAACTTCCTCAAGCTCTTTTTTTTTAAGAATTTCACTTATAAGATTAAAAATGTTACTCATTTACTTGTTGTATATACTCCTTTACCTGATATGTAAGTAGTTACTTTACTATAATGGTGGTGAAAATCAGAGGACAAAGGGCCTCAGTCTCTCTTGTAAATATAAGACCTGTGTTCAAACTGCCCAGTGAATATTCCTCAATTTGCACCAGTCATTTCACTAATTCTTCATCCACTAATCCTACTGTCCCTCAATTTCCAATCTTCAGATATCTCCGAGTTATCTGCTATTTCTTCTTTCTCAACCGTCTATCCACTTGGTGGATGGGTCCTGTAGTTCCAACTCAATGTACCTTTCAAATCCACAGACTCAATTTTTATTCCATTACAAGTTTTCATCTTCAACCAAGAGTTTTACCTCACAGACATTTGGAGTCAGAGACATCTTAGAAAAGAGAAACCTGAAAACGTCCCATGTTTAGAGGCCTGGCTCCCCATTGACTTCAGGATAAAATCCGGATGTCTTTAGGACAGGATCTAAACCTCTTTACAGCTTGGTCTCGATATTTTTCTCTCCTGAGGAGCATTCAGTTTCCATCTCCTCTCCATCCACCACTCAAACTATATGGAGTGCTGACTTTCAAACTTCTTCCTCTTCTAGATGATTCTCTCACTACTCCAGCTATCATCCACTATCTTCTAGATGATTCTCTCACTACTCCAGCTATCATCCACTGTCTTCTACACTGAGTAAGTCATTCACCAGAGCCAGTTCAGATGTCACTTTTGCTCTTAGGCTTTGCCTGACTCTCAGTCAGTATTCTTCTCCTGGGGTTTTTATAGCATTCTACCCAAATATCCATTAAAGAATTTCTCTCTTGGATTCTTTACTTTTGATTATAAATGTATAAAAAACTCTTATAAAAACCAGGTGACATATAAAGAAGAAAAAGTCTATAGTAAGCACTGTTCTCTGCTTAAGAGAATACAGTGAATATTTTGGTACTGTTTTGTTTTAAAGGTCAATTGTCTTCATTTAACAACATGGCAGAGGCATGTTTTTCAATTACATCCCATTGTAAAAATTAATTTAGCTGTTTCTCTCTCACCTTAGATTGTTCATTCCTCCAAGGAGCATCTATTTTCACGTAATGCCCTACTTCCAGTGAACGGTGTAATGCCTGGCAAGTAGGAGGCATTTAATTAAGAGTTTTGTGAACGTTAAGTGAAATGGGAATATGTTTCTAAGTCCAATTACCTCAATGAATCAGAAAAAGTTTAACTACAGTCAATGATAAAATCTACAAGTGGTAGTATTTTACTAATGTCAGAACATCTTGTTGTGTTAAATATCATTTTTTTTTTTTTTGAATGCTTACACTGTAGGGAGGCAATAAGTAGGTTGTAATTGTTTGTTAATCCTACTTTCCTTTGTCTTGACCTTAGGAAATTATTTGCTATAATGAATTCAGGCACACAAGGCTTTAAATATTGATCAAATAATGCTGCAGGTTTAATACTGGTAAAAGATAAAAAGGGTTAAATCATTCTAGTTTTTTTTTTTTTTTTCTTTTAAAGACATGTGACTCTTTTGTCTGATCTCCTTATGGTCCTTGTCACAACTGTATGGCTTTTAATCATTCATACATTCAGTGAGTTACTGCACTGCTAGAACCTTAATAATGTTCTAGTTTGTTTGGATGATCTTCCTGATAAGGTCCTGACAATCTCTCAGTATAATGGGGAGACAATCAAAATAAAAAATGCTCTAAGAGTTCATGTAGCAGAGCATGCTATTATTTTTCACATGGTGCAAGGATATTAAAATACTGGCTTCCATGCTTTTGATTGAGTTTGTGATGAAATTCAAGAAAAATTGAGAATTTGAATTATTCTATTGCTAGTAGGGACTGTATATCATGAGCAGAAAGCAGGCATATATAACCAACTGTTGTATCATAACCTCAAGAGTGTCAGATTGTCCTTCTCTTATATGAGTTTCTGTAGTATGTCTGAGCAATTAATTCATTATATAGCTAGTTACCACGTGGAATTTTACAAAAATATGAGATGTCCACTTCAGTGCACATTGTTTGAATAAATAATAATAATGACTTATATCGAGAGAGTCTTTCAGATTTTTCAAGGTGCTTTCCATTAAATTATCTCATTTAACTCACTAGCCCTCTTAAATAAGCAGTGGAATTATAATTCTCTACTTGCCCCCTCCGTTCTGCCTCCTTCCCTCTTACTGTTTCCCTATTTCTCTTTCCTTCTTTTAAAGGGGAAAATTTAGTGTATGGGAAGAGCACAGAATATGAATTCAGGTATTTAATTCCAACCTTGCTCCCACTGAATTATTTTGGGATTGGACAGATCATTTGCATTTCTTAGAACCTTGGTCTCCTAATTGGCAAAATAAGAATAATGCAGAGGCATACTCCTCAAAGTTGTAAGGATTAAAGTGAAATATAGGAAACATAAAAAAACAAAAAGCAAAAAGCAAATGTAATGTCCTTGTTAGGTTCTTTTAAGGGGAGCTAGGGATAATGGAAAGAGAACATTTCGGCCTCACTGCTTCTTACAGTACTTAATCAAGTTATCTAACCTTGAGCTTCATTTTTCTCATGTATAAAATGGGCCTAATAATTCCTATCTTGTAAGGTTTTTAATAGAAAAAATAAGGAAACATATATACTGTTCCTAACACAGTTTTTGAAATACAGTAGTGTATAAACTCTATTAAAAACAATTTGCCTTCCTTCCTCCCTCTTTCCTACCTCATTTCTGCCTACCTTCTTCTTCTTTTTTTTTTGATATTATTTATTTATTTGAGAGAGAGAGAATGAGAGAGAAAGCATGAGAGAGGGGAGGGCCAGAGGGAGAAGCAGACTCCCTGCCAAGCAGGGAGCCCGACACGGGACTCGATCCTGGGACTCCAGGATCATGACCTGAGCCGAAGGCAGTCGCTTAACCAACTGAGCCACCCAGGTGCCCACCTACCTTATTCTTCTTCCTCCACCTCAACTTGTATGGGAGAGAAGATGAAGTACATGATTGCAAAATCTTGAGATTGAATAATTAAAACATTTTTAGCATCGAGACTTTTCTCTTTTTTCAAAGAAAATTGTAAGCTGCAGTTGAGGAAGGAGAAAGGGATCCAAGCCCCCATTCCCCTCTTTTGAGTGAAGACCCTCCTCTTATGCTTTAGTACCTCCCTTTAATCCTGAAAACTTTTCGTAGTAGAATTTGAAAACCACTGATAGAGCCCAACCCCTTCATTTTACAGATAAGGAAACTGTACTTGAGAGAAGTTGAGTGACTGGCCTAAGCTTGCAAAGCTGGTAAGTGGTGAGCTAAGGCTAGAACTCACTGTGTTTTCACTTTACCCTATTGTTCCCCTTACTAAGTGAAGGTACAGAGTACAAATATATATAAGTAAGATTCCTCTCTTGAAGGATAGTACAGTCTATTTGTGGAGATGAAATTTAGATTAAAAATTCAAAATGTAAGGTAGCATGATATAGCTATGAAATGGATGGAATAGGTAAATACTTCAAGAATTGAGGAACACAGATGATCGTTCTCTTTTGGGATGGACTCTGCAAACTCCATGGGGGCAGGAACTTATTTGCTCATTGTCATTTTATTCCCAGTGCAGACAGAAATGCCTGACTTCCAACAAGACATTATTACTTGTTCTTTTGAATGAAATGAATGAATGGTGTAATGAGGTATATAATTGAATCAAACTTAGAAAAAGTTCAGGGATTTAGATAATCTAGATCAGGGTGTTTAAACTGTGGGTTGCTCTTCCTTATTGGGTGATGAAATAAATTTAGTGGATCATGATTTACATGTAAAAAGTTACAGTGTCATTATATCATGAAAATTGTTTGGATTTATATGTGGTGCTGACATATAATACATACGTTTAATTGTGTATATACTTGGTCACAATTTATGTCTCACTTTAGGTCATGGTTAAAAATGTTTGAAAAATAGACAAAGGAAATACTAAAGTTTGAGGCAGGCATATAAATGTTTTGTGGGAAAAAAAAAAACAACCAAAAAATAAATGTTTTATGGAAGAATAGTAACTTTAACAGTTTTGCTAAGTCAGAGGTGAAAAGAATAGTGAAATCAAGATAAAGTTTATCCCGCGGAAGAGGAATACATTTGGTTCTTTAGCTACTGAAGATTCATTGGGGATCCTTTTTGCCTTCCACTGTCTCTACTCTCTACACTAAAAGGATTTAACCAAACTACACTTTAGAAAGATTAATTCATCAGGAACGGTAAATTTGATTGGAACTGGGGAGACCAGATAGAGGACTATGCAAAAGAGATATCACAGAATGAGGAGTTGGTGGCCTTGACTGGTGACAGCTAGTAGAGAAAAATTTTCTTGGCATGACTGGGGCAGAATGAGGTTAAAAAAAGTGAGTGGGTGATGTTGACATAGAGCCCAGATAGCAAACAATTTCTTAGAACTGAGGGGGAATTTGATAAGTTCTTTATAGATTTTGGATACTAGCCCTTTATCTGATGTGGGGAATGAGATCTTGCCATTTGCAATGACGTGGATGGAACTGGAGGGTATTATGCTGAGCGAAATAAGTCCAACAGAGAAAGACATGTATCATATGACCTCACTGATATGAGGAATTCTTAATCTCAGGAAACAAACTGAGGGTTGCTGGAGTGGGGGGTGGGGTGGGAGGGATGGGGTGACTGGGTGATAGACACTGGGGAGGGTATGTGCTATGGTAAGCACTGTGAATTGTGCAAGACTGTTGAATCTCAGATCTGTACCTCTGAAACAAATAATGCAATATATGTTAAGAAACAAAAAAAAGAAGAAGATAGCAGGAGGGGAAGAATGAAGGGGGGGACATCGGAGGGGGAGACGAACCATGAGAGACTATGGACTGAGAAACAAACTGAGGGTTCTTAGAGGGGAAGGGGGTGGGAGGAAGGGGTTAGCCTGGTGATGGATATTAAAGAGGGCACGTTCTGCATGGAGCACTGGGTGTTATACGCAAACAATGAATCATGGAACTCTACATCAAAAACTAATGATGTAATGTATGGTGATTAACATAACAATAAAAAATTTAAAAAAGAACTGAGGGGAAAAATAAAGGAAAAAGAAAAGTAGGACAATAGAATCAAGAGAAGGTTTTTTGTTAAGATGGGAAAGAGGTGAGAATCTTTGTAGGGTCAATTAGGGAGAGTCAATAGAGAACACCCCCAGACATGAATGTAGAGAAGACAGCAAAATTCTAGCTAAAGAGAAAACCTTGAAAGGAAGAGAATTCCCTTCTTTGAAATACCAGAGGGAATGAGAGGGATACTGATCGTAGGCAATAGAAACTTAAAGTAAGTGGACAGAGACAACTATTTTAATCAGGGATATGGTATTACGCTACTAATTTTGTGTTACTAACAAGAGACATTTATTAAGTGTGTAAAACATTTTATTTGCTGAATAGGAAGCATATGCTTTATTCACCCCAAATTCGTCTAGGACACTACTGCCACTTGAGAAACTACAAAGTTTTGAGCATTCTCATTTGTGGGTAAGTTAGAAAGTTAGAAAGAAGAGGAGTATTGTATGAAAATTTTGGATTCCCTGTTCTTAAAATTTACTTAAAATGAATTTGATAATGATAAAACAAGTTCAGAAAGCTAGAAATACAGAGTGTTAAAATATGTTCACATTAGTCAAGCCTTTTTTTTTTTTTTTTTTTTGGTTTGGTTTGGTTTATCTGCTATTCAGAGGAAATTTAGAGGTCAAGAATTATAAATAATTATAATTTAAATAAAAAGCCATTGCTTGACTTGTTTATTTAGAAAAGGAAACTAAATAATGCCCCTTTGTTGTTTACTGCAGGAAAGATATGATGGCATTATAGATGTCGCATAAACATGTGTATGTGAGTTTATATAATTAAGAGAGCATGAGTGTGTGTGTGTGTGTGTGTGTGTGTAATGAAACTGTCTCTAGGCATGGTCAGGTACAAAGATCCATCACTTAAGTCTCAGAACTAAATAAACATAGGAGTTTATGATTATTTTATTGAGATTTCTTATTTTATGAGACACTAATGGCCCTTGGATCAGTTACATTGATGAGCACTGGAAACTTACAACTTCGATGAGATTTTATTTATTTATTGTTTTTATTTCAAAGTGCTGAGAAGAAAATGCCCAGTTCCCAGTCTTATTTTTCATTTACAATAAACCATAGAAATAAAATTTTTTATTATAGAGAAGGAACTAAAATATATGTTAAGTGTTTATAAGTGGCAATTTGTTTATGACTTTCTAATTTACTTTCAATTACCAATGCAAATTGTTGGACTTCTGAGTTTAAGTATATGTCTTACTATCAACTTCAATATCAGGCTTATGTTGCTTTTACACTTGCTGAACTTATTGGCAAAATTAACAGGGTTATGTGGTTTAGCATTTGTGAGGAAATAATGTGTAATGAAGCACAAATTTTTTTGTTTTTCTTTTGCATATACTGTAATTTATTTGTCATTTGTATATTTTCATGTAATTTATTCATGTCATTTTTCTGAGAATTTCTTTCTGTATAACCTTCTGTGGGAACTTGCAGGCCTAGCTGGAGCTATGCATCATCCCAGTTTAGTCTTTCCAAATTTGCCAACCAGGTAAGTCCCTCACCTCTTCTAGGGCTACGTAAATAAATCAGTGATGTGAGGTAGAGAGACAGCTCCAATTCCACAGAAAAAGACTTGAAGAGTGAGAAGTAAATGCCCCTGACCAAAGTATTAACATTCCTAATAGCGTGAATAGATCTAGTTTGAAAATTAAGCATAAAAGTTTCACTTACTGTAGTAGTTGATACTTTGGGTTACTTACCTATTTCAAAATAAAACTAAAGACTTAATATTTAGCTTTAGAATTAAATAACCTCCTTATTCAATTTTTTTGTCAGCATCTTGTCATTTTTACTGATAACACCTCTGCTAGAGTTTGTCATATGAAGTAGAGGCATTTACCAGTTTAGCTTCAGGTATCATAAATATTTTGTTTTTTTTTTTTTTTAGATTATCCTAAAGTTAAAAAGGAAACCATTTGACTTGATACATGAATGTGTTCCCTGTGGTCAAAGCTTATCATAAAATTTTGAGAGGATTCTTAGGTTAATTTTTGAATCATGGACTTTTAGTGCTAAAATGTTTATTAAAATCACACTATGGAGAATGAAAAATGTTATTGTCAGTTGAATCCTGTATATTTAGAATTAAATCCTTCAAGTTTCTTTATATGTATAAGAGTTGAAGAACAGTTAATTCTAGTGACCAAATTTGGAGTGTAAGGTCAAAGACTATCTAAGCAAGAAACACCTATTTTCTAAGTATATAAATATTCTAAATAGGATTTATGTCCAAGTTAAATAAAACCAAAATCTAGTGTTCACTATTCTGCTAGACCTTGCATTTCTTTGTATTACCATTTACACCATTGTAAAAATTATGAAAACAAATTCTCATGATTCATGACCTTACATAAATTCGAATGATTTTGAAATTCAAATGATTCTGGACAGAGGATAAAAACCTTTTAAGGGAACTCCTGGATAAGAGAGCTCTAATAATACTTCCACAGGCATTTCTAAAGTCCTAAAACTTGTCATTATATAGATTCCAAAATCCAAGTCTTGTAGAATGGATTTTTTTTAACAAATATTTTTTCTCTCAGTGAGGATAGTAAAATTTATAGCAGAGTAAGAGCTAGTTGAGTCTGGGAACAGAGTAGCTAACGGAGCCCACTCTAAAAACTAAATAAAGTGGTTTCTTAGACTCTGGAGTCCCCAAATGTGACGTGGTGACCTGAAAATGCATTTGGTATCAGATAAATTTAGGTTAGAATCTTGGTCTTGTCAGTGGTGCGCGTCCCTGCTCAAGTTACTGCACCTTTTGAGTCTCAGTTTTCTCATCTATAAAACTGGGGACAATAACACATCTTAGTGTAGGATCTGGTTAGGATTAAATGAGAAAAGGGCCTTACAAAATGCCTGGCTCAGAATTGGTCCCTTCTATATACTCTCCTTTCAAAGGCAACTCTCTGAATTGTCCTTCCCTAGCTACAACACTTTGTAAGAGATAGATAGGCCACCTATTAATATTATTCTCCTAGTTTTCCTCATGAATGAAGGCAAATGATTGTTTTACCTAAGGAAATAGAAATTGTTGCTTTTAACAGCCAGCAGTTATATACACCAAAAAGGGGGGGAGGAGGGCTATATTTCGTGCAAGTTAAACCTTTTATTTCTTGCTTATCTTAAGAATTTTAAAAATTTACCCTTTTTTTTTTAGTTTTATAATCCATATGGAATATCTGGATTTTCTTCTGCCTTCAAAAAAAAATATGTGAATCCTTCATTTGTTTATAGTTTCAGACTAATAATAATTCACACCGAGTATTTTACAAATGTCAGTCACAATACTAAACGATTCCCATGTATTGACATAGTTACTCCTCAGCTATATATGAGATATTATTTCATTTTTACACATAAGGAAATTGAGGCGAAAAGAATTTAGGTACATTTCCCTGAGGTCACATAACTAATAAGTGGTAGAGCCAGGATTTGAACTTTCGGAGACTGTCTTTAGAGCCATCCTCTTATTCACGGCACAGTAAATAATCAGAGATGAAGTCAGTCTAGAAAAATAATACCAGGCTATGTCATTAATGAGGTTCTGTCACTTGTTTTTAAAGGTTTTTTTTTTTTTTTTTGGTGTATGTGTATGTGTGTGTTTTGTGTAAAGAAATTGCTATGCTGTGTGAGTACTTAATTGCTGAATGAACATTTTGTTTATTAGAAACTAGATAACAAAAGGGAATATTAACAAGTGTTCTATATATGTTTAACTACCATGGGTGTGGACATGAAGGAGCATTTTACCATAAGCTGGAAAAAAATTGAAAAATACACCTTTTCAATCCCTAATGTTTAGATATTTTTTGGTGTTTAGGTAAGAATTTTGTTTTTGAAAAAAATCCTGTGCAATTTAAGAACGGTGTAATTTTTATTGAATGTACGCTTAATTGCCCAACAGGTAATATTTGGCTTATTTATGTTATATGTAAGGTAATTGTTTTATTAATCAAAGTAATTTTAAAAGTTTATCAAGAATTAGTAACACAAACGAAAATATCTACCATGTGCAATGAATTAAATCCAAACTTGGGGGAAATAACCTTCACTCTTTTGAAGAGGACACATATTGATTGTCCATGTGTGCAGCCATGGCGGGACCCAGGTTGGAGTGTTGGAGAGCAAAGCTGGCAGCTCTGGCAGAATCCTACCACATGCCTGCTCTTTAATATGCAAATGCAAGTCTTCTCTCTGATTTTCAGTTTCACATTAAAACATTTTTCATCAGGGAAACTAAGAGTGAATAATAAAGATAATTTTTATTTAAAATAAAACTGTGCACCACCATTAATTTCTTCATACCTAAGTATCGGAATAATATTTTACCTTATTTCTTGAATCTTGCCCGAAAATAGCTGAGGTAATCCATAGCGTTATGCATACTACTGCAGAGTAAATAGAGGACACTTGGTCTCCAATCCTAATAATGACCTTGAGCGAGTAACATCGTTTCTCTGGGTCTCATTCTCTTGTCAGAGGTTGGAATTAGGTTGTTGGCTTTCAAACAGTGCTCTGCGAAGTCCAACAGATCTGGAGTGCTTTAGTTTCCCACATAATTCTGACTTTGTATTTTATCTCTTGGTTGCATGCTTGATATTTATTTAAAAGATACTTCCATAAAGTAAAGATTTGAAAAGCCCCTGGACTAGATTACATCTGGAAATCCTTCCACCTTTAACGTTTTATGATCCATTTCTTCTTTTCTAATTCTGCTCTAGAATTAGACACACAAATTACCAATGCTTTACATCCAGACTTTGCATGGGATACTCATTTACCCATTTTTACTAGTTGCAGTTCCAATTGTTTTTCAAGGTCCAACTCTATGGCCATCTCTGTGATGAATAGACTTAATAAGCCAGGGAAAAACTCTCCTTCCTTGAAATTTTAGTAACAGTATGTTAGCATATTTCTTTATGAGGCACTTACCTGTTCTTCATTCTATCATGGTTATTATCTCTTTGAAGAGTTGCCATGTCTAATTCCTGCAGGGGCTAGCAAGAGTATGGGATGAATAAAAGATAATGATGCAACGATAGGGCACTCCCTGGAGAGCACGTGTGTCATCAGGAGGGCTCAGAGCCTTAATGGGCTTCCTGGACACTGTCCACAGGGAAATTTAAGATCAATATTACCCAACTGTGTTTCAGTAAAACACAATGTACACTCGAATGTCTTATGAAAGTTTTAGTTTTTGGAAATTTACATTAAAAAATAAAAACCAAATAATACCAGAACAACAACAAAAAATGTGTGATGGCCAATTATGTACATCTCTGGACTGCGCATGCGTGTGTGTCTTCATTCCTTAACATGAACACAATCTATTTATTTATACCTTTGTTCAACAAGAAAATTTAGTGTATATTCAGATAGCCTTTTTATATAGGCCTGAGTAAAATCATGCTATTGATAAAAACTAGTGCAAACTTGACTGTCAAGAGCAATATGACAATATCCTCAAAATGATAAAATTGTAAATGGGTCATCTTCGAAGGTAAAATCTTTTGCTCTTCACCTCAGTGTCCCCTACTTGATGCTCTGCAGTATAATGTAAATACCTTCCAGAACGAGAAGGAGATTAAGGAACATTTCACAGTTTTACTCTATCTAAGTAAGAGGCAGATGGATTGGCCAGTTGCCTAGAAGAAAAGTCTCATCTGGAAATTGAGGAGGGTTTTAGTGCCAGCTTCTGTTAATCTCGAAGGAGATAATTTCTATTAGAGACTGGTTTTCGTTTTTGTTGCTTTTCCTGAGCAACTTTAGTACTCACTAAATAAACTAGGATATGCCAGAATACTGACAAGTTTATATTCTTTTAAATATTGATCTGCTGGTGATCACACTTTACTTACTCTCATCAGAAAAGTTTTAATTTTAAAGTATCTAAGCAAAATTTTAAGCACTCATATTTTAATTCTCTATATAACAGTGATAGTGTTGTTTATATCAGATTTATACTAGTGTTTTATTATTGTTTCCTATTTGAAGTAATTCCCAATTAAGCCTTCATATTCTAGTTAAAATTTTAATCTAATGCTTTATTCTGTTTATGACTAAATAACAGAGTATTCAGTAGTGACTGGGCATTTAGGAGGGATGCTTGGACACTTCTGAACTTCATGGCCTATGAACTTCACATGCACCAACAAATAGAGTTTGAAATGATGTGTTTGTGATAAGATGACAGCTTCCCAATCATGAGGAAATCACCCATTGTTGATCATCTTGCACTTTACTAAAATAAGTATAAAATTGATTATATTTCTAAAAAAAAGTGAGTGATGACTTATTAAAATACATATTCATTTATTTCGAATAGTTTGAATAAAATTTCTCTTGATTTCATTTTAGTAAATCAGCCAAGAGAAGTTCACATTTTCTTTCCAGCACAAACGTAATTCTTTAAGGAGTTTGGATGGTTCAGAGTTCTCTGCACCGCTCAGTACCTTGTCTTTGTAATAGTCCTGTTAACAAAGTAGGCAGAGATGATCTTTTATTATAAAAAAAGGATAATCCACCTATTTTCCCCATGGAAATTCCCGCTGGTGCAGGGCCCCTCCCTGCACAGACTCTTGCAGTTCTGCCATTTCTTTCCTCGGCCTTTGTTACACTGCCCCCTGCATCTCACCAAGTGGCTTCACAGCGTCAATTGTTCAGGTTACTCATTTCTCTTTCCTCCCTAAAAAAGTATACAGTCTGCAACTTTTCATTGAAGTTCAGTATCATTGATCTAAAGCTGAGCTTATTCAGTGATAAGTCTACTCTCTTTAAACCCAAGGAGAAAGCTAGTATTTAAATAGAAAGTAGATAATATTTTTAAACGAAGTATGTATCAGATATTTTCCTTGAAGATTTATCATAATAGCATCCACTGCAGGACTAAACAGGCTAAGATCTTAATAAGTAGTATTAGTTATAGTTGCTTAGAACTCTTTCCGTATGTTAATATACTTGGTCAATAATAACTAACAGCATTGATGAAAAGAATAACTAACTTCACACAATTTTCTATGCAGATGACACTTTGATATGAAATACCTCATTGGATTATAACTACCCTAGTCTTAGTAGTAGTATTTAGTATTAGTAGTGTTATTACAGATACTATTAGAGATTCAAAAGTTAGATTAAGAAAGACTAAAATTAAGGAAGCCAGTGGATGGCAGCTTTCAGAATGTAAATCTTTTACTCTTTAAATGAAATAAAATTTTGGCAAAACTGACAATGTTTTTCTCTTTGACCCAACATATCATTATGGGACAATAATCTCAAGCAAATGTGAATTTTTAATCTCAGCATTTCTTAAAATAGAAATTATTAGAAACAAATCAAATTATTAAATAGGAGAATGGTTAAGTATATTATTATACATCTTCATGATAAGCTTTAAGCCTGCATTACAAATTTCTTTTATAGTTTATTATTTTTTAAGTTTTTATTTTAATTCCAGTTCATTAATATACAGTGTATTATTAGTTTCAGGTGTACCATGTAGTGATTCAACATTTCCACACAACACCCGGTGAGGTGCTCATCACAGGTGCACTCCTTAATCCCATCACCTATTTAACCCATCCCCCCAACCACCTCCCCTCTGGTAACCATCAGTTTGTTCTCTATTATCAAGAGTCAGTTTCTTGGGCACCAGTTTTCTTGGGTGGCTAAGTCGGTTAAGCATCTGCCTTTGGCTCAGGTCATGATCCCAGCATCCTGGGATCAAGTCCCACATCAGGCTCCCTGCTAGGTGGGGAAACTGCTTCTCCCTCTGCCCCTCCCCCTGCTTGTGCGCTCTCTCACTCTCTCTGCACTCTCTCAAATAAATAAAATCTTTAAAAAAAAGAGTCTGTTTCTTGATTTGTCTCTCTTATTTTCTTTTTTCACTTTGTCATTGGTTTGTTTCTTAAATTCCACATATGAGTGAAATCATATGGTATTTGTCTTTCTCTGACTTACTTATTTCACTTAGCATAATACTCTCTAGCTCCATCCATGTTGTTGCAAATGGCAAGATTTCATCCCTTTTTATGGCTAAATAATACTCCATTGCATGTCTGTATGTGTGTGTGTGCATATATAGATATATAGATATATATATACGCTTCACATCTTCTTTATCCATTCATCAATTGATGGACGCTTGGGCTGATTCCATAATGTGGTTAATGTAAATAATGCTGCTATAAACATTGGGGTGCATGTATCCCTTTGAATTAGTGGGTTTTTTTGTATTTTTTGGGTAAATACCCAGTAGTGTGATTGCTGGATCATAGGGTAGTTCTATTTTTAATTTTTTGAGAAGCCTCCACACTGTTTTCCACAGTGGCTATACCAGTTTGCATTTCCACCAAAAATGTAAGAAGGTTCCTTTTTTCTCCACATCCTTGCCAACACCTGTTGTTTCTTTTATTGTTGATTTTAGCCATTCTGACAGGTGTGAGGTGATATCCTATTGTAGTTTGGATTTGCATTTCCCTGATGATGAGTGATGTTGAGCATCTTTTCATGTGTCTGCTGGCCATCTGTATGTTTTCTTTGGAGAAATGTCTGTTAATGTCTTCTGCCCGTTTTTTAATTGGATTATTAATTTTTTGGGTGTTGAGTTGTTTAAATTCTTTATATATGTTGGATACTAACCCTTTATCAGATGTGTCATTTGCAGATATTTCCTTCCATTCCATAAATTGCCTTTTAGTTTTGTTGAATGTTTCCTTCTCTGTATAGAGCTTTTTATTTTGATGTAGTTCCGATAGTTTATTTTTGCTTTTGTTTCCCTTGCTTCAGGAGACATATCTAGTTGATATGGTTGATGTCAAAGAAATTACTGCCTGTGTTCTCTTCAAGGATTTTGATGGTTTCAGGTCTCACATACAGGTCTTCAATCCATTTTGAATTATTTTTGTGTATACTGTAAGAAACTGGTTCAGTTTCTTTCTTTTGCATGTTGCTGTCCAGTTTTCCCAACACCATATGTTGAAGGGACTGTCTTTTTCCCATTGGATGTTCTTTCCTGCTTTGTTGAAGATTATTTGACTATATAATTTTGAGTTTACTTGTGGGTTTTATATTCTGTTCCATTGATCTATGTGTCTATTTTTGTGCCAGTACCATACAGTTTTGATTACTATAGCTTTGTAATATAAATTGAAGTCTAGAATTGTGATGCCTCCAGCTTTGGTTTGCTTTTCAAAATTGCTTTGACTATTTGGAGTCTTTTGTGGTTCCATACAAATTTTAGAATTGTTCTAGTTCTGTGAAAAATGCTGTTGGTATTTTGATAGGGATTACATTAAATGTGTAGATTGGTTTGTGTATTATAAACATTTTAACAATATTTGTTCTTCCAATCCCTGAGCATGGAATGTTTTTCCCTTTCCTTGTGTCATCTTCAACTTCTTGTTTTATACTGTTCAGAGTATAGGCCTTTCACCTCTTTGGTTAGGTTTATTCCAAGGTAACTCACTGTTTTTGGTGCAAATGTAAACTGGATTGTTTTCTTAATTTCTCTTTCTGCTGCTTCATTATTGATGTTCTGAAAGCAACAGATTTCTGTACATTGATTTTGTATCCTGAGACTTCCTGAAGTCATTTATTAGTTCTAACATTTTTTTGGTGCAGTCTTTGAAGTTTTCTATATATAGTATGTCATCTGCAAAGAGTGAAAGTTTTACTTCTTCCTTATCAGTTTTGATGTCTTTTATTTCTTTTTGTTGTCTGATTGCTGAGGCTAGGACTTCCAGTAGTAGGTTGAATAAAAGTGGTCAGCATGGACATCCTTGTCTTGTTCCTGACCATAGGGGAAAAACTCTCAGTTTTTCCCCATTAAAGATGATATTAGCTGTGGGTTTTTCATAGGTGGCCTTTATTATGTTGTGGTATGTTCCCTCTAAACCTACTTTGTTGAGGGTCTTTATCATGAATGGATGCTATATTTTGTGAAATGCTTTTTCTGCTTGTATTGAAATGATCATATGTCTCTTTATCCTTTCTGTTATTGTGATATATCACTTTGATGGATTTGCAAATATTAAATCACCCTTGCAACCCAGGAATAAATCCCACTTGATCATGGTGAATGATTTTTTTTAATGTATTATTAGAGTCTTTTTGCTAGTATTTTGTTGAAGATTTTTGCATCTATGTTCATTGGGATATTGGCTTGTAGTTCTCTTTCTTAGTGGTGTGTTTATCTCATTTTGGTATCAGGGAAATGCTGTCCTCATTGGATGAATTTGGAAGTTTTCCTTCCCTTTTTCTATCTTTTGGAATAGTTAAAGAGGAATAGTATTAACTCTTCTTTAAATGTTTGGTAGAATTCGCCTGTGAAGCCATCTGCTCCTGGACTTTTTTGGGGGGGGGAGTTTTTTGATTACTGATTCAGTTTCTTTGCTGGTTATCGGTCTGTTCAAATTTTCTATTTCTTCCTGTTGCAGTTTCGGTTATTTATATGTTTCTAGAAAGTTATCCATTTTTGCTAGGTTGTCCAATTTGTTGGCATATAGTTTTTCATAATATTCTCTTATAATTGTATTTTTGTTATTTCTTCTCTCTCAGTTGTGATTTTATTTGAGTCCTTTCTCTTTTTCTTGGTAAGTCTGGCTAGAGGTTTATCAATTTTATTGAATTTTTTCAAAGAACCAGCCCCTGGTTTCATTGATCTGTTCTAATGTTTTTTTAGTTTCTATATCATGTATTTCTGCTCTAATCTTTATTATTTCCTTCCTTATGGTGGTTTTAGGTTTTGTTTGTTGTTCTTTTTCTAGCTCCTTTAGGTGTAAGGTTAGGTTGTTTACTTGAGATTATTCTTGCTTCTTGAGGTAGGCATGCATTGCTATGAGCTCCCCTCTTAACAACCTCTTTTGCTGCATCCCAAAGGTTTTGGACAATTGTGTTTTCCTTTTCATATGTTTACATGTACTTTTTAATTTCTTCTTTAATTTCCTGGTTGACCCATTCATTTTTTAGTAGCATGTTATTTAACCTCCATTTCTTTGTGGTCTTCCCAGATTTTTTCTTGTGGTTGACTTTTAGTTTCATAGCACTGTGGTCAGAAAAGATTCATGGTAGTGCATCTTTTTAAATTTTTTGAGGCTTGTTTTGTGGGCTAATATATGATCCGTTCTGGAGAATGTTCCATGTGCACTTGAAAAGAATGTGTATTCTGCTATTTAAGATGGAATGTTCTGAATATTATCTGTTAAATCCATCTGTTTCTGTGTGTCATTCAAAGCCATTGTTTCCTTGTTGATTTTCTGTTTAAATGACTTGTCTGTCGATGTAAGTGGGGCTTTAAAGTCCCCTACTATTATTGCATTATTATCAATGAGTTCCTTTATGTTTGTTATTGGTTTATGTGTTTGGGTGCTTCTATGTTGAGTGCATAAGTATTTACAATTGTTATATCAGAAAATGTTCACAGGTAATGGTAAGTGAAAAGAGCAGGATATACAAATATACAATGCATAATATCATAATTATGGAAACATACCTCTGAGTCCTGAGCCTAAATGCTCCAATGTGCAAAGCATCTTACCCATCATAGGATCTCAGGGCCTTCTCTGGCATTCTCTTCGTCCACTTCTTTGCCTGGCTCCTCCTCCTTCAGGTCCCAGATTAAATGTTACTTTCTCAAGAAAGCATTTGCTGACCCTCAGGGTCACTTCAGACTAAGTATGCTCCCTCTCCGATGATATATTCTCATAACACTTAAATTTTCCTTCATAATACTTTTTATGATTACAGTTAATCACCTTGTGGTATCTTTTGAATATCTGTCTTTCTCAATGGACTCTAAGCTTCATTTGAGCAGTAACTGTGTCAGCCTTGTTTGCTCAAATACCTGGAACAGAGACTGGGACATAGAATGAATTCAGTAAACTCTTGTTGAAGAAATGAATGAATGAATGAATGCATGCATGCAAGGCACTGTGCTAAGTTTTCATGTACTCTTATTGAGACCCCACAAAAATGTTATGGAGGAGGGAACACTTTGTCACATTTAATGAATAAAGAAACTAAATCTAAGAGAAAATTGTCCACAGTTATATAGCAAGTCAGTGGGACAGCTTAAAATTAAAGCCTGATATCTTGAATTGTAGTGACCAAGCTTTTAGCCTCTGATTGTGTAAGTGGTTGCACAACTAATGCAACTAATAAGACAATTATATCCTGTTGAACTCTATTAAATGGTTATATTTGTAGGTCAAATATGGTAATATATCACCAATTTCCTATTTATTAATAATAATGATTAGTGAAAATAGTGGTAGAATTGCTATGTGGTTTTTTGCATACTATACTACATTCCTCAAATTTTCTATACCAAGTATTTATTATTTTCTATAAAAAGAAAGACAGTTATAGGGGCACCTGGGTGGCTCAGTCGGTTAAGTGTGTGCCTTCGGCTCAGGTTGTGATCCTGGGGTCCTGGATCGAGTCCCACCTCAGGCTCTCTGCTCAGCGGGGAGTCTGCTTTTCCTCTTCTTCTGTGTGCACTCTCTCCCCCTCTCTTTCTCTTTCTTTCTCTCTCTCTCTCTCCAATAAATAAAATCTTAAAAAAAAAAAAAAGATAGTTATTAAAATCTATTCACCCCAAACTGGTGAAGCTAGATCTCAAGTCCATTTCTTTGGCACCAAATCCCAAAGAATTACCACTGAGTAAATAGACTATGTGAAAGAGAACATCAGAGTTCTGTGTATTGCAAAGTTGATAACTCTCTTGTGATTTGGTGTACAATTGACAACTGATCAACTTTTCTGGTTAATGTAATCCAAAGTCAATCTTTAAAATACATTTTTAAAATTTCCATTTGAAATTCTATGTAAAATCTAAGGCTGCAGAACAAGAAGCCACATTAAGCCTATATCATTGAAACTCTTAATGTATTGAGCTGGTTAAATATATTTCTTTAGAATATGCCTTTCACCTTTTCTGATATTTTTCTCTCACACTGCTAGCAATCGAATTTACAGCATCAATCGAGTTTTAAAGACACATGTTTTATTTATTACAAGCATTAGTATTCAAGATAAATTTAGCTTTCAAAAGTTAGTTTTGTTCCTGAAAACCACCAAGGTAACATAATTTAAAATTTACATCTATAGTTTTCATCATACTTTTTCTTTTGACTTCCCTTCCCATGATTGCTATCTTGAAATAGATACAAATGAGCAAGGACTATAAATAACAACAGGTTCCTACCACTCTACTTGTTAAATACTTTTAATAGGAAAGGATAAAGTATCTTGGGATATAGCATTTGATAGGCATGGAATTAGGTCATGCTGCCTAAACACAGATCCTGATGATTGTCATAGCTGCTGGCTCCATACAAGTCTACTTCAGCTGCGCTTTATACACTGGGTCCTAAGTGATTACACAGGGCCTATTCTTACATATTACTTACCAGTCTTGAATGAATGAATGAATGAATGAATGAATGAACAGCCTGTACCCTAACTGGATTCTTAATTTTTAGCTGTTGTTTCTTGATGATCACATTGGACTTTTTGGCCCTGACCTTACAGATGAACCTGATTATTCTTCCCTTGTACATTGTCCTTAAAGACCAGCCTTTGCCAAATTATTTCCCCTTAAGCCCTCTACATGTCTTAAAGTAAAACTTTCATTGCCCCTCCTAAAGGGGCCCCAGCATAATTTCTCTCTGAACATTGGCAGGAATTTTAGTGTATTTTAATAACTAGATTTAAATAACCTGACTTGGCTTTCCTTTCTTCCTTCATTGATCATATGCATGTTGAGTTTGTGTTATCTGAAGAGGAGTGAGCTAAGCCTTAAGAGGGAAGACAGAATACACTTAAACAATAGTCCTTGCCTAACAGTATTGTATACGTTGGTTAAATTAGTAATAATTTGCTATGGTTCATCTGCAGAAATCAGTCTGTATCCTTTTGGATGGAACCTGGCCAAATTCAAGCAAACAACAAACAAAAACTTAAAAACCTTTTCTAAGCTTAAAATTTTAAAGTTGATTTTGAAAATTCACTCTCCAAAAGTGAATTCAAAAACTGAGTAATTTAAAATTCTTATTTAACATCTCAACAATTTAAAATATGACAAAACTTAGTTACCTACTTGTTTCTTCACTCACTCTTTTCTGAATGATGTCAATGTTATAAGACTCATTTTCAAAATCTTTAATTTCCTTCCTGATAATGTTTACCTTGGGACGTGCTTCTTTTGCCAATTCACAGAGAGGCTATTCTTTTGCATGTAATTGTATGTATGGATCAGCCATTCTTTTTTTTTTTTCTTTTTCTTTATTTTACTATACTCGTAAAATTTATAATGTGTTCTTGGCTCCAGGACCTGCCACATTTAAGACTTCCAAGATAGATAGATATTTGATCATTTTTTTATCTTTTGATTTGTACACTGATTTGCTCAAAAAACCTTTAATGGCCTCCAGTCATTCATGGAAACAAATCTGAAAATTTCTGCCTAGCTCTCTCTAAACCTCCATACTATGATCCCACTCTAAAGGTCCAATGACATTTCTCACACATTCTTTCAAACATACATTACTTGCTTTCCTTTTACCCCAAAATCTTCTTTTCTTTTGTTCACCAATCAAAATTTGCACATTCTGTAAAGCCTAGCTTAGAGCTAATATCATTGATCACTCCAATCTTCAATTATGAGTTGTCCTCTGAATTTCAGATGTAACTAGAGTTAGAATAATGTAATTGCCCAGTTATTCATGCTAATTATTCTTATCAATTTTTCTCTCCACAAATAGGTTACGACTCCTTGAGAGTAGAAAGGGTGTTTTCTATCTTTATGTCCTCAGACCCTAGCACAGTGGTATTCCTTACTAGGGCCCACTTGATAGGGAGTTTAGAAATTGCTTCTGTTATATATAATTTGACAAAATTGAAGATTTGGACATTTTGAACAATAAGCTTAGAATCATGCAATCTTAGAACCTTTAAGCATTAGGAATTTTAAGGATTAATATAACAAATTCTTCATGGTACAGGTAAGACTGAGATTTCAATGGAGATAATATGGATCACACATTCCTGGTAGATTTTGTCTTTGATATCCTCTCTTACTCTGTTTCCTCAAACTTTAAGTGGAATATATGTGTTGTGATGGGTTTCGTCTGTTAGAAGATATTAAAACACAGTGTCTCATTTATGCTTTGGTCAGAAAGGCAGAAACCACTTTAGGAATTTGAAGCAGGAAGGGATTAAATTCAAGAAACACAAGGCTCACACCACCATTGGAAAGCCTAGAGAAACAAAATTCAGGAAAGAAGGCTATTAGCTTTCAGGTTCACTGCTAACTTTGGAGTCAGGGAGCTGCCATCACTGATCAGACTATCTCCAACACCAAGGTGGCTGAGTTCCAGGAAAACAGCAGAGGCCTTTATAAGAACTTCTGTATGGTGAAGTTCAGGCATTTATTTGCTTCCTACTGTTGCATGAGCAATAGCATCTGCATCTCTTTCACCTTCTAAATGTTATGCAAGTGTTTCTAAATCGCAGAATCTGAACTGGAAAAAGAAATTTATTCTTCTATTTGCATCTTATTAGTTTTCTATTCCAACAGTTTGGTGCCTTTCCACACACCTCAATAGCTCACAAATGATCAACCTGCTATGCCACTGAACAGTAATTGATGTTTATAATAATAGAATTGTTAGTGCTGGAAGGAACTGGAACTAAATTGAACCCATCTTCTCATTTAAAAGATCAAAATGGGGTTGGAGAGCCACCTTCTTAAAACCTACTTCCTTGGCTAGAGATGGAGGGTTTTCCACTACATGTGGCTCTGAACCTACTCATTGCTCTATGCTTACAGTCAATTTAATTTTATGACTTTCTGATTTAATGAGATAAATACTTCTTATGCCTGATTACTTAGTGCTAAGACCACATTTTAGTTTTTATGACACACTTCAGAAATTTTTACTCGATCTTATCCCATACGTACAGACTAAAAAGGAGTTAAGACTGCTCATTGCTGTTCCAAGATGAACCCACCATTTTATCTGATGACTTACAAACGGGAAAGTTGACCAATAAATCTATTTAATCAGATCTCTCAATATTGTGAATGATCCTCCTGGTAGCCAGATATTATAAGTCTATTGTGGCCACTTCTCATTTTTACTTGTTGTTCTGGATGGAACTTGCTGTGGCACTAGGGCTTTCTTAAGAATAAACCATTCCAAAATCACACTGTTATTATAGGTTGCTTTGTCCTCAGGCTTTCTAGTATTCCTTTTGGGCTATTGGTCTTTCAACATGCAGTTAGGGGATTAAAGTAAATCATTTAATCCATGCAGCATGTCACTCAATAGTATACTTTTGGAAATTGTTTCCACAGGAGCACCAGTGAAAGCAGCCAGTCTGAGATATTGACACTATAGAAAAAACTGACAGCTTACTCCTTGTATTGATTCTACTCTTCTCTACAAATATAGACTCCGTTCCCTACCACAGCCTTGTAACTGGTGACTGCTGAGGTTTCTAAATTGCTTTGTAAATTATTTATTACTTGACACCTTGTAAAGACCTCTTTTCTTCTTGTCTGACTTGCTTGTGATTTCTAAGGTCTCATATAGATTGAAAGGTCTCAGTGTATACTGACCACACCTTCCTATAGGTTTTTCTTATTACTTTATGTTGGAAATATGACTTGTTCTACCATATCATGATCATACCTGTTGTCATTCTTCTGTCTGCTATGCTGTCTACAGATTGTCAGAAATGCTTATATACACATGTACCCCACTGAGTGCTGGACACGCTGGTAATTTGGAGCCTGGCCCTGGGCAACTAAGTAACACATTTTCAAATTTAAAAACTTTAAAATATTTGAAGGCCATTTATTTAATATTGGAGGAAACAGCTTTTATCAGTAAAAATTGTTTGTCAGATCAGATACACATTTAATTCACGTACACTGATATAGTAGAGTCAATATTCTGAAAAAAACTTGCAGATGCTTTTTAAAAAATTTTTCCCTTTTTACTTCAGTTTTCTCTTGTGATTCTGTGTACCATAAAAATTTTAAGGTTCATAATATAGATAATAAAAAACAGACTTTTGTGTCAAGTAAACTGGGCAGTTTGGAGATTGTGACTGCCTGATTTTAGCTGACTGAAATCATACACACACATATAAAAATACTCAACAGACAAAGCTCTGTGCTTAACAGTATGAATTTCTTCCTCCCTTTCTCCCTGGTTTCCTACATTGGTAGCCTCAGGACCACTATACACTTTGTGAATCAGGACTGGAGTTACTGTAGCCCCCCTTATAGTGTGGAAGTTCAAGAAGTTTCTTGTTCCATCCATTCCTTAAAATTCATTTGATTGTGTTTGAAGAGTGTGGACTTTTCAAGGTCATCTCCACCACTTATGAGCTTCTGTGACTTGACAAAAGTAACTTAGGCTTTGTACATAACAGTTTCTTCTATAAAATGAAATAATAATAATAACAACTACCCAAAGGGTGATTGGAAGAATAAATGTGATAATATAAAGTCTCAGAACAAGCACATATTAGGTCTATATCATGATTATGATATAACTGGTACATAATTTTTGCTAAAGAATTTAATCTTATGATGTTTATATTTTTAGAAAATACCAATAGATACTTGTTGAGAATAAAGAAAATATGCAGTGAATAATGGTACATTAAAACCATAGCATCTTTTAGGAAATTTTTTCTAATTACAGAAATTTAAGGGGCATGAAAACATACTTGTAAGATCACTGTAATTCTCAATGAAATCAGGAATACAAATCTGTTGGAACACACAGGTTTAGATCCATTGTGAAGATTTATAAGCAGAGGAAGCCAGCTATTTCCAGACAAACTGCTGTGGGCAAGAGAGAACACAGGAAAAGCAAAGCTGGAAACCAGCAAGCATCTTTAGAGAATGAGGCCATCATAGCCATTACACATCAAGTCTGTTTCAGTGATATTCTTCGAGGCAAAGTTTGGTCCAGGGCAATGCTGATTTTTTTGTCCACTGTTTTGTGCCAACATACATTGTTATGACCTTGATTCATTCTTTCCCTGCATACTTTAATGGCAATTGCTTTTTTTTTTTAATTTTATTATGTTATGTTAATCACCATACATTACATCATTAGTTTTTGATATAGTGTTCCATCATTCATTGTTTGCATAAAACACCCAGTGCTCCATGCAAAACATGCCCTCTTTAATACCCATCACCAGACTAACCCATCCCCCCACCCCCGCTCCCCTCTAGAAGCCTCAGTTTGTTTCTCAGAGTCCATAATCTCTCATGGTTTGTCTCCCCCTCCAATTTCCCCCCCTTCATTTATCCCTTCCTACTATCTTCTTCTTCTTCTTTTTTTTTATTACATATAATGCATTATTTGTTTCAGAGGTACAGGTCTGTGATTCAACAGTCTTACACAATTCACAGCACTCACCATAGCACATACCCTCCCCCGTGTTTATCACCCAGCCACCCCATCCCTCCCACCCCCCACCACTCCAGCACCCTCAGTTTGTTTCCTGAGATTAAGAATTCCTCATATCAGTGAGATCATATGATACATTTATTTCTCTGATTGACTTAATTCACTTAGCATAATACCCTGTAGTTCCATCCACGTCGTTGCAAATGGCAAGATTGCAATTTTTTGATGGCTGCATAATATTCCATTGTATATATATACCACTTCTTCTTTATCCATTCATCTGTCGATGGACATCTTGGCTCTTTCCACAGTTTGGCAATTGTGGACATTGCTGCTATAAACATCGGGGTGCACATACCCCTTCAGATCCCTACATTTGTATCTTTCAGGTAAATACCCAGTAGTGCAATTGCTGGATCGTATGGTAGCTCTATTTTCAACTTTTTGAGGAACCTCCATACAGTTTTCCAGAGTGGCTGCACCAGCTTGCATTCCCACCAACAGTGTAGGATGGGTTCCCATTTCCCTGCATCCTCGCCAACATCTGTCGTTTCCTGACTTGTTAATTTTAGCCATTCTGACTGGTGTGAGGTGGTATCTCATTGAGGTTTTGATTTGGATTTCCCTGATGCCGAGCGATATTGAACACTTTTTCATGTGTCTGTTGGTCATTTGGATGTCTTCTTTGGAAAAATGTCTGTTCATGTCTTCTGCCCATTTCTTGATTGGATCATTTGTTCTTTGGGTGTTGAGTTTGATAAGTTCTTTGTAGATTTTGCATACTAGCCCTTTATCTGATATGTCATTTGCAAATACCTTCTCCCATTCTGTCAGTTGTCTTTTGGTTTTGTTGACTGTTTCTTTTGCTGTGCAAAAGCTTTTTATCGTGATGAAGTCCCAGTAGTTCATTTTTGCCCTTGCTTCCCTTGCCTTTGGCGATGTTTCTAGAAAGAAGTTGCTGCAGCTGAGGTTGAAGAGGTTGCTGCCTGTGTTCTCCTTCAGGATTTTGATGGACTCCTGTCCCACATTGAGGTCTTTCAACCATTTTGAGTCTATTTTTGTGTGTGGTATAAGGAAATGGTCCAGTTTCATTCTTCTGCATGTGGCTGTCCAATTTTCCCAACACCATTTGTTGAAGAGACTGTCTTTTTTCACTGGACATTCTTTCCTGCTTTGTCAAAGATTAGTTGACCATAGAGTTGAGGGTCCATTTCTGGGCTCTCTATTCTGTTCCATTGATCTATGTGTCTGTTTCTGTGCCAGTACCATACTGTCTTGATGATGACAGCTTTGTAATAGAGTTTGAAGTCCGGAATTGTGATGCCACCAGCTTTGCTTTTCTTTTTCAGTATTCGTCTGGCTATTCGGGGTCTTTTCTGGTTCCATACAAATTTTAGGATTATTTGTTCCATTTCTTTGAAAAAAGTGGATCGTATTTTGATAGGGATTTCATTAAATGTGTAGATTGCTCTAGGTAGCATTGACATGTTCACAATATTTGTTCTTCCAATCCATGAGCATGGAACGTTTTTCCATTTCTTTGTGTCTTCCTCAATTTCTTTCATGAGTATTTTATAGTTTTCTGAGTACAGATTCTTTGCCTCTTTGGTTAGATTTATTCCTAGATATCTTACGGTTTTGGGTGCAGTTGTAAATGGGATCGACTCCTTAATTTCTCTTTCTTCTGTCTTGTTGTTGGTGTACAGGAATGCCACTGATTTCTGTGCAGTGATTTTATATCCTGCCACTTTACTGAATTTGTGTATGAGTTCTAGCAGTTTTGGGGTGGAGTCTTTTGGGTTTTCCACATAAAGTATCATATCATCTGCAAAGAGTGAGAGTTTGACTTCTTCTTTGCCTATTTGGATGCCTTTTATTTCTTTTTGTTGTCTGATTGCTGTGGCTAGGACTTCTAATACTATGTTGAATAGCAGTAGTGATAGTGGACATCCCTGCCATGTTCCTGACCTTAGGGGGAAAGCTCTCAGTTTTTCCCCATTGAGAATGATATTCACTGTGGGTGTTTTATAGATGGCTTTTATGATATTCAGGTATGTACCCTCTATCCCTATACTCTGAAGAGTTTTGATCAAGAAAGGATGCTGTACTTTGTCAAATGCTTTTTCTGCATCTATTGAGAGGATCATATGGTGCTTGTTCTTTCTTTTATTAATGTATTGTATCACATTGATTGATTTGCAGATGTTGAACCAACCTTGCAGCCCAGGGATAAATCCCACTTGGTCGTGGTGAATAATCCTTTTAATGTACTGTTGGATTCTATTGGCTAGTATTTTGGTGAGAATTTTTGCATCCATGTTCATCAAGGATATTGGTCAGTAATTCTCCTTTTTGATGTGGTCTTTGTCTGGTTTGGGGATCAAAGTAATGGTGGCCTCATAAAACAAGTTTGGAAGTTTTCCTTCCATTCCTATTTTTTGGAACAGTTTCAGAAGAATAGGTATTAATTCTTCTTGAAATGTTTGGTAGAATTCCCCTGGGAAGCCATCTGGCCCTGGGCTTTTGTTTGTTGGGAGATTTTTGATGACTGCTTCAATTTCCTTAGTGGTTATAAGTCTGTTCAGGTTTTCTCTTTCTTCCTGGTTCATTTTTGGTAGTTGATACATCTCTAGGAATGCATCCATTTCTTCCAGATTACCTAATTTGCTGGCATAGAGTTGCTCATAATATGTTCTTATAATTGTTTGTATTTCTTTGGTGTTGGTAGTGATCTCTCCTCTTTCATTCATGATTTTGTTGAATTGAGTCATTTCTCTTTTCTTTTTGAGAAGTCTGGCCAGGGGTTTATCAATCTTGTTAATTCTTTCAAAGAACCAGCTCCTAGTTTCGTTGATCTGTTCTACTGTTCTTTTGGTTTCTGTTTCATTGACTTCTGCTCTGATCTTTATTATTTCTTTTCTCCTGCTGGGTTTAGGCTTTATTTGCTGTTCTTTGTCCAGCTCCTTTACGTGTAGGGTTAGGTTGTGTATTTGAGGCCTTTCTTGTTTCTTGAGAAAGGCTTGTATTGCTATATACTTTCCTCTTAGGACTGCCTTTGCTGTATCCCAAAGATTTTGAGCAGTTGTGTTTTCATTTTATTGGTTTCCATGAATTTTTTTAATTCTTCTTTAATTTCCTGGTTGACTCATTCAATTCTTTAGTAGGATGCTCTTTAGTCTCCATGTATTGGAGTTCTTTCTGACTTTCCTCTTGTGATTGAGTTCTAGTTTCAAAGCATTGTGGTCTGAAAATAGGCAGGGAATGATCCCAATCTTTTGGTACCAGTTGAGACCTGATTTGTGACCTAGGATGTGATCTATTCTGGAGAATGTTCCAAAGACACCCCCAGATTGAAAGTGAGGGGGTGGAAAACGATTTACCATGCTCATGGACACCAAAAGAAAGCTGGGGTGGCAATCCTTATATCAGACAAATTAGATTTGAAATCAAAGACTATAATAAGAGATGAGGAAGGACACTATATCACACTAAAGGGTTTATCCAACAAGAAGATCTAATAATTGTAAATATCTATGCCCCTAACATGGGAGCAGCCAATTATATAAGCCAATTAATAACAAAAGCAAAGAAACACATCAACAACAATACAATAATAGTGGGGGACTTTAACCCCCCCCTCTGAAATGGACAGATCATCTAAGCAAAAGATCAACAAGGAAATAAAGACTTTAAATGACACACTGGACCAAATGGACTTCACAGATATTCAGAACATTCCATCCCAAAGCAACAGAATACATGTTCTTCTGTATTGCCCATGGCAATTGCTTTTAAAATGAGTTGTCTATACCTATTTTCGGACTTTATTTCTGGCTTGGAATACTTGTTTCTTAAAATTGTTTCAATGTTTCAAGGTCCAACTAAAGTGCCACCTTCCGTATAATCTTTCCCTATAGTTCCCACCCACTTGTTTCTTTTCTTTCTGAAGTCTTTTGGCCTCAATACTATGAATCGCCCTAACCATTATCTGAGATTAGATACCATCCTATTTGGTTAAACAGGTATTTATTGTAAAACTATTCTTCCAGCTAGAAATATGTAAGGCAAGGAAGATACTTTTGCTGTCCCTTCTGTAGCTACATAATGAAAGATTAAAAGGAGAACTGAAAAGCTGGTGAAACCAGAGAGTATTTTAGATAAAATGCACATTCTAGCACTAAACTGGAGCTTTCTAGTAATCCTCTATGTTGTACAACATTTTACATATATATCCTACTGTCACCTAATAATAACTGACTTTACCACACTGCTTCAGAGAGTACATAAAGTTTTCACATAATTTATTTCATTTATTTTTCAAAACAATTTTATGAGATGAATATATCCTCATTTTGCAGAGAAGAACCAAAGCCCATATGAGGTTATATGATTTGTTCTGAGTTGCACTGAAGTCCCTTGCTTTTCTGTTAATCCCAGCTGACCTTACATAGTGGCTCCTTCCTCCTCATGGTAACCACATGAGGAAGGCCAGAAAGACATTTTCTAGCTTTGATTAGTAAGCAATGAGGTTGATTTCTCTTGAGAAAAAGTGAGAGAATAACTACCCATCCTAAGCAGTCTCTGCCTGTTCCCTCTTGGAGGCAGGAGAGGTGGGGGCAATTCTCTGAATAGGACTGGTTTGACACAAAAAACAGGTAGAAGCCTGTAGACTTACTATCTGCAAGAGATGCATGACAGAACAGAGTTGGGACATGATTTAAAATGTATATATATAATATAATATAATATAATATATATATACACACATAATAATATATATATACACATAATAATATGTATATACACACACACACATGCACATATACAGATATATATGAATAATAACATATTAAAATATATGTGAAAACATGTATATCTATATTTCTATTGTTAAAAATAAACTGAAGCATATTAAAAATCTTAAGAGTTTATTTGAGCAAAAATCAGTTCTTTGCTACTAATTTCTTTAAACCTGATTATGTTTTTATTGTGATTCATTTCCAAAAGAAATTTGAAAATTTGTCCCAAGTAATTAGGAGTATGTATTCTCTTATGTTCTGTTACTACATTTCCTATTTCAAGCAAATTTGCAGACGTAAACATCAATGCCAGATAATAGAATGACCATCCTCACTATATTAATATTTTACAAAGGTGAGTTTTCCAAGCAGCATCCCATTGATATTTAAATTATAATACTCATTAGGATTACTAACTAAATGATTATAAACTTCTGAGTTCATTCATGAAAATTCCTTGAGTCCATACTTTGTTGAAAAAATTGTGGGAAAATCTAAGTCATATAAAGCATTGAACCTTTCTACAAAAAACAGAGTGCAATGAGGCTATGAACATGTATTCAGTAAATTAACAGACAGCGTGAAAATAAATGATATAATAAAGTCAGATGAAGTATTTTTGCAGGGAGTGAGGAAAAAGCATTCCCTGTCTTTCCAGTACACACACACACACACACACGCATACATGCAGCTGACAATGTAGAAGGAGACTAAGGAAAAATCATGTGGTAGATAAGTGAAAATTTAAGTCATTTTTATTGTCCAAAATAATGAGACAAACATTAATAAGGTTTTTATTATAGTTGCATAAATTGG
Source organism: Phoca vitulina (assembly GCF_004348235.1). NCBI lineage: Eukaryota > Metazoa > Chordata > Mammalia > Carnivora > Phocidae > Phoca > Phoca vitulina. The sequence continues at coordinate 25,313,824 of NW_022589728.1, forward strand.
GCTTTAATTTGTGACCATTGAAAATACTGCCACTGACTGGAGATTGAATTTGTTTTTATTGAATGTAATAAATAAAGATTGTACATCCAGATATCATGAATCATGTGTATTTAGAAACAATTTTATCAAGGGCAGGTAGTATGACTTATTAATCCTTGAAATTATTGCCTAGATTAGTGCCTAGAACATAAAAGTGGTCATTAATTTTTTTTGAATTAACAAATGATGGTAAAATGTAATATTTGAAAGGGCCAAATTTAACATAATGTCATTTAACTCAGCATATGTAGAAATAAACATGCACTCAAATACAAAGTCCATAGAAAAATGTTTTAGTTTAACAATAGTCATCTACCTTAAAAGGTGACAATAGCAATTTTTATTTAAGTTGATTATAAATTATGGCCTGCCAGTTATGTACAAGGTAATGTTTTTGGTGGTAAGGAAACTACATAGTTTCATGAAGTTTCATCTCCATCAAGGAATAATTATGATCCAGTAGGAAATTAGTACATGTCATCAAATAACAAAAATCAAGGGCAGAATGAGATGAATATCATAGAAGAGGGGGGAAAGGCAGTGATTTTGGAGCAAAATGAATTTATGCTCAATTTATTCATACTTGTGTGACTGGCACAGATTATATTTTTAAGATTTAAAGATAAAAGTGTCCTCCTACCCCCTCATCTTGTCCTCTTCTTTGAAATTGTCAACAATAGTATTTCATATCATGCAAAGTCATACAGAAAACTCTAATATAATTATAATGTCTCTGAATCTCCATTTGTGATATCCCCATGTGGTGGTGGCATTCACTATTATCACTTTTGTTACAGTTGTTAAGAATAGGAAGAAAGGACTTTAAGGTATTAACCATTAATATGAGTGTTGGCCTCAGAAATCACTATGCTCAGGAGGTGGCAGGTCCCTGAGCATGCTGTCCACTTTGGAATTTGTATAAGGCAGGCACAATAACTTACATAAAGAAAAAACATTTCACGTTTTTCATAATGAAGTAATATGTACAAACATATTTTATATATACAGTGTAAAAAATAATACTAAAATAGGCATAGGAAGCCATCTCCTTACCTAAGAAATAGAACATTATCAATATTTTTATATTTTCCTCTTTGCCCCTTTTATTTATCAATTGCATACTCCCTTCCTCCTCAACAAAGCCTTTGAATTTTGTGAACTTATATATTTATATTTATATTTATAAGGATGTACTATTAATAATTTATAATTGAAAGACGTATAAATACCCACAGGAAAAAGAACAAAATATCAAAACTAACATGCAAAATCTGTTACTTCTTCAAAAATAACTTCATATTTAAATCCAATTTTAATATTGCAAGTGATAATGCAGAAAATGTGGAAGGTACAGAAAATTATTCACAGGATAAAACTAAATTGACAATAAAATATACTTAAAAGTAATTGTTTTTGAAAATATTATTCTAATCACTGTTAGTCTTCATTCTTTTGGTTTTTGTCATGAACTCTACCTGACAGTTACTGGTGGGGTTCTAGAAGCTTCCTGAATGTATCTTAGTATTCTAATTTCTTTTCAACTTTGTTGATGTTACATTACCTTCACAACACTTGGCATATTTTTAATTTCCCTGCAGCCTTCAACTATTAGCTAAAAACGTTTGCTATTACTATAGTTTCTCTTAGAACATTTATAGCCTCCTAATTATTTTGAACAGCCTGTGCCAGAATTCTCCATCACTTAACATTAAGAAGGGATTTATTTTCAAATGTTAGAATTCTTAAAGACTCTCGTACCTGTCATTACCATTTAATTTATAAAAAGGGAGAACCTCCCCTGAAAAGTTCAAAATTGGTGTTATAACAGTTCGTAACTGTCATGAAAGAGTTCCTGCAACATTTGGCTTTTGTTTCACAAAAATCAACAGGACTTAATGTTACTGCAATCAGAAAAGTAGGGAAAAGATACAGAAAACATAGAAACAATGTCATGTGGAAATTATACTATAATGGAGCAATATCAAATATATCATTACTACATGTGTAAATGACATTAAAATAAGTGTAGAAAAAGTTTTGCTTGTCTCAGATAATCTGCATAATGTTTTATGATTATGAGAATTGCAGTTTTAGGGAAAATCTAAAGTAATGTCTACTAGATTTTGACATGTTGTCTTATCAACCAAGTATAAATTTTGTTGTAGAAAGTATATGTCCTCGGTTCCAGTGACCTATGATTCAGAATAGCCTGGTTAAGTAGAGTCCACAGCCCTTTGCTTGCTTGCTACTAGATTTGAATGAGTATATAAATGCTGTGTAGATGAGAAGGGTTTAATGACTGAGAACAAAACAGAGCTGTGTATTTTTATTTGAATCCACATTAAAGCCATCCAAAGTTCCTTAGGTACATAAAAAGACTATTTTAAAATAAAATCTGTTCCCTCTATCAGCAGAAAGAAATGCTTTTGTGTTTGTGTGTTGTTAAAACCTATTTAACTTTAGGCGCACCTTGGTGGCTCAGATAATTAAGCGTCTGCCTTCAGCTCAGGTCATGATCTCCAGGTCCTGGGATCAAGTCCCACATCAGGCTCTCTGCTCAGCAGGGAGCCTGCTTCTCCCTCTTCCTCTGCCTCTCCCCACCACTCATGCTCTCTCTCTCTCTCTCAAATGAATAAATAAAATCTTAAGAAAAAAACATTTAACTTTATTAGGCATAGGACATCATATCTGATTCGTTATAGAAAGAAGTCCTAACTGTGGACATAACAGAGAAATTAAAAGAGGAATAAATCTCAGTACATAATATACCTAATAAATAACACAGAGGCAAAGATAGCATTGTTTCCTATAGCTACTGAAGAGGAGCACATCATTATCAATTCAGGGCAGAAAATCTTTATTTCATCTTAATTCCTATTATCAAATCTATTTTCCTCCTGGTTGTTCCCTGATCTTTCCTAGGTATCCTCATTTTCATTACAGCACTGAAAGAATCTCTCCAGATACTTCTGTGTTTCTAGCTTTTGTTACTATGTGTTTGAATTTATTCATAGGATTCCTTAGAAATTATTGTTTTAGTAAAAGAAGATTATGCTATGATATGCCAAATCAACTTAGAAACTAAACTTAATTGCATTTAATATTAGACTGGGGTCTTTGTTTTTAGTTATAAAAATTTTCAAAAAATGTACACTTTAATATTTTAAATATACATATTAAAGGAGACCTCACTGGAAATTTCAAAAGAAACTTAAATTATTCATACTGCAGGCAAACACTAAGACATTTGGGAACCACATAGGATCCTTAAATTCCATCACATAATTACTTCTATCAGAGCATCAATACATAACTCTTAGAAATATCATGCTTAACGCAAGAAATGCATATATACTCTTATTCAAACAACATTGTCTATAAATCAAATTTCTCCAAGAGAATTGTATTTTCCCAATTATGATTATTTATTTTGGAGTATACTATTCAAAAGCCATATCTACCTTCTGGATCTTCTGTGTCAAGATAACAGATAAGAGAGAAAAAACAATGAAACTCCACTATGAACAATTACATGCCAACAAATTTAATAACCTAGATGAAGTAAATAAATCCCTAGAAAGACACCAAGTATACAAACAGAGTCAAGAAGAAATAGCAGATCTGAACAGAGTTATAATAAGTAAAAAATTGAATCAGTAATTAAATACTTTCTACAAAGAAAGCCCACAATCAGATGGCTTCAATGATGAATTCTGACAAGGACTTAAAGAAGAGTTAACACAAATCCTTTGAAAAAGCTTCCAAAAACTGAAGAGGAGGGAACACTTCTGAATTTATTCTATGAGTTCAGTATATTGCCTTTATAACAAAGATACCACAAGAAAACTACAGACCAATAACTCCATGAATAGATACAAAAATCCTCAACAAACTACTAGCAAACCAAATAGAGCAACATAAAAAATGATGATGCATCATAACCAAGTAAGATTTATCTTAGAAATGCAACAGTAATCCAACATACAAAAATCAACTACAATCAATGCATACAAAAGGATAAAGGACAAGAACCACATAATCATCTCAGTAGACATAGGAAAAGCACTTGACAAAATCCAACACCCTTTCTTGAAAAAAACATTTAACAATCTAGAAATAGAAGTGAAGTTCTTCCACCTTATAAAATGCATCTGTGAAAAGCCCACATCTATCATCATATTTAATGCTTGAAGACTGAAAGTTTTTTCCTAAATATCAGGAACAAGACAAGGATGTATGTTTTTGAGACTTCTGCTTAACATTTAATTGGGGCTTCTAGCCAGGGCAAATAGGAGGATGGAAGGAAGGAAGGAAGGAAGGAAGGAAGGAAAGAAAGAAAAGAAAAAAGAGAAAAGAAATGAAAAGAAAAGAAAAGAAAGAAAGAAAAGAAAGAAAATGCATCCAGGCTGAAAGGGAAGAAGTAAAACTATCTCAATTTGCAGATCATGATATTGTATATAGACAATTCCAAGGAATCCCCAAAAAGCTATTAGAGCAAATGTGAGTTAAATAGGATTACAGGACACAGGACCAATATAAAAAAAATAAGTTGTGTCTTTATGCACCAGCACTGAACAAACCAAAAATGAAATTAAGAAAACAGTTCTGTTAACTCTAGGATTAAGAAAGAATAAATATAAAGAGTAAATTAAATAAAAGAGTATAAGACTTGTACGCTAAAAACTCTACAGCATGATTACATGAAATTGAAGAAGACCTAAATAAGTGGAAAGACATCCCATGTTCATAGTTAAGAAGACTTAATATTATTAAGATGGATCAAATTGATCTACTGATTCAACACAATTGTAACACATTCCAGTTATCTTTTTTTCTGCAGAACTAGAAAAAGTGATTCTAAAATTCATATGGAAATGCAAGGGACCTAGACTAGACAATCTTGACCCATGCTTTCTGACTTCAAAACTTACTACAAAGCTACAGTAATGGATAAAGAAGATGTGGTATATATACAATAGAATATTATTCAGCCATATAAAAGAATGAAATCTTGCAAGTGGACCTAGAGGGTATAAAGCTAAGTGAAATAAATCAGTCAGAGAAAGACAAATACCATATGATTTCATGCATATGTGAAATTTACAAAACAAAACAAAGGAACAAAGAAAAAAGTGACCAAAAACAAAACAAAGCAACCAAACAAAGTAACCATCTCTGTTAAATACAGAGAACAAATTATCGATTGCCAGAGGGGAGGTGGATGAAATAGATAAAGGGGATTAAGAGTGTTATCTTGATGAGCACTGAGAAATGTATAGATTATTGAATCATTATATTGTACCCCTGAAATTAATATAACACTATATGTTAATTATACTTGAATTAAAAAAATGTTAAAAGAAAAAAAAAGACTGTAGATACTGGCATAAAAATAGATATATGGATCAGTGAAAAAGAATGATGAGAGTCCAGATAAAAACCATACATTTAAAATGGTCAATTGATTGTGACAAGGACACCAAGACAATTTAGTGGGAAAAGAATGGTCTCTTCAACAAATGGTGTGGGGACATTTGGAAATTCATATGCAAAAGAATGAAGCTGAAACCCTGCCTAACACTATATCCAAAAATTAACTTAAAATGATCAATGCCCTAAGTATAAGAGCCAAAACTATAAAACCATCAGAGGAAAACATAGCTTTACATCTTCATGATCTTGGATTAGTCAATGTATTCTTAGATATGACATTAAAAGCACCGACAAAAGAAAAGAAAAACAAAACAACCAACAAGAACAAAAAATAAATTGGACTTCACCAAAATTAAAAACCTTTGTGCTTCAAAGGACACAAGAAAGTGAAAAGGTAACCCACAGAATGGGTGATAGTACTTACAAGTCACATATCTGATAAGGGTTTAGTATTCAGAATAAAGAACTCTTATACTACAGAATATCATACAAAAGCCAATTACAAATGGACAAAGGATTTCAATAGATGTTTCTACAAAGAACATATGTAAATAGCCAATAAGAATATGAAAAGATGCTCATCGTCTTTAGTGATGACGCAATTAGGGAAATGCAGTTTAGAACAATAATGAGAGAAAATTCACACCTACCATAATGAAAAAGACAATAGCAAATGTTGGCAAGGATGTGGAAAAATTGAAACCTCATACACATAAATGGATGAATGTAAAAAAGTTGCAGTTGCTCTGGGAAGAAGCTTGGCAGTTCTCAAAAAGTTAAACGTATGGTTACCATATCACTCAGCAACTCCACTCCCAGGTATGTCCCCAAGAGAATTTAAAATATATATTTGTAAAAAAATCATAAATCAATGTTCATAACAACATTATTCTTAATAGGCAAAAGGTGGAAACAATTCAAATTTTCATCAACAGATGGATGAATAAACAAAATGGGGAATATCCATTAAGAGTATTATTAAATCATAAAAGGAATGAAGTACTGATATATGTTACAGCATGGATGTATCATGAAAACATGCTAAGTGAAAGCAATAAGACACACACAAATATTGTATAATTCCATTCATGTGAAATGTCCAGATGGGGAAATCTAAAAGAGAAAAAAATGTAATTAGTGGTTTCCTGGGGCTGGTAATGAGTATGAGTTTTGGGGTGTGATAAAAACGTTCTGGAATTAGATAGTGATGATAGTTGTACAACCTTTTGAATATTATGGAAACCACTGACTTATAAATAAATCTACATATATAAAATATAGATTCACTACATATGTATACACATATATATTTATAAAATTTAATTATATATAGGTGTGTGTATGTATGGACAATACCTGGTCTATTCAAATAACTAAAGAAATGCAAGTGTAAACAAAAACATAATATTTCTAGTGTTCAGTTTAGCAAAAACAAAAGTGTCTGATAATATTTGATGAGGTTGTGAGAAAACAGGTATTCTGTTACCATATAGTGTTGGGGTGAGCATAAATTATTACAGTCACTTTGAAGTAATTCGACCTCATCTCTCAAAAAAAAGTCTCTGCCTGTCTCTACAGAAACACAAATTGTTAGGAAAGATGTTTGTAGTTGTTCATGATAACATTATCTATAATAGGAAACCCCTTGGAACAACCTAATTGTTCATTGGACGAGTGATTACCCACTAGAGGATGATATGGGAACATTTCCTGGATATATTCTCAAGCAAAATAGACATTTGTAGACATAATGTATATTTATTTATTTGTATTTTTTTTAAGACTATTTATTTGTCAGAGAGAGAGAACACAAACAGAGGGAGAAGCAGACTCCTCGCTAAGCAAGGAGCCCGATGCCAGACTCGATCCTAGGACCCTGGGATCATGACCTGAGCTGAAGGCAGATGCTTAATTGACTGAGCCACCCAGGTGTCCCTATTTATTTGTATTTTTAAAGTACACAAACATACTACACACACACAGTTTTGTATGCATAGACTTTCTCTGGACAGACACACAATAACTCAAAAATAGTTGTAGAGCCACTAGGAGGGGCGATTTGGGATCTGGAAGGAGGGGGAGATTACTTTCATAAAGAAAACTTCATAGGTAAATAATTATCAAATATCTGAAGGAATTTCATGTGGTAAACGAAAGCGTTGGTTAAGAGAATAGACTTTGACATTATGTAGCCCTATATTTGTGTTTGATTTTGTCACTGAATTCATTTTGGGCAATTACTTAAACTCTCTATGCCTCAGTGTTCTCATAAAATAAAGATAAAAATGATGGTCACCTACAGAGCTAATGTAAGTATTAAATAAATACAGAATGTAAAGTAACACCAGGCCTGGTAAAGAGTAATCATCCTATAAATGCTATATAATATTTTTATTAGCAATAGTAGTAGCTCAAACTGATTGAATATATGGAGGTTTTGGCTTCCAGTGAGAGATGTTGTCAAAATATTCTCGCAGTAGCAGCTGGTCTAGACAGAGTTTCCTACTCATGGTGCCATTACAAGCTGATGAGTTATAATTATTGTGTGTTTTGTGAGTAATTGGTTTCTTATAATACTTTACCAAAGTTAGAGGATTGTTTATGTTAAAACAGAATCATTGCTGTGCCTATAAAGACTCTCACTCTCCTGAATTATGAAATGCATTTTTTTATTATGTTGTTAGCCACTGTATAGAGCATCTTTAGTTTTTGATATAGTGTTCAATGATTCATTAGTTGCATATAACACCCAGTGTTCATCACCACATGTGCCCTCCTCAATACCCATCACGCTGTTACCCCATCCCCCCACCCACCTCCCCTCTGTAACCCTCAGTTTGTTTCTCGGGGTCCAGAGTCTCTCATGATTTGTCTCCCTCTCTGATTTCTTCCCATTCAGTTTTCCCTCCCTTCCCCTGTGTGAGGGAAACCATATGATAATTGTCTTTCTCTGCTTGACTTATCTCACTCAGCATAATCCCCTCCAGTTCCATCCATGTCGATGCAAACGGTGGGTATTCATCCTTTCTGATGGCTGAGTAATATTCCATGGTATATATGAACCACATCTTCTTTATCCATTCGTCTGTTGAAGGGCATCTCGGCTCCTTCCACAATTTTTGAGTGGGATAGAAAGGGAATTTCTGAGAGCTCTGGGTGTGCCAGTGGGAGTGTATGGGAACATATGGGAAAATCATGTCATCACAAGCTGTAATCCTTTGCTATGGATAGGAACTAGTTTAAAGTCAGTAAACACAAAGTTCCAGGTGATCTAAAGATCTAGGAATCATTGTAGACTATTTTCAGAATACATGAGCCTGTGTTGCCTCCATAATCCTAAAGGCCAATAAAATTCTAGGCATGATCAGGGAAGAACACAGAAAATATAATCTTACCCTTTATATTAAACAATACCGTTTCTGCTTTTAAAATACCAGTGTAGTGAGGAGCACTGGGTGTTATATGCAACTAATGAATTGTTGAACACTACATCAAAAACTAATGATGTACTATATGCTGGATAATTGAACATAATAATAAAAATAATAATAATAATAATAAAATACCAGTGTAGGGGCGCCTGGGTGGCTCACTCGTTAAGTGTCTGCCTTCGGCTCAGGTCATGATCTCAGGGTCCTGGGATCGAGCCCCACATTGGGCTCCCTGCTCAGCGGGAAGCCTGCTTCTCCCTCTCCCACTCCCCCGCTTGTGTTCCCTCTCTCGCTGTGCCTCTCTCTGTCAAATAAATAAATAAAATCTTAAAAAAAAAAAAATACCAGTGTAGTTCTGGTTATCAAATCTCAAGAAAGGCACATTCTTAGAACTGGCATTACTAGGGCGAAGGTTATAAGCATTTTAATAGCTTTTGATATATACATGTTCATATGCATATACATGTTCGGGGGAAGGCAGTTTACATTGTTATCAGCATTGTATGAGTCATATTGGTTATCTGCAGCACATAGCGTTGTCATTTACCAAGTAAGCTAATTTACTAGGCATAAAATTGTATTTTGAGATGAATGTCCTTTGATTATTACCAAATTTGGACATTTTCCCATATTTTAGTTTTCTATTTACATTTCCCTTTGTCTAAATTGTATATTTATGTTCTCCTGATGACTATTTATTTATTAGGTTCTTGATATTTTTATTACAAATTTGAATGATCTCTTATTACTTACATATAAATAACCCTGAGATCTTATGAATTGTGGGAGCTAGTTTGAGTCTCTTATCTGCCTGACCCTATAGTGTGGTGATTTTGAATTACACCTTATCATATTTGGTGGGCTACGAGTGGAAAGGAGGGTAGATGTTTCTTAATTCCATTCACTAATGAAAGTGATTATAGAATTTTACCAGAACCTGGGATATACTCAATGCTTAACACTTACTATGATTATCACTGAGTAATTTTCTTTTCAGAGTATTTTATTTTAGGGTTTAGAGTATTTTAGGGTTTAGAAAGAAGGAACTAGGATCATAACCTGAGCCGAAGGCAGACGCTTAACAACTGAGCCACCCAGGCGCCCCGAAACTAACCAATTTTAAAAGTGCAATTTTACCTCCAAGAATCTTGAGCTCTGGGGATGTCTTTTCCCAATTAAAAAAATAATAATAATTAAAATGCACCATGTTAGTTATTACAGACTGTCAAGGGTCATTCCACTTAAATCATTGAGTAGTAAGCAGAGTTAATTATTTAGAGTCTGTGTATCTACAAAATATTTAAAATGTAACAGAGTTAAATGAATTCATCACACTCTTCTTCAGAAGATTTTTAAATTAGTTTAACAAGTGGCAAGAATCCCCAAATATGTATATTTGCAACTCTTGTATCATGTATTTTCTGCAACCTGTCTATTATGGAGATTGCAATATAATTCTCTCCTGCATAAGGCATGTTTGTGTTTGTTTATGAGTAATAAGACAGTGAAACTGACTCAAAAAGACTGCAAGATAAAAAGAGTTCTTACATATTTTGCTTTAACTTTGTCCATATTTTAGTGAATGAATATAATTTCAAAACATTGTGGTTTTTGAGTTCCAAACTTCTGAAACCTTTATGCTACTTATCTTGTGCTGAAAAAGGGATTAAAGAATTAGATAAAAAGAGAAGCCAACTCATGGTAGACCATAGGCAATCCTAAATTCATTTGGAATTCCAAAGGTGTATTTGGGAGCAAGAAATGGGTAGTATAAATCAATCAGAAAGAATCAGCTAGCATGGAGCTTAGAGACATCTAAGACTAATGCTTCATTTGTGCTTGAGGAAACAAAAAGGTTAAGTGACTTGTCAAAGGTTCACCAACAAGTTAGCAGAAGAATCGGGTTTAGCAATCAGTAACTACATCAAATATTTAGCGGGTAAAATCAGTACACCCAAAAACTAAGATCTTTTTAGAAAATGTCACCCTACAAAAACAGAGACCTTCTTTCCTATTTTTTTGTTTGTTTGTTTCATGTTTTTATTTAAATTCTGGTTCCTTGGGATGCCTGGGTGGCTCAGTCGTTAAGCGTCTGCCTTCGGCTCAGGTCATGATCCGAGAAGCCTGCTTCTCCCTCTCCCACTCCCCCTGCTTGTGTTCCCTCTCTCGCTGCGTCTCTCTCTGTCAAATAAATAAATAAAATCTTAAAAAAATAATAATAATAAAATAAATAAAATTGGTTAGTTTAGTGATTTTTCTCTCTTAATGAAAATGAGTGTTCTGCATTTTAAAAATGTGGGTGTGCTTTAAAAATGATTATGTAAGTAATTCAAGATCAGGCATCTATTACAGGCAGTTGTACCCTTTCTTTCTACTACAGCATACACGTCTTCTAATGTATTAGAAACTGTATAGCCTGAAAGTTAAATAGGTCTGAAAGTAGATTTAGTGATTTTTATATAGTGATTTTATAGATTTTTATATATATTATAGATTTAGTGAACTGAGTTTGAAAGTTCAAACAAATACTAATTTTATAAACATAAAAGTTAAAGATAGCAAAAATAAAATCTATCATAAAATTTACAAGCAGCTTTGGTAGTTATTAAATACTAGGTTCAGTAAGCAGGGAACTCCTATCTTCCATTTTAAGTGCTTGTTTATCTTGTACTTGAACTCTTCCCTCATTTATCCTTTTGAATAACACTGTACTAAAGTGGATCTCTGATTAATATTTAAATGTACACGGGGATAAATAGGTAACCTAATCAGAGAAAATAATTAACAAGCCACCTCATTCTCATATCCTTTAATTCCTACAAGGGAGCATATATCCTGATTACTAGAATATCATTCCCTTTGACCTCCTTTTTAATTCAAAGTTTAGTAGGTTTCATGATTGAACTGGCTCACTAACACTTAATTATAGTTCCTAAATATTTTCCGAATATGCTGCTTGTGCACTTTCTTTCCCAAATTTAACTTTTCTCCTCCTATATAATATCAAGAAATAATCTGTAAGGATTATTTTCCCCATCCGATTATGCCAATTTTTTTGATAGGATGCAAGGCCACACAGGAGCTTAGGTGGGAACCACTGAAATATCTTTTTGGCAAAAAATAATTTTATCTGATGATTAAAAATGAGATAGGTCTCCATGTATCAATGTGGAATTATATTCATGTCTTGATGATTGAACATTACAGTTTTATTTGGGCTAAAAATTTCTATAGGCATATGAAAAGCTTACATGTATAGAAAATTCTACATGTATATGTGTATGTTGTATAGGAGAATGAGTGTTCATGAAATATATATTTCATTTATTTATATATAGATTATCTGTAGAAATGATAATTACCTGTTTTTATATATAACCCATTACTTGCCTTCCTACCTATTTTATTACAATCTTTGTCTCTATAATTCTATCACTGGGGAGTGAAATTGGGAAGGGGAAGAATTAACTTTTAAGTTTTAATTTACATACATTATAAAATTTGCTTTTTTTATGATCAGTCTTATAAGACTTTTATAATTAAAGATGCAAGGAAAATGATAACTATTTTTCTAGAAATATATTTTATAAAATTATTTAATATTTATTTTATTTTATTTTTTTAAAGATTTTATTTATTTATTTGACAGAGAGAGACACAGCGAGAGAGGGAACACAAGCAGGGGAAGTGGGAGAGGGAGAAACAGGCTTCCCGCCAAGCAGGGAGCCCGATGCGGGGCTCCATCCCAGGACCCCGGGATCATGACCCGAGCCGAAGGCAGACACTTAACGACTGAGCCACCCAGGCGCCCCAAATTATTTAATATTTATAATAAAGTTTCAAAACTGGTTCAAAAAGTAATAACTAAGTCCATTAAAATTTAGTAATATGTTTTTAAAATACATGATGTTTGGAAATAATTGTGAACAGAGGTGCATCAAGTTTAAGATAATTATATTCTTAAGTGCTTTAAAAGAAAACATAATAAGTAATAAATGGAATTACCAGGTTTTTGGGTAAGGCAACTAAAATGTGTAAAGAATTCAGAAGCTTTTGAATTGATTTACAGTTTGGGTAAAACTTGTCAAAAGGATTCTAAAGTTAATTTTAACATTATAAACAGAATGAGATAGTAATTTTGAAAAAAAGGACAAAAATGAATGGGGACTAAGCATATTGATGTTAAACAATATCATTATAAGGCTACAGTGATGGTGTTAGTGGTAGGAATACACAGAGAGAATATTGTAACAAATAGAGAGACCAGATGGAGACTCTCTTCTATAGATAAGAAAACTTACTCTCCTGTGGTAAGTAAGAAAATTAGGGTGGAACATCTATGCTACCTTCCCTCCCTAGCAAGAATTTCCAGACACTCTGTTTGAGAAGGGGGCTGGACAGAGGACTTGAGCCATTTGCTAATCTTATAAATTCCAATAGGATATGTTTTCACAGGGATTTACACACACAGTATATATAACATATAATATGAATTGTATATTTATTATATAAATATTAATATATTTATGAAAATATTTTATATAAACTAACATACATATATATAAAAGCATTTATTTAAATCCAAACCAAAAGGAATTTAGATCCCCATCTTATACCATATCCCCCAATAAATTCTAAATATATTAAATAGTTAAATAAAAAAGTAAATAAAATAGTTAAATAAAAACAAATTAAAAATAGTTAAATAAAAATATATTAAATTGTTAAATAAAAAATGATGCCCTCATAACTTCAAAACAATTTTAACTTTCTTGAGGAAGAATTTTCTAGGTTTAAAATTATTCAACTATTTAAAAATTGTTTATTGAAAACCTATTTTTTCAGGTATTAGGTATACAGCTGTAAGAAGACAAAAGTACCAGTTTTCCAAGAGCTTGGAGTCTAGCTGAAAACACAACCCAAAGTAATTACAATAACAAATGTTGATCTTATACTGGAAGAACAGTGTGATGAGGGAAAGAGGGAAGCTGTAAGCATGTAAATAGGCATGGAGGCAAGACAACACCTGAACTGAGGAAGTCCATTAATACTGAAGCCTAGAGGGGGAGGGGTGAGTGAAAAAAGATGAAGGTGAGGAGGGAGACCAGCACTGAGTTTGAAGTGTCTTGTAATCCATGTAGAGGAATGTGAGCTCCATTTTAAGAGCAGTGGGAAATCACTGAAGACTTTTTAAAATTTTAATTTATTTAACCTGAAACAAAATAAAAACAAAACAGTTCCCCCAGTTTTCCAACCCCCTGCCAATGGCAACCACCCATCTCTTCTCTTCTGTATCTATGAGCTTGATCTTTTGTTTGTTTTTTTGTTTTGTTTTGTTTTTTTAGATTCTGCATATAAGAGAGAACATACAGTATTTTCTTTCTCTGTCGGACTCATTTCACTTAGCATAATGCCCCTCACAAATGGCAAGATTTCATTCCTTTTTTATGGCTGAATAATATTTTTATAACATATATATATCTGGCAGTTTCTTTATCCATTCATCTATCAATGGACACTTAAGTTGCTTCTATATCTTGGCAACTATAGATAATGCTGCAGTGAACCTAGGAGTGTGTATATCTTTTTCATTTTGGTTTTTTTGTTTTCTTTGGATAAATGCCCAGAAGTGGAATTGCTGGATGATATAGTAGTTCTATTTTTAATTTTTTAAGGAACCTTCATGCCATTTTCCATAGTGGCTATACAAATTTACATTTCTACCAACAGGGCACAAAGGTTTCCTTTTCTCCACATACTCACCAACACTTGTTAATTTCTTGTCTTTGATAATAGCCATTCTGACAGGTGTGATGTGATAGCTCACTGTGGTTTTGATTTGCATTTCTCTGATGATTAATGAGGTTGAGCATCTTTTCATTTACTTGTTGGCCATCTGTATGTCTTCTCTGGAAAATGTCTTTTCAGATCATTTGCCCCATTTTCTTATTGGATTGTTTGTTTTTCATTATTGAATTTTATGAGTTCTTTATATGTTTTGAATATTAGCCCCTTATCAGATGTATGATTTGCAAATATTTTCTCCCATTCAGTAGATTGTCTTTTCATTTCCTCAATAGTTTGCTCTGTTGTGCAGATTTTTTTAGTTTGATATGGTCTCGCTTGTTTATTTTTGCTTTTGTTGCTTTTGCTTCTAGTGTCAGATTAAAGAAAATCATCACCAAGACCTATGTCAAGAAGCTTACTGTCTGTGTTTTCTTTGAGGAACTTTATGGTTTCAGGTCTTTAGTCTATATTGAGTTAATTTTTGTGTGTGGTGTAAAACAGTGGTCCCTGGGAACATGACCTCACTATGGATCAATGTAGGAGATTCAGAAGGGCAGCAGCTGTGGCCATTAGTCAGTAACTGTGCTTCCCAGAGCAGATTCTCCGGGCAACACACTTCCATGACCACTAGCATAGAAAGGATAGAATGAAGTCAATGGTTTCAAGAGGTGATTTTGAAGTAAATGTGATAGGAATCGATTATTGAGTAGATGAAGAGCTGGGAAGAAGGAGAGAACTTGATAAAACTTAGAATTTTATTTTGGGCTTCTGAGCTGATGATGGTGCCAATTATAGGGTAAGAGAATGCTGGAGAAGTAGATTTGACTCAGGAGTGTATCGGTAATTTATGAAGACAATTTCCATTTAGGGCATGTTGAGTTTGAGCTACCTGAGAGACAACCAAGATGAGGCTGGATGAGGGAAGAGGCCTGTGTTAGTCTGACTATATCTCTGTCTCTCTCTCTCTCTGCCTATTCTTATCTATATCTATATGTTTATATATTGTGTGTGTATTCATATATATATATATATATGGTTGCAACCATGAGAGAAGATGAGATTGCCAAACTTTAGAGTGTAAGACCTGACAGCTAAAACAGCAAAGATACTATAGAAAGCTGAGTATAAGTGACTATAGGGCTGACAATGCACTTGACAAAACATACAAATAGAAAATTCAAAGAGAGTATACTAAAGGCATATTTTTAACAACATTAAAACATGCAGTCATTATCTTTTGAATGAAAACCATCTTTTAAAATGTCTGTTGTATATTTATTATAAAGTTACAGTTCACTTCTATCTCCTGCTGTTGTACGTCTCCCTTACCAATAATTGGTTTCTTTTTTTTTAAAGATTTTATTTATTTATTTGACAGAGAGAGACACAGTGAGAGAGGGAACACAAGCAGGGGAGTGGAAGAGGGAGAAGCAGGCTTCCCGCGGAGGAGGGAGCCCGATGCGGGGCTCGATCCCAGGACCCTGGGATCATGACCTAAGCTGAAGGCAGACGCTTAACGACTGAGCCACCCAGGCGCCCCCCAATAATTGGTTATTAAAATTAACTTTGGAGGCAGCAAAGCTCTTTTTCAGTGGGAAAAAAAATAAGCTATATTTGTTAGGCTTCTTTGTAAAAGATTCTGCCCAGGAATTACAATTGTTTTTGGGTTTTGTTTTTTTTTTTTTAAGATTTTTATTTATTTATTTGACAGAGAGATAGACAGAAGAGCACAAGTAGAGGCAATGGCAGAGGGAGAGGGAGAAGCAGGCTCTGCACTGAGCAGGGAGCCCGATGCGGGACTCGATCCCAGGACCCCGGGATCATGACCTGAGCCAAAGGCAGACGCTTAACCATGTGAGCCACCCAGGCGCCCAGGAATTACAATTGTTATGCTAGTATATGAGTTCATTTATTAAACAGACATTCTAAAAAAGATTTTATTTATTCATTTGAGAGAGAAAGAGAGAGAGCACAAGCTTGGGGGGAGATGGAAAGGGATAGAGAGAAGCAGACTCCCCACTGAGCAGGGAGCCCAAGGCAGGGTTCGATCCTAGGACCCAGAGATCATGACCTGAGCCGAAGGCAGAAAATTAACCATCTGAGCCACCCAGGCGCCCCTATTAAACAAACTTTTTATGTATGTATTACTATCAGACTATGGAGATACTGGGGTTATGATGATGTACAAGAGGCTGTGTCCGTACAGCTTAGAGTATACCACAATATATTTATATGAACATTTATTTTTATAATAATAAATTTAAATAAATAAGCAATGATTAAGCAGTTCTTTATAATTTCCAAAGAGCTCAAGCATATGATCACGGTGGATCCTTGTAATTTTCAGAATGCTTAACTACATTATTACTATTGATTCTCATTTAAAATATTTTTAATATTAAATGAGGACACAACCCAGGTATAGGTCGAGATTTCCCAACCTCAGCATTATTGACATTTGACCTCGTAATTCTTTGCTCTGAGCCACCATCACTCTGCCATTGTAAGGTATTTGTAGCATCTCTGGCCTATACTCACTAGAGATCAGTAGTGATTCACTCCCCACCCCCACCCCCCAGTTGTCACAACTTCAAATGTCTCCAGACATCTTCAAATATTTCCTGGGCTGGCAAAATCACCCTTCACTGAGAACCACTGCTATAGTGTGATGATTTTCCTAATATGCCACCTAAATGTTAGTGAGGTGGTATTTCAAAAGGGATATTTCTTTTTTTTCAAGAGTGATATTTCATATAAGTTAATATAAAACTGGAATTATGCCATGCCTGTATAATGCAAATACTTTCACTGGAGTTCGGTTCTTGTCTTTAAATAGGTAGACAAAGTGAATTGAAGAAGAACACGAAATAGATGGCATAAAAAAAGGAAAGCCTTTGGAACCAGAAAGACCTGGTTTGAATTCCAGCTTTCTGTCAAAGATGCAAAGGAATAGTAACATCCTTGAATCCACAGGATGATGAATATCCTCTCCCTCATGCTTTTTCTAGATGCTAATTCAGCCTTCTAGAATCAAGGATTTGAACGTTATATCTCCATCATTTTCTGATAGGCTCTCTAAGTAGCCCCTAAGTCCCATTACTGCAATGGCTTCTTCTTGTAGGAAAAAAAAAATTCATTTTCTTCTTCCCTCAATTATACAAACAAAACACATTGATCCCAATGCTAGATATATAATAAACTAATTGTCCCAATATTCTGGACCCCAATGATGAACAATAAATAAAGAAGTGGAGAGGTATCTATGTGAATCTTCTTTGAGTACACTGAATGTATGGGAAAACTCATATGTGCAATATCAGTATACAAGAAACTAGTAGTATATAAGGAACTAGTGAGTTATTGAAGTTTTTTTTTTCACAGTAGAGAGATTCAATGGATTTTTTAAAACCTCTCCCAAATGCATAATACTGAAGAGTGTATTAAACTTAGTAAAAAGGTTCCCAAGACATTTCATTAACAAAATGAATTGATTATAACTGACCAGAAAAAATAACTCTATATATTTGCTCTTCTGTAATTTTCATAAAACTGTCAATAATTGTCACTTTTCTAAGAATATTCTTAAAGGGCTGCTGTGTCTCTATAATGAAAACATTTAATAAAAACACTTTATATGGGCTACCTTAAACTGCTAGAAATAGTAACACTTCCTTAAGATACAATCCTACAGCAGATTAATTTTTATACTCTTTATTGAAGTATAATACAGATACATAAGCATAGCTTGATAAAGTTTTGCAACTATACACTTCCATGTAACCACAGATTAGAATTTGAACACGGAGATATGAGCACCTTTTAGAAACCCATGATATACACACATTTCATGTGGGTTGACTTTCTATTAGTATATTCATTAAACGACAATTTATGTTACATGTATTATATGCATAGTATTGTGCTAGGTAGAATAAGGAATATGAATGACTAGGTAAGATAATAACTCTGGAAAGAATTGCTGTGAATTTGGAGACAGTAAAAGGAAACGTTAGTCACCAATTCAAAACATTCTGTAATTACATACCCCACCTCATCTTCCCCAGTGAGGAGAAAAGACTCCAGAAATTACAAGATCAGTCTGTCTGATTAAAATGATTGTCTTGAGAAACGTTTCACGATTTAGTGTTGTATCATGAGTAGTTTTGAAAACCTACCTTATATGTTTATGTCCATGTTATATGCTTTTTAAGTTGTTAGAGTCATTATATTTTTTTATCAGAACGGTAACATTATAAAATACGTATTTTAGGAATAGTTCCCTGTATACAGACTAGAATACACATAGTGAAATGGATGAGGGAGGGAAAGGAACAAGTGAAAGATTGGGAGGCTGTTGCAATAGCTCACACAGGAAGTGATTGCGTCTTGAATTAGGAAGACTGGGAATGAATAGGTAGGGATAAGTGAGAAATGTGTTATTTAGGATAAATCTGACTTGGTCATTGAATTGATAAGATTAAAGGGGACGAAATTTGCTGTTAATTGTTAAGATTGTGTGTGTATGTGTGTGTATTCCTGGAAGAATAATTATACCAAGATAAAGTTAGGAAAATCAGAAAGGAAAGCTTTTTGCTTGCTGTGGGTAAATGAGTTCCACTTTATATATAAAACTTCATGTGTATATGTATCTATATGTATATGTATATAATGTGCAATGACCTGTTTCACAATAATAAGAGCTTGGGGATAATACTTTTGGCAATTCTAATATTCTTGGTGTAATTCTAACCAATGACAATATCCAGAATCTTCTCCATTAATATTTCAGCCTTAATAGACAAATGTTACCATGTCCAAACTACCTCTGAAACCTGGAAGGACTTGGATTGAGCCACCTGACATTTCACCTCTAAACCAACTAGTTCTGTAGGCTCGCCTGGGTCATTCTTTTAACTTCACAGTAACCAGATTGAAGTTTTTGGTGTCCACTTATAATACTGTGGAAAACTTTTACTGTATATGACAGAAAAGCTTTCTAAGGTGAAGAGGATTAATCAAAAATTAAGGTTATAGGGGCGCCTGGCTGGCTCAGTTGGTAGAGGATGCGACTATTGATCTCAGGGTCATAAGTTCAAGCCCCACGTTGGGCATAGAGCTTAAAAAACACTGAGGATATAAAATTATATTTTGCAAAGGAGTAATCATTGTAATAAAAATTTGGAATTATATTTCTAAATAGTGATGGTAATTTTAAATGCATGAGATTCCAAAAGAAAATAAAATAGCAGCAAGCTAAAAAAATGAACATTTATGAGGTGGATGAGGAAGAGAAAAAGAGGGAGTTGCCCCACAGGGAAAGGAAGAATCAGGATAATATAATTTTAAATAAAAACAGTTACTGTGTTTGCTAAGTCAGGGTTTGATTTCAAGGGAAGCTAATGAAACTTCAACTTTCAAAGCACATCCCTGTGTATGAGCCCCTTCTGGGCCCTTGGCAGTGTGTTTCTAGGAATTTATTTCTCTTCAAGAGTCCCGTCAAAGCTGTATAAGCTTCAGCTCTGTGAAAAATAGATCAGATACTAGACAGTTTTACTATAGAGTTTTTGCTACTTGATATTAATTTTTACTCATTTTCATTTAAAATATAGTAGTAATACCATAAAAAATTATTATGGTGTGCTCTTAACACTTAATCAAAACAATTTTTTGCCCCTAGTATTCTGATACAAATACTCATTTATTTAAATTTTACATATTCATGGTTTAAATTTTTCTAGAGGTCCATATTTCTAATCTAAGTTGTTTGTTCCTTTTCATTTTCTTTTCCACAACTGAAAGGAGAACAGTTTCTGCTATCATGATGTATATTAATCGCTGAAAAATGAAATTGCCCTAATTAATGTTAGTGTAACAGTGTTTGCCCCAACAAACATTCCATTTACTATCATAACGCAGTATCATAGTGAAATTACTGGCTGATTTTTTTTAAAGATTTATTTATTCATCTTGGGGGGCAAGGGGCACAAGGAGAGGGGGAGAGACTCTTAAGTAAACTTCGAGCTGAGCATGGACCCTGACGCTGGGCTCGACCTGAGCCGAAACCAAGGGTCAGACGCTTAACCGACTATGCCATCCAGGTGCCCCTGGCTGGTTTGTTTTTATTAAAGATTTAGAAATAGGGTTCTTACTTTTAGTGGCCCAGAATTGAAAAATTATTGTTTGGTTTCTTGTATCAAATAAAATGACTTATAAACATTAGGAGGTTGGGTCAACAAAAATGGACAAGCCTCAAAGAGAAAGGATTTATTAATATATATATCCATTGTTTCTTCACATTTAAACCCAAATGCTAATAATAGAAACATAGTCACATAGCTTTTTTAAAATTTAATTTAAAAACTATATATATATTATATATACATGTATATATAATATATATATATATATGAAAAACTACAAAGGACTTTGTAATTCTCAGGAAGTTTTCTTTATTTTAATGTATAATTAATATGTTACACGGCCAATGAATATCTTTCTTTTTATTGCATATTGAAAACCTCAGTAATGCATATACATATATATAGTGGATCTTCATTATTTGCAGGTTCCGTGATTGCAAATACACCTACTTGCTAAAATATATTTCCAAACTCAAAATCAATACTCAAGGTCCATTTACAGTCATTCGTGGATTTGCTGACTGGTGAAAAGTTTGAGTTGTTCAATGAGCATGTTCCCAGTTGAGATCATACAAGGCAATCCTCTGCCTTCTTTTTTTTTAAAAGATTTTATTTACTTATTTGACAGAGAGAGACACAGCAAGAGAGGGAACACAAGCAAGGGGAGTGAGAGAGGGAGAAGCAGGCTTCCCGGGGAGTGTGGAGCCCAATGCGGGGCTCGATCCCAGGACCCTGGGATCATGACCTGAGCCGAAGGCAGACGCTTAATGACTGAGCCACCCAGGCGCCCCAGTGCTCTGCCTTTTTGTTTCAGCTCTCATACCAATAAATATCCTTTTCACAACATATTTAATGCCAAGTTTTTCTCATTTTTGTGTTTTTGTTGGTGATTTTGCTATTTAAAATGACCCCCAAGTGTAGTACTAAAGTTCTGTCTAGTATTCCTAATTGCAAGAAGACTGCGATGTGCCTTACAGAGAAAATATATTTTAGATGAGCTTCATTCAGGCATGAGTTATAATGCTATTGGCTGCGAGTTCAATGTTAATGAATCAAATATATATATATATATATATATATATATATATATATATATTAAATAAGGGGTCTTTGAACAGAAACCCACCTAAAGCGAGGTTGCAAATTCATTGGTTTATAAAAATGTGATCAGAGGCTCACAGGAACTTTACCCTCTATTTCTCCTGGGAACAAAAGTTCTATTTGCCAATTCAGTTTTTGCAGCATTTTCCCTCTGAAATACCTAAGAATAAACAACAGTGTAAAATAAGACAGTCATTGAGGAATCAGTGAATAGGAAGGTTTATACCTCTTTCTATTTACCTGCAAACCAGTAAGTTAGCTATTTCAAGGTCTAAGTATATAAGATACTAATTATATTTTTTAGTCCAGCTCTGTGGATCCAGTGGAAAGTGGTTTTAATTATCCATCTCTTTATAAATGATGATGATGATGATGATGATGATGTGACTATAAGTTTCATGTGGCCAGGGATTTTCTCTCTTTGTTCATGTAAAAATACTCAGTGACTAGAAAAGTGCTTGGCATAGAAAATGTACTTACGTGCGCAATATGAATGATCTCCCATGTCAAAGTTAATTGTTTGCATATGTATTTTATTCATACCTTCGATAAGTATTTGGGGAGTTTACCTTGTGGCAGACACTATGCTAGGCCTTAGGATTACAATAATGAATAAGGAATATAAGGTCTTTGCCTTCAGGAACTTACAGCTGAAAGCAGTGGTTTCTAGACTTTCTTGCACATTGGAATTACCTACAAATTTTTTAAAACTCTGATACCTGACTCCACCCTACATTCTAATTTAATTAGTATATGATGCAACTTGGGCCTTGAGGTCTTTAAAACTTTTCCAGATGATTCTAATGTGCAGCAGAATTTCTGAATCACTGGCCTAATGTATAAGTTAAACATTAAACAGTTACAAATTACTTACTTGAGAGTGATAATAGCCTGTTACTTTAATTTTGAAATGCAATCCGTTGCCAAAAGCCACGAGCTTACCTATTAATATCATTTTAATTTTGTCCTGTATTTTTATCCCAAAAGGAACACTTCATTATGGTATTTTCAAAAAACCAATTGCTTTTTTCAAAAAGAAATTTATCTAAAAGGAGGTGAAATAAATTTAACATTTCCATTGAGTCAGTCACATACCTACCTTTATTAAATGGAGAGGCAAATATTATTTAGTTTTCTCTAAATCAAATATCACATTAATATGTTGTTCTTCCTGTGTATATAAAAAAGCTTTAAGGAGGAATGTTGAGCATTTCTTTACTCTATGACTATGTGTATGGTCTGTTACTACCTTTTTTGAATGAAAAAACAGTAACTCTTATGTATGTATTTATGTAGGTAGGGGTGAATGGATAGATGGATGGATGGATGGATGGATGGGTGGATGGACAGATGGACATCTGGATGGACAGATTTGGCTCCCAGGTGCTAAAGTTTACGGTCACAATACATTTGTTCAAAATGTTCAAGTCTAATTGCGCTCAGCATAGTAAAACTGCTGCTATTTTTATTAAACATTATATCTCTTCAGAACATATTTGAAATAGGTACTGGCCCAAACTGGTAACTTCCTTCCCTTCATTTTGCATAATGCAGCAACTTTGGTATCAGAGTGCCACCACAATCTTGAATATTCTGACTAACCTTGCTGAGTTTGCAGTGGCGATAGTTAATACCCATTGTAAAAAGGCAATGCAGAAATAAGTGACTGTCGAATCCTAACGTCCCTTATATCCAGACTTTTTTTTATTTTCCTTACCAGTATAATCTATATTCCAGTTAATAATTTAGTACTAATCAGCTCCTTATCTTCTGAAAAGGAGAGTCTGTTTTGAATCACAAGGCAACTGACCTTGAAGTAGGTTTAATATATGCAGATTTCTCCTATCACCTCTACGCTGTTCCTCAGAATACTTTCTTGGTTACATTTATATCTGGGCTGTGCAGTCCCCCTTGGTCTATCCTAACAGTAACTGATTTCATGCTAATACAGTCTCCACTCTTCTTTAGTTTTGGGTTTTACATTTATTTTTACATTTACATTTTACATTTACATTTATTTATTTTTATTTATATAACTGCTTTTAAATAATAATCTGAGGTTTTAATGAGAAAATAGGAAATATGAGTAGTTGAGGTAAATCATGAATATTATAAAGAATAGTAACATTTTTAAATGAAGTCAGCTATTTCGTAAGGTGCTATGTATCTCTGTCCAGTGTACTTAGATTTACTATAAAATGGCATTTTTTAGTAGTGATGGGAGTTATTTGCACTGATCAGATAAGTGATGAATCTAAAATAAGGATTTACAATTGCTTCTTTGGGCTATAGTCATGAATTAAAAAGCAATATAAATTGAACAATGAGCTATGGATAATTATAATTATTTACAGAGAATTATAAAAATATGTAAACAAAATCGATAGAAGTTCAGTTTAAATTTTAAATTTTCTCAACAATTTTAGGATAGAAGTGTGTTTCAAAAACAATAATAATAGACATTTTTAATGTTGGGAATGACTTTGATTAAGCAAGTTATGTGGTTCTGCTGTTCATTGCACGAGCGTCAGCTAGATCTAAGAAGAAAGAAAAAAAGACAAGGAAAATTGTTTTGGTTTATATAAAATGCTATGTAATCTGGACTTTAAGAAAGGATTTATGAAGCTCTTTGAAAATAGAATCCCATCATTACAGCCAGTTCCCAACTTCTTTCTTTGCATGTCAGTAATAGCAACTTGCTTTGAAGATTAAAATGTTTATTTTTGTTTGTTTTAATTTTTTAAGATGCTTGTTTTCCCTCATTAAAGTAGAGAGAAAAGACAAAATTTCTATTTCAAAAGAGGAATGATGGTTAGGTCAAGACAGTGGCAGCAAGGAAAATAATAATTATTATTATTATTATTTTTTAATGAAGTGATTTTTGAGAAGTGGAAGGTGGCTTAGCTTTAGATTAATATGTCATTTTACTGGGCAGATTCTCCATTTAATGGCTTCCTTGTATTGGAGACCACACTGAGCTGATGTGGATAGTTACTCTTCTTCATCTACCTTCTAGGGATCACATCTGTGTAATCTTCATACTTGAAAAGGTAGAATATGGAAACAAGAGAAACTACTAATGTGCTTTGGGGATTAATATAGTATTTTTGGTAATGAAAAGTAACCTCAAAGAAATCAGATTACAGAACAAAGTTTATTAACTCTAATTTTAATATGAAATGTTTTAATATTGATACTAACATTCCAGATTATTTTCATGAAAACTATTTTACATAATTTAAACTTCTAGAAAACAGGCTAATAAAAATCAAGATCATTCTTTTATGAAAATAACCTTGATTTTTATTAGCCTGTTTTCTATTTTAAAACATGCTTAGAGGGAATGATTAAATTAAATATGAAATATAGAACAATTTAACAGACTTAATAGTCTTACAGGTAAGATAGAAATGTTTCTGCTATCTTGGATAGTCAATAGTGAATTGAGTTGTTGTCTTCTTCAAACACCATGTAGTTTTCATCTCTTTATGTTGCTCTAAAAAAATTTAAATATCATATTTCACATGTCGGTTTAGAAAACCATTGCTCTGAGAGAAACATTTTTCAGGAATATGAGTTGTGCTTTTTAAAATTGACCTTTTATCTAAAACCAATAATGTTTTTCTCTTTGGCGTGTTTGCCCTGAATCGGGGCTAAGAAGGTACATCTTTGCCTATAAATCATGATATCACCCCAAAGAACAGCAACATTTTGCTAAGCTTACAGAACATATACTACAAAGTAACCTCTGTTAAGAGAGATTTTCAGTAGGTCATAGTTTATCATATATATTTATATTTTTGGACCTAGATTAAGTTAATACAGTTCTACTTTAGAAAATGTATGCTACTTACTATAAATTACTGTCTTAGGAATTAGCATGAATTTTTGATGCTTTTCCCAGTTCAACCTTTAGAAGTTAAGCTTAAAAGTACTCATAAATTTATGCTGAATGTAGGGTTTAGTAAGTCCCATTTATTTAAGAATAATTGTTTTTATATCACCTAGGCATAAAATTAATATAGTTCTTGTAATAACTACTTAAGCTTTTAATCTAATGTAGCCTTAATGAATTTTACCCATAGGAAGTACTGGGTGAAGCAATAATGAAGGGCTCCATGTGTGGTGTCCATCTGTCTTTTTCCTGAAAATAGCTGAATTTTAACGTGAAAATATGCAAACAAATACCATAAGTGTTTTATGTATCTAAGGTTTATGCAGTTAAATTACATAATTTTATTTTGTCCAATTATGCCATGGACATGTTTCCAAGAATCACATTTACTAAATTATAAAAATTCAACGATCACTATTGCATGGAAAACACAAAAATACTAAAGAATGTGATACTTGCTTAGATTATGATGCATAATTAAAAATCTAAAAGTAACCATGACTAAAATTATTTCTCTGTGACATTTTCTTCTTTTTTTTCTTTTCTTTCCCATCCATCTTGTTGTCCTTTCCCTATTCTTTTTTAAGCAAATAAAAATATTCTGAACTTAGACTAATTAATTTTGGAAGTAGAGAAGAGGGATTGGTCATAAGGAAATTAATTAACAAGTTATCTCATGTTAAAATCAATACAAGAAAAACTCTAATCTCCCTTTAGCCAACTCCCTGGGTTAACTCAGGTTTTCAACTTCTTTTGTGGAACATACTAATTAGTTTTCAGGGTAGGCTAACTTCCTTAAGTAGTAGGCACCTTTTTTTTGTTTAATAGAATTAATTGTTTTATTTTACATTTTTTCTGATTACTGATAAGGTTGATCATTTTCCCATAATATAGTTTAGATTTTCTTCATAAGTCTATTTTATTTTATTTTAGTAAGAACATTTAACATGAAACCAACCTTTGAATAAATTTTTAAGTGTACAGTACAATATTATTGACAGTTACAGTGTTGTACAACAGATTATCTATAGTTTATTCATCTTGCTTAACCGAAATTTTACACTTTTTGATTAGTAAGTCCCCATTTCGCCCTCCTCCTGGCCCCTGGCAACCACCATTCCTCTCTTTGAATATATGAGTTTGACTATAGATTTCTCGTATTGTTGTAATCATGTGGTGTCTTTTTCTGTGACTGGCTTATTTTATTTAGCATAATGTTTTTAAGGTTTATCCATGGTGTAGTACGTATCAAAAGTTTATTCCTTTTTAAGGCTGAATAGTATTTCACTGTATGGCACACTTTCTTTATCCATCCATGTATGGACATTTATATTGTTTCCATCTCGGCTATTGTGAATAGTGTTGCAATGTCTCCTGATCATCTGACCAGCTACATAAAGTTATCAAAGGTCATTTGTATTTGTTATGTAGCATGGTTATGTCATTTGTTCTTATTATTTCATCATGATTTAGGTTAACATTGCATAATTTGCTGAAACCTGAGTGTTAAAAGAGATTTTTTTTCCCCAATGAAAACCTAGGGGAATACTTTGGAAGTGGATAAAAGCAAGTGGATTAAAATATATAAAATATTTTGAAAAAGCATATAACTCTAGAAGGTTTCTGCATTTAGGTTTTACTGATAGCTTTGACTTTTTTCCTCCATTAAAAAAAAAAAAAACGACGTCAAAGGCAGTGTATGAGATTTCTGCAAACAAACGATTTAATAAAGAATCACAAGCAGTGGGTACTTACTCGAACAAAAAGTCTTGGTTATCCAACAAAACAGCAGCAGTTTACACATTTAAGTTGAATACACTATTAAGAATGGATAAACCATTTTCACAATTCTCTGTTTTATTTATTTTATTCACTAAACCAGTTCAGTAAATTACCAATCCTAGCACTTAAGAAGTCCTCTACGGTACTTTTTAATTTCTTCGAGAATGTAAAACCTAAAGAGAGTTTTCCTTTCACTGGACTGAGGCTGACTGGATGCTGTGGGTGTTTCCACATCTGAATATCATTAGGAAGACAAACTGCCCACTTGAGGAGATATGCCTGCTATTTGGATCTGCTATATCTTCTGGAAATTCTCAAGTTTTTACTCTATAAAATGTAAAAAATAATTTACAGTAACATGGATGGGAAACAGGTTTCATCTTGAAAGCCAGCTCTGATGAATTGCTAGTGACTACTTGTGCTGAGATAAGCTGTAGCCCTTCCCCCTTCAAGGAAAATACCCTGATCCAATAGTGATGCCACCTGGGGACACAGGATGAAGTAGAACAATAAACCATGACAGCATTGTTCTCCTGAGCTATATCCACATTTCTCTTGGTGTTTTGAGCCCTATAAATGAACGACTCTCCACCTTTTTCTTTTCTTCTCTTCCTTCTGTTGGGACACTTTTATGGGTGATATTCTTCAGCCTTGTTTAGCTACCACGTAGATGAGAAAGAGTGTGAGCTGGGCACAATTCACTGCTTTGGTTCACACAGGAAACATGTCTGTGTTACTTCACAAGTGATAACTAATTCATGCAAATGAAAACCACAGGATTCGCTTGCTGTCCGCTTCTCCAAAAACTGAGTAAGTACAGTTAGCCTTCACTAAAGAGAATCAGTCCCTAAAATGTATCCCTCAGATATGATCCTCACAATTAGGAGTGCTACAGAATATGAAGGCAAGTGGACTATTCCAGTGATCACTGTTTGATTTAGTGACTCTGGTTGCTAAAATGACTCCACTATTTTCTTCACAAATTCTTCACATGGTTTTGAGTTTATTTTAAGAGGCCAGGCTTCCCAGATGAAAAATATAATAATTTTTTAAGATAAAATATTTTTATTTTATTAAACAAGGTTTAATAAAAGGTTTATGGTATTAAGAAATTGAATAAGAAATATTACTTTGCCATAGTCTTTAACAAATGTAGGAAATGAGACTCTGACTTTATAACGTAAATGTGGCTGGAATTCTTTCTTGGAAAATAAAATCAATAAACATATTCTCAGAAGTAAAATATAATCATTGACTCCTATCTTCTAAATAGTCCCCAAACTCTAAATGTTCCTTGTCACGTGTGCGTGTAAAAGGTGTGCTGTGCTATATGGATGCTAGGTATTAGAAGGTTCATGATGGGAATGGATAGATCCACACACGTTAGGGATAATTTTATTTCAGTTCAGTGCCTAGAATGTAATAAGCATCAGATGTTGAAAGAAATGAAAGCTTATTCATGTAGCTGTTTTTATAGAACGCCGACAATGTACTAGTAACTCTAGTGGTTCTGTCCTTGGGAAGTTTACAAATATTCAAGGGACACAGATTCATAAGTAGATAGTTAAGGAGAATATGTTAAGCCATATTAGGGTTATGTCCAGGCTACTACTGGAATATATCATAAATCCCTGTCATTTCAAATTACAAATGTTTTACCCCAACATACACAAAGTTAGCTTTATTGTACGGTAAGAAAAATTGAAGTCGTTAAGTGCTTATGTTAAGTGTTAACTTACAGTCTTGACTTGATTCATAACAGTAAAATCCCATCTTTTAGAACATGTGGTATGTGATTTCAGCCCCTTAATGGGATAAATCATGTCACAAATACTTGAAACCTGAGAGATTCTCTTTTCTATTTTTAACTACTTAATGACATCATTTATTGTCTACTGGAAATCGATTTAGGAAATCAGGTTCGTCCACTAAGCACTTCAGATAAGGTGATTCCATGAAGCATTCCAAGATTATCACAAGGAATTGCTTTCGTATGCCATAAAAGAGAAAGAAGTGAGCAGAATATGGCCTGCAGAGGAGTTTCCAGGTTTACAGCTCCTCCCACAAAAGTCACTGTTAACAGTAACAGTTAACTGTGGATTATCACTCACAGACTGAAAGCCCAACAGCCATCACACACACTGGCCTGTGGTGGCACTTGCATGTGTGTTTCTAAGTCAATGATGAGGGTATCAGAACCGATACTGGACATGGAGATGGCAAATTACAGTGAAGTTTTGGACCCAACTTATACAACTTTGGAGTTTGAAACTATGCAGATTCTATATAATTCAAATGGTGAGTTCTCATCTGCTTGTAGACATAAAGGAAAGCAGGTATAATGGGAGGGGTACAAACTGAGCTTCCCAGGTGGTAGCTCTGTGTCTTCTTGCTGAAGAACTCGGGGCTTGCTTTTTAAGACCACGTATCTGAGCTTTTGCATTTCCTCACAAAATTGAAATTAATAATGTTATGGCTCGTTTATGTTGAGACTTTTTAAAAGTCTAGTTACGCGTAATAAAGTGAGCTCAGAATTCTGTCATGGGCCAGTTAAGGTAAAAAAAGAACAGTTTCATCAGTTACTTTATTTACTGTAAATCACGGGAGTAAGTAATATTGGCAGACTGGCTGTGAAGTACATTTCTGTGCGGTGTTTAAAATGACATACGGAACGATGGAGGCTTTTACTGGTAGCCTCCTCCTGTCATTTCAGTTCTCAATGGCTGCTGACGAGAAACTGCGTTTAAAATTACTCTAAGTTTTTGCACTGAACACAATATGAAAGGAAAGAAAGGCTTATATTATAACCTTACTACTTGACAAGCTAATGTTTAGCCTCACAAAGCTCTTGGTATTTATCTACTGTAACTTTTTAACTTTAAATAAGGCATGAATTGTTTAGAGTTCATGTCTTTATATAATACAGTTTACTGTTGACTTTGTATTTAGGTTTTTTCCAAGTAAAAATCTTGTCCAAGGTTACTTATAATTGTTAGAACACCTCAAATCTAGTAATTATATATACTTTGAAAAATGTGTGTGTGTGTGTGTAGTTCAGGATTGAGAATGTATCTTATACTCAGGATATGGTAATGTTCTGCTATGCTCCTCAGTTTTACAACTGCTGTTCTCGTTATATTTATAATAAACAATAGCTTATTAGTGGAAGATTTTTTTTAATCCTCAGAAGATGAATTCTGAAATTTTAGCACAAAGAGAATTAGTGTTGTTAACAATATGTAATTATGGCATTAAACTGGAAGCAAGAGTTGAATTTTTTTCCTGTTTCCATAAATCTAGAATACAATCAATCCTAATACTTCTGTCATATTTCTAGTATCTATTTTGTTTATATTACCAAAAAGAAAAATTCCTAGCTTTAAACTCCATAACATCACATGATTAACCCTTAACCATATTCTCTTTAAGGTTTTTCTTAACTTGACGAAATTATATATGGTAATGTCTGTCTACTCAGAAGTATTAGTAAGTAAAATATGTGTGTTTTCACAGAATATAATGGTACATGACAGCCTTTAATTTTATTTTTTGTTATATTCAAGATATGCATTATTATTATGTTTATATTATCATACAATATTATGATAATTTTTAATATATTACCTATATTCAATGTCTTTTATATTCAATGTCTTTTGAGTCCATACAGATTTTTAAAGATGTAATCAATAATACTAATTCATTTAAGAAACCATTTAAATAAAAATATTTATGTGGAGTTTTTTAAGCCTCTTCCTCCAAAAGAGGAATCTATGGATTAGATGCGTACTTTATGCCAGGCACAGTTCTCAGAGCTGGAAGACAGGGGTGCGTACAACAGATCTTAAGTTCTCTAACATCATGAAGTTTATATTCTGTAGGGAAAGCGGCGTGGTAAATGAACAGACTAGTTCATAAGATAATTTTTAAAAATGAAGTAGTTATTTAAAAAATAATCAGGGTTCTAGATTCTACTTGAAGGGCAGATGAGGGCTGATTCTTAGATGTGTGTTCAGAGAATATTTCACAGAAAGTGAGAGATGGGAGCAGAAATCAGATAGCCAGCTCAAAGACATC
Source organism: Phoca vitulina (assembly GCF_004348235.1). Taxonomy (NCBI): domain Eukaryota; kingdom Metazoa; phylum Chordata; class Mammalia; order Carnivora; family Phocidae; genus Phoca; species Phoca vitulina. The sequence goes on from NW_022589728.1 coordinate 25,345,509, forward strand.
CTTGAGGAAGAACTTTCCTTGGAGGCAGAAGGAACAGCAAGTGTAAAGATTCAGAGATGGGAGCCAACTCCAAGGGGGTTAAAAAGGCAACATTGTTGAACAGTGAACAGGATGGAAAGTAGTACCAAGTAATGGAGTCAGAGAGATGGGAGGGGGCTTTATCACACAAGGCTTTACAGCAAGCCTGAGAGGCGTAGGCTTTATTCTGTTTCTGAGGGTTAGAGACAGAAGACTAATATGATGTGAATTTCTTATTCCAAAAGCACTTTGGGGTAATAAACAGTAGGGGAGCAAGGGTGGAAACAGAAAAATTAGATAAGAGGCTATTGCAGTAATCTAGGGGAAAGATTATAGTTGACTGGATAAGGGTGGCCATGGTAAAAGGGTGAAAAATTGTGGATTCAATATGTATTTCAAATATGGACTTAGTATTAGATTGGATATGAACAATGAAGGAGAGAATCCAATGAAGACCACCAGGTTATTGGTCCTAGGTACTGGATGGGACCATTGACTGACTGACATAGGGAAGACTGAAGGAAGAACAAGTTTGAGGGGAAAAATAGAAGAGTTCTGTTTTTGATACATTAATTAGCAATTTCTATTAAACTTTAAAGTGAAGCTGTTAAATAGTTATTTGGGCATTTCAGACTGATACCCATGGAAGACATCAGAACTAGAGATAAAATCTGGGGATTTTCTCTCATGCACATGGTATTTAACACAATGGGAGCAGATGGGCTTTCCTTGGGAAAGAGTATATTTGGGGGGACTGAGACCTATGGTGTCCCGAAGTTTAATCTTCAGAAATATGAGAGGGAAGACTGGAACGGAGACTGGAAGAAGTGGTCGGTGGTTAAAAGGAGAGCACTGGTGTGCTCCAAGAGGTCAAGGAAATGGACTGTTTTGAGCCTGTGAATAATTTATAGGGTAATATAAATAAGAAATACTTAGTATTAACTTGAAGGCTACTTTGCTTTTTCTTTAACAGATAACTCTGCTCCAGAGACAACAAGTATGAATACCACAGACAATGGTGTCAACTGTCTATGTGCTATATGTGGGGACAGAGCGACGGGAAAACATTATGGAGCATCAAGCTGTGATGGGTGCAAGGGCTTCTTCAGACGCAGCATACGCAAGAGTCACGTTTATTCCTGCAGGTACTTGAGATGCTCCTTTTGAGAAAGTTATCTTTAGAGCCATTTCAAAATGGTGTGCAAGAAGTAAGGAAATGAAATCAGAGCTTTTGGGGCACCTGGGTGGCTCAGTCGGTTAAGCATCTAACTCTTAATTTCGGCTCAGGTCATGATCTCAGGGTCATGAGATGGCACCCCGCGTCGGGCTCCCACCTCAGCGTGGAGTCTGCTTGTCCCTCTCCCTCTGCTCCTCCCCTCACTTGCTCTCTTGCTCTCGCTCTCAAATAAATAAATAAATAAATAAATAAAATCTTAAGAAACACAGACCTTTCATAATTCTGTGACTATACAAACAAAATCTGTAAGCTGTGTTAAAAGTAAGGATATGTGGGTGTGCATGCAGGATGCATTCCTACAGGTGGTTCTTTTTTATGAAACATTTTAGACTTATAAAATGTATATAAAAATCCACATACTTATCACCCAACCTAGACCAATATAGTCTAAGCCTCTAGTGAACACACTTCTTCTACCACTTTCTCTTTCTCTCCTCTCTCCCAGAGGTAACTGCCGTCTGAAATTTGGTGTTTGTCTTTTATGTTCCTTTATTGTTTTACCACATGTTCACATACGAATGGACATATTTAAATCTATATTTAAATGGTTTCACAATCTGTATTTTTCTGCGTATTGATTTTCTTTTCAACATCTCTACCTCCTGAGTCTTTTAAACAAAATTATTAAAGTGTGGATGATTTTGGTAGCTTGTCAAAGTCAGTGAATGAAATTAAATTTTCAATCTTAAAATTTGAAATGTATTTCTCATGCCACAATTTTGCCATTGAATTCAGTGTTTTGTCTAAGATGTATTTAACTATACTGTATATGTCACATGTTTCTAGTAGACTTTTAAAAAATATCTAGTCAACATCAAAGTACAAGTTAGGGTTAGATCGTCCACGTTGAGTGTTCAGAATGACAGTTCTGGAATGCAGATTACATCTATGTGAAATATGGACGATTAAAACAATGACTGATGCTAACAGAAAAATATCAAAGCTTGCTCTATTGATGAAAAGCATGTATAGAATTGCTATGTTATTCTGAGAACAAGCTGGACATTTGGGAAAAAGTTATCTCCCTTACAGTATGATGCCATTTGATTTCTAGGGATTTGGAAAAAAGTTAATATATAACTCTCCAAATATCTAACTAGTGTTCTCTAGTAATTTTTCCAGGAGGGCTTAAAAAGTTGGTTAAAAAAAAAGTGTCCATCATCCACTTTAAAACCTTCTTGGGGGCGCCTGGGTGGCTCAGTCATTAAGCATCTGCCTTCGGCTCAGGTCATGGTCCCAGGGTCCTGGGATTGAGCCCCAAATTAGGCTCCCTGCTCGGCGGGAAGCCTGCTTCTCCCTCTCCCACTCCCCCTGCTTGTGTTCCCTCTCTTGCTATGTCTCTCTCTGTCAAATAAATAAATAAAATCTTTTAAAAAATAAAATAAATAAATAAATAAAATAAAACCTTCTTGATAAACAAGAAAATATATTTAGATGAGTCTTGCTTTTATGTACATCAAAGCTCTAGATATAAAAAATAAACCAAGTAGATTTCCCTCATTAAAAGCATTTTCTCTATGATTACATTAAATATTCAGTGCTTTTACAAAATTAACAGCGAAAATAAACACAAATAACATGTAAACAATATATTTTGAGTCACGTGTTCTGTTAAAGATGAAATACATATAAATGAAAGATGGTGTGATCCAAACAACTAAATCCCACAAAGACTTTTAAGAATCAGAAAATACCAGCACCATGCGCTTCCAATATTTCCTCCCTTCCTGTATGGGCAAAGTGAGAAAGGAGTGTTCCCATAACAACTTCTGGAATTTAAAAAATATTCCCACCACATGTACAGTTTAACTCCTCACACCTTCCCATCGTGAGTATTGCTGCCAACTTAGCCTTCTTTACATATTTTGGTATTAAGCAAATGCTATGATTTTCCATTTGGAAAATAGTTATTATAATGATGAAGGTGTAGGAGAGGAAAGGTTTTTTAAGCTCAGATTTTGCTGGTCTCAAATTTATCCATTTCTTCAGATATACAAATTTCATTTCCACTCTAGCTGTTCCGTCCCATTGAAGTTGGGCTTTCTGTCCCAAAGCACTTTAAATTGCTATTTCAATACTTCTCACATCATGTTTTCTTTATTATGGCTGTTTGTAAACTTGTATGTGTACTCTATTAGATTGTAGTTTCCCTGAATGGAGGAGACAGGTCATATTCCTTTGTTTAATCCCTACACCAGGATCTTGTACACAGAAGGTGCTTAATATGTTTATTCAATTTTTTCATTAATGTTAATTGGGTGTGTTTTCCTCTTGTATTGATTAGTAATCGGATTCCCTCCCCTGAAGCCATGAATTCCCAAGTGAACAATTCTTTTTCCTCATCCTAAAAATCTCTCTCTTCTGGCCCAGTTCTTTTATAGTAGACTATATTCAGTCAGTTCAAAGTGGCTACCCATCATTTTTAGAAGAAATACCTTCTTTTATAGATCACCAGATAGGTTCTTTTATTCCCATCATTAATAATCAGCCACAAATAATCAGTAATACATCAATACATGTGGATGTGGGTAATTTTATGACACAATTTTGAAGAAATATTATTATTTTACTATATGATTGATATTTGCCCCAAAGCCAATGATTGATATTTACCCTACACTCACACAACTTTTTACTGAAAGTCCTTCCAATTTGACAGCTATAAATTAATTTGGGAATGTTAAATAACATCCCCACGTTCCATCAAGAGTGAATGGTGGACCTGGAAATCAAGCTCACATCTAATTCCAGAAGATGTACCCTTTTTTTTTAAGTGTACAATTCAGGTTTTGATTATTTTCACAGAGTTGTGCAACCATCACTACAACCAACTTAGTCTGTAAAGAGAAGTCCTACCCTTAAGCTGTTGCTCCCCATTTCCCCTAACTCCCTCCCTCCAATGACAGGCCAACGACTAATGAACTTTCTGTTTCTATAGATTTGCCTCTTCAGGACTTTTGGTATAAATTAAATTACAGACACACCTCACTTTATTACGCTTCACAGACATTGAATTTTTTTTTTTACGAGTTGAAGGTTTGTGGCAACCCTGCATTGAGCGAGCCTGTTGGCGCCATACTTCCAACAGTATCTGCTCACTTTGTGTCTGTGAGTCACATTTGGGTAATTCTTGCAATATTTCAAACTTTTTCATTATGATTATATTTGTTACGGTGACCTGTGACCAGTGATTACAACTCGTTGAAAGTTCAGATAATGGTTGGCAGTTTTTAGCAATAAAGTATTTTTAATTAAGGTATTACATTGTTATTTTAGACAATGCTGTTGAACACTTTAAGATTACAGTTTAGTGTAAACATAATTTTAATATACACTGGGAAACCAAGAAATTTCATTTGACTCACTTAATTATGATACTAGCTTTATTGTGGTGGTCTGAAACCAAAACAGCAGTATCTCTCAGGAGTGCCTGTCTACAATACGTGGCCTTTGTGTCTGACTTCTTTCATTTAGAATGATGTTTTCAAGGGTCATGCATGTTGTAGCATGTATCAGCACTCCATTCCCATTTATTGCCAAACAATAATATCCATTGTGTAGGTGTACCATATTTTATTTATCTGTTCATCAGCTGATGGACATTTGCGTTGTCCCTGCATTTTGGTTTTTAAGAGTAATGGTGGTTTGGACATTTGTGTACACTTTTCTATGTGAACATATGTTTTCATTTCTTTTGGGTATATACGTAGGAGTGGAATTTCTGGATTATATGGTAACTCTAATATCTAACTTCTCTTTAAAAACTGCCAAAATTTCTTCCCAAGCAGCTGCATCATTTTATATTTCAAAAGCAATGTATGAGGGTTCCAATTTTTCCACATCCTCATTGACACTTGTTATTGTCTGGTTTATTTTTTCTGATTATCGCCATTTTAGTGGCTGTGAGGTAGTACCTAATTATGCAGAGACCATACTCTAAATGCTATTTTCACCCGCCTCTGGATATGTAATTTGGCAGTTAGAGTAAATTTCAATTGCATGTGAGGCACATTTGAAATTAATAGAAGAATATTTAAAAAGAGAAAAGCATGCAAGTGCAGAGGAATGATGTTCTGATATATTCTCTATTACATTGAAATCATTTAGTAATAAACAATTAGAACTCACATGCCAAAGATTTTTAAACTAGGTTTGGCTTTCATAACTCAGGATAGAAGTGATAATGTATACTATGTATACTGGTGAAAAGTCAGATAAAAGTCAGTTTTATTTTATTATAAAGACTGCATGAGAAGTAAGGCTTGTATTTCCATGTACATGCTGACCATTAGACTGGAAAAGTTGCAGGTAATTGTTCTTACACATTCTTCCTGTTGGGGCCAAATTTGACCATATTTATGCAAGGTCTATTTATCTGTTTATTTGTGCGTGTTTGGTTTTGTTTTTTGTTTTGATAAACAGTTTTCTGCAAACTAATATATCTTTGTTTGATATTATAGGTTCAGTCGGCAATGTGTTGTTGACAAGGACAAAAGGAATCAATGTAGATATTGTCGATTAAGAAAGTGTTTTAGAGCAGGAATGAAAAAAGAAGGTAATAATATATAGTATAATAATAATAATTATTGATGGAAATTGTTATACACATACATCCTCATTTAAGCACAATAACCTTTTCACATGAATTCTGATTTTCCTCAATGAAGAATCTATAATTCCCTGAGTTTAGGAATTTACCCAAGGACACTGACACCCAGTCTTTGATGATTGTCTGATTCCAGACAGTATTACCTCTACTACTGTGTTATACCTGGAAACAAAACTATTATCTAAATAATATCCCGATATCCTGTTCAAAAGATAAATGCAAAATCTACTAATAGGTTGAAATTATAAATGTTATTTTTAAACACATACTTATTGTCAATAATAATTGAATATCTTTGCTCATCTCATAAACATTGATTGAACATTAACTTTTTATTCACTGATTTATTTATTTAACAAATATTTCTTGAGCACTTCTTTCTAAAAACTGTTGCAGATGCTAAGCCTTCAGTGGTGAACATAACAGAAAAAAGAGTCCTCCCTCTCAGGAAGCTTATATTCCATTGAGGAACAGACACAATGGACTAGATACTCTGTTCTAGTGTGCATTAATTTCATTTCGAATGTAGTGACTAATCTTATTATATTATCCTACATTCTGACTATGGTTAATTTGGAAACAAATCTGTTGAACACATGTAAACATTGGGCAGGGGATAACCACTGCAATATTTTATGCTTATCAGTTCACATGCTTATGCCTATTATATACAAAGAAATATTTTTCAGAACTATTTCACAAACCATAAAAGAATTAAATCAAGTTAATATACTATAGAAATGTAAAATATATCAAACTTATCTTGAACATAGCTAGTTTTTTCTTTGTCACAGTATTTTAAAGAGACCAAAATTCCATTGGTTTCATTCAGATTGCTAGTCTCCAAAAGAAGACAAAGATCACAAAATTAAAGGAGAAACACTTTGTCATTACAAAATGACTTATTTCTAATGGCATATTTAGTAGTTTATTAATTACATACTTTGTCAATCAATTTCATCTATTTCTATTTGAACCCCAGCACTACTCCTACAAAAGTATAAGGAAGTCGCAATCCTCTATTTCCTTTAAGAGTTCACAGGTTTTGAAAGAAAATTACTTTCAAAAATAGTTAAATTATGTCTCCTACCATTCATAGAATAATGCATTTGTTTTTTTTTAAATAGATTAGGAAGTAACTTTTGGGTTTCAAAGTAGATATATTTCTCTTATTTACATTAATAACATAATATCAAGGTTAGTGGGATAGAAACCTATATAAGCATGGTTTTATGTCAAAAATGATAGCAGTAAGAAGATTACAAATGTTCCCAATTTCTTCTGATGCGTTTCTAAGGATTGATCATGTAAATGAAATTCATAAAAGCATAGCTTACATTTTAATTTTTTATCTCCACATATGCATTTCCATGTGAGTCAGTTTAGGCTGAAAATCAATGACAATTTCTGTGAGGGGAAAAAAGAGTAAGCTACCAGTAAATATGATTTTAAGATAAAATATTAATGATTCATTCCCAACTTAAACACTACTCACTCTTAAAGGCAAAAGTCCAGTATTTTCTCTTCCAAATTAATGAGTTGGTGGTTAATAGTAAGTTTGGGGTAGATAGTAGATTTTGGCATAGAAATTGGTGCATCTCTTTAATAAAATAATAATTGCATAAAAATTATAATAGTTTTATGTCTTCTCTCTCCAGCAGAACAGGGTAGAGCATTGATCTAAATCATTTAGGGGCTACAGGCCTTGTTTTCATTCTTTTTGGTTAACAGAAGATATATTTATCTCCTAAGTTTTAAAATCTAACGTTGAGGGGCACCTGGATGGCTCGGTCGGTTTAGCATCAGACTCTTGGTTTTGGCTCATGGTCATAAGATTGAGCCCCACGTCAGACTGAGATTCTCTCTCTTTCCCCCTCTGCCCTTCCCACTTCTGTGCTCACTCACTCACTCTCTCTCAAAATAAATAAACAAATCTTTAAAAAAATAAGTAAATAAGTAAAATCTAACTTTGATATTTGACTTACAGTATTCTTTTTTTTTAAAGATTTTATTTATTTATTTGACAGAGAGATAGAAAGCACAAGTAGGCAGAGAGGCAGGCAGAGGGAGAGGGAGAGGCAGGCTCTCTGCTGAGCAGGGAGCCCAACGTGGGGCTCCATCCCAGGACCCTGGGATCATGATCTGAGCTGAAGGCAGCCGCTTAACCCACTGAGCCACCCAGGCACCCCTTATATTATTCTTTATATGACAGATATACAAGGTAATACTCCCTCTCTTGCTCTTCTTTATATTTAATATGTAGTTTTTGGGGAGCCTGCGTGGCTCAGTCGGTTAAGCGTCTGCCTTCAGCTCAGGTCATGATCGCAGGGTCCTGGGATCGAGCCCCGCATCGGGCTCTCTGCTCAGCGAGGAGCCTGCTTCTCTCTCCGCTTGCTGTTCCCCCTACTTGTGCTCTCTCTCTCTGTCAAATAAATAAATAAAATCTTTAAAAAATAAATAAATAAAATAAAATGTAGTTTTCAATAAGAACACACATTACTTTCCCTTTCCTTTCTGAAACAAGTAGATCTAGCTCTCTCCTAGAAGCTTTTTATATGATACTTAAGGTGTCTTCACCTTTCCAAAATGCTGATGTTCAAACCTCAATCTCCTCAGGAGACACCCCTTCCTGCAATTTTTGCTTTATTAATGCTTGTAAACTGTCCTGAGGACATTGTTTCATAAGAGATCATGAGATTGCAAGCTTAAAATCACCTTAACTAAATAAATTCACTCAGAAATTCCATTTCTGCTAGTGTTTTAGAAAAAAAAAATGGAAGTTTCAAAATCTATGATTTGTATCTTCTCATGGTGGATATACTCTTTGACTTGATCAGTCTCACAGGCTATACTCTTCTTCTACTTATCTTACAGTTTATTAACTTTGAGAGAATGGAAAGCCATCCTATTACAGATACTGCATGGTTGAACTGACTGCCCCAACACTTTCTGACACGGCTGCATTCATGAAGTTTCAAAAAGCAATCTTTTATGAGCTCTAATGACAGGCCTGGCCTTCTACTTTTTTAAAAGTGGTACAGAATGAAGAATATCCTCAGTCATACCATACTTCCCCCTCTGCCCCTTAGCCCCTTCTTACTTTTTATACTATTACTTTTAAACTTTAAACTGTATTTCCTGACATGTAGTGAAAAGAACTGACCAATGAATACTGTGATTTTTCTCCCCTAGCTGTGCAAAACGAACGCGATAGAATAAGCACCAGAAGAAGCACATTTGATGGCAGCAACATTCCCTCCATTAACACACTGGCACAAGCAGAAATTCGGTCTCGCCAGGTACCTGCTGCGCTCAGTATCCAGTCCTGGTCAATACCATCACATGTCTACTTAGGCATAATCCGAAAATAATCTAAGTCCATTTAAGTGGGCTCATTTCTAAAATGAATTACAGTTTTACTTTGAAAATATTAGGTGGTCTATTGACTTAATTTTGACTCCTCCTGGATAACTTCCTGTTTTTAAACAGAAAAATACAATGTATGTCAGTCTAATGTCGTTAAATGAAAGTTTGTTTACAAGGTTGGTTTAAAATACTGAATGCATAGCACAATCCTCTGGAGGCAGTACCCTGCTTTACTGATTAAATCTGTAAACTCAGTTACTATGACTTTTGGGGAGCTTGGCTGAGACCTATCATCAGAGCTTCCTTCCTTGAAAATGGTTTCTGAACTCAAGAACTCACCTTGGCATCTGCTTTGGAAACAAGTATTTAAGGGAAGAGCCAGAATCCAGAAACCAATGGAGAAGGAGTTTATTATTTTAAATTTCTAGAATGAGAATATCAGTTTCAAAGTTTAAAAATGTTTGGGTGTGGAGCCTACTTAAAAAAAAAAATTTAAAAAGACCTAAAATCCTTGCAATTTCCTGAGTGATAAGAGAGCCTTTTGTTAGTCATAAAATCTCCAGCAGACCTCTCCAGAGTTCATGCTAATGAGGTGACATAGGGCGGGTCCCAGAAATCAGTTTGGGGCTGGTCACCAGAAGGACCAGATTGGGATTCAAGGATAGGAAATTTCAGCCCCACCCACTGGCTATCTGTGAAGGGAGGGAGCTGAAGACTGGGTTATAAAAACTCTTGAACAACAGGTTGGTGAACACATTAATATTCTCAAAAGTTATTTCCCCAGAGAGGGCCTGGAAGCTCTCTACCACTCCACACCCCTACCTACCTACCTTGTTCTATGCATGTCTTCCATTTGGCTTTTCCTGAATTGTATTCTTTATAATAAACTGGTCAGTGTGAAAAAAAAAAAAAAATCAAATGAGGAAACCTTTTGAAGACAGTTTATTTTAGCATTGCCCCATTAGAAAAGTTAATGATATTTTTCTATTATAAAAAGTTATGAAATAGCTAACTATTAATCAGGTTCTGTATGAGTCAGTGCAACTACTTTCATTTTTGATAGCATGAGGGTGGTATGATGAGGCTAACATCCCCATTATCATCAGTCCTTGAAGATTACTTGATGATCCTATCGAGCATTTACAAAATGGCTTAAGGGAAGCTGTGAAGAGATAAACACATAGAAAGACACACGCATACACACACTTGCATGCTCAAAAATTAAGTTCTTAAGAACTTTTAGAAAGCAATTTTTAGCAGAAAAGCATTTTCAAATCACTTATATTTTATCTAGTTCAAAATTATATATAATTTGAAAATTTTTTCATTACAGGTTAAGCTTTTCAATGTTGCTGAGTCAAAAGTTGGTTTCTTAATTTTACTTTGATGGGCTTCCATTTCATGCAGCAACATCACTAGTTCTGGCTTCTCTTCTAAATCTTTTTTCCTCAGTTTGATGAACTGTATGCACTGGAAACATTTTCTTCATAAAAATAAAATCACAGAGCATATTTCATGTGACTATGGCATATCTTTTTGTATAGTTATTTTGAATTAGGAAAATGCTCAAAGTTGAGTCAGTTATTTTGCGGTTTTGCCAGTAAGAAAAAGGTACTGCTCCCAGAGCATGGTACTGTGCAGTGAATGTTTCCAATTTAGCTTGTACATATAGGTATGTTTTTCTCCATTTTAAAATGTTCTGTGTATCTCAAGATACTGTGGCAATGGTAGTGCCCACTTCAAAGCTTTAAATGATAAATTAAGGCGATCTTCTTCATGCTAGATCTCAGTCTCAAGCCCTGGCACAAGCACTGACATAAATGTTAAGAAGATTGCAAGTATTGGTGATGTCTGTGAATCTATGAAGCAACAGCTCCTAGTCTTGGTGGAATGGGCTAAATATATTCCTGCCTTCTGTGAGTTACCGCTGGATGACCAGGTATAGTTAAAAGATGTTATGAATGCTTTCGGAAATGTTTTTTGAACTTGGCTACGTTTTTGTGTTTTTTAAATTACATCTATAATAGATTGACTGTATTTAACAATGGTTCAATTATGAGGAAAAAGATTGGTTTTCTTGTCCATTCACCTTGTTCTCGCAAGAGGCACAACTGTTTAACTTCTATTTTAGGGGCCCTGCAAATTTATTTCTTGGGTGAAGTTGAGGAAGACACGGTTCTTCCCTCCTGGAGTTTAAAAAGCTTAAGTGAAGAAGAAAAACAGATAGCAAGGAACCGCCATTGTGAGAAAAGTATTGGCAGAATAAATATGTGGGAGGCAAGTTGTATACTGTTGGGTCTTGGTGTTTATGGAAGGTGCCATATAAAATTCCACTGAAATCCCAGGCCACTCCTAGACAGAAACCACATAGGTTGTGTTGTTGTCTTTGTAGGCACTCTATACAATTAACATAAAATTTTGCCCTTCATATTGTCAATTTTATTCTAGCATTTACTGTATAAAAATAATAGGTCTGGCAAAAATGTCTCTAGGATCATACTCTGAAATCTACAGAGAAATAGAATTCAGATACAATGATCTTTTCCTAATACATATATTTTCATATTTTGTCATATATATACCTTAAGACATTTTAATTAATAGCTAAGAATTTTAATTTCCTAGTCTATGAAAATTAGATTATTAGCTTCAGATTAATTTTGAATGCTTCCATCTAAGTAGTTAATATATTGTAGATGCAAGTAATTTGAAAATTTTTAATTACCCACATTGAGTAAACCATGGTATGTATTATACCCAGTGTATATTTTTACACCCTCTGACTGGTGCTCTTTACCACTAATACACAAAAACAAAGAAACAATCAAAGGGAAAGGTGCATGATTATTTAAAAATCCAAGAAGGGCAAAGTATTTACACAACCAGAATGAAAAGTGATCATAGGAAGTCAGCAGTTATATTTCCAAGACAGCATTTCACATGGCGACCAAAAAAAAAAAAAAATGCTATGAAATCTGAAATCTGTCTTTTTTTTTTTTTTTTTTGAAATCATTCTTAAAATGTTCTGTAACTGCCTTCCTGGTGTGAGTCATGGTTATTGACATATCATAAAGATAGCTTGGCTCAGAAGGTTATTTCAGAGTGAATAATGCTAAATTGCTAAAACATATGTGTCTCACCCCAAGCCATATAAGTAGGGTTATGTTATTTATCAGTTTTATATTTTTATTATCACTCCTCCTTAAAAGTTGCTGACTTGTGGTATGAAGACAATGATTTAAAAATTGGAAAATTAAAATTCAGTAACCTGTCAAAAAGAGTTTTTATTTACTAAATGACACTTGAATACTAACAATATAACATTAATAGCCATGGATTGGCAAATGTCCATTGTGGTTAAGGCACTAGCGAGGTAGCCTTCAGTTGCGTTATATATTACATTATTTTATGTAATCCTCTCAGGAGCTCTGGCATAAATGTTATTATCTCCACTTAACGGGTTTAAAACTGATCCTAGATCAGTGAAATTCACTCAGAAAATTCATCAAACAAATATTTTGTAGGACTGCATTTCAGTTTTAGGAACCGTGAGGATTTGGTGATAATAATACAGATTGTGTCACTGTTCTCATAAAGTATGCACTCTATTTGGGAGAGACAGACAATAAAAAATATACAGATTATGAGTAAGTTAATTCTAGGTGGGGATAAGTTCCATAAAATAGAATGAAATGAGTTGGAGAATGACTGGGGTGGAATGGTAAGACATACATTAAGCTGGAGATCAGAGATTTTTCCTGAGACCTGAATGACAAGGGGCTGGGCATGCCAAGATCCGAGGACAAAAGCATTCCAGGGACAGGAACATCATGTTCAAAGGCTCTGAGGCAAGTAGGAATAACGTGCCTGGAGAAAAGTGAGCAAGGGATGTTGCAAGATGAAACCAGAGAAGTGGGTGGGGGCAGAGCATTGAGCTATCAACCTGTGAGGCCACGGTTAAGGAGTTTGGGTTTTACTGTAAAGACAATAAGGAACCAGCGAAGAGTTTTCAGCAGAGGAATGATATTAAGTGATTATTATTTTACAAATATTTTCTGGGAAGCTCTGTCAAGAAGGATTTAGGATGGAGGAACCAGAAAGGAAGCAGGAATACCTATGAGCTCGGTGGAGAGCATTGCGGCAGGCAAGATGAAGAATGACAAAGGGCCCCACTGGGGTGGAGCAATGGCGAAGCAGCACCCCGATTTGCTATAATTAGAAAGGAATCAAATGGACTCTTGTTTCTGACATCAACAAGCATTTTGAATGATGGGGCCATTTACTAAGATGATGAAGATGTTGGAGACACATTACTTTGATGTGTTATATTTGGAATGCTCCCTATTCTTCTTGATGGTGATGTTAAGTAGGCAATCGAGTATATGCATAAAGCTCAGTTGAGAGCTTAGTGCGAAGAGTTAGAGGTTCAATCTAGAAAGTATCAGCAGGCCGATCACCCATCCTCTTCTCAGAATGTCACAAGTCCTTGCTTTGCTTTTGTTTATTCAGTTTATTATGTGTAACAGAGTGTGTTTTACATATATTTTCTTATGTAGTCCTCATGACTACACTTTGAGATTTTTATCACTGCCCCCATTTGATAGATGAAAACAAAAGAGTCCCAAACATACTGGTTAGCTTATCTAAGGTTAAACAGGTAGTATGTGGCCAAGCCAGGATTTGAACTCTGATTTGTTTGATTCTATTTCATTCCAAAATGCTTTCTTTCAGCTTTTTTTGTTCTGCTTTTTGTTTGTTTCCACTGTATTGACTTAGAACTTATAGAAATTTTGAAAAGTAAAACTCTATTGACATGCTAAAATAGAAAAATAGAAGGCTTAATGATGGCAAGTATCTATGAATATTGTAGTTTATTAAAACAAACAAACAAAAAAGGTCCCAGGCTTAAAGAACACTGAGTTAATCAGACACATATTATACCATCTTTTAATCATTATATTTTATAATTAATTGATAAACTTGAAATTTTTCATTAAGGTGGCACTGTTGAGAGCTCACGCAGGGGAACATTTACTGCTTGGAGCTACGAAGAGATCCATGGTGTATAAAGATATTTTGCTTTTGGGTAAGTTTTTTTTTTTTTTTTTTTTAATTTAAGAAGAAATTATGCATGCTTTATCCTTACACTGGATCTATTCTGTAGGTACCAAGCATTCATAGACACTGTCAAATGGTACTCTCACTTCACAAATTGGATTTAATTGATTGTGTCCTCACTCAAGGCCCTATCTTTCCTTGACTTGATCGCAAGGAAGTTTAGAGGGCATTGAGGGCATTGAGACGTTCAGGGTGCATTAAGATTTAAAAATAAGAATTGGAGGGGCGCCTGGGTGGCTCAGTCATTAAGCGTCTGCCTTCGGCTCAGGTCATGGTCCCAGGGTCCTGGGATCGAGCCCCGCATCGGGCTCCCTGCTCCGCGGGAAGCCTGCTTCTCCCTCTCCCACTCCCCCTGCTTGTGTTCCCTCTCTGGCTGTCTTTCTCTCTGTCAAATAAATAAAATCTTAAAAAAAAAAAAAAAAATAAGAATTGGAGAACATGGTCACAAGGTACAAACTTCCAGTTGGAAGTTAAATAAATACTAGGGATACAGCATATGATATGGTGACTAGAGCTAACGCTGCTGTATAATATGTGGGCAAATTGTTAAGAGAGTAAATCCTAAGCATTCTCATCACAAGGGGATTTTTTTCCTTCTCATTTTATTGTATCGATGAGAAAATGGACATTAGCTGAACCTGTTGTGGCAATCATTTCACAATATGTGTAAGTCATACCATCATGCTGTATACCTTAGACTTATACAGTGATACATGTCCATGATTTCTCACTAAAACTGAGGAAGATGTAAAAAATAAAAAAGAAATGTTGCTCAATAAACGTAATATTGAATTATGTTTGAATCATATCAGGACAAAGAATTAGTGACTTGTGTAACCACTTTATTGGAGTCTCAGTGTTGTTTCACACTCCTTCAGTGTCTACTTAATACTCGTAATTATATTGTTTTATGCACTTTCAAGGACATGTTTATTTCCTATGATATCATTGCTTACATATGATGCAAAATCCCAAGTTAAAAAAAATAATTTGGTGACTGTGTCTGAAAATTCTGATAGTGAAGTAGCAGTGCTGGAAGAGGCAAAGTAGGATGGCAGGTTGAAGGGGGGATAAGACAAAAGGGAAAGCTTTTGTTTTCCTCAAGTAATTGCTCCAATCCCCCCCACCCTGTACTTTACCTTTTAAATTAGGTTTCTTGTTGAGAGAGTTGAGATCCCTGTAATGATTATTACTATTACCTCCACCTCTCTCTGGCTGTATGAAATGATGACCAGATTATTTATTCTATTTTTGTGATAGATGTTATGTCCCAAAATAGATATAAATTGAATGTAATATAACAATAGCTAATATTTGTTGAGGACATACTATGTAAGATGCATTGTTCTAAGTGCTTTACATGTAAATACACACTATCTCTTGTAATCCTCATGATAACCCTAAGAGGTAGGTACTATTATTCTGTAGGTGACGAAATGCAGGCAGAGAAAGTTTACCTAAGGTCACAAAGTTAGTAAGGGATAGAGCCAGGATTCTAAACCACATGTGACTGCAGAGACTATGCTTTAGATTCTGTTAAACACTCTCTTGCATTTAGAAGACTGCTATAATAATGTTCTCATTATAGATGAATACTATATACGTAAAAACCCAAATGTCTTTGCTACCTAATTCTAAATTGTTTTACCTTGAATAATTAGGTAAACTAACTTTTCATAAGAGGAGCAAGGTTACATTTTTTGAGTTGTTTCACACATGTTGTTACACTGAAGATTATCTTTGCCTGCAGTGAAAGAATTCAGAATGTTCTGCTTTTTATAAAACCAGAAAATAACAATCTAGCTGTTATCGTAGGAGCTTTTGTCATTGTTTTCTGTTATAGCCAGAGACTTTCTAAATTAGAGTGTCCTTAGGGATTAGGTAGTCTAGTCTCTATCCAGTTTCTGGACTTCCTTGAATTCATCTACTTAAACTTGTTAAAATTGTGTCTCAAGAGTTATTACAACTACATATACATAGACCACTAAAGGAGTCCTATTTTTATCCAGTGTAAGCAAGAAAGTTTCTTTAGGTTTTGTGTTACGCTCATTAATGAGTAAGACACTAATAGATAACTGACATAGTGGAGGGCTAATCATTATATTTTGTTTCTCCCCTGTCAATTATTAGCTTGTTATTGGTCTGTACTTTCGTGTTATCACTGGTGACTGAGACTGTTAAAATGCATGTGATCATATTATCAATGTCATTGATCCTTGACGTGTTCTTAAGTTTTTCTAACATAACTAACCTAACACTACTGAAAGGAATTACTGTTACTACTCTTTCAAGGAAAGAGGCATTTAAAACATCGATTTGTAAAAAACTAATCACATCTGACGATCTTTTGTTGGGGGGGCGGCTGACCTTTTTTTTTCCTAGGGAACAACTATGTAATTCACCGCAACAGCAGTGAAGTTGAGATCAGCCGTGTGGCCAACCGGGTTCTAGACGAGCTGGTACGACCATTTCAAGAAATTCAGATTGATGACAATGAATATGCTTGTTTGAAGGCAATTGTATTTTTTGATCCAGGTTTGTTTTCAGAATTCCATTAAAAAAAAATGATAATGAAAAGTAAACTATTATTTCATATTAGAATGTTTACTCTCACACTCAAGTAAGATTCAATCTTTAGATTGCCCTTTTTCTTCCTTTTTTATAGATGCAAAAGGGCTAAGTGATCCAGTAAAGATTAAGAACATGCGGTTCCAAGTGCAGCTCAGTTTGGAGGACTACATCAACGACAGGCAGTACGACTCCCGGGGGAGGTTTGGAGAGCTACTTCTGCTCCTTCCCACGCTGCAGAGCATCACTTGGCAAATGATTGAGCAAATACAGTTCGTTAAACTTTTTGGGATGGTTAAAATTGACAATCTACTTCAAGAAATGTTACTGGGTGGTGAGTACATTTAAGAATTTCCATTTTATTTATTAGCATCCCGCTCTGTACAAGGTTGACCTACTTATTTTTTGTCCGTGACATAATGAACTCAATTTTTTACATTTAGAAAGTCTGCAAAACCCACTGGATGGAGACAAAAGTACTTGAATGTATTGAAATCCTCATTCTTCCTGGTCTCCACCATCTTTGTGCCACACAGTTCCTCTTGCCCTAGTTTTTATCCTTTCAAATATGGTAAATAGAAATATATTTCCAATTTTTAGTACTCCTTGGGGTGGATTGTATTTTTCTAAGCCTTGACTCCTTTAAAAGCTCAAGGATGCCAGCATTGCAACATAACCTAAAAATATTTATAGTAAATACCTTAAAAATAAACACTTTGCTCCTGAAATAATTAATTGACATAACACAATGAGAAGGGAAAAATAAGATTTTGTTGAGGCAATAAATGTCAGGAATAAGTTAAGAAATCATTTATTTTGTGTTCTGATCTAGATTAAATTTCCTTGTAAAATCGCTTTATTTTATTTTAGTTTAGTTTTAGTTTTCTGGTGCTTAATGTGTTCCTAATGACATCTTTCTGAAATAAAAGTTGTTTATGCTATTAGTGTGATCCCAAATACTATAAACTTGAGGTAAGTGATTCTTGGAATTGCCTTAACAACAGGCAGCAAACCTAATGATTCCAGGAAATGGCACACAAGGTCCATTATTAATATACCACATAATATGATACAACATTAATCTAGCCAATGCACAGTGAAAGCTGACATTGTCCTTAATATGACAGTGGTTCTATTAATTTCTTTTTGAAATCCCAAAAAGCACTTTGCAAAAATAGCAATATTTAAGCTGTCAATCACATTTGTTGCAAGGTAAACTTGATCAAATATCACTAACGCAAGCATCTTTTTATCTTCTGTAGGTGCTTCCAATGAAGCTAGTCATCTCCATCATCCCATGCATCCACATTTGTCTCAAGATCCATTAACTGGACAAACTATACTTTTAGGTCCCATGTCAACACTGGTTCATACGGACCAGATCTGTAAGTATCTGGGCTACTTTTCAACCATATTAATTTTTAAACTTAATTACCTGAGAAAAAGTGGAATTTGGGGAAAGAATCTATCAGTGTCCAGAAGTTGCAAAAATTAAGTACAGTTTCCTCTCTAGGACTCAACTGTGGGAGATTGTGACGTTCAGCAAGTCACTTATTCTCCTTAGGCATGAGTTTGCTCCCTAAAATGGGTTGTGAGTTCGTAAATGCTTCTAAAGTACAACAGGATGTATGGGCGGTCCCAGTTTTGCTTGGTAGTGCAGGACCATTTGAAGGACTGTGCAAGCTGGAACCGTGCAAAGAAATCTTAATAATCAAGAGGAAAATTATAGTTTGCTTGTGACTTTTAAAAATGTTTGCCAAAACATTAAGAACTCTCTTAACTACAGGTTATAAATGTAGAGGGAAATTAAAAAATAATAATCCTGATATTTATTTAGTACACTGTAATGTAAACATTAGATTCACTGAGAATTATCGTATTTTATTTCTTCATTAAAAATATTATGAAGTGTAGGGGCGCCTGGGTGGCTCAGTCGGTTAAGTGTCTGCCTTTGGCTCAGGTCATGATCCAGGAGTCCTGGGATCCAGCCCCACGCCCGGCTCCCTGCTCAGCGGGGAGCCTGCTTCTCCTTTTCCCTCTGCCTGTCCCCATCACTTGTGCTCTCTCTCTCTCTCTTTCTCTCTCAAATAAATAAATAAATAGTATTTTAAAAAATTATGAAGTGTAGCTTGAACAGTGCTTGCCACCTTCTCCTCCTCTACCTTGCAAGTGGAAGTGAGCATCTTTTCTATGCCTTGATCAGTTTTCCTCTTTTGGAAGTTTGGATCAGCTTCCAACATTTTACCCTTTGCACTTTCCATGTCTGAAATGTCCCTGAGAGGGTCCCCGGTAGCTTGCCGTGATCGTATAGTGGTTAGTACTCTGCGTTGTGAAATGTCCCTGAGAACCCATTTAATGTGAAGGTTTTTTTTACAGGTTTCACTTCCTCTGGGACATCTTCATCCTTTTCAACACAATCAGTTTCTTCACTAATGTCCATCAGTTTTCCTTCACTAAGCTCCAGAATGCAGATTTAGAGACTCAGACAGCAGCAGTGTCCGCATTCCCAGGGGCAGCTCATTCTGTAACTCCATCATGCTCCATTCACTTCCTGCATAATCACTTTTTCTTTTTTTGGGTTTTTTTTGCCACTTTTGCTTTATCCATTTTTTGCAAAATGTCATGAGAATATGAGAATTTATCACTAGGAGACAAGGAGGGAACACAGCTACACACTTAAGTTGTCAGTTACATGAACTGAATAAAATATATTCAGTGACCAGTCGCAGACAAACTTAAAGATGTGATGTGATTGGTCACTGATCATAATGCACCTCTGTTATCGAGGTAATTAATGTAGACTGAAGAGTTAGCAGTGAAGTTTGTATGTATGCAGTTACTCGCAGTTAATTGTGAGTTACCATGCTCACTGAAATTCGAACCATGTTTTCACAGGACTGGCGCTATTTAGCCAAGCTGTGATAACTGAAATTTGTGCATGTCATTTTGCAAAGTGAGGGCCTCTGGGAAAGCTCTTTGGAACTAAAATGATTATATAAAGTAGGGGTTAGTAGCTAAGTTAATCTGATAGTATTGCAGATTTAACACAAATTCTATTTTTATAAGCTACCCCTGAGATAAAAATCTCTATTTGACAAAATTTCTAGAATTGTTTCTCAATTTATACTAAGTAATCCCAGATTTGCCTTTGATCTATCTCCCCTTTTTTAAAAAGATGTTATTTATTTATTTGAGAGAGAGAGAGATCGAGAGAGAGAGCACACAAGCAGGGGGAAGGGGTAGGGGAAGAGGGAGAAGCAGACTCTCCGCTGAGCAGGGAGCCTGACGCGTGGCTCGATCTCAATCCCAGGACCCTAGAATCATGACCTGAGCCCAAGGCAGACACTTAACCGGCTGAGCCACCCAGGCGCCCTGATCTATCTCCTCTTAACATTAAACCAGCTAACTCACCGAGATTCCTTGAGCTATTGTCATATAATTGTGATGCATACCTGTATTACCTACTGACTTTATAGTAGCCCTTAATAACTAGTTTTATGTGTTTTCATGGAAATGTTCAATGAAATGTAACCAATTTAGTGAGTGTGATCTCACTGCTACCTAGTGATAAGAAAAGGAGAAGCCACAGAAATACTTATTACCACTGCTATCCCTTAGATACAAGCACTGGGAAACCCATGTGTAAATTGTGTCTGAAACACAAAGTTCTTCGAATATATGATAGAGGCAGAAGTAAAATTGTTAGAAAAATATACAAATTATGGAAAGAGTATGACATACTTAACCTGTGGACATAAATGTACTTGAAAGACATTAATTTGGGACCATCCTTGTGAAGCAAATGTTACCATTTTCATTTCGTAGCCAAGAACAGAGAGGCAAGCCCATTACCATCTCTGTAGAGATCAGTTATTCATAAACTCAGAAAATAAAACACATTAACAGCATATTAAACATTATAGGCATCAACTGGCAAGAAAGTTTAACAATTCTGCTGGTGGTTGAATCTTTTACTTTTTAAATGCTAGTTTTCTAGTATTTTTTAAAGCATATTTACTGACCCTAATCTTTTTAAAATCTATCCTATTTTTCATTTTTATTCTCTTTCAACATAATATTTATAAGAATTATTTGTTTCATGCAAAGCAAAACATTAAACACATACACACAGAAAAATTTAAGTTCATATGTGTTTTCCTGGCCTTTTAGAGCAGGCCACTGTAGTCTTAGATTCATCCCAAATATCCAGAAATAATTTTTTAAAGCAAATATGATTATTCTTTTGTCAATTAAACTGTATCTAAAAATGTTGTTTCTAATAATGAAAATCAGGCAAAAGGGAACTTTTCTTATTTTTATATAGAATTTTTAAAAGATATTTTGGGGAAAAAATCTATAAAGTTTGAAATGCCTCAGTATGATCATCAAACATTTTCTATTCTATTAAATATGTGGAATGATAATAAATGTGAATATTAAAATATTTCAAGTTTTTTAAAATTAAAAATCTAGAATAGTTCCTAGATTATTTTATAATATAGTAAAAGTTTGCAACAGGAGGATATACTATTCTAAACAATGAAGTATTCAAACTGTAACTTTGTTTTTCCATTACTTGGGCTTGCTCTTTGCGTTGATGGGGAAGAGACAGATGAGCTCAACAGTAACAATAGTTTTGAAGCAAAAAAGCCAGTATTTTCAGATGCCTTTACCTACGATACAGGTTTCAAAGCACTTGAAAAGTATCTTAACTTTTTATGTCATATAATATGTTTGAGTTAGTGGAATCCAAACCAAATATATTTTATTTTATGTGCATTTTTTATTGCAAAAAATGTGAAGTTGTTTTCTAAGATTTGAGAAAAAAAAAAACTAGCCTTCTGTTAATTCTTTGTATTGACTTTTTTTCTGCTAGGTCTGTAAGAGAATGAAATGCTCATAAATGCTATTAAGAAACGCAGGAAGTGACTTTTAAGGGACTATTAAGTGACTTTTAAAATGTTCAAGCATGCTCTATTCCATTTGAATGCTATCTGGGAGTTCAGAAGGCAGTGCAATTCCAATAGGACCTCAACGAGCTCATAACGTATTAGATAATCCTACTTTATATATGATCTTTTAAAAATACCTCCAAAATAAAATAGTGCATATTGGTGTCATGCAGGACTTCCTGGGTTGAGCCAGGGTGACAGTCACCATCATGTACAATTCTCTGTTTCTTTTTTAGCAACTCCTGAGACCCCACTCCCTTCCCCACCACAAGGCTCTGGACAAGAACAGTACAAAATAGGCGCCAACCAAGCTTCAGTGATTTCACACCAGCCTCTCTCCAAACAAAAGCAATTGTGAGAATGTGTTTACTTCTGAGCGGCATTGCGTAAATGTGAAAACTTGTTGGTCTTGAAATAACTCAGGATAGTACTTTCGGCAAACTCTTGGCCAAGGTTTCTTCATGGTGCTGTTATAAGATGGTATCCTGTTTTTTTTGTTTATAGTTTCATTTTGTTTGTTGTCACTATTGTTTAAAACTTTCCAATACAAGCAATGTATATCTGAGTTCCCATATGTTTGTATAGTGTATTTTTCCATCTTCCCTTGCACTGTTCCTGAACTAGTTGAATCTTGTGTACTACTTTCATTTGTTGTCTTGATATTAATTTAAATCTGTAAATAATTGCTTCATTGTGATGTGATGCGAAACTAAGTGTTCTTTTTTTGACCAGAACAGTAGATCAGCAACTCCAGATTAATGTAAAATGAACCAAGGTGTTTTTTTTTTTTATCAATTTTAAACTTGCATATTAGAAAATTAAAGCAGTTGCTATAGAACAGGAAATATTTCTTTGAAGAAGAATCGCTTCTGGATAGCCTGTGGCTAAGAAGCATCTTTCTGGCTCACAGTTAAATATGCCTATATTAGCTTAGGAAATCATAAATAGCCATTCCAAGGATGACTGGCTAGTCCTTGTAATCTGCCTCTATTTGAAGATGTATCTTGAGATAAAACATGTTTGCTTTACCAGTTAGGACATAGGATAAATGGTAAAAAAAAAAAAAAAAAGGAAAACCTTAAAACAGTGGCTCGACCAAGAGACATTGATTTTCTGTTCTAAAACAATCTAGAAGTAGTCATCCATTGACTAGAACTTAGCACATGCTTGCATCCAGTTCCCAGGGAGGCTGGGAAGCAGGCTTTAGGTGGCAAGCTTTGTGCCCACTAAACTGCACCACTCTGGGAGACTGCTATTGGGAGACAAGCCACCATCTGTCACACGTGCGTTGCCTTACTTAAGACTCACAGGATCCCTATCAAAGAGCTATTATTATCTTTCACTTACAAATGAAGAAACCAATTGCTTAGAGGGTACATAACCAACGTTCATAAACCTGAGGAGTAGGAGAGCCACCAGCTTCATGCCCAGGTCTGCTTGACTTTAGTGAGAATAAAATCTTTGAGGTGGAATGAAAAATGTGAGCTTTTCACTATGGTTTTTAAATGTATGCAATTGAGTGATGACCGAATCCTATCCATCTTGTTACCTTAGCACATATTTACCTGTAATCAATGAGTGTAAATTTGTTGCAGCACAAATAAGAAACCACTGTTGTAGTTTTAATGTCTTTCCCCTAAAAAAAGAAAAACTTGAAAACAAATTAAAGAAAATAAAAGATAGAATCCCAGATAGGTTATGATAAAAAAAACACAAATTCAAATCACTGACTCAGCAGATTTTTCAAAAATCCAGTGGACTGAGGAGTTCATTGGAACCCTATTTGATCTAAAGCTGAAGCTTATTTAAAAACAGTGATGGACCATCTGGAAAACAGTGATATCTCTCTCTCTCTCTCTCACACACACACACAACATACACATTTTATTTCCAGAAACAAGGAAAAACTGGTTGAGTAATTATCAGTGATATAAAAAAAAAAATAGTGTCCCAATCTGTAAGAGACTGAATTCAGTGATTTTTACAGAATCTCAAAATTTCTGAAATTCCATAACCCCCACATACCCTACAAAGAAAAAGGTTCTGTTAATGTTAACTTATTAACTCAGAGTAGGAAAATGGTTAATTAGAAGGTATCATTGATTTAATAAAATCAAAATTCCTTCAGTAGCTGGTACCTGAAAACTATAAAATATATCTTTGAGAGTGAATGAGGGAAGAGGAAAGTTTACTTAACTCTTATTTTGTGGAAATTTACTCTAGCGTCTCAGTTTCATGCTTTTCATCTTTAAGGATGAGCCCTTTAACTTATCTGCATATACTTACTAAACAACTTTATTTTGGAAATTATTGCTAACGATTTTGTTTTAATAACTATGGTCAGGGAATTTTTAATATAATATTTTTGTATACTTAACTGCCAAAAGTGCTGGACAAAGAGGAATGGAAGTTTTCAGCATATTTTCAAAATATTGATAATGAAACTTACTGCTTTTATATAGCACAAAACTTTTTTTAGGTAATAAATATGAATAATTTATTGTGAAATAGTGATTCATTTTATAAATGTAAAATTATTTTTATAAATTTTATTGTTGAAAATCAAAACTTACTAAATTTTGTAAGTGTTAAATTATAGTGAGATTAAAATATTTCTAAACTGTGATATGTTGTTTCACTGAACTTTCTAAATAAAAATTGAGAAAAAAACTGAAGTAGGGTGCTTCATTATTGTTTAAAATGATTTTATAATTTTAGAGCTATTGATAATATCTTTTATATGGACATTTAATTAAATTCATATAGAGTTCACCAATACTGGTGTTTAGAAGCTGGAGCAAAATTAATTAGCACATCTGCAAATAATCATAGAATTGGATGCTGATTGAAGGGCGCATACTCATATTTGCACTTTATTATGTAGTTTTTCTTGACAGTTTTGTGACAGTAATTAAAATAAATGAGCGAGCCTGGCTTACATGTTGTATACATATACTCTGGCAATACCTTTTGTGGTGCTTGTTTGGTTTTTGTTTTTTTGTTGTTATTGTTTTTGGCAATACCTAGATGTTTTAATTGTCTTTGTCCTCCATTCATATTTAAAGCTTCTTTGTAAAATTTCTTAAAATATGAAGACCAGTAAATTTTTTTTTTTTTAAAGATTTTATTTATTTATTTGAGAGAGAGAGAGAGAGCACATGAGAGGGGGGAGGGTCAGAGGGAGAAGCAGACTCCCTGCTGAGCAGGGAGCCCGATGCGGGACTCGATCCTGGGACTCCAGGATCATGACCTGAGCCGAAGGCAGTCGCTTAACCAACTGAGCCACCCAGGCGCCCAAGACCAGTAAATTTTATTTTTATGAAATTCTACTCTTTTATGAAATTTCTACTCTTATCAGGGTAATGTGTCTACATCATGTAAAAACACAAATTATACTTAAGGTTTATTCTAAAAACCTGCAGTACTCCCATTTGAGCACTGCTGTCTTCCCCACATTCTATCCTTCAGTAAAAATACTCAAATATTGTGGCTGTTTTATCTGGTATTTTTCTCCATAGTTTGAAAGCATTAGTTTATATCATATTTTTTCAATTTTTTTTTTTCAGTTTTAGACCTTATCTCTGTGCAAACACTCAACTCCTACCATATTCTCCCCATTTTTTATAAATCAGTATTTTTTAAATTGCTTAGTAGTTACTACTTAAATAATCGCCTACCCTATTTTAAAATATGAAACATATAATTTTTATATTTTTGTGGAGAATATAAAAAATATACTCTAATTTTATAGAAAAATTCAGAAAAGAAAGAAGAGTTCTTGCTCTAGGTCACAGGAGGATTGCAACTTAGAATAAAGAAAAAACGTTGCATGTATTAATAAGTTTTATTGTACTCTATACTCAAGTGCAATTTGACATCTATTTCAACTTGCGCATTTGAGCAAATCTTTTTAACTTACGTCCCTTCCTTCCCTCCAAAATCTTGCTGAACGGCCCAGAGAAAGACTTTTTAAGACTAAGAAAAATCTATACATGTACTGAAATTTTCAATTCTTTTTCTGCTAAATATGAGGCAGATGACATCGGAGTAAAAGAAATGCAGACTTGTCCGAGATTAACCACAAGCATAATGGTGCTTCAGTGAAAGTGATACGAAATTCCATAAATAGGGCCCTCAGAAACTTCAAAGTTGTAACAGGAGAGGCTAAGACCAAGAGAAGAGCACGTGACAATCAATGAAAGTCAAATCAAAGGACATAAGGAGCTAGAATAGTGACCCACTGCAGGGGGCTCATGGTGTGAGTCACCTGATTTCCCTTGAGGCAGATAGGTTCATCAGTGAAAGAGGGTCTGGGCCACAGCAATTTCCAAATGGGGAGAGTTGTATTCAGTTACAGAAGAGATAGGAGAGATAGAGAGATCTTAACTTCAGAGTACTGTAATAATTATATAAAAGAAGGGACTCAACTCAATAGTAACTTCCCCCCTACAACATGCCCTCCCCACCATCCCCCCACCCCAGATTCTTCCTTACATATAATTGAGGTTGTGAAATACATAAGCATATCTAAGTAGAAGGCAACACCTTGGGTGGGGAGGATGCAACTGGATAGGAGGGACAAAGGCAATTCTATCTACCTACCCAGACATGGAAACTCTGAGAAGCAACAATTACTGAATAAATCAGTGAACTTTCCTACCGTGACCACGGTAACCAAGCGCTCCATTTCATATATCCAGTCTGATCCCTTCTTTGGAAAAATAATTATTTGGAAAATATAAAATTTGCCCTATAAGACAAAAAAGTACTAGGTGCTTCAAAGGGGGTGCAGGGACAGGTGAGAGGGAAGAAGACACTGTATATTAGGGCTCTAATTTTATGCAAGTTGCAAATAACAGGGTACAACTATATGTGTGTGTGTGTGTTCCTTCTTGATGTTTCAGAAAATAAATACAATTAAAAATTTATGGATAATCATTAATAGAACTAAAGTAGGATTCATAAAATATACCATTGTAGAAAAAAAAGAAAAAGAAAAATTGAGCAGTCTGGTGAAAAAGTAGTTTTAAAAAAATACCAAGGAAACAGACAACTGAAAATAATATGGGAGCTATATGACAAAACTAAAATACCTCATTAAGTTTTATAGGTTAAAAAAAATCACCTACTGCAATATAATTATTTTTAGATTAAAAGTTCATCTATTGTCTTTATTACCTAATTCTTTAATACATAATTCTTACAAAGTGATCCAGGAAGCGACATTTATGCATTATGCAATATGTATATATTAAATCCCTACACTTTGCCACAAATCCGTAGGCACTGGAGCTCTCGAGTTTCTAGGAGAATTTTGAGGAGGGAAAACATTAAGCCATAGTCATACAAATAATTACAGAGAACCAATCATTACTTTGTAGTCCAATAACTGGATGTTCTGAGAGAGTTTCCTAGATGAGTTTACTTCTAGATCAGGAAAGAGCTCTCAGAAAAAAACTAAAAGAAAACTGTAGGTAAAGTCCAGTGAATAAGAACGTTAGGGCCAAAACCTGAGGGTGTGAAGGGGGACAGAAGCCAGATGACACAGTTCCTAATGGACCCTGCTAAGTTAGATTTTAGTTTAACTCTATTTTAGTTTAATTATTTTATCTCTAATTTTAGTTTAATTCACCAACTGGTTTGAAGTAGGGCAGAACATGATCCAAATTTATTTTTTGAAATAGATCACTCTGCTAAATGGGAAATGAGTCAAGTTGGAGAAGAAACATTCTCATTTAAAGGAAGTAACAAGAGAGACCTGTATTCTGGATTAGGGTGAGAGTACCAAATTTGGTACCAAATAAATGCTACCAAATATATACCATTGTATATATGACTATGTTTTGGAAGCAGACACAGTAAGCTTTCTTCCAAACTTGATAATGGGTATGTACAATGGTACAGCTGCTTTGAAAAGAATTTCATATTCTTACATGGATTAAACATACAATTGCCAAATTAGCCTGAAATACCAGTCTTAGGTATTACACAAAAGGAATGAAAATATATGTCAAATAAAGACTTGTGCAAAGTTTTTTATTCAGTATAGCTGAAAACTGGAAGCAAACTAAACATCCAAAAATGTCAGTGGGGAAATAGATTGTGGTATATTCACACTGAGATTACATTAATACAGAAATTAAAAGGTGAATTGCTGATACACATTACAAAATGGACAAAATTCGAAAACATGATGAGCAAATGAAACTGGACAAAAGTATATACCGTCAAAAAAAAAATAGCAAACTAGTCTATAGTGAGAGATAGCAAATCAATTATTGCCTGGGTTTGAATCTGATTTCAAAGAGGCAGGAGGACACTGGGGGGTTGGAGGGGAGAATTTGCAGCTTGATTTTGGTGGTGGTCATATTTGTCAAAATTTGCCACACTTTACATTTAAATGTGTGTATTTTACTGTATATAAATTATATCTCAATAAAGTTCACAAAAATGAAATGCACTATATTATTTAAAAATTACAAAAAGAACAAGAAATAAACCTAATTAATGCTGTAGAAAAGAATATGTAAACAAGAAAGTCAAAACAAATATAACTTAAGAAATAGAAAAAATACACAATTTGTAATCAATCCAGTTGCTGGTGCTTTGAAATGACAAATAAATTAGATGAAATCTTTGATTAAACTACCCAAGAAAGATGGAGGGAGCACAAGGAAACATACAGGCCAATAAGTCTTATGAATGTCACTGCAAACTATCTAAACAAAATACTGGAAAATTAAATTCACTGCTATAACGAAAGGATAATATATTCAAGTGGGCTCTATTTCAGAAATGCATGATTGGGTTACCATTTGAACATCAATCATTAATGGCAGGACCATCTTTACTGGGTGGTCATCACTGATTCTGCTCTGCCAAAGTTGGCCCCTGTGCCCCCTATCCTCCCTGCTAATCTCAGAGTCTGATTCCTAGGAAATGCAACCTGAAACAAGAATTCATTTATTTATTTTTTAAAGATTTTATTTATTTATTTGACAGAGAGAGACACAGCAAGAGAGGGAACACAAGAAGGGGTAGGGGGAGAGGGAGAGCAGGCTTCCTGCAGAGCAGGGAGCCCGATGCAGGGCTCGATCCCGGGATCATGACCTGAGCCAAAGGCAGACGCTTAACCGAATGAGCCACCCAGGCGCCCCAACATACAGAATTCATTTATATTTATATGCTATCACAGGCAACTGTAAAATGAAATTAATTGACTATACAGATTACAATATCATCAAAAACAAAATTGGTAAAAATCAGATTTATGAAGTATAGATTACAATACCATCTGTAATCAAACTTGTAAAAAATAATCTAATGAAAATTATTTATGTTGAGATGCTGTAAACTATGAAACGTTTCTGAAATTTATCTTCAGAGAAATTAAGGCATCGATTAAGGCATGGACGAGGAGGCAAAGGAAGCATGAAAAGTGTTGACGAAGTCAAATTACAGATGTATGGATTGCTTTTTTTTTTTTTAAGATTTTATTTATTTATTTGAGAGAGAGAATGAGATAGAAAGAGCATGAGGGGGGGAGGGTCAGAGGGAGAAGCAGACTCCCTGCTGAGCAGGGAGCCCGATGCGGGACTCGATCCTGTGACTCCAGGATCATGACCTGAGCCGAAGGCAGTCACTTAACCAACTGAGCCACCCAGGCGCCCCAGATGTATGGAAATAGTAATTACTAGGACATGAAAAAGCTGGTCAGATCTAAGCTTCCATTAGAAAAGGTTGCATAGGGGCGCCTGGGTGGCTCAGCTGGTTAAGCAACTGACTCTTGATTCCGTCTCAGGTCATCAGGGTTGTGAGATGAGCTCCAGGTCAGGCTCTGTGCTGGTGTGGAGCCTGTTTGGGGTTCTCTCTCTCCCTCTGCCTCTGCCCCCCCAAAAGAAAAAGGTATGATAGCTAAGGGTTTTGTAATGGAAGACTTCTGGATGACAAACTTCCAGTTTCCCCTTTTCACAGGCAATTTCTTTTCTTTTCTTTTTTTTTTTTCTTTTCTTGGTGTTTCCTTCTTCTCTTGGCCCTCTCAGCATGCTCCTACTTGTCCTATAAGATGTAGTTAAGATATCACCTTCACCCTTCTGTGAACATTTTTACAACCTTCTCAGGTAAATTAAGGACTTCCTTTTACGTTTTACTCTTTGTTGTTTATACTGCTATTTATGGCATTTATTTCAATGCTTTAGTTATTGTTTCTTGTCAGTTAGAGTGAAGCCCAGGAGAGCACGTACCAGTTGGGTGCATTTTGCATTCCCAAGATTCAACAGAATTCCCGGCAATTATTAGGCGATCAAGAGTGATTTCTAAATTAGACAAGAGATTAGTCACAGCTATGAATTCTTTTTTGTTAGTAAAGCTCAAGAAGGAAAAGAGCTGAACATAAAATAATATATTTACTTCTTATTCAATGGATCATTTTTAGATAATGGTAACCATTTCTATAAGACACTCAGTTTATCACATTAACTTTTTGTTTTGTTTTGTTTCAAAGGTAAAAATAGTAAAAAAAATCAACTTATTTTTAGTGGGTGAAACATTATCACTTAATCTCTGTATTATTAACTTCTGATGCTTTTCAGAGACACTTTTAAAAGAGTGATTTCATCAACTAATTATTCATATTTTAAAATATAAACTTTGTTAAAAAGATATTTTGCCACACAAAGTATATTATATTTTATATGGCAAAAAAGCATCAAAACACAAAGGGTTTTTTATTATAGTAGGAGTTTGTGCTCATTTAATCTAAATTGTAATTCACACAAGTCACTCACCTGCTTATACTAGATGTTAAGGCTACAGGCACGTTAGTAGATAGTTACTCTATTGCCTGTTTATTTTTTTTAAGCTATGGAATGATGTGGATTTAATACACTGATAATCTAGGAAAAACATGTAAAGCCCGTTCACCCTAAGATAATGACAGTAAAAGAGAGAGGTGAAATTAGGTTATATTATTGATTATTTTATTTATGTCATTGGTGCCCTTGTACTGCATAATAATTCAATTTAAATATAAATGTAAAGATCTAATGAGCAGTTATCTGACAGAAGAATAAGATCAGAAACACAAATCAAAACGTGTAGTGGTGTGTGTTTAGAAAAACACCGATCTTAAGCTAGGGTTGGTTTGCTTTGTCTAAAAAAAGAAAATCTGAAATGACCTCTAATGCCATCACAAGACACACAATATGACCGCATATCTGCCGTATAATTAAAGTATTATGTATCCTACAGAACTGCCATAGAATTGCCTGTACATTTTTTTACCAATATACAGAAAATATTTTTACCATAAACTCTATCATGATAATTCTTGAATAAAAATAAAATTAAGGGGAATTTTAAAACAAAGCCTATTCAATATCTCACAAGTATTTATTTTAGACATACTAGGTTCAAGGAATGAACTGATGTACTAAGCTGAATTTGGTCAGAAATACAAAAAAATGAAGGAAATGCATTTTTGTTCTTAAGGGGTTTGAAATATAGTGAGGAAGATTGACAAGTTATTAATATTTATAACAGACAAAGCGATAAGTTAGGATGCAGTGTACCACAGAAATTAAGAGTTTAGGCTCAGCCTCGATTCAAATGTGGGCTCTAGGGTGTAATATCTGTAAAATTATTTGCAAGTTCTTCCTGAGTGTCAGTTTCTTCAGCTTTAAACAAAATAAAAGAAGACAGACATAAACAAAAGAGTAATTATGCTATTAACATCAGGTAGGCTATGATAAGGATGAGTTGAGAAAGTGTATAAAACACGGTTATCATGGAATCTGAGGCTTAGTAAATACTAAAAAAATATTTGCAACCATTATTAGAGGCTCACACAGATTAAAAACTCAATGATTTCTGATTGTGATTATTGTAATGTTTAGTTCAAAATCATGATCTAATGCAAGTATTAGACGTTTGTCTTTAGTATATTGTAACATCTACCTAATCCTTCCCCTAGTTTCTTAAAACATGTTTTGGGGAACTCTCTCTTTAAAATATCATGTTAGAAAATAATGAAGCTCTTTTTCATGCTATTCATGATAAATCATCTTAATAATGCTGTTATGTGGATTTCAAGAGCTTAGATGAATAAATCCATTTTTTAACTGGTTAAATAAAATCTCAGGTTGAAATGTGATCCACATAAACCAGTATTGATCATAACTTGAATATATACAGGAATTCTTAAAAATATTGCATATTCCTTTTATTATATGGTACTCTAAAATGACGATGCTATTTTCATATGTGGTAAAACATTGCAATAGGAAATTAAATAAGCTAGCCAAGGATCTACTGACCAATATTTTATAAACATAAGTAGACACATAATCACCAAACTATGGAATGAAAAATAATTATCTGTATATGGTATAGCGAAAAGCCTTTTGACATTATAGACAATAATTAAAAGGGATATACAATATCTACTCTAATACATATTTCTATTATTATATAAGAAACATGTGGCTGAAAAGGGAATGATAGACATGCAAGGAAGTGGTTAATCTTCATCCAAGAATTAATGGTGCACCTGAACCAGGTAGCTAGAATGACCCCAAGTACACACCCCAAGGGTTCAAATTTTATGTGGCAATCTTTAAGGATCTAGACAGTTTGAGTGACATCGTCTGTGCTCTTGCTGCCCTAAGTGCCATAAATAATTACACAGGTGCAATTGCAAGAGTGCTATAAATGAGAATCACGCTAAGTTAACTCCTATAGGTTGAGAATTTTCTGTAATTACAGAAAGCTCAGAGTTCTGGTCACACATGGATTCTGAGATCTGGCCAACTATTCAGAGCAATTCACTCTGGGGCCAAGACTGCCTCCTGACTCCCAGGTGGATTCAGATAAGGTCAGATACAAAGAACAGTTTTCCCTATGAAACCACCTGAAAAACTGCAAAAGTATTTCTTCAACTTGTGCATTTTAACAGCTAAAAAAAATCCAGAAATTTCCGTAGCAGTAAGTATAAAAAAGAAGACACTTAGTTACAGTTATATTTTAATAAGTGAAATTACAATTCATGCAAGTGAAGATATTTTGGTGCGTTTAAAATAGCTGGAGTGGTGGGGGGTGGGAGGGATGGGGTGGCTGGGTGATGGATATTGGGGAGGGTATGTGCTATGGTGAGCACTGTGAATTGTGTAAGACTGATGAATCACAGACCTGTACCTCTGAAACAAATAATACATTATATGTTAAAAAAAAAAAAGAAGATAGTAGGAAGGGAAAAATGAAAGGGGGCGGAATCGGAGGGGGAGATGAACCATGAGAGACTATGGACTCTGAGAAACAAACTGAGGGTTCTAGAGGGGAGGGGGGTGGGAGGATGTGTTAGCCTGGTGATGGGTATTAAAGAGGGCACGTTCTGCATGGAGCACTGGGTGTTATACGCAAACAATGAATCATGGAACACTACATCAAAAACTAATGATGTAATGTATGGTGATTAACATAACATAATAAAATAAAATAAAATAATAAAATAGCTTTTGAAAGAGTCATTTTTTTTCTTTCTTTGGCACAAAAAAAAACACCTTAGGAAATTATAAAGTTGGACAATTTCGATTAGTGATTTTAGGGCTTTGGGCCATGCTGTTTTCTCTATTCAGAATACTCTTCACATGGTTAACATATTGTTAATAATTCATGTGTCAACTCTACATCACCTCTTCAGAGAGACTTTCCTTGACTCTGTCCCCTGAGTTACCTTTCCTGTATTTAGCTTAATGTATCTCAACTAACAATCATGTTACTATTTGTTCACTCGCCTCCTCCCTCTCACCCTCTCCCAGTTTAGGATGTAAGCTATATGAAACCAGAAATCACGTCCGATTTATTCATCTTTGTACTGCTAGTGGAGTTACATAGAATGAAGCTTACATAAACAAATATTTATTGAGTTCACTAATTAAAAGACAGACATTCAACTTCAGAGGTATTGTACACAGCCTGCACTCGCTTATCTCTAGGGCAACCACAAAAAAGTGCAACCAAGAGCTGTAAATAAAATAATAGAGAGAAAATGGAATACTTAAAAATACTAAGTTAACCTATCATAAAATAGAAATGAGAAAAAGAGGGGGAAAGAACATACGAGAAAAAAAAAAAAAACCACAAATGTAAGACGGTCAACTTAAACACAGAGCCATCAATAATGGTCTTAAATATAAATTAACCAGACTTTTAAAGTCAGAGATGCTCAGCCTGGTTATAGAGCAGGATTCAACTCTATATTGTTATACTTTAAATATAAAGCCAAGGATGTACTCTGAGTAAAGGATAGAAATATTCTTTAAAAATTCAGTAAGAAAAAATTATTGGCTATGTTAATATAAGGGACTTTTATAATATTAAAGACTCAATCAAGAACACAGTGATAATAAATCTGCATTATTTAATATTGGAGATAAAACTATATGAAATAAATTGATAACCAAAGAGGGAAACAGGCAAATTCACAGCCAAAACTAGAGGAGTTTTACACTCATCTTTTAGTAGTTGATAGAGAAAAAAGTCTATTGAGAAATAGACAAAAATCAGTAAGGATATAAGGGATGTAAACAAAATTATCATCCAATTTTATTTAATTGAGACGTATTACACCTAATAAACAGATTAAGCACTCTTCAAAACCAGATGGACCATTCACAAAGATATGTGGTACCATAAATATGTCTTGATAATTTTCAAATTTCTGAAATCATATAGAATATGATTTCTGACTCCAACAAAATCAAATTAGAAACCAATAAAATTAGCATATCTAGGAAGTCCGAGATATTTAAAATTAAGCAGCATGGTACTATAACCCTTGGGTCAAAGAAGAAATCACAAGGGAAATTAGAATACATTTGTACTAAAATTTGATGAAAGCATAACATGTCCAAACTTGTGGAATGTAGCTACAGCAGTGTTTAGAAGAAAAGGCATAGTTTTAAATGCTTGTTCTATAAAACAAGTATTGAAAAACATCAAGGATGTACCCTTGCTCCTTAAGAAGCTAGAAAAATAAGATAAATTAAATCCAAAATAATTAGAAAAAATAACAAATATTGGAGGGAAAATCAATAAAATAAGATGAGACACATATTCAAGAAAATTAATATATGTAAAAACTTGTTCTTGGAAACATTTATGAAGTTGATAAACCCCTAAAGAATAATCAAGAAAAAATGAGAGAATACAAATTACCAGCATAAGGGAAGAAAGAGTAATCATCAATGTAAGTTCTCCATACATTAAAATATAACAGAAAATCATTAACAATTTATGGGAATATATAAAAATTTATAAGAAATGGATAAGTGTCTTTTAAAAATTTCTGTAATAGACATACAAAGAGCTATAAAATGTAAGTAACCATATATTCATCGAAGCAATTGAATTCTTAATGTAAAACCTTCTCCCAGGCCCAGATGGCTTCAGTGGCAAATTCTATTAAGCATTTAAAGTAGAAATATGACTGACTCTGTACACACCTTTAAGAAAATAAATGAGAACAAAATGCTTCCCAATTTCCTTCTGAAGCCAGAATAACCCTGAGACCTAATTTTGAAAAGGACAGTTTAAATAAAAAAGCTGACAGACATATAGTTTTCATGAACACAGACGCAAAAATCCTTAACAAAATATTATCAAATAAGATCTGACAATATATTTACGGGATAATATATCATGATGAAGAGCAATTTATCCCAAGAATGCAAGGTTGTTTTAATGTTCAATAAATATAATTCAGCACATTAACAGACTAAAGGAGGAAACTCATCTGATAATCTCAATAGATACAGAGAAAAACTGGTCAAATTAATTTCAAAACTCTCAGAAAATTAGAGCAAGAGTGGAACTTCTTTAATCTGAAAAACCTTGATAAAATATCAGTCATTTTCCTCTTGAGGATCTGGTCAAAAATATCGACTCTTACCACTTCTATTCCAAATCGTACTGGAAGTTAAATCCAGTGCACTAAAGTAAGAAAAAGAAATAAATGACATAAAGACGATAAAGAAAGAAGAAAAAAAGAAATTATTTCTCTATAATATCAAGTAAATTTATTTAAGAAAAAATTAAACAAAATATTTGCAAGACCTATATAATGAGTACTAAAAATATTTCTCAGAAAAAGTAGAGAGGAAAGATACACCAAGGTGTAGATTGGAAGACCCCATAGTGTTAAGATTTTAATTCTTCCCATACTGCTATGTAGTGAATGTATAGTAGTGAATGTAGTGAATGCAGTACTAATCAAAAAAGAAGAAAGAGGGGAAGGAAAAGAATGAAAAGAGGAGGAAGACAATTTTTTTTTTTAAAAGACTTTATTTATTTATTCGAGAGAGAGCATGAGTGAGAGAGTGAGAGAGAGCATGAGCAGTAGGGAGGGGCAGAGGGAGAAGGAGACTTCCCGCTGAGCAGGGAGCCTGATGCAGGGCCGATCCCAGAGCCCCGAGATCATGACCCGAACCGAAGGCAGCCACTTAACCAACTGAGCCACCCAGGGGCCCCAGAAGACGATTATTTTTCAGTATATACTTTGTTAAATGAATGTATGCCTTATGGTCCAATAATTTAATTTCTAGGTAGATACCTAGCTGGGTATGTGCATATGTTCTTGAAACAAGCTCTTCGGGAATGGTTATAGCAGCACCACTAGTAATAGCTTCAAACCAGAGATTTGGAACAGACTACAATATGCTGCAACAATAAGATAAATGAACCACATACAACAACACAGTTAATCACAAAATCGTAACACCGAGTAAAACAAGTCAGGCAAGAGTATGTACTATAAATAGAAGTCAAAAACAGGCAATGGTGTTAGAGGTCAAAATAGTGGTTATAGCAGTTGAAAGGGGGCATGCAGAGGGCTTTGGGCTATTGGTAATGTTTTGTTTTTCATCTGGGTGCTATATACATGGATGTTTTATTAAAATTAGTCAATGTGTTTACGATTTGCACGCTTTTTCAGTATGTGGGCTACACTGCAATTAAAAAGTTTATAATTCAAAAATGAATGTAGGGATTTCTGCTTCTGGTCCTGAGGAAGTCCATGAGAATGGACTTTCTCTCCTACTGTAAAAATAAATAAATAAGAGAGAAAACTAGATAAGTAAATGCAACTACTGTTTTTAGACATTGGAGAGCTGAAAGTTCAGGATCGTGATCCCTTAGAAAAAAATCATGTGATTCCTACAATCACCTCGGTGTTTTGTGTGGAGAAAACAGCCGAACTCTGAATGAGGTAGGGAGAGCACTCCAAAGCAGAGCAAAGTGGTCTCCCTGAGTTGAGGAGGCTGGAAGGCAGAGAGATCAGAGTTCAGGGCAGTTCAGATGGCTGAAATTTGCTAGTCTTATCTTTTTTCCCCATACACCTGAGGGGGAAACAAAACAAAACAAAACAAAAGACCCTTGACTTTTTTTTTTTTAAAGATTTTATTTATTTATTTGACACAGAGAGAGAGAGTACAAGTAGGCAGAGGGAAAGGGAGAATCAGGCACCCGGTTGAGCGAGGAGCCCCACATGGGGCTCGATCCCAGGACCCTGGGATCATGACCTGAGCCGAAGGCAGACGCTTAATTGACTGAGCCACCCAGGTGCCCCTGACGTGTTTTTTAGATGACCTCATTCACAGCACATGTTCAATACTGAGCACTCAAATTATTCTAGCTGATCCAATATATGTAAATTACATTTAATAATGATCAATAATTTTGTTAAAGTGATAAAATAATTTAATATTTAAAAAAAAAACAGAATCTAGCTTGGACTAGAAAAAGAATGTGCTTTTAAGGTATCTGAAACTGGCATTGAGTTTATTAAGTTTTTTCTCTTTAGGTCCAGAAAGCACATAGACCAGACAAATAATCTCCCCCTGCCCCCCACCATTCCTATACCCCCCACAGACAATGGGCCTTGGAAAGCAGTGGCTTTTCTCAGTCTGAAGGGATCAGCGTCACCTGTAACATATGAATTAGCTGAGCCTCTGAGAGGCCCCATATTGACCTCAGTCATTTTGTTCAGCAATTCTTCAAAATCAGTCCAGGGGCTCACTGGTGAGCATGCTTGCAATACTGATGTTTGTGCTGTGGAAAATTTTAGGAAGGGAATTCTATTTCCCTGAGCAAGTTTCCAAGCACTAAACTCTCTTTCAAATAATAAAAGAGGTTAGAGACTAACTTAAGGAACAGATTCAATTTTTCAGTGTGGCATTAATAGGGGCAAAGCAGAGACAGATTGCATTGACAAGGAAACAAAAATGGGTAATGGATTTAATAGTTTGAGTTCCAATGGAAGAAATAACATTGTCCATGAGATTGTCAAATTTTTTAAAAATGTGGCTATCCTTAATAGTTCATACATGGACCAAAAAAAAAAAAAAGAGCTTATATGGTAGTATATAAATCATTAAAAAGTTCGCAGCAAAAGTATTTCTTTCCTCTTATTTATTGTCTTCATTATTCATATCCTCAGTAAATTCTTAAGAACTCAGTACCATTGATAGTAACATTTGCTGTCTACTAACCTGTGGTTTTCAACTTTTTAAAACAAAAACATCAATAAGAGGAAACATGGAGCTAATTTGTATGTTAGAATAATAATTCACACAATGTTTTGGTTAAGTGCGTACGAGGAAGATTATTAGATTCAGTATGTGATCACATAGCTAATCAAGGGACATTTCAGTTAATAATTGTGTTAATTATTCCTGCCTGTTATGTAAGATACTGATAAAAAGTAAACTAACTAAAAATTTTCAAAATCCCATGAAATTGATGGGCCCATACTAAGGTATATATGACAACAACCCAAAATTTTGTACATAATATAGATGATAAAAGGAAATTTGGAAATATTAGATAAAACCCTTGATTTAAACTGTAGAGTAATAATTAACTAGAGGGAATGATAACAATGGGTTAAACGGTAGAGTTAAAATTTTATTTCCAACCAAATGCAGAGAAAATACCTTCAGTATGACAACTGATCCTAGCACAGAAAAAGGCATGAGGACTCCAATGGTATTGAGTATCCTACCAGGTAGACATTTGGAAGTGAATTCAGTTCTGTTAATGTGTGAATGGTAA
The DNA here is from genome assembly GCF_004348235.1 of Phoca vitulina. NCBI lineage: Eukaryota > Metazoa > Chordata > Mammalia > Carnivora > Phocidae > Phoca > Phoca vitulina. Next base: position 25,384,480 of record NW_022589728.1, read on the forward strand.
TTGTGATCATTTAATGAGAGACAGACAGAGAAGACCTTGACAGAGAAAAGCGAAGCACAAAATTAATCTTAAAATGCCTAATAAGAAAATACAGACAATGGGACATTACAAATGAGAGAATTATTTTCACTTACTTCATACAATATTTGTTCAGGTACTTGAGGAGATAATGGAATGGTCTATCTGCTGGTTTCAATGACTTTGCCACAGTGTTATTTTTCCTTCAAAAGCAGTTAGATAAACTAACGGGCATATCAATGAAAACAACTAAGAGTGACAACAATTCAAATATAAGAAATAGGAGAAAAAAACCATCTCAGATGTTAACTCAGCTAAAATCTTAAGGTGTGAGTGTTAGTCTGTCTGATTTGAATTTTCCATTGTAAGGATTTCTGTCAGTTTAGGATCATTAGAGCTTATTAAACATCCCCTTAAAGAGTTACCATGGGAAGCCTTATAACTCTTATAACCAAAGAAATTTTATAAATAGAACTTTATTTTTGAAATACTCTTTGAGAAACAAGTAAAGAGCATTTTAAATTACTTAGTCTTAGAAATGCCTCTTCCATCCTAATGTACCATGTTCTTCAGAGTTAGATGTATTTTTTTTGGAACTTTGTGTTAGCTTAGATGTTTTAGCTAACAGGTCACTGTATCCCTCTATATACCTCACAGATGTTTCTAAAGTTTACCAAAAACAAAATTAAAGCAAACAAAAAATTTTCTTTTAGTAGCCATGTTTCTCTAGAGGAGTAACTGTACTAAGGCTATTAATTTATTGAGAAACTTAACTAAAACTTGCAGATGGAAGCAGAAAACCAAGGAGAAGAAATGTTAAGTTAATTTGGATGTTAGAACAATTTTTTTGTCATTTTGTTGGCAGGGTGTTTTGGTGAAAATTTTTAGATTCAGTGTGTCATCAATTGGCTAACCAAGAGATATTTCAGTAGATAATATCAATTGACTCTGTGGCCTGCTATTCTGATATTCAAAAGATATCAACTAGCTAAAAGGCTTTTATTTAGTAACTAAATGTATCCCAATCTTTGCTATCCAAAAGTATCTATAAAGATAATTTTTCTTTTATTCTGAAGCCCCATGGCAGTCATTTATTGGTTTATGACTTTATAAAATCACTAGTCTTCTGTGTTCTCTTGTTGCTTTGGATGGTAATGTTATTCACATATAGTTTTCTTTATTTTTCATTTTTATTGAGGTACAATTGACAAATAAAATTATATCTATTTAAAGTATGCAATGTGATGATTTGACATATATATATTTTTTGTAAAATGATTACCACAAGCAGCTTAATTGACACATCCATCACTCACATATACTTAACTTTTTATGTGTATATGTGTGTGTAGTGAGAATGCTTAAAGTCTACTCTCTTAGCAAATTTCGAGTATACCACACACTATTATTAACTATAATCACCATGTTGTGCGATAGAACTCCAGAGCTTGAACTCTTTGACTAGCATCTCCCCATCCCTCCTCACTTCTCCTCTCCCATCCCCAGACCCTGGTAACCGCCATTCTACTCTCTGTTTCTATAAGTTCCACTTTTTTTTTTTCCACATATAAGTGAGATTATACACTATTTGTCTTTGTCTGGTTAATTTCACTTAGCATAATATGATTCACCCATGACTCTAGATTCACCCATGTTGTTACAAGTGGTAGGACTTCCATTTCATGGCTGAATAATATTCCATTATATATTTTATTGTATATTTATACTACATCTTCTTTGTCCACTCATCATTAATGGAAATAAGTTGTTTTACATATTTTGGTTATTGTGAATAATGTTACAATGAACATGGGACTGGAGATATCTTTTCAAAACACTGATTTCATTTCCCTTGGATATATACCTGGATAAAGATTGTTGGATCATACAGTAGTTCTATTTTAATTTTTTGAGAAATGTCAGTTCTATTTTCCACAGTGGCTGCACCATTCTACATTGCCACCATTTATATACAGAAGTTTCCTTTTCTCTACATCCTCACCGGCACTTGTTATCTACCATCTTTTTGATAAAAACCATCCTAATGGTTGCAAGATGATATTTCATTGTAGTTTCGATTTACATTTCCCTAACGATTAGTGAATTAGTGATACTGAGAATCTGTTCAGGTACCTATTGGTCATTTATATATCTTTTTTGGAAAAATGCCTATTCAGGTCCTTTGCCCATTTTTAAATCAGATTCTTTGGTTTTTTGCTTTTGTGTTGTGTAAGTTCCTTATATGTTTGGATATTAACCCCTTATCAGATATATGGTTGGTAAATATTTTCTTCCATTCCACAGGTTGTCTTTCACTTTGTTGATTGTTTCCTTTGTGTGTAGAAGCTTTTTAGTTTGATGTAATCCTACTTGTTTATTTTTTTATTTTGTTGCCTGTGTTTTTAGTGTCATATCTAAAAAATCATTGCCAAACCAATTTCAAGAAGCCTCTTCCCTGTATTTTCTTGTAGGGGTCTTATGGTTTCAGGTCTTACATTTAAGTCTTTAACTCATTTCAAGTTAATTTTTGGGAATGGTGAAGATAGGGATCCAGTTTCCTTTTGCATATGGATATCCAGTTTTCCCAATACCATTTATTAGGTATTTCCCTACTGTGTTCTTAGTAACCTTGTTAAAAATTTGTTGAGCATATAAATCTAGACTCTGACTCTGTTCTATGGATCCATGTGTCTGTTTTTATGCCAGTACCATTCTGTTTTGGTTACTGTAGCTTTGTAATATTGTTTTTATCCTGTCCGTGTACTGAATTAATTTATTAGTCCCAACAGTTTTTTGGTGGAGTCTTTTCAGGTTTTCTATATACAAGATCATGTTATATGCAAACACAGACAATTTTATTTCTTGCTTTCCAATTGGGATACCTTTCCTTCCTTCCTACCTTCTTTCCTTCCTTCCTTCTTTCCTCCCACCCTCCCTCCCTCTTCTCTTCCCTTTTTCCTTCCCCCCTCACTCTTTTTTTCTTTCTGAATTTAGGAAGCCTAAATAGATTTCCAGTACTGTTGAACAGAAGTGACAAGAGTGAGCATCCTTGTCTTGTTCATGATCTTAGCATGATGTTAGCTATGGGCTTGTTCTATATGGTCTTTATTATATTGAGAATATATATTATTATATTCCTTCTATACCTAATGTGTTGAGAGTTTTTAACATGAAAAAATGTTGGATATTATCAAATGCATTTTCTGCATCTATTGATGTGATCATGTGATTTTTATCCTCCATCCTATTAATGTGGTGTATAATATTCAATGATGTTTATATGTTAAACTCTCCCTGCATTCCTAAATCCTACTTGATAAGTCCCACTTGATCATGGTGTAAGATCATTTTACTATGCTGTTAAATTCTGTTTGCTAGCATTTTGTTAAGGATTTTTGCATCTATACTGATTAGGGATATTTTTTGCTTGTAATTTTCTTTCTTGTGATTCCTTGTCTGACTGTATAAGGGTAATGCTAGCCTAATAAAATGAGTTTTGTATTGTTCTCTCCTTTACAATTTTTTGGAAAACTTTTAGAATCATTGGCATTAAGCCTTCTTTAAATATTTGGTAGAATTCACCAGTAAAGCAATCAGATCTTGGACTTTTCTTTCTTGGAAGGTTTCTGATTACTGATTCAATCTCCTTACTCATTTTTTATTTGTTCAGGCTTTCTATTTTTGTCATAATTCAGTTTTGGTAGGGTGTTTGTTTCTAGCAATTTATCCAGTTTTTTCTAGGTTATCCAATTTGTAAGCATGTAATTGCTCATAGTATTTTCTTGATATTTTGTATTATTGTTATCAGTTGTAATGTCTCCTCTTTTGCTTCTGATTTTATTTATTTGAGTCTTTTTCTTTCTTCGTCTAGTAAAGGTTTGTCAGGTTTTTTTTTTATCTTTTCAAAAAACATCTCTCAATTTCATTGATTTTTTTTTGGTTGTTTATTTTTCTGGTCTCTTTTTTATTTATTTCTGTTCTGATTGTGGTTATTTTCTTTTTTATGCTAACTTTGGGCTTAGTTTATTCTTTTCTTTTTTATATTACATATTAGAATATTACCATATTACAATATTATTCTAATATTACATATTACATCATGCTAAGATCAAGAACAAGACAAGGATGCCCTTGAGGCTAAATGATTAGATTATTTTGGTATTTAAAAATGTGAAAAGCTTTTGTTCCCACTCAATATATGAACAACCATCCCAGCTAGCTGTGACACCCTCAGCTACCCTTATCCAATCCATGTAGAAGAAACTTAATAATTCCACGAACTCCCATGACAAATACAGCTTTGCACAAACTCTTTTAGCCTTACAACTTTTTATTTGTTACTGCACATGTTCAAAATCCTGCCTGGTGGCCATCTTGCTGCTTTTTCTAGTCTTGTGTGCTTGCCTTGGTTGTCAGTCATCCCCTCAAGCACAGTGCCTATGTGTTGGGAATTCACTGTAGCCCTGACTACTGCCTGACCATAACACCTGTCGGTGCAAAAGGATCCAACTATATCCCAACTGTTTTCCTCTAAAAGATACAAAACTTACCAGCACCATCTTGACTGTTCTTCTCTCAGACTCCTACCTACATCATATTCATCAAGTGACTCCACAGAGAATTTTCCAAATTTTGTTTTTACTTTTCATTTTTTCAAACGAGATCAGCTTCTGCTTGTTTTAGCTTAATATTTTGTACAGCTTCAAAATGTATTTTGTCTTTTCAAGTGAAATGAATACGAACTGCTGCAGGGCACCCATGCAATTGAGCAGACTTCAAGCTCTTCCATAACCTACTCAGAAAAGCAAAGCAAAGCAAATGCCCTGTTAAAATTAATAATGAAAGAGTAATAGAATGATATAATCTTTCACACAGTCATTTGCAAAAGCAAAGTTTGTCTCCAAAGATTAGGAGTTTAAATAATTAAAAGTTACATGCACTGCCAAGCTATGATGAAATATAAAGTTTACTTTTTAAAGCAGTACATATACTGCTGATCTAAAGAGAGAAAGTGAGACAGAGAGTGATTATAAAGGAGAAAGCACATTTTACACAGCAAAGGTCTTTGAAGCCAGCATGTATTACCTGAGTTTGAGTTACTGGGTATTTTGGATATTTACTTTACGCGGCACACTAAATTATTCAATAGTGTCATGACATCCTTTAATAATCTGACTGGCAAGGTTATGACAAATGAGGGGAGACAGATAAAAACTGATTTTTGTTATAAGTTTAAAAAATTGCATGACACCATGATATTGCTGTATTTTATTGCTATCTTTTAAGAAAGACAAATTAAAAATAATTAATTTTATCTCCCAATTTCTGGAATTAGGATATATGCAATATGTGTCATATTTCTACATGTATGTGGCAGACAGGAAATGTTGGGCTATAGACTCTTCAAATTGCAAATTAGCCTGCTCGTCATAGAATGAAATATCAAACACTCTTCCCTTGTTCTGCCTCGTCTCTCCCATTCCTTTCTGACAGAGTGGTCAAAACTAGTCAAAGAGGTTCTGGGGGATTTCATAAAAGGGCTACTGCTATAACTAATTCATGCCAAATGATCCCAATACAGCAAAAGCTTTTTTTTTTGTTTTTAAATCCAAATAATAAAATACACCTTAGCGAATGGTATAAAAGAAAATCATCTCAGTCTATTTACAAGTAAAATTACTATATGTTCTATAATGTTTATTTGGACAGAGACGTTTTAATTGGAATAGTCAGATTATCACTGAATGTCAAACAAGCTGCACAGTACATCATTCATGCACCTGAACAAAAATGACAGGAAATATTAATATGGTATCCATACAGCACTCCAGGTAATTGGTTTTTTGTATCACTGCATTTTACAGTGTGAAGTTGTGGAATTTTGGAGACACCTCTAAATACTTAAGGAGGAGAAGAGTATATTATGGATGTTGAGCTCATGATCTTTATAAAACCCAACAACTTTGAAGTCAAGAATTTACAACAACATCAAAAATGCTATGAGAAATGAATTACATACAGAACAGAAGTGAAACTCACTATGATTAATTTTATTCTCCTCTTTATTTTTTTCTGCCTATTTTTGTAGGCATGTAGACATATGTAAATATACAAAAATAGTAACATTGTGAAGATGCTTCCAGCTGCACGTACATTTGAGGCAAAGATGAAGAATGTATGCCCACCAAAATCCAACTTCCCATTCTTAAAGTACAAAATACGTCCCTTTTCCATTGTATTTTTCCTATCTCACATCACCAAATTTACTTAAAAGAAAAGTATACTGGAACATTAATTTGTCTCCACAGTAACCCTTCCATCTGAGAGAGAACCAAGTTTCAGATCATAGACCTGTTTCAAATTGCCTTTCTATTCTTGGCAAGATATTTCAAAATAAAAGGAGAGTCTTGGGAAAGTTGTGTTTGGTGAATGGTTACCAGAACTCTTCTTAGTTATCCTTATTGCTCTATGCATTGGTGTGGGTGAACAAAGTTGGAATAAATAAATGATTACATGCTGGCAGCTTGAGCTCATGGCCAACCCTACAGGAGAACTTCTGCTGTGATGCTATAGATAGGACCATGAGTAAGTTCATTGCCTTCTTTGGTGCATTTTCCTCATATCTGTAAAATGAGAAGATTATGCTATATGTTTTTGAAAATGAACATCTAAAAATCTACCTGATTTCTTGTTCTTTTAAAACAAAACAAAACCCCAAAACACCTGACTCATTTCTAGTCAAACATTTAGCCACATACATGGACGCTTGGCTTGCTTGCTTTCGTTTGTATCTGGATTATTCATAATCTATAAATTACTTGAATTTCTAGGGCCATTAATAATTGGTATTTCTATAATGTTTCCATTTGGAAAGGAATATAGGAAACTATAAATAATGCCCTGAAAATGAAATATGTTGAGAATGTGGAAGGCAAAATTACTACTGTCACTCATTTATATTTTTTTGAGGGGGAAAAATGTATTCCAAAGGTTCCTCTTTTTAGAAGACAACTACATCTTATTAATATAATTTGTAAAGCCATTTTGCAATATACATACTAATTTGAAATAAAATATTTAAATTTGGCATAAAATTAAACCCTAGCCCTCTCTTATCTGTATTCATTGCACCAAGAATTCTCTAGAAATTGACCTTTCTGAGCCAAATGACAGTCATGTTCAAATATGACATATATTCCTACGAGAGGTAAAAATTAGTGAATTGACATAATTCTAGTTCAGCCGTGTTTACATTGCCATTCTACAAACGAGCTTTTCTTCCTAATAGAACAGCTTGACAATTCTCAGAAACCCAGACTACTTGAAGGAAAATTCAATAAGTAACTTAAGAATACCAAATGGTAACCAGGCCTTGGGGAAGCTATAGAATTGAAACACAACTTTTTTTTTGACAGTTTGTAGTGTAGCTCTGGTGCTCTGTTTCAAAATCTGTCAAAAAGATGATAACTGGACTTAGGAGTTTAGTTTGATTTTTAAACCAAATAATCGGACAGCCTGTCTGGCATTACTGCCTTTGGCCATTTAGAAAAAAAAAAAATCTGAGTTTTGAAAGAGCAAAAACATTAAAATCATCAAATCGTTGCTGTGTGCTGGAAGAAACGTTTTCTCAGTTTCTCGGCATGAACATCCATTCAGGGCAACCAGATAATGAAGGCATCTTCGCTGATGTCAATAGGATTCGACAGCAAACACATCCCCAAAGAAATGATCTTTAACAATGATGTCATCTAAAGTGAGGGGGAGAATCATCAACCTCTATTTGTTTCAATGGTGATTTTAGTTTCACTTTCTCAACATCAATAAACAGGCACCCCCACATTTATTTTATCCGATACTCAAGTAAAACTAAGAAAATTGACCCTAGAATCTCATTGCTTTTGAGTTTCATCAGGTTTCTGTTAAACATCTACAAAGAAAAAGGGAAAACTAAGAAAACCCATTAATAATATTGTATTTAGAGTTGTATTTGACTGGAAGCTTATTCACAAGGGTAATTCATACTTGTATAAATCATAGAGTCATTAGACCCTAGAGTTTGAAGATACTTTAAAGATTATGTCATTTTAAATTCTGCTACTTCTGTATTCTGTAACATCTGAATACAGAATATATTAAATTAGGCCATAATACCAACAGATCCTGATTATTTTCGTGATGACTTAAGACAAGTAACAACAATCATAGATAATATTTATTATAAACCTTTTATTTCTCACACACTGTACTAAGTACTTCATATACATTTTTTTCCCTTGACTCTCAAACCCTTCTGTGAAGTAGGTACCATTAATATCCATTTTACAGTGAGGACACTGAGGCTTAGGGAGGCTTCGTGATTTTCCCAGAGCACAAAGTCAGTAAACGGTATTCACAGGTGATTCTTAATCATAGTCTACCTAGATTTATACAGAGATGTTTGACAGATGTTTAATCTCATTACCTAGATAAATAATTACCTAAAGAAGTATTTGCAAATTTTCTACCTGGTGTACTTAAGGGATTTGAAACGGTCTACCCATTAGAAGAAAAAAAAAAAAACTTCACTGTATACCTGGTCAAAAATTTATATCAATTAATTCAGTAATACAAAGAAATTATCAAGGAACTTACACATATCCATTGCATTATTATTCATCAGATCCATGACTATTATTCCAAAGGCACATAACACAAAAAGGTAAGTTTGGAGGGAGTAGGTAAGGCTGGGACAAATCTTACTGAGAGGATTAGTGTGTGGCAATGAAGCCAGGGAAAAAAGCTCTGACGTGGGGCTTTGTGTAAGGAAAAAAAAAAAGAAGACGATTGCTGAAAGAAAAAAAAGATGGAGACAGAGACAGAGAGAGAGAGAGGAGAGAGAGGGAGAGAGAAGGAGAGAGAAGGAGAGAAATGGAAGGAGAGAGAGAAAACTCTTTGATGAATATAAGCTTAGCTTTCTTTTTGGTGCTACTTACATCTCTCTGTTTTTTAATGCCCATTTGTATATTGAGCAAATAAAGAAACTTTTACAAAAGTCATCATATCTATGTTTATAAGACATAGAAGTAATACTTGTCAAAGAATTCAGACAACTAAGATTGATGCTGAAAATATAAGAACTGGTTTAAGGGGAGGACCAGTATGGAAATTGCTCAATGTTCTCTAGACACTTAAACACCACCAGAAACATAAGAGGCCGAAGAAAATTGTATTTCCTTGAACTCTCTTCAAGGCAAGTTCTGCCAATAGTGGAAAGATGGAATACTTAGGGTGAGCTTTGCCCAGCCCCGCCCCCCTTCCCAGTTGTCATGCTAGCCTCTTGTCTAAGGAAATTCTAGTCTTCTACTAAGTGGAAAATGCAAATTTGGAGCTTGGAGTTTGGAGATGAATTTCTCAAGGCATTATAGTATTGCCACAGACAATTCTTTGTTTTCCCTTCTTCTTCCAATAGATCCCAGCATCTTTCTTATTTAAACAAATGTAAAACAGTAGTCTGACAATATTTATTTGAAGGAGTATCAGGTTATGAGCCTTCTTAGGGTGCCCACGTGCCTTAGAGCATCCTTGATCACTGCAGAATCAGAGGAAGCAATGAAAGAATACCCCACTCCCACTGTTTCAAGCAATTACTTACATGATAATAATACCAAGCAAATGATGGAACTCAAAAGAAAGAAAGCAACAAGAAAAGTTCATACCATATTTCTCCTTTGTTCTGTGTATCTATCTTATCACTGGATAAGCATCCTCTAAATAAACCATAATTTTACCTCTGCAGGCTAAATCAGTAAAAAAAAAAAGTCATCTTTTTATAGTGAACCAAATATCTGATTGAAGACTGACCGCCGTTCAGTTCATACGCAATTGCTTCTAGTTCTTTCCGGATAGTTGTGGGAGGATATTTGTCTGGTGTGGAGAAAACTGTATTTATATTTGTGCCATGCATTCTAAAGAAGATTAGGTTAACTTACATATTCACAGGAATAAATAGTTACAACACAAACCCTTAAGTAGTGTTTGGATTATTTTCTCGAATCAGAGCCACTGGGAGGAATGTCGGTGATGCAATGCAAAATGCCACCGTAAGATTTCCACGTTTGGAAAAAAGGTTTTTCCAAACAGCACCAGTAGGAGCAGCTGTTTACAAACTGCTGAGTGGCGTGGGGGACTTTGAAATTCTGTCACCGCATCAGCACCTAGAGGAAGGCTTTCCCCGGAAGTCGTCCTCTGCAAAAGGCACACTAGGACTTGGAACCTACTGAGGTATGTACAGTAGTGAGGAGAAACAGAGCTTTGGAAATACAGTCTATAACAAATGTTTTACTTTTAAAAATTACTGTTGAGGGTGCCTGGGTCTTTCAGTTGGTTAAGCGTCTGCCTTTGGCTCCGGTCATGATCCCAGGATCCTGGGATCAAGTCCCCCATTGGGCTCCTTGGCTCAGCGGGGAACCTGCTTCTCCCTTTCCCTTTGCCTGCCGCTCCTCCTGCTTTCTCTGTCAAATAAATAAATAAAATCTTTTTAAAAAATTATTGTTGAACATTTATAAACTCAGAAAAGAATTATCTGCAAATTTATTTTACTGGTATTGTTACAGGGCAGGCAGATAGAAATCAGTTAGATGACTGAAAGGCAGAATAACAGAATTTGAGGACTCAGCCCAAAATCAGAATAGAGACATTCTCCAGAGCCACAACTCGCTGGTGATTTTATCAATTTTCATGAGAAAGATTCAGCAGTTAACACCAGAGTACCAGATCAATTCCACAGTTCATATACATCTATATGTGTGCTGTGTGTATCCAAACAAATTGTTTTCTATATTTATGCTCAAGCTGACTTATGTTTTGAGATCATTGTGTGCTGCAGTTAACTTTTCATTAGGATGTGAATTGAAAAAAGGAAAAAATATCTTTCAAATAAATAATGGGATAGTCACATATTTAAAGCAATTATTTAAAACGATTTTAGAAACATAGCAAAATGTTTTTCAACATAATATAACATGAAAAATAATTGGGCAGCAAATTATATGTGATAAGGTAGAAATTATTAAATATTCTGAAATATGAGAAGATATAGTACTGCTTATTTTGAAATGATGTTATGATTAATTTCTTTCAATATATTTTTCAGTTTTTAGATGAGTATGCATTATTAACAACTTTTTAAAAAAGTTGCCATTTCTTTGAGGAATAAGTTTAGATATTAAGTTATTAAGATTGAGTAGATCGGGGCGTCTGGATGGCTCAGTTGGTTAAGTGACCAACTCTTGATTTTGGCTCAGGTCATGATCTCAGGGTTATGAGATCAAACCCTGCATCAGGCTCTGCACTAGGCATGAAGCATTGTGGGCATGGAGCCTGCTTAAGATTCTCTCTCGCCCCCTCCCACTGCCCCTCCCCTCCTCTTAAAAAAAAAAATTGTGTAGATCAAATGACTGTCCCCATGCCAGTGACTGGTGTGGGAAACCAGGTCAACAGTGCCCTCTGCAGAATGGTGACAAATGGGATCTCTTTCATTTTGTCTGAACTGGTCCTTGACTTAAAAACTACAACAACAATAAGAGCAACAAGTTTTGTTATACTTAAATATAATGTTGTACTTTTGTTCTTATTGTTACACACAAAAAAAGACAGTGCTGATAGTGATTGTTTGCTAAATTATAAAATTCTTTTTCTTTCCTTCTATGTCCTGCTTCATGTGCTCCAGGTTTCAATTCTCAGTATCATGTAAATTTGTGCTTGCCACATTGTACTTGTAAATTGGTACTTGTCAAAGATAGTGACAATAATACTGTGTTTCTAAAAAACAATGAGATGTTATTATGATAGTTATGATGTTAGTTCAAGGGGTACTGTCACAAATAAAAAGCATTGACTTTAAATAACTAGGTGGGTATGGTTGGCTGATCGTTGAAAATAAAAGCTTCTTAAAATTGAATTGCTTACTACCTGCACTCAGATACCAACATTATGCCCTTGTTAGTACTATTTGGAAAAATACCTTATTCTACTCTATTGCAACCAAATTTCATTAAATTAATCCAAGCAATTTTTAGAAGAAAAATATACTGGCTACACTAACTCTCTAGCCTTTATATTTCTTAAGCTCCCTTTTTCTCACCTTCTGCACTTGCATGTGCAGGCATATGCACACTCACCTACAACGAAATTCCTTCCATCCATTTATCAACATTTATACCCCATTGAATAACTGACTTACTAATTAAAAAAATCTATTTCCTACTTCTCTCAGTTATACTCAGCTCAATCTTGTCTTTTTCAAAATCAAACTTTAACCAATTGCTTGTGACCATTTTTCCTTCTACCCTATGGATTCTTTAACATACTGCTGTCAATTTTTTCTGACTTCTCTGAAATTATATAATTGTTTCTGCCATCTTTTTATCTCTTCTTGTTAATTTGTAGTTCTCCTGTCTCTACCATTTCCCTTTGATGATGCTGCCTTTGCTTCTTCAGTACCCCCTGAAGTGGGACCACCCTCCACATCCCACTCCCATTTTTAGGACTTTGGCTGCACCATAACTCAACAAGTCAACTCCGTTGATGTTTTTGCCCTCTGTTTCACAGGTACCCTCAGAGCCACTTACCCTTTACCCCAGGACACTCTCCCGACTTCCTACTATGTCATGAGCTCTTTGAAAAAGCTATTTCTTTTTGCTTTATTGTACACAGTGACTGGTACCAAGTAGGAGCTCAGTAAATATTATTTAAATGAGTTTGTTCTGAAATTTTAGAACAAGACTTGTTTTATTTCCTTCACTCTATTCCCTCTCACTAACCTCTGTGATTTTAATATCTAAGTTAATGCCTATTATTAATGATTTTCCCCATTTTCCAAAATCCTTATATTCCAGGAAAATTTCTCAACTACTTCAATTATCCACGAGCACACATATACCTGAGACCTCACTATCATTCAGAATGGGTCATCCCCAAAATCTTCTGCTAGGTACCTTTCCCATACCTTCATTTCTATACAAATACATTTTCATTCTTCTTTTGATCATTGATTTCTTGGTGCCAATAAAAAAAAAGTTTATAAACTTATAAGTAAATTCTCACATTTTCTCTTAAATTTATAATTCTTGCAATTTCTTTCAAAGTCCTACACCTTGGTAGAGAAACAGTTGTTCATTTAGGTTACATTGTCTTATGCTTTTCAACTTTCTTTTTCATAATAGTTTCACTTCTCTTGCAGGTACCTATATATTCTTCAGGTGGGATGCCTTCCACTGATTTCTTTCAAAGTTCCTGACTTTTTGCTCTATTCTGCTATTTTGCCCATGCAGTGAATATTAAACTTTTTTATACTGCCTTTTTACAGCTTTAAAATTTCCATTCAATTATTGTTTCTGTTTCCTCGGGCAGCTGCAAATTAATTACCACAAACTGGGTGACGTCAAACAATAGAAGTTGATTCTCTCCCAGTTCTAGAAGTCTGAAATCAAGATGTTAGCAGGGCCACCCTCCATCAGAAGGCTCTGGGGAAGAATCCTTCCTTGACTTTTGTAGCTTCTCGTGATCAGTGGCAGTTCTTAGCATTCCTTTACTTGCAGACGCTTCACGTGAATCTCTGCCTCCATCTTCCCGTGGCATTCCTCCCTCAGTCTCTTCTGCATTTGAGTCTTTTCTTAGAAAGACACTATTTTTTTTTTTAAGATTTTATTTATTTATTTGACAGAGAGAGACAGCGAGAGGGGAACCACAAGCAGTGGGAGTGGGAGAGGGAGAAGCAGGCTTCCCGCGGAACAGGAAACCCAATGCGGGACTGGATCCCAGGACCCTGGAATCATGACCTGAGCCAAAGGCAGATGCTTAACGACTGAGCCACCCAGGCGCCCCTTAGAAAGACACTATTGATCGGATTTAGAGCCCAAGCTAATCCAGTGTGACCTCATCTTAGCTAATTCCATCTACAAAAAGCCCTAATTTCCAAAGGAGGTCACATTCACAGGTACCAGCAGTTAGGACTCCAACATACTTTTTGGGGGGACACAGTTCCATCTGTAATTCTTTTTTATACTTTCTACTTGTGGCTGAAAGTTTACTATCTTTTCTTCAATTATGAAAATATTCTCCTCTTTGCCTCATTGAGCAGAGCTATGTTAGCTATATTAGCTGCTTATTGTGCCAAACATCTGTGCATGTCACAGTCATGGCTGTTGATTTTCTTCTGTCTTTGGAACAAAGTTCCTGAGTTCTTTGTGTATTGAACAATTTGGGATTGCATTATTTGCATGTTGAATATTAGGTTGTGGAGTCTCTGGATTCTGTTAGCTTCCTCCAAAAAATATGACACTTTTGATCTGTCATCTAATCACGTGGTTAGCTCACACAGCAAACTCTGTTCCACCTGCTGCGGGCAGCTCAGTTTGAGGGTTGACATTAGCTCTGAGGTTTATGGACTTCTTCTTACATGCACAGTCCAGAGTCTAAGACTGGGGTGGATTTTATATAGAGAAGTGGGCTCCCTTTTTCTGGACCTCTCTTGTGCAAATTCCTCCCTTGCTTTCTGGTTTCTCCGGTTGTCCTCTCTTCCTTTTCCTGAGGCCAGAAAGATGGCAGAGGTTCTGGAGGAGCTGTGGCATGCTGCTCCTCAGCCTGCCCTCAGACCAAAGCCACAAGGACAGGCAATCACCCCTTGAGAGGTGCTATTTCCAAGCCTCTGGTCTCATCCAAAACAGGCTTGCTTTTGTTCACTCTTTAAACCCATAAGGTAGTTGTTTCATGGTATTTTGCCCAGAGTTTATAACAATAAATAGCTGTCGGAAGGTCAGTCCACTGAAAACTTATTCCACTATATCAAAAGTTAACTTACAACATCTGTTGGATATTTCTAGTATCTTTGCATTCTGGCCGTGATATTTCAAAGTCTTGTTCATATTTTTTGTTTTAATCTTTCTGTAATGCAATCTGGGCAAATTTATTGACTCTATCTTCTCATTTATTAATTATCTATTCAGGCTATAAGGACTTTTTCCCCCTACTTTCCATTTATGTTAACTAGTAGAGAATAAGTAAGAAATTGATGAAAAATAATAACTAATAAAGATAATAATAATCCCTTTAAGGAGAATAATAATGGATTATTCACCTACATTTTTTAAATGTCATTCATTATATCCTCTTTGGGGAATATTCTTTTATTTTTTTTTCCTGAGAAGATTTCCTTTTACTTTTTTTGCACTCTATTCTTGATTTCCTATATCCATATCCCAAACAGTACAAGATAGCATAATTTATCTTTGTAAATTGCTTTCAAAAATCATTATCATCTTACTAATTATATTGTCTGCAAAATTTGCATTGACTCTAGTCACATTTACCACAGATATAACTCCATTTCCTGGCTCCCTGACCAAATACCAGTTTCAGCCAACGTCGTCTGCATCTGCCCATGTAAATCACTTCATAAATTAGAGTCTGCATTCCTCACAGAAAATGGAATCGTTTTTGAATCCAAACAAAATAAATCATAAAGGAGAGTCACAAAGTTAGGACTGCAGCCTAATTTTCATTAAGTTCCTTCATTAACATAGTTTAAAGCTTCAATTCAGAACCACAACGTTGTCAAATTATGTTCATCTTAATTTTTTCTTTTTTCTTTTTCCCATCTCATCTAAATATAGTATTCACTTAGGAGGTTTTTCTCCCTTTGTTTTCAGGGTCTTTGTGCTCTTATCTGCTGCTTAATCTGATTTACGACTTTCAGGTTTCTTTATGGGATGCTGCAGAAAGTTAACAAGCATTTTTGATATTTTAATGTTAAAGATGATGGAGTCTGGATTCAGTAACAACACCAACATTTCAACTATCGCCAGGCATTTTCATTCTCTTAATATTAATTAATTCATTAATTCATTTAACATTCGTTTAGTGCCTAGCCCGAGTCAAGTATTTGATGGTGATAAACGTTATGTTTTGTGCTCTTAATCTCACAGTCAAGTGATGGAGACAAATACTGATACATTTGAGATAAGCTCTGTAAACAAAATATGTACATGGAAAGAACATCTTCACTGGCCATTGCCAGCTAAATGTCTGGTGCAAACCTAAATCAGATGGAAGGCTGTCAGGAATCATTCATTGCTCATGTTGCTGAAGTGATCACTTCCATAGCCGCTCAGCCTTTGTTTCTTTATTGCCTAGGAATTATGTAAATTGTTTTCTCCATATGTTTAAAACGTAGGGATGATTGTTTTTTATATAATTTTTAACTTGTCCAAGCATTGTAAACAGTGTAAAGGGTGAAAAGTGGGAATGTCACATGTCACAGTGTATCAGGGTAATGAGACGTCTAACAAAGACTCATAGACATATAGCCTGAAAAACTCTTCTTTGTATTCATGCTCTTGATAATTTCTTGTTTATAATATAACATAAGCCAAGAAAACTATTTCTTTCAGTAGAATCGTGGGTCAACTCAAGGTAAGCCATTATTCTATAAAAACATTGTTCAGGAATAACCTAATTAGGTCTTATAACCACATTTCTAAGGGCTACTGTTCTGTTATTATGTGTAAAATATAGGAACACTTCCCAATAAAGTGAAAATGAGGAAAAACTGATATGATATCTACAGGAGTAAGCTAACAATTTTCCAGACAACAGAGTTATATATTTTGCATTATTGTTCTGAAGACCTATAGGCTTTGATTACTTGGGACTGCTTTTTTTTTTTTTTTTCTTTTGCCCTTGCTAGCAGAGCTGCAGATTTAATTTTATCGGTATGAGAAATATGAAGCTAGGGAATTTAATAATTGTTTCACTAGGTAAGGGATGAAGTAAATTCCATTGCCTTTCGTTTGATTACAATCTTCCCTGCTGGTTTAATTAAAAATATCCACGTGAGGAAGAAGAAACATGGTAGAGGATCTAATTGTTTTATTGTATTGGATGTAGAGTAGGAAAAATGAAATTGAAAGTTTAGAGTTGTAAAACTTAAATGTTTCATGTAAATCTAAAATGCAGACACAGGTCAGCTATAGACAAATGTCAGTAGAGTAGATTCAAAATGCACTGCAGGCAGAGAAGATGACATTTATCAGTCATCCATACATCAGTAACTAAAACAATTTTAGGGTTGTCTAGACAGGCATTTATTATTTCTTAAATTTAAATCTTTAGTAGAAGGACAACATCAGGCATGGTATCTATAGTTTCACAAGAAATGAGAAGAAGGCCTAGGAAAAATTTCAAAAACATTGGCAGGGATAGATAGAAAAAAGTTTCATTGCTGTTATTACGTAGAGAAAGCAACTAGGAGACTAAATTAGCTTTTTCAGCTACCATGACATAGGCCTGAAAAATTATACTAAACACTCATACGCATAACTCAGTTTTGGATTTTGGGGATAATATTTGTCAATTACAATGTTTTAAAAGAGGAATCTTTGCTAATTTTTTCAAGATTTTTAAAAAAATTTTCACTAAATCAGAAAATTGTTTTTAATGCCAATCTTGAAAATAATAGAATAATGTAGCAGGAAATTAAATGTGCTAACATTGTGAAAATGATATCCAAAACCTTTTCCAAATATAAAGCCAAGAAGGGATTGTGAGAAATAATAAAAAATAAACAGGATGGTGGATAGTATAGAGCTATAAATTAACTTTCAATCAAAGGGAAAATAAAATTGGACAGGAAATTTTATTTAAATTTTATTTGAAACTATCCAATAAAAATATGGTTTAGAAAACCTGATCTGTAAAATAACCACTAATGTGTCACAACATTTCTAAATGGAAAGAATGGAATAAGTCAGATATAAGAAGTTTGGGAAATTAAACACAAAAAACCAAAGAGCAATATAAAGAAACAAACAATCAAAACACAAGCAAAATAAATCTCCATGTATCAGTTGCTGGATTATTTCAGAATTTTATTTATTTTTCTACTGCTATTTTATTTTACTTTTTATGTGTAATTACAGTTTTAAGTGGTGTAATTTTTGTATTCTTGAATAATTTTTTTGCTAGTATTAATGTACCTTTCTACATGTGTAGAGATCTACTCCCTCAATTATTAGTCTTCGTTCCTATCTACCATGAAAAATCTATAGGTTCCAATAGTTTTCACTGTGCAATACTAAAGAATTCTTTCTTTTCTTTTTTTCTCTCCCTATGGTTTTAAAACAAAATTTTTGATTTTTTAAGTCTTCCTTAGTTTGGGTCCAACAATTTTTAAAAAAACTACCAATGATCTTGGTTTTCTAGTAATGATTTATTTTAGTGTACATTTTTTGTGTTCAGAAATCATGGTATTTTAATACCATCTATTCTTTGGCTTTCCAGGAAGTGCATTTTACCCTCCCCCCAACACATACCCCAGATATCTGTCTTTGTGATGAACATTATTGTGCTAAATATATTACGTGGTGCAGATTACCTCAGTCCACTACTTCTAGATCTTATAGCCGTAAATCACAGCTTTTAAATATTTATAACATTCCCTTGAACACTTAAAGGAGAAAGCCAAAATAAAATTTTTCATTTGCTCTTAGAGTAAAAATGCTTTTGCTGGGTAAAAAATAACTAGTTTTTTTTTTTTTTTTTTAAAGAAATTAAATTAGACCAAATAACCCCTACTTAAATCTTTGGTATTGGATAAGTATGCCTGAATGTTCAGCTTTTCTTTAATAACCATCAAAATAATGGCTAAGAGGCAGATCCTTAACACAATCTAAGGATCTCTTTTATTTTTTTATTTTACCTAGAATTCCCTTCAGCCTCCAATGTTAATCATCAACTTCGCTGTTTTCTTTAGACAAAAATTTGAGGCAATACCCACCCAAATATCTACCAAATCAAATAAAGCAATCCCAATTCCATTTAGAGTTCATATTTTCCTATATAAGACTAGTTGCAATACACAGTTCAAGTGTACAAATATAAAGTTGGTTTAATGTTTTTCAGCGAAGACCCCTTGCCCAAAAAGAGGAGCAGGGACCATTTTCTAACGTCTAGAGAAAGAATTGTCCGGTCCTAGATTTAAAAAAAATAAAACACACGAGTATCCTGGTATTCCTTAGAATTCCTCAAGACATCATAAACCAATTTGGGGTCCATTTCCAAGATTTTTACGAGAAACCTGCTTTGCTTTTATATGGTGGGAATGACTTAGATTTTACTTCTTATACCTGCTTTACCATCAGTATCCACTAGGTGGAGATAAAATTATATATTTTTTTTAGGTTTAGGACAACCTGAACATTTATGATGCTCTATGAAAGGAATATTCATTTTTCACAATTTGAACATGCACCTCCTAATTGTTGCTTCATAATACTCTTATGTCAATCTATATTTTTCCTGCATGTTATTTTTATATCCGTCTACATTTCCTTTTTTGTTTTTGTGTTTTATTATAGATTCTAAAATATAGACTACTGATTAAATTGATTTCATTTTTATAATTTCCTTCTATCTATGGGAATATACAGTTGAATGAGTATTCACAGTTCCAGAGTAGAGTTAATTGTAATCCCCAGCATTATGTGCAGATGCTTTGAGACTAAGTACAGGTTGTTGCAGGGATTTAATTGGAGGGGTTAGAAAAGAGGTAGAGATTTTCCTTTTTTCTGAGTCAGGTAAGAATGCTCCACTTAGCTCTATGACTGCTAGGAAGCAAAGGGTATGAAAACAAATGAAGTGGTTACCAGATCCTACAAGATCCCCAAGTCATAAAGTTCTGTCTCTTCTCTCTCCTTTTTTCTTCTATCTGCTTTCTTCTCTTTTTCTTCTATTTCTCTCTTGCTCCCTCTCTTTTTATCTATATCTATCCATCTAGATGGATAGATATAGATAGATGTACATATACATATGCACATACCTAAATTTATATTAGAATTTCATATAATGCATTTTATGTCACATATGCATATCTTATAAACATACACAGTTAAGAACTTTATTTTAAAAAGCAAGAAATAAAAGAAGTACATTTAAGAGGACTCCTTTTTGTTTCTGTCTTTCATGTGGATGGTTGTTTTATGGGAAACTATTTGCTAATTACATATTATTAGAAATCTAAGCATTTTATTTCCTCCTTCTTTCTTGTTTTGCTAGAGAACAGAATGTTTCCTGTGAGTCTTATTCAAGTGCTTTCCAGGAAACCGGGACCTTTAAATTCTTCAGGCAGAAGGATGCTCTTTTCTAGTTAAGAACAAACTGGCTTAAAACAAAGGACTTATAACTGCCTTAAATCTAGGGATGGCAAGATTTCAAGAGCTAGTTTAATGTGAAGCTCTGAGTTACCAAGCACAGTAACTAACACTTGGAGGACAGGATCTCCTACTCTCTTCCCAAGAAATAGAATCCTAAAGTTCAAGGATCTCTCTGACAATACCACTTCTCATCTCTTGTGACATACGCATACAAAGGTTCATTTGTAAATGAAGGCACCAATACCAAAGTCCTGTACAAGCAAACATATAAAAGCAAAGGAAACTCAATTGCTTTGCTTGGGTAAATTGTTTAAGCCCATTAAGTACATTTGATCATATGTAAATGAACACAACATCTTTGAGGTTTGAGGAAATAGTTTTCTCTCATTCTCTGTGGTTATCTGTGAGGATGGTCCTTTCATTCTATATTACCATGCTCTCAGTAACTTCAGCCGTCCATACTCAAGCAGCCTGTTATTTTTAAAATAAAATAGAATTTTGTATATGGAAAGTAAATAAATTCATGCTCAGTGAAACACAACCTTTACCAATTTGAGTCTTTGACCAATCCATGTTGTTAAAATCAGTGATATAATTGCCCTTAGATTCTAAAAGCTTTTTAAGCCTAAAGCATTTAAGGCAAGTTAGTTTCTCAAAATTTCAAATTGCTTCCAGTTGGTAGCATTAGTGCAATAATAATGGTTGGTGGTTTTAGACTTTTCATTTAATTCTTAATCTGAATAGAGACAAACGTTATTGAATATGAAAATGTTGCATTCTATAACCAAATGAAATAAATCTTCAAAAAGACAAATTGTGTCAATCTTCACACTTGGATAAAGAAACAAAAAACAATAATAACATTCCATACCTGTTTCAGAGTAGGCACATGGGCTTAAATAATGAGCATTTCTTCACCATTTTCTCCCTCTATTTTTTGGCAGTCTTTTTAAGACATGGAAATAATCAAAGAAAAAAAACCAGAGAAAATAACTGGAAAATGCATTCTGTTTACATTTTTGATGTTTAGAAATATCTTTTATGCACTAATGCTACGTACAAATACTGTTTTGGTACTGAATCCACTATTTCATTGATAATGGTCCCAAAACTGCAATCAACATCAATATTCATCTTCCTCAGATACGATAAATTCGAAAGAGTAGTTCTTTAATTTACCTTAAAGGGACAAAAATCATCATGAACCTTCAAGTAATTTTTCCCAATGTTTTCTTCTGCTTTGCTGACCTCCCATCTCACACAGACACACGCTCTCTCTTCATTCTTTTCATGTTATATTTGAAAACATAGGAGGAACCAGAAAGTTTCAATACCGAATTTTATTTATGTGAACCTGGATTAATTCTTACTATGAAGTTATGCTTTTTGTTATTCAACAAATTAAGAACTAGGTAGTTTAAATTCATAATCTCAGATTATGTGAGCTAAAATGATGACATTACTACTAATGTGACTTTGATCAAAGAAGCTATTCCTCATAATTTAACCTGCAAAATTACAATGATATATACTTGATTTTAATATTAACTGAGTTAATGCATGCAAAACCCTTAGAAAAATGTCTGGAGCTCAAATGTAAAATGTTACCGATGATGATGATAATGACAGGGACTGTATGGAATCTGGAAACATTTTAGCACATCTTGGCATTAGTTGGCTTATTTTCAAATTTTCCTGCAAGGTATTTGACACTTTCATATTATCATTTATTCCTTTCTCTAATTTTTTGTTTGTTTGTTTCCCAGAAGTGTTGAAAGCTTATAGATAGATAAAAGACAATGTGACTTTCCCAAAACATAAAATAGAGCTGAGGTTGTGGAAACCAATCATCATCATCAAAAAGCCCCATCATTCACCACATATGTTACCTAACAAACACCGTGCAATAAGAATGAGAATTGTCTCTGTTCGTAATTGAGAAGGAAATAATGATACTGTGATAATTGCTATATTTGAATAGACTTTGAATTTACAAATATTTTTCCTTATTTTGTTTTATTTGAACCCCCAAATAACTGTGTAAAGTAGGCATCATTAGCATCATTAGCTCCAAGTTAAAAAAAAAAAATAAGGCAACAGAGGCTCAGAGACTTAAATAACTTGCCAAGATTCACTTAGCACGGAATAGTGGAACTGTATCTGGGAGGCAGGTTTTCTATCTGCAGAGCTCCCACTCCTAAATAGATCATTAGGACTTAAATGGACCTTCACATTTTCTAGGCTAAATCGTTATTTATTCAATGAGAAGATGGAGGACAGAGAGAAAAAGGACCTGGACAATGTGAGAGAGAAGTAGAATTAGGACAAGATCCCTTCATTATAATTTATAATTCATTGGTCTTTTTTCAATACTATAATATCCTATAAACTGCATTTTAAATAGTTTCTTTCCTACAAAATTTGAGAATGTCTAAACTTTTTTTGAAACCCTCCTAATCCTTATAATATTGCAATATTGCCCGATCCTTTGAGTCAGAGGTAAGAAAGTGATCTCCATGGGCTATCTGTGAAGAAGGACAGAGCTCTACTCCATAAGATCCCACATTCTGTTATTTGTACAGTGGGGCTAGCAAATGAGGTTAGCAGTGCCTTATGATAACAGTTCTCTCAATAGTAGAATTCTCACAGAACTAATCAGAAACCCTGTAGTTTGCTTTACATGGATCCCAGGGTTTTTTTCCGAACTCCAGTAGAATCTAGACTCTAAAATAATGGGGCACCTGGGTGGCTCAGTCTGTTAGGCATCTGTCTTTGGCTTAGGTCATGATCTGGGAGTCCGGGGATCAAGCCGCATGTTGGGCTCACTGCTTGGCAGGGAGTCTGCTTTTTCCTCTGCCCCTCACCGGGCTTGTGTTCTCTCTCTCTTTCCCTCTCTCTCAAATAAATAAATAAAATCTTAAAAAACAACAACAACAACAAAACAATGGAGGGGATGCAGAAAGGCAACATGTCCTCAAGCCATGATTAACCATAGAGACCCTTCTTCATGAACAACGCATTTGTTCTCAAATACTACGTGGAAATTCAAATCTAGACCTCATAGATATGACCATAGTGGAATAACATTTTCCTAACGACATCTTTATTTGGATGTCAAATGTGTACGGATAACACTATTAAATACACAAATAGTGTATGGATAACACTATTGAAGAAATTACAATTTATCTCAGTTTTTGGGTAGGTGGGGTACCCTAAGACTTTATCCATTTAACAAAGGCTTTGAAGATAAAAAGCATCAAGTGGATACAAACTGAAAAGTCCAGAAGGATGCACATAGCCCTCTCAGACTGAATTAAATGTGATTCTCTGCAAAACTTAGATTTCTTTCATTTACTCATTCATTCATTTTCATTCATTTGTTTAATAATGCGTATATTCATTCAACAAACATTTACTGAGTCTACTAAACATACAGATGTGTACCAAGTGCAACTAAGGAACAAGAAAACAAAAAAGGTATAGTCTGCCCTCTAAGAAACCAGGTGGGAGCCGTTAATTGTTAATTACATTTTACATTGTTAATACAAATGACTACATTATAAAGTTGAGACTATTAAGTGTCATGAGATTTCATTGTAAACAAGATTTCATGGAGGTCTTAAGAAACAGGGATGTGTTCTCAAGGAATGAAGAGTTAGAGAATGGTTCAGGAAGCAGGAGAATTCTGGTTAACTAAAAAGAAGATAACCTAAATCTATGGTCAGGGAAAATAAAGAAAAGGGCACAAAATGAATATCAGTAGAAAGGCAGGCAAACAAGAGGGTCATGAAGATTAGTGATTAGTGAGACATTTGTTTTGACTAAAGCATAGAATAATTCAGTAATACATTGGGAGAAAAGATTAAAAAGAAGTTTTTTGTTTTCTGTTTTTATTTTTTTAAAGATTTTATTTATTTGTCAAAGAGAGAGAGCGAGAAAGCACAGCAGGGGAACTGGCAGGCAGAGGAAGAAGCAGGTTTCCGGCTGAGCAAGGAGCCCGATGTGGGACTTGATCCTAGAATCCTGGGATCATGACCTGAGCCAAAGGCAGACACTTAAACGACTGAGCCACCCAGGTGCCCTTGTTTTCTGTTGTTAAATAAGCAATTTTACGCCCTAGAAATTTATCTGGCACATATACTTGCCCATGTGAGCAATGACATCTATAGAGCATGGCCTTTGCAGTATTACTAAATAACAAAATTTTGAGACACCTAAGTGCTCATCAACAGGTAAATAAATTATGGTACTCCTACACAATGACAACTGACTAGCTATTAAAACAAATAAGAAAACAAACAAAAGAAACATCGAAAATAAACCTAGGCCTTCAGATATGTCCTGATATGCTTCAGCCTTCAATATAATTAATATCAGATGAAAAAAAACCAGCTCATGGAACAATGCACATTGTATGTAATCGATTGTGTTAAAAACAATCAGGATATAAATATATATGCTTAAATAGGTTTAGACTACCTCTGGAAGTGTACCCTGGTAAAAGTGATTGCCTCTGGGGAAGGGGGCTGGGCAGTTGTTGGGAGAAAGAAGTATTTTTCACTGCGTGCTATTTAATATATTTCAAATGTTAGGTACATTCAAGTATTTGTAATATATATCATTTAAAGTTTATCTAGAGACAGATGGTGGAAA
Source organism: Phoca vitulina (assembly GCF_004348235.1). Classification (NCBI taxonomy): domain Eukaryota; kingdom Metazoa; phylum Chordata; class Mammalia; order Carnivora; family Phocidae; genus Phoca; species Phoca vitulina. Next base: position 25,409,340 of record NW_022589728.1, read on the forward strand.
GTTTAAGTTTTTGAAAACACAATGGGAGGAAAAATAAAATACAAGTTGGAAGCTATAGTGTTGAATTTTTTTTCTTTAATAGTAAATGTCCTGGGTGTGCTCGAAGGCAGAAGTGAGGAGATGGATGGATGGAGAGGAAATGAAATAGAAGGTAAGTGAAAATTATAGGATTTAGGGCAGAAGTGGAAAGTCTGGTATCTTACAAGACAAATGTCCTTTCTATGTGGTGTCTAAACAGAGCCACTGAATCACATATTTTGGACAAAAGCTGATGGGTCATTCTTTTGTTTGTTTTTCTATCAATAGCAGTGACTGGGGAGATGCGTTGGTGGAGTGTTTTACCTGGTACAAAGGCGAAAGCACAGTTGCTTTAAGATAATGGTTGGATAGTTGAGGTCTACAACTGAAAGACGGTTTCCCTAGCCACAACTTCTTCATAGAACCACTTGTTCATAGCCAACCAGGTGATGGGGGACATAATCAAAATGGGAGGGACTGGGGTGGAAACTTAGAAATGAACATGTTTGTCCTTCTTAAGAGCCAAGAGCTTTTCTCATCTGTCTATTACTTCATTGATGAATTTGGGGCAATGACATAATCTATCCATTTGCTGTGAGGATAAAATTAGCCAATATATGGACAATATTTTGGAAAAAATGTGTAACATATATTCAAAGACAAGGTAGGAAACAAAATACAGATGGAGAAGATTTTGCATAATTATTTTAGTCTCTGAAAGAAGTTGCAATGATGACGAAGTTTGAAGTTAGGCTGTGGCTCATTCAGTCCATGTAAGATAAATGTTTTAATATTTAATGTATGTGTGGGTACTTTACTGCATTCACTCTGAAGATGGGCAAGTAAAATATAAAATTTATTTCTGTTGTAAAACAAAATCCATTCAGTCTTCATTTATATGAATCTTCGCATAATGTTCCATACATATTTAGTGAATGAATGACTGCTGATGTTGAGAGGCATTCTGGGGGGTTGCTATGACCTTCGCCCTCTCCTGTTCCAACTTTTGAAGCAATCTAAATGTAACTGAATAAGTATCCAAAAAGTGTTAAATAATGAAAGCTTAGTAGAGTGGCATGAAGGTCATTTTTAGTCATGGTTTCTGAAATTTGTGGGCTAGGGAATAAGAATCTTGGATTAAAGAACAATGGAATAAGTGAAAAGAAAACCTCTTTGAAGAAGTACTTAGCCTGGGATTTATTCTCTTTATTTCAAATCTACAGTAGACTGTAGAAGCTGACTCACTTTAGAAAGGGTAGAAGATGGCATTTAGATGGTAGAAATATTGAAGACAATGTATTGAAAGAGTACCACAGTTGAAACTCTCTCTTTCACTCTTGCCCATCTATCTAGCTATCCACCTATCATCTATCATCTTCTGTGTGTCTCTGCACGGGTGTATATGACATATTAAATAAGAAAAATAATTAGGGCAATATAACTTTCCCTAATAGGGTCAGTATTAAACTTTGAACAATTGGTAAAGTGCAGAGTCACAACTAATTGAAATTAGTATATCAGCTCTGATAAAATAATATTAACAGTACAATTAGGAGTAGCAAATATTTTTTTTTAAAAAATATATAAACATTCAAAATAAATAAAATAGAACCTGAATCATGATGAACATTACCCCAGTCATTCTTTGTTAAATATATCACCATAGGGGCCCCTGGGTGGCTGGCTTAGTTGGTAAACCATCCCACGCTTGATCTCAGCTCACATCATGATCTCAGGGTCATGAGTTCAAGCCCTGCATTGGGCTCCATGCTAGGCATGGAGCCTACTTAAACAAAGACAAGAACAGAAACATCACCATTACCCTAGGGAAATATTTCAAAAATTTCATTCATTAAGTCAAACACTACCTTTGTAATTCTTGTCATGTCAGTTGGCCATGTCAGAAGTATTACTGACTTCTTTATAATATTTTATATCAATTTTAATTTGAATTAGAATTTTTAAAAGTAGTTTCTTCCTACAGAAGGATTTCTTTGAAATTTCAAGTTCAATATTATAGTTATGTTACTTCTAATGCAGATACAATAAATGTATGACTAATAAACAATATTCACTTGTTTATCTTCTAAAGTTGTGTTGAACACTCTAATTTCACCATAGTTATTAACTCTGGCAGAGTGAGAAGAGATAAGTAATTACAAAAACCCATTATTTTGAGGATAGGCAAGATGGCGGAGGAGTAGGAGACCTGGATTTCGTCTGTTCTCAGGAATTCAGCTGGATGGGGACCAAACCATTCTGAACACCTACAAACTCAACAGGAGATCGAAGAAAAGAATAGCAACAACTCTCTGAACAGAAAAGCGACCACTTTCTGAAGGTAGGACATGCGGAGAAGTGAATCCGAGGCAATATTTGGGAGGATAGACGGCAGGGGAGGGGGCCTCTGTCGGCTGCTTCTGGCAAGTGATAGAGCCCTGGAGCACAAAATTGGAACTTTTAGAAGTCTGCTCCGCTGAGGGACGTTGCTCCAGTGGCTAAGTGGGGGGTGGAAACCTCGTGGGACAGTGTGGTGTCAGGACCCTCAGCATCACAGAAAGACCGGGGGTGCCTGAGTGTGGCAGAGCTCCCAGGTATCGGAGCGGGGAAGCTGGCTGCAGAGATGGAGCCGAGGAGCATGCTCTCAGCTTGGGGTTGCCATAAACCGTGATCCGAGGCACAGTCGGGCCACTGCTCCTCCAGCAGAGACCCAAAAAGTGGCAGATCCGGGGAGACTCCCCTTCCTCCCCTGGGAGGAGCAGCACGGGAGCACACAGCAGGGATCTGCTGGATTTGGAGACTCCACATGGGGTCGGGTGCCAGAGATAGAAAAGCTCGGTCACAGGCCAGGTGAGCACGGAGTGCAGCCAGAGACTGGGGAGACGGGAGTGATTGACTGCTTTTCTCTGGGGGGCACAATGAGGAGCGGGGCCCCGAGTTCTCGGCTCCTCCGGGGTGGAGATTGGGAGGCTGCCATTTTCACTCTCGGCCTCCAATGCTGTACGGAAAGCCTCCAGGGAACAAAAGCTCCCGAGAGCAAACCTGAGCAGATTACTTAGCCCGACCTGGCAAGGGCAGGGCAATTCCGCCTCCGGCAAAGACATTTGGGAACCACGGCAACAGGCCCCTCCCCCAGAAGATCGGGGAGAACAGCCAGCCAAGACCAAGTTTACCGATCAATGAGAACGGCAGAACTCCAGCGCTAGGGGAATACTGCACATAGAATCCATGGCTTTTTACCATGATTCTTTAGTCTTTCAAAGTTAATTTTTTTTAACTTTTTTTTTTTTGAATTTTTCTTTTTCCCTTTTTCAACCAACATCTTATCAATCCCTTTTTTAAAAAACATTTTTATTTTTCATTTTTAGAGTCATATTCTATCCCTTCATAGTAGTTACCCTCATTTTTGGCATATATATATAAGTTGTTCTCTCTTTAAAATTTTGAGATAGTTTCTTCTAACTGATCAAAATATACCCTAAATCTCTAGTGTATGATTTTGTTCTAGTCTCCTGCCTGATCACATTCTCTCCCTTTTTTTTTCTTTTTTCTTTTTAAATCCTCTTCTTTTTTCAAACTTATCAATTCCTTTTAAAAAAATTTTTATAATTTTCATCTTTACAGTCATATTCCATCCCTTCATCATATCAACCCTTATTTTTGTACATATATAAGTCTTTCGTTCTTTAAAATTTTGGGAGGCACATTCTTCTAACAGACCAAAATACACCCAAAATCTAGTGTGTGGCACTGATCTATGCACCAGCCTGATCATATTTGATCATACTCTGTTTTTTTTTTTTTGTATTGTTCTGTTTTTGTTTGTTTTTATCTTTTTCTTTTTCTTTTTTTTTTTCTTTTTCTTTTTTCTTTCTTTCCCTTTCTGTTCACCCAGCTTCAGGTCTTTTCCTATTTGTTTAGAGTATATTTTCTGGGGACGTTGCTATCCTGTTAGCATTTTGTTCTCTCATTAATCTATTCTCCTCTGGACAAAATGACAAGATGGAAAAAATCACCTCAACAAAAAGAACAAGAAGTAGTACTGACTGCCAGGGACCTACTCAATATGGACATTAGTACGATGTCGGATCTAGAGTTCAGAATCATCACTTTAAAGATACTAGCTGGGCTTGAAAAAAACATGGGAGTTATTAGAGAAATCCTTTCTGGAGAAATAAAAGAACTAAAATCTAACCAAGTCAAAATCAAAAAGGCTATTAATGAGGTGCAATCAAAAATGGGGGCGCTAACTGCTAGGATAAATGAGGCAGAAGAAAGAATCAGTGAGATAGAAGACCAAATGATGGAAAATAAAGAAGCTGAGAAAAAGAGAGATAAACAACTACTGGATCACGAGGGCAGAATTCGAGAGATAAGCGATACCATAAGACGAAACAACATTAGAATAATTGGGATCCCAGAAGAAGAAGAAAGAGAGAGGGGAGCAGAAGGTATATTGGAGCAAATTATAGCATAGAACTTCCCTAATTTGGGGAAGGAAATAGGCATCAAAATCCAGGAAGCACAGAGAACCCCTCTCAAAATCAATAAAAATAGGTCAACACCCCGACATCTAATAGTAAAACTTATGAGTCTCAGAGACAAAGAGAAAATGCTGAAAGCAGCTCAGGAGAAGAGATATGTAACCTACAATGGTAGAAACATTAGATTGGCAACAGACCTATCCACAGAGACCTGGCAGGCCAGAAAGGACTGGCATGATATATTCAGAGCACTAAATGAGAAAAATATGCAGCCAAGAATACTATATCCAGCTAGGCTGTCATTGAAAATAGAAGGAGAGATAAAAAGCTTCCAGGACAAACAAAAACTAAAGGAATTTGCAAACATGAAACCAGCCCTACAAGAAATATTGAAAGGGGTCCTCTAAGCAAAGAGAGAGCCTAAAAGCAACATAGACCAGAAAGGAACACAGACAATATACAGTAACAGTCACCTTACAGGCAATACAATGGCACTAAATTCATATCTTTCAATAGTCACCCTGAATGTAAATGGGCTAAATGCCCCAATCAAAAGACACAGGCTATCAAATTGGATAAAAAAACAAGACCCATCGATATGCTGTCTGCAAGAGATTCATCTTAGACCCAAAGACACCCCCAGATTGAAAGTGAGGGGGTGGAAAACCATTTACCATGCTAATGGACACCAAAAGAAAGCTGGGGTGGCAATCCTTATATCAGACAAATTAGATTTTAAACCAAAGACTGTAATAAGAGATGAGGAAGGACACTATATCCTACTTAAACGGTCTATCTAACAAGAAGATCTAACAATTGTAAATATCTATGCCCCTAACATGGGAGCAACCAATTATATAAGGCAATTAATAACAAAAGCAAAGAAACACACTGACAACAATACAATAATAGTGGGGGACTTTAACACCCCCTCACTGAAATGGACAGATCATCTAAGAAAAAGATCAACAAGGAAATAAACACTTTAAATGACACACTGGACCAAATGGACTTCATAGATATATTCAGAACATTCCATCCCAAAGCAACGGACTACACATTCTTCTCTAGTGCCCATGGAACATTCTCCAGAATCAATCACATCCTAGGTCATAAATCAGGTCTCAACTGGTACCAAAAGATTGGGATCATTCCTGCCTAATTTCAGACCACAATGCTTTGAAACTAGAACTCAATCACAAGAGGAAAGTTGGAAAGAACTCAAATACATGGAGGCTAAAGAGCATCCTACTAAAGAATGAATGGGTCAACCAGGAAATTAAAGAAGAATTAAAAAAATTCATGGAAACCAATGAAAATGAAAACACAACTGTTCAAAATCTTTGGGATACAGCAAAGGCAGTCCTAAGAGGAAAGTATATAGCAATACAAGCTTTTCTCAAGAAACAAGAAAGGTCTCAAGTACACAACCTAACCCTACGCCTAAAGGAGCTGGAGAAAGAACAGCAAATAAAGCCTAAACCCAGCAGGAGAAGAGAAATAATAAAGATCAGAGCAGAAATCAATGAAATAGAAACCAAAAGAACAGTAGAACAGATCAACGAAACTAGGAGCTGGTTCTTTGAAAGAATTAACAAGATTGATAAACCCCCAGCCAGACTTATCAAAAAGAAAAGAGATATGACCCAATTCAACAAAATCATGAACGAAAGAGGAGAGATCACAACCAACACCAAAGAAATACAAACAATTATAAGAACATATTATGAGCAACTCTATGCCAGCAAATTAGGTAATCTGGAAGAAATGGATGCATTCCTAGAGATGTATCAACTACCAAAACTGAACCAGGAAGAAATAGAAAACCTGAACAGACCTATAACCACTAAGGAAATTGAAGCAGTCATCAAAAATCTCCCAACAAACAAAAGCCCAGGGCCAGATGGCTTCCCAGGGGAATTCTACCAAACATTTAAAGAAGAATTAATACCTATTCTTCTGAAACTGTTCCAAAAAATAGAAATGGAAGGAAAACTTCCAAACTCATTTTATGAGGCCACCATTACCTTGATCCCAAAAGCAGACAAAGACCCCATCAAAAAGGAGAATTACCGACCAATATCCTTGATGAACATGGATGCAAACATTCTCACCAAAATACTAGCCAATAGGATCCAACAGTACATTAAAAGGATTATTCACCACGACCAAGTGGGTTTTATCACTGGGCTGAAAGGTTGGTTCAACATCTGCAAATCAATCAACATGATCCAATACATTAACCAAAGAAAGAACAAGAATCATATGATCCTCTCAATAGATGCAGAAAAAGCATTTGACAAAGTACAGCATCCTTTCTTGATCAAAACTCTTCAGAGTATAGGGATAGAGGGTACATACCTCAATATCATAAAAGCCATCTATGAAAAATCTACAGTGTATATCATTCTCAATGGGGAAAAACTGAGAGCTTTCCCCCTAAGGTCAGGAATGCGGCAGGGATGTCCACTATCACCACTGCTATTCAACATAGTATTAGAAGTCCTAGCCACAGCAATCAGACAACAAAAAGAAATAAAAGGCGTCCAAATTGGCAAAGAAGAAGTCAAACTCTCACTCTTTGCAGATGATATGATACTTTATGTGGAAAACCCAAAAGACTCCACCCCAAAACTGCTCGAACTCATACACGAATTCAGTAAAGTGGCAGGATATAAAATCACTGCACAGAAATCAGTGGCATTCCTATACACCAACAACAAGACAGAAGAAAGAGAAATTAAGGAGTCAATCCCATTTACAATTGCACCCAAAACCGTAAGATACCTAGGAATAAATCTAACCAAAGAGGCAAAGACTCTGTACTCAGAAAAGTATAAAATACTCATGAAAGAAATTGAGGAAGACACAAAGAAATGGAAAAACGTTCCATGCTCATGGATTGGAAGAACAAATATTGTGAAGATGTCAATCCTACCTAGAGCAATCTACACATTTAATGCAATCCCCATCAAAATCCCATCCACTTTTTTCAAAGAAATGGAACAAATAATCCTAAAATTTGTATGGAACCAGAAAAGACCCCAAAAAGCCAGAGGAATGTTGAGAAAGAAAAGCAAAGCTGGCGGCATCACAATTCCGGACTTCCAGCTCTATTACAAAGCTGTCATCATCAAGACAGTATGGTACTGGCACAAAAACAGACACATAGATCAATGGAACAGAATAGAGAGCCCAGAAATGGACCCTCAACTCTATGGTCAACTAATCTTCGACAAAGCAGGAAAGAATGTCCAGTGCAAAAAAGACAGTCTCTTCAACAAATGGTGTTGGGAAAATTGGACAGCCACATGCAGAAGAATGAAACTGGACCATTTCCTTATACACACACAAAAATAGACTCCAAATGGTTGAAAGACCTAAATGTGAGACAGGAGTCCATCAAAATCCTAAAGGAGAACACAGGCAGCAACCTCTTCGACCTCAGCCGCAGCAACTTCTTCCTAGAAACATCACCAAAGGCAAGGGAAACAACGGCAATAATGAACTACTGGGACTTCATCACGATAAAAAGCTTTTGCACAGCAAAAGAAACAGTCAACAAAACCAAAAGATAACCGGCAGAATGGGAGAAGATATTTGCAAATGACATATCAGATAAAGGGCTGGTATTCAAAATCTATAAAGAACTTACCAAACTCAACACCCAAAGATCAAAGAATCCAATCAAGCAATGGGCAGAAGACATGAACAGACATTTTTCCAAAGAAGACATCCAAATGGCCAACAGACACATGAAAAAGTGCTCAGCATCGCTCGGCATCAGGGAAATCCAAATCAAAACCTCAATGAGATACCACCTCACACCAGTCAGAATGGCTAAAATTAACAAGTCAGGAAACGACAGATGTTGGCGGGGATGCGGAGAAAGGGGAACCCTCCTACACTGTTGGTGGGAATGCAAGCTAGTGCAACCACTCTGGAAAACTGTATGGAGGTTCCTCAAAAAGTTGAAAATAGAGCTACCATATGATCCAGCAATTGCACTACTGGGTATTTTCCCCAAAGATACAAATGTAGGGATCCGAAGGGGTACGTGCACCCCGATGTTTATAGCAGCAATGTCCACAATAGCCAAACTGTGGAAAGAGCCAAGATGTCCATTGACAGATGAATGGATAAAGAAGAAGTGGTATATATATACAATGGAATATTATGCAGCCATCAAAAGGAATGAGATCTTGCCATTTGCAATGACATGGATGGAACAGGAGGGTGTTATGCTGAGTGAAATAAGTCAATCAGAGAAAGACATGTATCATATGATCTCACTGATACGAGAAATTCTTAATCTCAGGAAACAAACTGAGGGTTGCTGGAGTGGGAGGTGGGGTGGGAGGGATGGGGTGGCTGGGTGATAGACATTGGGGAGGGTATGTGCTATGGTGAGTGCTGTGAATTGTGCAAGACCGTTGAATCACAGATCTGTACGTCTGAAACAAATAATGCAATATATGTTAAGAAAAAAAAAAGAAGAAGATAGCAAGAGGGTAAGAATATGGGGGGGGGTAATCGGAGGGGGAGACGAAGCATGAGAGACGATGGACTCTGAGAAACAAACTGAGGGTTCTAGAGGGGAGGGGGGTGGGGGGATGGGTTAGCCTGATGATGGGTATTAAAGAGGGCATGTTCTGCATGGATCACTGGGTGTTATACGCCAACAATGAATCATGGAACACTATGTCAAAAACTAATGATGTAATGTATGGTGATTAACATAACAAGAAAAAAATTTAAAAAAAAAGGATAAATGAAGAGCTACCTCCGTGGACTCTTCCAAATCTAAAAAAACAAAACAAAACAAAAAACCCATTATTTTGGCAATTGCTGCTGTATTTCATAAACATAAACATTGTATATGTAAAGTAAGCAGTATAGATGTAAAGAAGTAGCACCAGAATATTTCTTTGAGAGAGGAAAATATCTTGCAGTGACTTCGGGGGAGATGGTGAAACTCTGAGGGTCTAGGCAACAAATAATTTGGTTCTCACAGGGGGGTATAAAGAGAAGATAAAGGAAGAGAGACTGGGGCATGAGAGACAGTATGCTTTAGGGAATGACTTTAGGTAAAGCCAGGGTAATATCTGTTACAGTGTAAAAAATGTTCTATAGTGCAGAGGCTATAGTAGCCAGGTAATATTTTGACAATGGGTTGTGCAGTGCTCTATGGGAGAAAAAGGGCTCTCTTCCTTGTTACGGTACAAACTATTTCTCACTTCCCACCTCTGCCAGTTTTCAGTAAAGTCACCGCACTTACTGCTAATTTGTGTGTGTAGGAATTTTGAATAAATTAAGGAGGCTGGAATGGAAGTATGGTCCCAGAGACATAGGTGATTACGCAAATATACATTTTTCCCTAGAAATTTCAGGATATTTGTGAAGGACCTTGGACTCTCCCCAGGTAGAATTCAGGGATCTGAAATGATTCCAGACTCAGGGTCAATTATATTACAATTGGTGCTCCCATTACATAGAGTGCACATTCAGTTTCTAGCCAGTTCATTTTTGGTTTTGGTAGTTTTTATAATGTTCCCAGAAAATAAGTCTTCAAGATTTTTAGAAAAAGGCAATGGAATCAGTTGGAACTCATGACAATTTTGCAGTCAAAAGCCTAGACTTCAGAGTAGGTTGATCAAAAAATTAGCATCTCTGAGGAAGCTGTTTATTTGTGGGCAAGTCACAAATACATCACGGCCGCCTCCTACTCACTCAAAGGAGGTGCAGTTGTTTTAGGTTAGGTTCTCCTAGAAGCAGGCTTTGAGACAAAGCTACAAGTGCAAATAGTTTGTTTGGAATATGAAGTAAACACCAAAAGAAAAATAAAGAAGTGAGTTTATTCCTTCAAGGAAATTCAGAAATGCACTTATCTCAGAATTATCCCACTCAATGGCAAGTGAGCTGGGGGATTTATACCCAACTCTCGAGAGTCCTCTCTTCCTCCCTCCCTCCTTTTTTTTCTTTCTTTCTTTCTTTCTTTCTTTCTTTCTTTCTTTCTTTCTTT